>NC_083228.1:4338596-4944596 GCF_032191835.1 Heteronotia binoei
TTGGGAGCAGTGACCATAATGTTATTGATTTCACCGTTTGTATAAATAGGGAGTTGTCCAAAAAGACCGCCACAACCACGTTTAACTTTAAAAGGGGTAAATACACTGAGATGAGAAGGCATGTGAGGAGGAAACTGAAAGGAAAGGTACAAACGGTCAAAAACCTTGGGGAAGCTTGGAGGCTATTTAAAACTATAATCCTAGAAGCTCAGATAAAATACATACCACAAGTTAGGAAAGGCACAAACAGGCATAAGAAAAGGCCTGCATGGATAACAAACAAAGTAAAGGAAGCTGTAAAAGGTAAGAAAAACTCCTTTAAGCGGTGGAAAACCAGTCCAAGTGAGGTTAGTAAAAGGGAACACAGGCTGTGGCAAATCAAATGCAAGACTGTGATCAGGCAGGCAAAAAGGGACTATGAGGAGCATATTGCAAAAAACATAAAGACCAACAATAAAAATTTCTTCAAATATATTAGAAGTAGGAAACCAGCCAGGGAGGCAGTGGGGCCCTTGGATGACCATGGGGTAAAAGGATTACTGAAGGAGGATAGGGAAATGGCTGAGAAGCTAAATGAATTTTTTGCCTCCGTCTTCATTGTGGAAGACGAGAACTTTTTGCCCGCCCCAGAACCACTAATTTTGGAAGGGGTGTTGAAAGACCTGAGTCAGATTGAGGTGACAAAAGAGGAGGTCCTACAACTGATAGACAAATTAAAAACTAATAAGTCACCGGGTCCAGATGGCATACATCCGAGAGTTCTGAAAGAACTCAAAGTTGAACTTGTGGATCTTCTAACAAAAATCTGTAATCTTTCATTGAAATCTGCCTCCATTCCTGAGGACTGGAAGGTAGCAAATGTCACCCCCATCTTTAAAAAGGGTTCCAGAGGAGATCCGGGAAATTACAGGCCAGTCAGTCTGACTTCAATACCGGGAAAGTTGGTGGAAACCATTATCAAGGACAGAATGAGTAGGCACATTGATGAACACGGGTTATTGAGGAAGACTCAACATGGGTTCTGCAAGGGAAGATCTTGCCTCACTAACCTGTTACATTTCTTTGAGGGGGTGAACAAACATGTGGACAAAGGAGACCCGATAGATGTTGTTTACCTTGACTTCCAGAAAGCTTTTGATGAAGTTCCTCATCAAAGGCTCCTTAGAAAGCTTGAGAGTCATGGAGTAAAAGGACAGGTCCTCTTGTGGATCAAAAACTGGCTGAGTAATAGGAAGCAGAGAGTGAGTATAAATGGGCAGTCTTCGCAGTGGAGGACAGTAAGCAGTGGGGTGCCGCAGGGCTCGGTACTGGGTCCCATGCTCTTTAACTTGTTCATAAATGATTTAGAGTTGGGAGTGAGCAGTGAAGTGGCCAAGTTTGCGGATGACACTAAATTGTTCAGGGTGGTGAGAACCAGAGAGGATTGTGAGGAACTCCAAAGGGATCTGTTGAGGCTGGGTGAGTGGGTGTCAACGTGGCAGATGCGGTTCAATGTGGCCGTGCAAAGTAATGCACATTGGGGCCAAGAATCCCAGCTACAAATACAAGTTGATGGGGTGTGAACTGGCAGAGACTGACCAAGAGAGAGATCTTGGGGTCGTGGTAGATAACTCACTGGAAATGTCAAGACAGTGTGCATTTGCAATAAAAAAGGCCAATGCCATGCTGGGAATTATTAGGAAGGGGCTTGAAAACAACTCAGCCAGTATCATAATGCCCCTGTATAAATCGATGGTGCGGTCTCATTTGGAGTACTGTGTGCAGTTCTGGTCGCCGCACCTCAAAAAGGATATTATAGCATTGGAGAAAGTCCAGAAAAGGGCAACTAGAATGATTAAAGGGCTGGAGCACTTTCCCTATGAAGAAAAGTTGAAACGCTTGGGACTCTTTAGCTTGGAGAAACGTCGACTGCGGGGTGACATGATAGAGGTTTACAAGATTATGCATGGGATGGAGAAAGTAGAGAAAGAAGTACTTTTCTCCCTTTCTCACAATACAAGAACTCGTGGGCATTCGATGAAATTGCTGAGCGGACAGGTTAAAATGGATAAAAGGAAGTACTTCTTCACCCAAAGGGTGATTAACATGTGGAATTCACTGCCACAGGAGGTGGTGGCGGCCACAAGTATAACCCCTTCAAGAGGGGTTTAGATAAAAATATGGAGCACAGGTCCATCAGTGGCTATTAGCCACAGTGTGTGTGTATATATAAAAATTTTTGCCACTGTGTGACACAGAGTGTTGGACTGGATGGGCCGTTGGCCTGATGCAACATGGCTTCTCTTATGTTCTTATGTTAGCTATTTTTAATTTACTGAGACAAGAATGATAGTTAAATTGAGAGTATGAGAAAATATTTTGTTCTTTCTTAAAAGATTATAATAAAATAGATATGACTTAATTTAGTAATATATTGGATCATTAATCGAATGAGGTAATAACTATAAAGAAGTATAAGTTCCTTTTTTCTTTTTAAACAGTTTTTTTTAAATGTTAAATTACCTTTATTGCTTTTATATTGTAAGTAATACTGGGGAAGTCTTGAAAGGGAGGAGGGGAGGTGCAAAATGTGATGCAACATATTGACTTTTATTTGAAAGAAGTAAATGAAATAGTGATATAATATGTTGTAGAATAATAAAAATTGTTTTTACAAGAATAACAGAATGGGGCTGCTCAGCTGCTGTGGGGTGGAGGGGGGGAGCAGCTGCCCGGAACACGCACTGCCCAAGTGGAAGCAGCTTCCCTGGCTGCTTCCCAGGTCAATGCAAGGTGCTGGGAGGGACCTTTCCAGACCACACTGGACAGACCATCTCCCTTCCTCTGCTCTTGGGCGCCCCCTGCAGGCTGTCCTCGGGCAGCTCTCCCTTGACTGTCCCACCACTTGTGTGTGTGTGGGGGGGGGGGGGGGTGGCACTGGCTAGAGCCTCCTGGGCCTTTGTCCATCCTGGCTCCAGCTCTGTGGAATCGGCTCCCCCCCCCGCCCCCGGCTGCCTGTTTGCCTGGGCTTTGCGGGGAGGGGTCTGAATCGTGGGCATCTTTTAAGGGGGGGAGATTTGGGGGCTGTTATTTCATTTGTGCTTTTAGCTGGGGATGCTTTAGAGGTATCTTTGTAAGCAGTCTTGACCCAAGAGAAAAGGGGAGGGAGAAATATTTTAATTAAAAAATAAAATGCCCGCAAGCAGCATACACCCAAACAGTGTTCCCTCTAAGCGAAGTTAGTGTGAGCTAGCGCACAGATTTTTAGCCTCCAGCTCACACATTTTTGCCTTCGCTCAGGAAGGATGACCGTAGAAGCACACTAGTTGATGCAGCAGCTCACAAAGTAGAACTTCTGCCCAGAAGCCTCTGCAGCCTCGAGGGAGCCCGGCGCCGCCCCCCAGCCAAGAAGGGCCCCGTCTGCACCCTTCGTGGGAGGGAGGCAGGGAGGCTCCGGGGGTTCCCCAGAAGGTGGCACGAGGCAACTCAGCCATGCTGGGCTCTCCCCCTTCTGCAGAGAAGCCCCAGCCTGGAGCTCCCCAAAGCAGAGGCGAAAGGGCAGCCGCCTATCCCTGCTGCCTGGCACTGAGGAGCACTCCCAGGGCAGGCAGGAGGAAGACCAGCATCCCAGTCTCTCCCAGCCAGGGGAGCAGACAAGGTGGCACCCCCCCTTGCCCAGACTGGCAGAACTAGTGGGGGGGAAGAGGGAGCCGAAGAGGACCAGAGGTGGGCCAAAAGCTGCTGCTGCTGCATCCCAGGAGGGGGGCCGCTCACCTGCTGCAAGTGGTTGGCCATGTTGATGACCTGCTGCTGGGGAACGCTGAGGGCCACCTGGACCAGCTGCCCGATCACAGCCGTCTGCTCATGGATGACAGACAAGTGCAAAGGGCTGCGGAGACAGAGACCCGGACTTGGGGCAAGGAGAAGCAGCTCCCGTCCCCCGACAGGAATCCTCCCGCTCCTCCGAGGGCCTCGCTTCGCTCCCAAGGGGGGCAGAGCCTGCCGGTGCTGCTTCTCCCCCCTCCCCCCCCCCATGCCAGCTGCAGCAGCCTCACGTGTCTCCGTTCTCGTCCTGGGAAGCCACCAGGTGCCTCTGCACAGCCAGCAGCATCCGCGGGTCAGCAGTGACGGCGTAATCCAGGAGTGCCTGGGCGCTGCGCCGAGCCAGCAGCAGCATCCATGCGCTGCAGCCCTGAGCTAGGAGGGAAGGAAAAGGTGGACATCAGCAACAGAACACACACATACCCTCCTCCTCCCAATGCTGCTCTCCTCCAACACAGTTCCCAGTGCCCTGCACGTGACACTCCAGGGTTCACCTTAGCCAAGGCTTGCCCCAGTTCCAGAGACCACCACCCCTTTACTACCACCACCTGTCACCTCTTGAACAGGCCTCTCCTCCATCTACCTCCCGAGCTACGCTGCTTCCATGCCAAAAGGCAAAGCAATGGAAGAGAGCCAACTCATGACAACACGCTTCCCATCACTCCTCTCCTGATCTGGACTGCGAGGAATTGGGGGTTTTACTGTTGCAGATCTCAATTCTGCCGCGAGGTGGGCCCCTGTGTGGTCTGAAGCAGCAGAACAAAGTCTGAGTCCTGCAGGGGCACCTTGAGAGCCCGTTTGGTGTAGTGGTGAAGTGTGCAGACTCTTATCTGGGAGAACCGGGTTTGATTCCCCACTCCTCCACTTGCATCTGCTGGAATAGCCTTGGGTCAGCCAGAGCTTTGGCAGAGGTTGTCCTTGAAAGGGCAGATTCTGTGAGAGCCCTCTCAGCCCCACGCACCTCACAGGGTGTCTGTTGTGGGGGAGGGAGATAAAGGATGTTGTGAGCCACTCTGAGACTCATGAGTGCAGGGCGGAATATAAATCCAATGTTGTCGTTGTCTTCTTGAAGACCACCACGGTTTCATTCAAGACAGGAGCATCGGTGGCCCCCCCTTCCCCCACCCTCAGGGAAAAGGAAACGGAATTGACTGGTCCATATTATAGAAGGCAGAGGCTGAACAGCAAATTAGCAGGCGACATAATGAAGCTTTTAACAGATGCAAACAGGAATAACAAGCTATGCTTATAAGGTCACCAATGTTTGGATTTCATTCTGGGGAAAAACAATGAAGGTAATAAATATGTCAAAATTGGAGACAGATATGTAAATGTATCCTTCCGAGACCTCGTTGGTACATTCCATCTGCCTTCTCTCCTGCATTAATCCCACGTTTTCCTTTGAAGTTGGGTGCTTTGTAGTGCAGGGCCACCCTGAGCCTTGGGGAAGACCGGATATAAAGGCTTCTCTAGTTCCATGCACAGAAGGCAGGGCTGGCAAGAATCTCCATGAGGAGGGACCTTTCCCCTCCCTCCCCCATCCAGACTTCCCGACTGCAGCAAAGACGCTCATCTTGGTTCCTTGGTTACAGAACAGTGCCTCAGGGTGGCATCAAACTGCCCTGGATGTGAGCTGAGCAGAAAAGGAGCACCTGGGAGTATGCAGAGGGCAAGTGGCCCTCCCCTAGAACAGGTACAGCCTGCGGATGCCTTGGAGGAACGTCCAGAGCACTCATTTGCCCATCTGCTGCTCCCTGGGTGCTTCCTGGCCATCCAGATCACCGGGGAGGTGCCTCAGAGCCGCCTCAGATTTTAGGTACCACTTTGGATGCGGTACCTTTCTGAGGCGGCTCCTGGCTGGATCGGGATGGGGACAGCAGGTAGATGTGCGCATTTGGAAGTGCTTTTTAGATCTGCTCTCCTGCCATGCCTGGGGTGGCTTAAACCAAATATCTGCAACCGGCCCTTCAGGGACAAAACGCCAGCTGGCTCATGCTCCTCCCTGCCTCCCCCCAAAGTGACAACACCCCCTCCTCAGACTATGGCTTCTTACACATCCCGGGAAACAAATTTTAACAGGGATAAATGTAAAGTTCAGCATTTAGGTAAGAAAAATCCAATGCATAATTATAGGATATGGGAGACCTGTCTAGGCAGCAGTCTGTGCAAAAGGGGTCTAGGGCAGGGATGTCGAACTCATTTGTTATGAGGGACAGATCTGACATGAATGAGACCTTGTCGGGCCAGGCCATGTCTGGTTGGGCCGGGACGGTTTGGGACAAGCCATGTCAGGCTGGGCCATGTGTGTATCTATTTAAGATTAAGTAGCGGAGATATAACTTTATAAAGGACACAGACACACACGATTAAATATTTTTTTGAAAAAACTTTAAACATGCTTGGAACGTTAGCACTCATTGCTCTTAAAGATGCTTGCTTTGTAAATCTCCCATGGGATCCAGGGAACTGGCAAAGGAAGCTGTGACTCTTTCCTTCCTTCCCCAGGGGATGGGGAGGGAGGAACTTCAGCCAATAAAAGGGGGACAGGCTTGACTCAGTAGATCTGCTGTACGACTGAGAGAGTCTGGGGAAAAAAACTCTCCCTCCCCCCCTTCCTCCCCAAGGGAGGAGCCTCAGCCAAAGGAGAAAATAGAGGTTTGGCTCTAACTTGTGTGTGATTGAGCAAGCCTTGCAAAGCAAGCTGAGATGCAGAAGGAAGCAAGAGAGAGGGAGAAGGAATCAGACAAGATCCAGTTGCTCGGGGGCCAGATAGGAGCCCTCTGGGCCACATGTTTGACACCCCTGTTCTAGAGAGCTTACAGAACTTTTGTCCATCATCTTACAGACTTTGTGGAGGACAGGAAACTTGCCACAAGACTGAAGGAGGGCAGATGTTACTTCAATTTTCAAAAAAGGGCGAAGGGATGGCCCAGGAAAGTACAGGCCAGTGAGTCTGACCTCTGTCCCAGGAAAGATACTGGAGATTTTATTTATTTTTTCCCAGAAAAATAAGTTGTTTTATTATATTATACATACAACATATAACATAGCCAAACATACATACTCAGAGAATTCAACATACCCACCACCATTTACAAAGGTACGTATAGATAACTTTCTAACACTTATATCTTATTCTATCTATTCAAATCTTAAACGTTCCACCCATTCGTACACCGATTTCCAAGTATCATTACATTCCATAATATTACCATCTCTCAACCTCGTGGTTAAGAGATCCATTTCTACAGTCTCCATTAATTTAACTATAAACTCATTCCTATTTGGAATATTATAGGTCTTCCAATATCTGGCGTACAGAATTCTGGCAATAGTTAGTATATGGAGCAAAACTTTTTTTTCCCGATTTGGACACATCAATTTTACAGACATTTAATAAGTAAAGTTCGGGTAGATGGGGGATTTTTTTTTTTAATATCTTTTGAATCCATATGGACACCTGAATCCAATATTTCTTTGCCCTATCACAGAGCCACCATATGTGGAATAGAGAACCTTTCGTTTTGTTACACTTCCAACATTTATTTGAAACCTCTGGATATGCTCTGGACAGTTTATCTGGGGTATAATACCAGCGATAAATTAATTTGTACAAATTTTCTTTAAATAAAGCAGATTTCATCAATTTCAAATTTTCTTTACAAATCTTTTCCCATTCGGTAATTTCAATACTGTATCCAAAATCTTTCATCCATCGCACCCAGGCTTCTTTTACCACTTCATCCTGCATTTTATATTCTAGTAACCAGTTATAAATTCTAGAGACTAATTTCCGATCTGACTCAAAAATAACTGCATCAAATTCATTTACCCTGTTCGAGAAGCCTTTTTCTTTATCAAATTTATACCTGGATCTTATTTGTACCTTTAACCACCAGTCTAATTTAGAATATTCCTCAATTTTTAATTCTCCTTTCGAGTCTAATAAACATTCATATGTATAGCTTTCCTCCCAAAAGTAAAGATTTGGGTGTAAAGCCGCTTCCACCGGCGAGAGCCATTTAGGTGTATATCTGTATATCAACATTTTTATTTCCCACCAAGCTTTAAAAAGCGCTCTTCTTATTTCATGTCTGAGAAATTTGCTATCCTTTGCTGGAGGGCTATACCAAATGTAAGAGTGCCATCCTCTTCTCAAGTCAGCACCTTCCAAAATTAACACTTTTTATTTTTTAATAGTAGCCAATCTCTCACCCAAGTCAAGGCACACGCTTTGTAATACATCTGCCAGTTCGGAAGCGCAAATCCTCCTCTTAGCTTAGAATCTTCCATAACCTTTAATTTGATCCTTGGTTTTTTATTCTGCCAAATGAATTTTGTCACTGATTTGTTAAGTTGTTGGAAAAAGCTCTGGGGAATTGAGATTGGAATCATTTGAAACAGAAATAATACCCTAGGTAGGATGTTCATTTTTACCGAGGCGACTCTTCCTAATAACGAGATTTGCATATTGCACCACCTTTCTAAATCAGCTCTTATATCTTTTAATATTTTTTCATAGTTATCTCTTAATAAAGTTTTCAAATCCGCAGTTAGGTGAATGCCAAGATATCTAACTGTCTTCTCGTAGGAAAATCCTGATTTTGTTGCCAATTCTGCAATCTGATCTTTTGTCATATTTTTAGTAATAAATTTAGTTTTCTGGTAATTTACTTTAAACCCCGCCACTTCCCTGTATTGTTCTAATCTTCTTTTAAAATTTTCAATCGAATTGTTAGGATCTTCAAGGGTAAGCAATACATCATCTGCGAACGCTTGTGTTTTATAAATTTCTTTTTTCACTTTAACTCCCTTGATCTCCTGATCTTCTCTTATCACATTTAAGAAAGGTTCTAATGATAATACGAAGAGCAAAGGAGAAAGCTTGCCTCGTGCCTTGTTCTATTCTTATCTGTTTCGAAACGGATCCATTATATTAATCCTTGCTTTTGGTTAGTATATATAGTCTTATTACTTCCACAAATCCATCTCCACATCCAATTGACTTTAAGGTCTTTAAGATAAATTTCCAATTTACATTATCAAATGCTTTTTCAGCATCCAAGTAAACGCTGCAAATTGTTTTTCTGGATGCTCTTTATAGTATTCCAACACATTCAGTATAATTCTTAAATTTTGTCTCATCACTCTTCCGGGAATGAAGCCTATCTGATCTTCTTCTATAATATCTGGTATAATTTTTTTCAATCTGTTTGACAAAGTAGTCGCATAAATTTTGTAATCTATGTTTAGTAAGGAAATTGGTCTATAATTTCTTATTTCTGTTGAGTCTGATCCTTCTTTATGAATTAATGATATTAATGCTTCCTCCCATGACGCAGGGAGCCTTGATTTCTCTGATATTTCATCTAAGACTCTTTTATATGGCTCCATCAATAGTTCTTCAAAACATATATAGAATTCGAGAGGTAGGCCATCTAAACCCTGGAGCTTTATTTTTTCTTCTGCTTCTTCATTGCCTCAACTATCTCGAGCATAGATATTGAGTTTTCTAATGAGTTTTTTTCTGCTCTTCTGATATCTGTTTCATTTTACTTTGTTCTAGATATTCTCTTTGCAGATGTTCTGATAATTCTTGTCCTTTATAGAGCCTCTGAAAAAAATTCTTAACGATTTCTTCTATTTGCTCCCTCTGCGTCACTTCCACCTGGTTTTCATCTTTCAGGGATCCAATTATTTTCTTCTCTCTTTGCTTTCTCAATTTATATGCTAGCCATCTGCTAGTCTTATTTGTATTTTCGAAGTAATTTTGCTTGGTCCACTTTAGTTTCTTCTCAATTCTTCTGACAAAAGCAAATTAATTTGAGTGTTGTTGTCCTCTGAATCTTCATTTTAATTTCTTCCGTACTTCTTTCCTTCTGCACTTTTTCCTGTTTATCTAATTTCTCCAATAATTCATTATACTTTCGTAATCTTTTTTTCCTTCTGTCCGAATAACATGGCAATACCTCTGAAAAAGGCTTAAAAGCGTCCCATATTACTTGTATTGGTGAGTCTTCTTTTCGGTTAAGATTGAAAAACATCTTAATCTTTTCTTTCGCCTCTTTAGGAATTCTTGCTCTTTCAATATTTGGGTATTTAATGTCCAACGTGATCTGGTTACTGTTTTATGTAAATAATCTGTATTGGGCTGTGATCTGAATACGTTCCTGGTACAAATGTCTGCTTGGTTCAATAATGTGGCTAAGGGTGTTGACAACCAACACATGTCTATCCTGGACCAGGAATTATGCACATGCGAAAAATAAGTAAAATCCATCGTTGTAGGGTTTTTGTTCTCCATGCATCCACCAGACTTAACTCTTCCATCATATTAAAGAAGGATTTTGGTAAGACACTGGAAAGATGGCGCAGTGAACGGAGCGGATTCCCATAGCTAGAGGAGACGCTCCGAGTTTGCAGGTCTTAGAGGGGGCCCGCATTTGGGGGTGCCCTTTAAAGGAGTGTCGGAAGACACCCCAAAGCCAGGAGAGTGAGTGGAGACACGGGGAGAGCGGCGGAAGCCTCTTTCTCCGAGCTCTGCTTATCTCTGGGCCGAGGCTGCAAGTGCTTATAGCACCAACTGGGCTGCCGGATTAAGGGACGTAAGAAGATTTAAGCGACTATCTATCACTCAAAAAGCTACCCATATTCAGAAGAGTGCAGAGAAAAAACAAAAACAAAGGAGACACTTACTGGTGATCGACGGAGAAGTTGCGTGGAGGAGCGGCAGAGCGGCGGACGGGGAGAGCGGAGAGAATGGCGGAGAGGAAGGAGACGAGGTGCATGGCGGTGTGGAGTTTATTGGGCGAGGACTGAGTGACAGAGAATAAAACGGAAAGGCTTGGATGTGCTAAAGAGACAGTCGAGAGGTGGTGAGAGACAGAGATAAAAGAAAGAGGGGACAGGAAAGTTGTTGAAGGATTGAATGGAAGTCGTTGAAGGATTGAATGGAAGTGATTGGGGGTTGGGGAAGAAGAAGTGGAAGGGGGGGGAGTTATCCATTGACTGAGTTTGAATGGACAAAAGTTTAAACTTTCAATAAAGCGTGAGAAGAGAGACAGGAGAAGGAGAGGGAGAAGAAGAAGAGTGAAGAAAGGGGCAAAGAAGGGGAAAGTGCAAGACTGTGACGTCAAAAGAGGAAAGCAAGGACTGAGTCTGAAGAGGAGGAGGAGACAGTTTTTAGCAGCAGTTTCTCTGCTGCGGCTGTCTGCTTCTTGAAGAGGGGTTTGGAAATACTACTTCAGAAGAAATTTTGTTCGTGAGACGTGGTTTGGACCTTAAGACATAAGACATTTAATAAATGAGTTCAACACTCTGGACTTAGATGGGCTATTTTCAAGAGAAAATGGAGGAGGCTCTGGTTGTATAATACTTGCTAGAGCTTGCTGGGAAGAAGAAAGAAGAAGAAGAAGAGAAGAAGAAGAAAGAAGAAGAAGAAGAAGAAGAAGAAGAAGAGAAGAGAAGAAGAAGAAGAAAGAGAAGAAGAAGGAAGAAGAAGAAGAAGAAGAAGAAGAAGAAGAAGAAGAAGAAAGAAGAAGAAGAAGAAGAAGAAGAAGAAGAAGAAGAAGAAGAAGAAGAAGAAGAAGAAGAAGAAGAAGAGAAGAAGAAGAAGAAGAAGAAGAAGAAGAAGAAGAAGAAGAAGAAGAAGAAGAAGAAGAAGAGAAGAAGAAGAAGAAGAAGAAGAAGAAGAAGAAGAAGAAGAAGAAGAAGAAGAAGAAGAAGAAGAAGAAGAAGAAAGAAGAAGAAGAAGAAGAAGAAGAAGAAGAAGAAGAAGAAGAAGAAGAAGAAGAAGAAGAAGAAGAAGAAGAAGAAGAAGAAGAAGAAGAAGAAGAAGAAGAAGAAGAAGAAGAAGAAGAAGAAGAAGAAGAAGAAGAAGAAGAAGAAGAAGAAGAAGAAGAAGAAGAAGAAGAAGAAGAAGAAGAAGAAGAAGAGAAGAAGAAGAAGAAGAAGAAGAAGAAGAAGAAGAAGAAGAAGAAGAAGAAGAAGAAGATATTGGATTTATATCCCGCCCTCCACTCCGAAGAGTCTCAGAGTGGCTCACAATCTCCTTTACCTTCCTCCCCACAACAGACACCCTGTGAGGTGGGTGGGGCTGGAGAGGGCTCTCACAGCAGCTGCCCTTTCAAGGACAACCTCTGCCAGAGCTATGGCTGACCCAAGGCCATCTCAGCAGGTGCAAGTGGAGGAGTGAGGAATCAAACCCGGTTCTCCCAGATAAGAGGTCCGCACACGTAACCACTACACCCAAAACTGGGAAGAAGAAGGAGGGGTCAGGTGAAGTAAGAACTGGAGTCTTAAAGGGCGAATTATATTTGGTTACAACTATTTAAAGGTACTGGTGTATTAAGTAATGGGGGGAGGTAAAAATGTGACAGTTAGAGATATATGCTTCTATTTCCTTTTTTTGACTGTTTTTGACTGTTAAGTATTTCTGTAGTGTGACTAAGTATGAATTTAGAGGTAAAAGTTGAACTGCATTAACAGGTGAAATTTTGAGGGTACTGTGGTGAGAAGTTTTGAGTATAGTGGAAACAACACTGAGATTAAATTCAGAGGTTAGGACTAGAAATAAGATAGGTTTAGAAGGAATAAGTTAGTTTAACCCAGGGGTCCTCAAACTACGGCCCACGGGCCAGATGCGGCCCGCTGAGGACGTTTATGCGGCCCGCCGGGTTATGGCAAAATCAGACCGGAAGTGACGTTCGACCTAAACTCACGTTAGCAACGCACACTTCCGGCACTGGGCTGAGGCGGCGGAGACAGAGTGTGAGGTGATACCGAGGTGAGGTGAGTTCCCAGGCCGGGGTGTGTGGTGTGGGGAAGAGAGAGAGATGCAGAAGACGGAGAACTGACAGCCCGCGGCCTTGTACAGTAATGGCAGTCCGGCCCTCCAACAGTCTGAGGGACAGTGAACTGGCCCCCTATTTTAAAAGTTTGAGGACCCCTGGTTTAACCCGACTAGAAAATGGAGACTAAAGCTAAAAAGATAGCCCAAGGCACATCCCCAGGTTTAGGGAAATCAGTTACTGCAACTATAAATCAAGATGCAATAGAAAAATTACAAAACATCATGGTTGCTGGTTTTAAACAAAACCAAGAAGCGCTTGATGAATTAAAGATGGAGTTGAAAGAAGAAATAAGAAAAACAAATGACAAAGTAGAAAATTTCCAGCAACAACTACTGGCCAATTCACAACAAATACACAAACTAGCTGCAAAAGTTGGAGTAGTGGAAGAACAAGGGAAAGTGGCTGCTTCTAGTTTGAGAGAATCTAAAATTCAAGCCTCGCAATTAGAAGATAGAATAACCAAGATAGTATGGGACAAAGCATTATATAATTTAAGGCTGCAAAATATACTAGTCCCGGAGGGGGTCTTCTTTACCTACCAAAGTAAAAGGTTCAATTTAACATCATTAGAAAAAGTGCAAGAGTTTTGGAGCAGACATGTTGAACTGGATAGTCAGGAATCTGAAGTGGAGGATAATAAAGAAGAAGAGGACTTGAATAGAAGAGGAAGCCCCACGAAGGAAAGAAGACAGGGTAAAGACTAGATCACAAGTATCCAAGGGAAAAAAAAGAACACTAGATAGTAATAAGGCGAAGGAAAATGAGTAAATCAGGCTTAAAAATTACATCGATAAACATCAACGGACTTAATGAACCGAAAAAAAGAAGAAAGACTTTCCTCCAACTCAAGAAAACACATTCGGACATTATTTGCATACAAGAAACACATATTAAAAAAGATGACTCAAAATATCTACAAAATAAAAATTTGGGACAGGTATATCTATCCGCAGACCTGAAGAGAAAGAGAGGGGTCGCTATTTACATTAAGGAGCATATAAAATCGAAATTACTCTATAGTGAGGAATTTGGAAGGATCGTTTTGGTAGAAATAGAGGTTGACGACAGAAGAATAATAATAGGGAATGTGTACGCTCCTAACAACGGCCAAGAAAAATTCTTCGACACATTGCATAAGAAATTGCTGGAATTTGGGACTGCGAACTATTGCATTTTAGGTGACTTCAATGCGGTTTACGATGCACATAAAGATAGGAAACCTGGGATACTGGAGATTTTAAAGGGATCCATCTGTGAGCATCTAAAGGACAACTTGGTGATCCAGGGGAGTCAGCACAGATTTATCCCCCGCAGGTCCTGCCAGCCCAGCCTCATTTCCTTCTTTGATCGAGTGATGAGCTTACTGGATCAAAGGAATGCTGTTGTTGTTGTTTACCTGGATTTCAGGAAAGCTTTGGACAGGGTTCCCCACAATTTCTGATAGGTAACTAGAGGACCATGGAAGAAGACGACTGCCGATTTATACCCCGCCCTTCTCTCTGAATCAGAGACTCAGAGTGGCTTACAATCTACTATATCTTCTCCCCCCACAACAGAACCCTGTGAGGTGGGTGGGGCTGAGAGAGTTCTCACCGCAGCTGCCCTTTCAAGGACAACTCCTGCGATAGCTATGACTAACCCAAGGCCATTCCAGGAGCTGAAAGTGGAGGAGTGGGGAATCAAACCCGGTTCTCCCAGATAAGAGTCTGCGCACTTAACCACTTCACCAAACTGGCTCTCCAGTCATGGACTGGACTCCAAGATAGTTATGTGGATAGGGAACTGGTTGGAGAACCACACTCCAAGAGGAGCTGCCAATGGCATTTCATCCAAATGGAGGAAGGTGTCCAGTGGGGTGCCACAGGACCTGGTTCTGGCCCTGGTACTTTTCAATATTTTTCATCAGTGTTCTGGATGAAGGTGTGGAGAGGCTATTCATTAAATTGGCAAATGACACCGAATTGGGAGGCGCAGTGAACACACCAGAAGATACAGAATTCAACAAGATCTGAACATTCTGGAAAAGTTGGGCAGATGTAAACAAGATGCAATTTAAGTGCTGAGTTCTACATCTGAGTAACAAAAATGAGGGACACACAGACTGGATGGGTGATACACTTCTGGGGGTGTGTGAACAAGATCTTGGAGTAGGGGTAGTATGTTAATAAAACATGTGCAGCAACAAAGGCTAATGCAATCTTGCGGTGTATCAAGAGAGGCAGAACATCCACATCGCAAGATGTCAAAGTCCTGCTGCACACTGCATTGGTCAGGCTGCACCTGGAGTCCTATGTGCAGTTCTGGAGGCTTCCCAAGACGGAGGTGGGCAGAATAGAGCAGGTGCAGAGGAGGGTGAGGAGAAGGATCAGGGGCCTGGAGAGCAAGAAGCCCTAGAGCAGGGGTGTCAAACATGCAGCCAAGGGGCCGAATCAGGTCCCTGAAGGGCTCCTATCAGGCCCCCGAGCAACTGGCTGTCATCTGCTTCCTTCTCCCTCTCTCTTGCTTCCTTCTGCATCACAGCTTGCTTTAACGCTTGCTCAATCACACAGGAGCTACAGAGCAAAGCCTTGATTTTCTCCATTGGCTGAGGCTCCTCTCCCTCCTGGTCCCCTGGGGAGGGAGGGAAAGAGCCAGAGCTTCCTTTGCTCAGATCCCTGGATCCCATGGGAGAAGTACAAAAAAAGCACCTTTAAGACCAACAAGTGCTAATGTTTTAAGTTTTTTTAAAAAAAACTTTAGTCATGTTTGTCTGTGTCCTTTAAAATGTTTAAATCTCTGCTATCTAATCTTAAATAGGCACACACATGGCCCTGCCCAACTTAGCTGGCCCAGCCTGACAAGGTCTAATTTATGTCAGATCCGGCCCTCGTGAGTTCCACATCCCTGCCCTAGAAGTAGGAAAGGCTGAGAAGGGACTTGGGAATGTTCAATCTGGAGAAGAAGAGGCTGAGGGGGGGCAGGATTGCTCTCTTAAATATTTGAAGGAGGGCAGGGAGCTGTTCCTGTTGGTAGCAGAGGGAAGGACTTACAATAATGGGTCTAAATCCAGGGGGGGAAGGTACCAGCTCAATACTTTTGGACAGTCAGAGTTGTTCCACAGTGGAATCAGCTGCCAGGGGAGGTGGTGAGCTCCACCCCCCTCCCAGGCAGCCTTTAAGTAGCGGCTGGATGAACCCCGGCCAGGGATGCCCTAGGCAGATCCTGCACTGAGCAGGGGGTTGGACTAGATGGCCTCTATGGCCCTTCCATGGTTTCCTTAAGCAAACACCTTCCAGGCACTTGATCTAATGCTCACTGCATGCACTGCTGCTAAAAGAGACCCAGCCTGCCCCACCTGAGGCTGGCCTGCCTCACATACCTCTGGGCTGGCCCCAAACGTGGGAACGCCCAACTCCAATTGAGGTTTACTGATAAGGGGCATCGACAGCGATGCAAGAATGAGACTGTCTCTTCCAGTTCTGGCTGCCACTTAAGGGGCATAAGGGAGCTAAAGAGGAAGCCTGCGTTCATGCCCAGTTGCTTAAAACAGAAGGAGTCACGAGATGGGGCTTTCATGGGGGCAGGGGGAGAAAGGGTGCACAGAGGATGGGAGCTGAGCCCCTGCCTCTTCAAGCCTTACGCCATACTTTACATGACGACAGTTACAGAACATCCAAGTGTAAAAGTGGACTTGCCCTGCGTCACCTGAACACACAGCTTGGTTCTCTAGCCAGACCTACCGCGCTGCAGCAGCTCCAGGTAGCCCTTTTCCTCCGCACAGTGCTGGTCTCCGTCTTCCGAGGGGTGGCGCTCAGCCTCCTCCAGCTGGGCAGTTCTCGGCATCTGGATGCCTCTTCCTCCCTGGTAGCCGCTGCCGCCCATGGGGTGAGTGCCAGAAAGGGAGATGTTGCTGTTGTAAGGGTTGTATCCAGACGAGTGCCAGGGATTTCCAGCTGGAAAAGGTGCAACAAAAATGCAGACATCTCTATTAGCACTTGAGGTAAGGGGGGATTTTGGAAGGCAGACAGAGTCGGAGCGACAGTTGAGAATATCAGACCAGGGGGTTGTGGAGATCTGAGCACAAAGACCCGCTGCAGCAGGCCACCTCCTCCTCTTGCACTCCCCTCCTCCTCGGCCAAAGTGGAGTGAGAGGAGGGCAAGGGACAGCCTCCCTGGGCTGGGCCTGGCACAAACACCCCCCCATGGCCACCTCTCACCTCCTTGGGGGCCCGGGCAGGCATTCGGGGGACTGGGACCCAGAGGGCCCCTGTAGCTATGGGTCTGCTCCCAGGGGGCGCAGGGCTTGTGTGGTCTAGCCCGGGAGGCTACTCCCTTCGACTCTGAGGGACCACTCCTTTGCCCGGAGGCCAAGTGAGCTCCAATGAGCACTTTACACCTATCAGAGAAGCTGCAGCTGCCTGGAGGGAGCAAAAGATTGCAATTTTTATCTTTTGTTTAAGGGGTCATTAAGCAACCCAAGTTGCATGAACGATTTCATCCCACACCTTCTCACGGCCACGTTGCCAGCATCAGGGTGCTCAGCGTCATGCCGGAGAAGGACGGCTGTCCTATCTAAGTGCACACCTTGTGGACGTAAGGTTGAGGAAGCCGACTTGCGTAACTCCAGGGGCAGGCCTTGGCAGAGTCCCTCCGCCATCCCCAGGCTACTGGCTGCAAATGTCTCCCAGGGCAAATGTCTCCCTTGTCCCCTTCCAAGAGGCACAGCAGAGCCCAGGGAGTCTCCACCGGCTGCAGCAGACAAGGAAGCCCACGGGGAGGCCACGGGGGGGGGGGGGGGAGGGGGGCGGTCAGGTGGCATTAAAAAGACAGAATCCAGGAAACAAAACACACATTCTTTCAAATCAAAATCCAGTAAGCAACATTCCAAAGGAATGAATGAAGCAAATAACTAAAGATGTTCAAAAGAAAATACTCAGCCGTGGCTGCTGGATGAGCAAATGATGTGCACTGCAGAAAATGGGAGGGGGGGAGGTCAACATACAAATCAGTGATGACAAAGTCGCTGAAATTTGTAGTATTCCTAAATACTTTTTTTTAATAAAAGGATGAGAAAGTCTGAGACCTGGTTGGCCAATGATGAACAGCAACTGCTACCCCGCCCCCCGCCCTGAGTGATGGGGCCCAAAGCTCTCCCCACTCCCCCAGCTCAGCCAAAGAGAGACACCCACTTTTCATTCAACTTTACCCTTGATCACAGCTCTCAACAGAATCAAGCCCATCATTTAACCAATCCCCCCCTCCATTCTCACTAGCCAGGCATACAAAGGGTGATGCACAGGCCCTCTTCATCCATTCTCATGACAACGCTCTCGGGGGAGGGGAACTGGGGGCCACCAACCCAGAGAAAAGGGACAGAGAAGCAGCACAGCAGGAGAGGCTTTAGACTGGGGGTGGGCAGGGGAGGGCAAAAAAAGGATCACAGAATCAGAGTGCTGGAAAGGACCTCCAGGATCATCTAGTCCAGCCCCCTGCACAATGCAGCAACCTCACAACTACCTTCCCCCACGCTCAGAAGACTGGCCTGGAGAAAAACTGCTGCTTGACCCCAAAGCAGCAAATAGCATTTCCTTGGGCATGTAAGAAAGGGCCAGGAGAACTAAGCATTAAAACTCATTTCAGAGTTCTTAAAGAACAGAAAGGGGAGCCTCCTGAATGTTCCACACCTGTGGTGCTTGCAACTAGCCTTCTCTCCTTGTGACAGGCCTGGGAACTACCTAGAAGGGCAAAGATTCGGGCCAGACCCAGGAGCTAAAGTGGCAGAAAGGAATGAAGCCAGGCCTCTAGAACGCAAGCTGCAGCCCAGGGGTGCCGGACTTTGGCCGCCTCAAAAAGTCTCTGAGCCTCAAGGAAGCCTGAAGGTGGCAGAGTGCTACGAAACATTAGCCCACCACTGGGGATGTCTGTCGGTGCTTCCCCCCTCATGGGACAGCAATTCACAAGCAAGGGCTGCTGCACCTCGGAAGAGAGCCACAGCCAGATTGCTCTGGCTCCTGAGTGAGTCTTCAGTGCAGGAATGCAGCAATCCAAGGCTTGCAAAAAGTTTCCACACAAGTTGTCTACTGTGGCTGGATGAAGATTTATATCCTAGGTGCGTTCTGCCAACTGCCACCTCCACAAGTGTATTATTTTTGGACTCAGTGGCAACACAGAAGGAAGGGAAGGGAAGGGAAGGGAAGGGAAGGGAAGGGAAGGGAAGGGAAGGGAAGGGAAGGGAAGGGAAGGGAAGGAACCTCCAGGGTCACCTAGTCCAACCCCCTGCCTGCACAAGGCAGGAAATTCTCAGCTCTTTCCCTTCCTCTCCCCCAGTGACCCCTCCTCTCTTCCTGGAGGAAGGCAAAACCCCTCCAGGACCCCTGGGCCAAACTGGCCTGGAAGAAAACCCCTTCGTGGCCCCAGAGCGCTGACTGGCATCACCCTGAGCATATTAACTATTCTGTTTTTATCAGGAAATGTAAAAGTTGTGGAATTTCAGTTTTGGGAAAGGGAGCGGAGGAGGAAGCGCAGAGGCTGAACTGGCGGCAACATACAGAGCCAAAGTCCTACCCTGAGACCTCCTGGAAACCTGCCAGGAACTTCCCAAAAGCTTCAGGCTCTCCCTTGGGCAACCACCAGGGCTAGAAACTTGGGGCTTCCTCAATGGAGAGAACAGCAGAGTCTGCTGCAGCCATGCAGCAGCCTGAGATATCTCGGGTGAGGGTAGGCCCTTGAGCACAACACCCTCCCAAGAGCACGCTTACCTCCTCCAGAGCCATAGCCCCCCATGCCACCGCCAGCTCCTCCCATGGGGGCCCCACCCCCAAAGTGCTGCGGGAACTGGGGCAGGGTCTTCTTCCGCTTCCTCTCCACTTCTTCTTTGTCTGCAGCCAGAGACACAGGACGGGCAGCCAGTTAGGACCCCCCAGGCAAGAGAAGGCACACACCCGCTCCCATCCCTCCCCAGCACCCTCCTACCTTCCACCACCGGGTAGTAGGTGAATTGCTTGGAATCGCTCACGTCGCCCCCTCGTTTGCGCTTCAGCTGCAGGAAGACGGTGACTGGGCGGTCGATCTTGCTCTTGTGGTAAGGCGGGGTGCGGAAGACGATGGCATACTGCAGGGGGAGGCGGGAGGGAGAAGTCAGGCCAGGCAGCCTCCAGGACCTCTGACACTCCCTCTGCAACAAGCCAGCCGGCTCCAGCACAACCTTCCCCTTCCAGGCCCACGAAACAGCCCTCCCTCCGCAGGCCAAGGCATCAAACCGCCCTTTTCAGCCTCTGAGCGGCCTTCCTATTCATCAGAACAGCTCAAGCAGCACACAAAGAATATCAAAAATACACATGTTTGAAAAGAACAGAGCTTGAGAGGCCCCTAAATTTCAGGGTGGAAACTTCTGAAAATAAGTTCATGGGGTTTGAGGTGCTGGAAGAAAGACAAAGGGGAACTCTCACAAGTCTCCTGGCCAAGGAGGCCCCCCCCCGCACACACAAACACACCCAAGAGTGAGGACCCCCCACCTCAGAGTCCTGCCTCTGGAAATGACTGCCATTCCCCTCTGGAGCTTCACACGGCGTTGGGAGGGACCTCCAGGATCATCTAGTCCAGCCCCCTGCACAATGCAGGAAACTCACAGATACCTCTCATCACACACACAGGGGAGGGATGGTGGCTCAGTGGTAGAGCATCTGCTTGGTAAGCAGAAGGTCCCAGGTTCAATCCCCAGCATCTCCAACTAAAAAGGGTCCAGGCAAGTAGGCATGAAAAGCTCAGCTTGAGACCCCGGAGAGCTGCTGCCAGTCTGAGTAGACAAGACTGACTTTGATGGACCTGGGGGGGGGGGGTCTGATTCAGTAGAAGGCAGCTTCATATGTCCATATATGTTCATTTGAACCTGGTTTTAAGGGAGGGACAGTGGTTCAGTAGTAGAGCATCTGCTTGGGAAGCAGAAGGTCCCAGGTTCAATCCCCAGCATCTCCAACTCAAAAGGGTCCAGGCAAGTAGGTGTGAAAAACCTCAGCTTGAGACCCTGGAGAGCCGCTGCCAGTCTGAATAGACAAGACTGACTTAGGGAGGGATGGTGGCTCTGTGGTAGAGCATATGCTTGGGAAGCAGGAGGTCCCGGGTTCAATCCCTGGCATTTCCAACTAAAAAAGGGTCCAGGCAAGTAGGTGTGAAAAACCTCAGCTGGAGACCCTGGAGAGCCATGAATGGGACTGTGGCTCAATGGGAGAGCATCTGCTTGGGAAGCGGAAGGTCCCAGGTTCAATCCCCAGCATCTCCAACTCAAAAGGGTCCAGACAAATAGGCATGAAAAACCTCAGCTTGAGACCCCAAAGAGCTGCTGCCAGTCTGAGTAGACAATACTGACTTTGATGGACCGAGGGGGGGTCTGATTCAGTAGAAGGCAGCTTCATAGGTTCATACCCTTCCCAGTGACACCTGCTCCATGCCCAGAAGATGGCAGCAAAAAAACAAACAACCCTCCAAGATCCCTGGTAAAACTGGACTGAAGAAAAATTGCTGCCTGACCTCAAACTGGCCAACAGCACTTCCCTGCTGGGTGTCAAGCATGCTTATTTCTGTGACATAATGGGTTCTTAGACAAAGAGCAGGTCACCAGCTCTCCACTGCTCCCCCCCTTATTTATAACCATTGGGCAAGTAATAAATCCATCTGGCCCAAGGATGTTTATGCTACAGCCTGGCTGGTACCACTTTCAAGTCGCCTCTCCCAAAGGTTCACACAGACAGCTCTTATCTCCTGCTAGAGAAGTGTGAGAATGGGAGATGTTTTTAATAGCCTAAATTCCTTAGTAATAAGAGAGACAGTGTTTAGTAACCTTTATAGATAGCCTATATAGCAACTGTGCAACTCTGTATACCTCATTATTCCCAAGGCTTGTGTCCTTGGTACAGCTTCTGAGTTTCTAACAATAAAACAGCTTTGATTTAAAACAAAAGACTGCTTATTGAGAAATATTGACGCTTGACATATTGGGAGTAATTCTACTTGGGGACGTAACCGACTTGGAAACTGGCGGAGAGAGCTCCAGATAACATAGAAGCCCCTGAAAACCCAGAACGACCGATTGGCAAAGATCAAGGACCCGACACAGCCCTGAGACAAATGCTCCCTTGAAATACTCGACTCAAGTCTCTGTACTCTTCCGGGATCTCATTTAACTCCTCCCTGGTCAAACAGGCTATTTCAGGGAGGGGAGGCGGGTTCAGGCCCCACCAAGTTTCCCAATTATGCTTTTACATCATTTGTCAGGAAAACAGAGTCTTTGCTCACTGCAACGCACATACGTTGTGGTCTCTCAACCAACGAGCCCCAAGGACCACTGGGAAGTTAGCCAAGGGGGTTATTATGAACGTACGTTCCTCCCCATTCCCGGAGGTGTCAGCTTAGTCTTTAGAGTACAGCACCCCCCCACCCCCGTCATAGCAGAGCCGTCCAAGGAACTCCAAAGGGATCTGTTGAGGCTGGGTGAGTGGGCGTCAACGTGGCAGATGCGGTTCAATGTGGCCAAGTGCAAAGTAATGCACATTGGGGCCAAGAATCCCAGCTACAAATACAAGTTGATGGGGTGTGAACTGGCAGAGACTGACCAAGAGAGAGATCTTGGGGTCGTGATAGATAATTCACTGAAAATGTCAAGGCAGTGTGCGTTTGCAATAAAAAAGGCCAACGCCATGCTGGGAATTATTAGGAAGGGAATTGAAAACAAAACAGCCAGTATCATAATGCCCCTGTATAAATCGATGGTGCGGTCTCATTTGGAGTACTGTGTGCAGTTCTGGTCACCGCACCTCAAAAAGGATATTATAGCATTGGAGAAAGTTCAGAAAAGGGCAACTAGAATGATTAAAGGGCTGGAACACCTTCCCTATGAAGAAAGGTTGAAACGCTTAGAGCTCTTTAGCTTGGAGAAACGTCGACTGAGGGGTGACATGATAGAGGTTTACAAGATAATGCATGGGATGGAGAAAGTAGAGAAAGAAGTACTTTTCTCCCTTTCTCACAATACGAGAACTCGTGGGCATTCGATGAAATTGCTGAGCAGACAGGTTAAAACGGATAAAAGGAAGTACTTCTTCACCCAAAGGGTGATTAACATGTGGAATTCACTGCCACAGGAGGTGGTGGCGGCCACAAGCATGGCCACCTTCAAGAGGGGGTTAGATAAAAATATGGAGCAGAGGTCCATCAGTGGCTATTAGCCACAGTGTGTATGTGTGTGTGTGTGTATATATATATATATATATATATTTGGCCGCTGTGTGACACAGAATGTTGGACTGGATGGGCCATTGGCCTGATCTAACATGGCTTCTCTTATGTTCTTATGTCCATCTGCTCAAAACTGTTCAGCTGTCCCCACTCCCAGCCCTGTGACTAAGGTAGGGGCGATTAAGTCTTGACTGCACCTGGAGACTAACAAAGCTTGAACCTGTACATGGGTTCACTTGGGGTTCACTAGAACAACTGGCACTCAGAACAAAGCCCCCAGAGTTCATACCCATGGTGGCTCACCAAGACCTCGGACCTGCTGTCTGGCACCATTCACTGCACGTCATTCTTGTTTCCTGCTGTTCTTGCTTGACGATGGGTCCTTGCCGCCACTCCTGCTGTTGCCCATTGGGAGTGCCACTGCTGCTGCTCCATCCTTTCCCTTGCACGGGGCTCCTTCTAGTTGCCCTCTGGTCAGCATCTTGAGGGTTGATTCTTCACTATCTGCTCACAGCTCTCAATCTCGCACATCAGTTGCATCCACCCGAGCAAGGTGCGCAGGTCATCCATCATCAGCACCTTGGCTAGCAGGTTGGCGTTGAGTCACACTTTGTAGAATTTGACCTTCACACTTTCATTCCAGTCTCTCACTCACAAGCAGAGCATGGCTGAATATTCGCCCACAGATTTCAACCCCTGGCGCAGCTGCTTCATCATGGATCGGGCCCTCTCCTCCTCCTAGGGATCTTGGAATTGTTCTTGTAGGGCACAGAGAAAGTCCATCGCATTCAGCAAGCTGGGTGATCTGACCTTGCAAAATGTCATGCACCAGTCTGCTGCAGCACCCTCCAGTCGGGAGCCTAAGCAGTTCACTCGGCTGGCTTCACTGGGGATGGTGTCCCCCCCGCTCTCGGAAGAATTCCTGGGCCTGCACTAGGAAACAGCCCAACTTCTGGGGGGGGCATCAAACTTCCAGCTTTCCGATCCCCCTCTGGTCTGCCCCTCCCAGGCAGGGGGCCCCCTTACCGAGGATCGGTGGAGCAGGCTCCTCCTCTCCTTCCTGGTCAACTGGGGGGGGTCCCCTCCAAGGTCCCCTGTCTGTTTCTCTGGCTGGGCTGCCAAAACAGCCTGCAGGACAATCTGCACAAATTCTCCCAAGGGGGTTATCTTGTTACAGAGTTCTTCTCCCACAGCACAAATCTCAGCTCTCAGGTGCTCGTGTGCTTCATCGCTGGTGCCCCTCGTGTACTGCTGCTCCTCAGCTATCAACTCACCCCATGCCCGGTTGCTCCTTCTGGCTTGACCTTGGGTGCTGTTGGGTTCTCCAGCCATCCGGCATGTTTAGCAAAAGCCATGGGTGCCACTGTCAGGAAGTCGTTCCTGGCTATGCAACTGTGGCCTCATCGTCACATCTCAACAGCTCCCATCCCTGATATGTAATGTGCTTGGGGGTGGGAGGGTGAATCACATGGCTCCCTCATTCTGCTTCTTTGGGTTGGGACCTTTTGCCCCACCTTCCACACTGGACTTGGGTTCTGTTGTGCTGCCAGCCCCCTTCCCGTTCTCTCCAGCTTCACTCATGGTGCTGGGTGAATGTTAGGATTAGGGCCGTTTGCAGCTTCAGGATGAGTCTGGCAATATATAAGGTTTTACCCAGAATCTATCACAAGCCTTCTTGAGTAAATGCAAAAGAAGCTTTAATGGAGAAACGTATAAGAAGCACTTGTAGCATGTATACGTAAGGCCTTTGCCAGACTGATATAAAATGAAGTTTACAATCCAAACAAAGGCTACAGATTAACAGCCCATCACCCCCCTGCCTAGTTCTCCTGTTCAAAAGTCTTTGAATTATTTCTCAGGCTGCAATGTTGCTTTCTTCAAGGTCGCATTCCAGTTTACAGACATCTTTCGTTAGTACCTATCTTCTGTTACCAGGGAGACGAGATTAGGCCCTGGCTTCCCACCATGGCTTACCCTCTACTGTGGCCTCCTTTGTTAACAACACTATTCTACATAAATCTTAAAAGTATATAATATCCTAATACATGAGTTAGTACAGTCATGAATATATGTATATAGATACATGTATGACTACAGACAACAACACAGTTATAGATATATGAGTACACTTTGGATAACTGGCTCTTCATCAGCAATGACACTACTATTAGGAAAATCAGCAAACTGTTTCTAACCCACAAGCTTGAAACAAATCCTTGTCAGGGACTTGTACCTGACAGTAAGGTCCACTGAAACCCCTAGATCCTTTCTGCACATACTACTGCCAAGATAAGTCTCCCCCAGAACTTGACATTTGTCCCTGTTAAAATTAATTTAATTTGTTTTAGCTCAATTTTCCAGCCTGTCAAGATCATCCTGTATCCTGTTTCTGCCTTCTACTGTATTTGCAATCCCTCCCAATTTCGTATCATCTGCAAATTTAATAAGCATTCCCCTCCATTCCTTTATCCAAATTATTTATAAAGACGCTGAACAAAACAGGTGTCAGGACAGATCCTTGAGGCACTCCACTTGCCCCTCCTCTCCAAGAGGATAAGGAACCCTTCACAAGCACTCTTTGCATGCTATTTGTCAAACAGTTACAAATCCACCCAACAATAACAGATCTAAGCCACCATTTAGCTACTAGTCAACATAAATGCTATGTGAAACCTTATTGAAATCAAGATAAATTATGTGTACAGCATTCCCCTGATCCAGCAAGAGAGTAACTTTCTCAAAAAAAGAGATCAGGTTAATCTGGGATGACTCGTTCTTGAGAAACCCATGCTGGGTCTTAGTAACCACAGCCATCTTTTCTAAATGCAAGGATTAACTGATGATTTCACCCAAGTGAGCAGCTGTGTTGGTCTGAAGCAACAGAACAAAGTTAGAGTCCAATGTAAGATTGCTATTTCTGTTTCCATTTCATGTGCACATGAAAGCTCGCACCCTGAATAAAGCTCTGTTGGTCTTAAAGTTGTCACTGGACTCTAACTTTGTTTGATGATTTCTTCTAAAACTTTTCCAGGTATAACCTACGGAGCTTCACAGCTGGAAAATAAAGGCAAGGGGGGGGGGGCTCTCTTCGGTACACACTCAGACAGGCAAGGAGGCTATGAAGTCCTGAGTGCCACAGGAAAAGGCAGCCTCAGCACCAATACTGCAAGTTCCCCAGAGCTAGAATCTTGGGGGGGGGGGGCGGGGGGGACGGGAACATCACCCCCCAAGAACAGGTCTACATGCTCAGTCCAGGGAAGGAAGGGGGGTTGCTATTCAACAAGCCTCAGTTGCCAACAAGCCCTCCAGAGGTGCAAATACTTTAAATTGGTACATTTAGTAAATGAACATCCCCCCCCCTTCCCAACATCTGTAGCTGGGAAGACAAGCCCGCTTAGCACAAGGAATATAACACCATTCCCATTTGTGAGCCGAATTCCCGCCATGAGCGCAAATCACAGTGCAGCACTGGAGACCACGATGCCCCCACGCCCTGCCACATAACTCAGCCTGGCCCCTGGCCTCTCAGACCCCACTCCTGTGCTGGAGCTCAGGGCCTGTGACCTGTCGCTGGGCTTTTGTTCATGTTCTTTCTAGACACGGTACCTGTTTGTGGACGTCTGTGGGGGAGAAATCCCCAAACGCCTGCCAGCCATTCTCATCATCTTCATAAAACCGCACCTCAATATCATCTAGAGAAGGAAGAGGCACTCATTAGAAGAATTTCAGAGCACAGACTCCCCAAAACTAGCAGACTTCTCCATTTCTCAAAATTCACAGAATCACAGAGCTGGAAGGGACTCCAGGGTCATCTAGTCTATAGGGTGACCATAATGTCTGAAGGCCAGCCAGGGACACCTGGGGGGGGGGGGGGAAGGTAGGGGTGTGCGCGCGGTCGCCGGAAACAGGAAGTGACATCACTTCCGGTGACGTCATGCCACCGCCGGAAACAGGAAGTGACGCCACTTCCTGTGACATCATTTCCCCCACGTCACCTGCCGGAAACGGGAAGTGACATCACTTCCTGTGACATCACTTCCCCCAAATGACATCATTTCCCCCAAGTGCCACTGCCGGAAACAGGAAGTGACTTCACAGCACTTCCTGTGACGTCCCCAAAAATCCCCCAAATATCACCGCCGGAAACAATTTTGTTCTCAAATCCTGTATATACTTCATCAGTATATGGGATAAGGCACTTTCTCAACTGTGCTGCATAATGCAGCCTATTTATTTTGTCCTGTTTGCTCTGTTGGCTCTATCTGAGCCACCTTCATCACTTTCGGGGTGTGGATCCCCCAGTGGGGTGGTCTCCCGACTCCCTCCGCCGGCTATTTTTGATAGCCCTGCGCCCCCTCTTTCATTTGATATGTGTCCCGTGCGGGTGCCACCCTCCCGCCAGGAGATGCCGCAAAATGAGCCCCCTTGAGGCTTATGGCGGCAGGGCTCGGGGGAAGCGAGCTAGACTGCTGTTCTTTTGAGGGGTTATAGAGTGTTTCGAGCCCGTCCCTGTGGCATCGGTCCCATCGTTGTGGGACCCAGGGGGCCGGCGCAGCGGCACGCCGAAGCAGCCTGTCACTAATAACACAGGTCGAGATGCAGGACAGGAACCCGGAAGTGACCGACAGGCTGCTTCAGCGTGCCGCTGCGCCGGGACGCTCCTTCCCTCACTCGCCGCCTTCCCCGCCGGCGCCCGCGGCCCACCGCCTCCGGGGCTGGCTAAACCGGGACCTTTAATGGTCCCGGTATAGGCAGCCCGGGAGGCGGGAATTGGTGGCCAGAACCGGGAAAGTCCCGGGAGACCGGGACGGTCTGGCCACCCTACTAGTCTAACCCCCTGCACAATGCAGGAACTCCATGAATACCTCCCCCTAAATTCACAGGATCTTCATTGCTGTCAAATGGCCATCTAGCCTCTGTCAGAAAACCTCCAAGGAAGGAGAGCCCACCAGCTTCTGAGGAAGCCTGTTCCACTGAGAACCTCTCTAATTGTCAGGAAGTTCTTCCTAATATTAAGCCGTAAACTCTTTTGATTTAATTTCAACCTATTGGTTCTGGTCCTACCTTTTGGGGCCACAGAAAACAAATCCCCACCGTCCTCTATGTGACAGCCCTTCAAGTACTTGAAGATGGTGATCCTATCACCTCTCAGCCGCCTTCTCTCCAGGCTAAACATCCCCAGCTCCTTCAACCTTTCTTCACAAGACTTGGTCTCCAGACCCCTCACCATCTTTGTTGCCCTCCTCTGGACCCGTTCCAACTTGTCTCAATCCTTCTTCATTTCACTCTACCCTCCTCTGCCTGCTTGGCCAGCTGCCCCTCTGCTCCCCTCCCTTCCACATCCCTCTCCCCACTTCACCCCCTCTGTGTCTTTTAGGGGTCTCCCTCCTGCCTCTCCCCTGCACAGGCCCTCAGGAGAAGCCCAGCAAGCGGCTTCCTTGGATTACTCCTCTGGAGGTCCACAGCAGCAAAGGCCCTTTCCTCCTGACGCCTGACACTGACTCCAAGCAGGTCCCACTGGAAGGAGCACACTGCCAGCATCCACTCCATAGCAAGCGGGTCTCTGAAATGCCCATCTTGGGAAGACAAAAGGAGGCCGGAGTCTGAGGAGCCAGGCCAGAGTTCCCTCCTCCCTCGGTGCTCCCGGGCCCCATGCCCCAAGGCTCTCACGGGAAACATCACGGCTCTTGGCCCAGGGAGGGAGGGAGGGAGGGGAAAGGGTTGCACTGACCTTTCTGGACTTTGTCACACAGCAGGTAAACTTCATCTCCCCCCCGCACAGAGCCAGCCGTCTTGTCCATCCGGGAGATCTTCAGGTTGGAGGCTCCTGGGGACTCTGCAGCACAACAGCCAGAGGAAGCAGGGGCACAGCCTCAGCCCCAGAGAGCCTGCACGCGAGGCAGGAATGCCCTCTGGCGCTGGAACAGCCTCAGAAATCCCCCCCCCCCCGCATCACTCACTCCCAAGCCCCTCAGGAGTCTGAGATGAGGCCCTCCTCCTCCTGCTGCTCCCACAGGCGGGGAGGGGAAGCGGACCTTGTCTGACTAGGCCCAGGGGCTCAGGAAGGGGGGGAGCTGCCTGGGAGGAGGAGGAGGTGGCACAATCCCTTGCAGGGGGCAGACCCCAAGAGAAGGCTAGAGGCACAGCTCAGATCTTAACAAAACCAGCACAACAGTCTGCAAGCACAAAACCAAGAAAGCTTTATGCGGCTGGATTAGAAAATAAAAAACTGAGCAGCTTCTCTTTTTTTGGAGGGGGGAGGGAAACTCAGATGTGGCCCTGCTTAAACACCTGATAGATTCCAGCATCCCAGAAGCAGAAATCAGGCTCAACAGTCCCTTCACTCTCTGTCTCTCCCCCACCCTCCCGGCAGCTGCTCCAGCCAGAGGGATTCTGAAGGGATTTCTCACAACACAAGAACTCGTGGGCATTCAATTAAATTGCTGAGCAGTCAAGTTAGAATGGATAAAAGGGAGTCCTTCTTCACCCAAAGGGTGATTAACATGTGGAATTCACTGCCACAGGAAGTGGCGGCGGCTAAAAGCACAGACAGCTTCAAGAGGGGACTGGATAAACATCTGGAGAAGTGATCCATTAGTGGCTATTAGCCACAGCTTATTGTTGGAACTCTCTGTCTGGGGCAGTGATGCTCTGTATTGTGCTGGGGGGGTGCAAAGTGGAAGGGCTTCTAGCCCCACTTGTGAACCTCCTGATGGCACTTGGGTTTGTGGGTTTTTTTGGCCACTGTGTGACAGAGAGTATTGGACTGGATGGGCCATTGGCCTGATCCAACATGGCTTCTCTTATGTTCTTATGTTCAGACAGAGGCTACCCTGGCAGAAGAGGCCCAGCCCAGCCCCCCACCCTGCTGAATCTCCCCCAGCAACTTCCAGCTGCAAAGGGTGCCATTGAGTCAGATGTGCCTGGGGAAATTTCATTTGTTTGATTTAAAACATTTCTATGCTGCTTTCCATCCCCCAGAACATTCCAACAATTAAACAACATTAAAATTGTAACATACTTCAAATAAAGACAGAGGAATACTACCCAAACCAGGGAGGACGGCCACTCTTTGAGTGCGATCTGTCAACCAGTTACAGATCCACCAAACGGTAACAGGATCCAAACCACATTTGGATCCTGTTACCGTTTGGTGGATCTGTAACTGGTTGATGTATAGGTGGTATATGACTCCTAAAAAATTGGCAAAGATGAGTAAAAAGATGTCGGATAGATGTTGGAAATGTAAAAAACATGAAGGTTCTTTTTATCATATGTGGTGGACATGTGGAAGAGCGAAAAAGTTCTGGCAGATGATACAACAAGAAATATCTAAAATTCTGGGATATGACTTCAAGAAAGTAGCAGAGACTTTTCTGTTGGGATTACAAATGGAAAAATTTCCAAAAGAAGACAGAACTTTAATTTGGTACTTGCTCTCAGCTGCTAGGACATTGTATGCGCAGTTGTGGAAGCAAGAAAAAATACCAGAGAAATGGGATTGGATTGTGAAAGTTTTATCGTGGAGTGAGATGGATAAACTAATAAGAATCCTAAGAGACTATGATTTGGAAGTGTTTAAATGGGAGTGGAAGAAATTTAGATGTTATGTAGAGAAAGAATGGAATGTAAAAAGACATTGGACAATTTTTTTAATAATGATTAAGTATTAGAAAAAGGTAGAATATAAATTTAGATTTTTATAGTTAAGGGTACCTTTATAAGTTAACTTTAAGTATATAACTTCGGTGGGAGTCTAGTAATGGAGGAAGGGGGATTAGAAAATATCATATGGGTTAGAGATAGAGACAATATAAATGGATATTGTTACCATGTTATCAATAAAATTGTTTAAAACAAAACAAAAGCCTTACTGAAATCAAGATAAACGACGTCTACAGCATTCCCCTGATCCAGCAAGGTAGTCACTTTCTCAAAAAAAGACATCAGGTTAGTCTGACCATGACTTGTTCTTAAGAAACCCATGCTGGCTCTTAGTAATCACATTCATTCTTTCTAAATGTTCTAAATGTTCCGACTGTTTGATGATTTGTTCTAGGTATAGATGTCAAGCTGATGGGTCAGTAGTTACCTGGATCATCTTTGTTCCCCTTCTTGAAGATGGGGACAACATTCACCCGCCTGCAGTCTTCCAGCACCTCTCCTGTTCTCCAAGAATTCTCAAAAATAATAGCCAGAGGCTCAGAAATTACATCTGCAAGCTCTTTTAGAGCTTAGTCCAGCCTTCTGTCTCACACAGTGGCCAACCAGTTCCTCTGGAGGGACAACAACAGGGCAGAGAGGCAGAGGCCTTCCCCTGAGAAGAACATCAGAAGAGCCCTGATGGGTCTGACCACTGAGGGTCCACCTAGTCCAGTCTCCTGTCTTTCACAGGTGCCAACCAGTTCCTCTGGAGGGCCAACAACAGGGCACAGAGATGAGGCCTGCCCCTGAGAAGAACATCAGAAGAGCCCTGCTGGATCAGACCAGTGAGGGTCCATCTAGACAAGCCTCTTGTCTCACACAGAGGCCACAATAGTTCCTCTGAAAGGCCAACAATAGGGCAGAAAGGCCGAGGCTTTCCCCTGAGAAGAACATCAGAAGAGCCCTGATGGGTCTGACCACTGAAAGTCCACCTAGTCCAGCCTTCTGTCTCACACAGTGGTCAGCCAGTTCCTCTGGAGGGCCAACAACAGGGCAGAGAGGCCAAGGCCTTCCCCTGAGGAGAACATCAAAAGAGCCCTGCTGGATCAGACCAGTGAGGGTCCGTCTAGTCCAACCTCCTGTCTCACACAGAGGCCAACCAGTACCTGGAGGGCCTGGAGGGCCAACAGCAGGGCAGAGAGGCTGAGGCCTTCCCCTGAGAAGAACATCAGAAGAGCCTTGCTGGATCAGACCAGCGAGGGTTCATCTAGTCCAGCATCTTGTCTCACACAGTGGCCAGCCAGTTCCTCTGGCCTCTGGAGGGCCAACAACAGGGTAGAGAGGCTGAGGCCTTTCCAGGAGAAGAACATCAGAAGAGCCCTGCTGTATCAGACCAGTAAGGGTCCATCTAGTCCAGCCTCCTGTCTTCTCACACAGTGGCCAGGCAGTTCCTCTGGAGGGCCAACAACAGGGCACAGAGATGAGGCCTTCCCCTGAGGTTGCCTCCTGGCTCTGGGATTCAGCAGTTCAGAACCTCTGAACGTGGAGGTTCCCCTCCATCACCTTGGCTAGTAGCCACTACTAGACGTAGCCTTCATGAATCTATCAAACCTCCCCCCACTTTAAAGCTGTTCATTCCTGTGGCCATCACAACATCCTCTAGCAGCAAATTCCACATTTTCATCACTCTCTGACCAAAGTTTCCCTGAAGAGGAGGACACAATAACTCCTGAGTGGCAAAGTAGGTGCTTGAAAACACTCCCCCAGATGGCGGACTGAGGACTGCACTCACTGCTGTCGTGAATGGGGTCCGAGATTACTGGCTTCAAGGCGAGAGTAAAGTCTCCGCTGCTGTCGCGCAGGTAGGCGCTGAAGCGCAGGCGGACAATGCTCAGGTCCATCGACTTCTTCAGCTCCTTGGCCTCATGCTCAGTGGCCTCCAGCTCCGATTCTGCCAAAGCAGACGCCATGCTGTGGTGAGGGAAGGTGCTGGGAACCCTGCCCCCCACCTGCCCCACAGTGCTACCTCCAGCACAGGTCTATGCAGCAAGGGGGGCTGCTGTGAGCCCATCAGAAGGAGCCCCAGTCCCCTTGCTGCGAGTTGTGCCACTGCAGGGCCACAGGGAATGCTAGTCCACTTGGGACCACCATCTTCTCCTTCTGACATCTGCTGGGGGGCGGGGATGGGGGGATGGCAGTTTCTGGCTGCATCTGTGAGGCTGAGCTGGCTGAACTGACCGTGTCGAGGGGTGTGATGCTGCTGCACCCTTTCCCTGCTTGACCCATGGAGGTGGACGGGGAGGGAGGCTGTGGGAACACAACTTTCCAAAGGCCACCGGCTTGGGGTGTGGCAGAGGCCAGGCCCTGGGCTGCTCACAGACAGCAGCACTGCCCACTGGGCAAGACAGGGCCTTGGCAGGGAACTTACACCCCGCTTCTCAGCCTGGGAAAGAGAGACAACCCCCCCTCCCCAACGAGGTCCAAGTCTCGTGAGGCAGAGGGCCCCTGAGCACCTGGGGGCCAGACTGACCGGCTCCATTTTTGCCCTGACTGAGCAGAAGGCAGCGGATACAGCAGCCCTCGTCCCTTTCCTCATCCAGAGAGGCTGGAGGGCTCAGGGAGTGGGGGGGGACTCAGAAGTTGAGTCTGACGATTAAAGCAAGCTGCATATATTTATTCCACTCGATAAGGATTAAAAATGAGAAAAATACTTAACAAATAAAATACAATCCTTGAACAGTACTATCAGTACGTCCAAACTTCCCTACAGGCCAAAAACAGACCAAATACATAAAACCAACAGGCCAAAGGCGTTTCAGCTTCACGTGCCTTCTTCAGTGGCTTGTCGTCATAGTCCAAGAGCACACACTTGTAAACCTTCTAAAACCCATCTATACAAGGATATCTATACAGCTGAGCACACTCAAGAAATGCTAAACGCTGGGCTACAGGGAGAAAAATTGTCGAGAAAAAACGCACCTTTTGAGAGTTGACTCAAAAATATACAATAGGTCTATTTATGAGAAGTCAACCTCAATTTGGAATACTATAAACCTGCCCCCATCCCGCCAGAGATGGGTTTGGGTTTAAAAGGTTTGCAAGAGTGTGCTCTTGGACAATGACGACAGGTTACAGAGAAGGCACATGAAGCTGAAACGCCTTTGGCCTGTTGCCTTTATGTATGCAAGCCTCTGGGTCTGTAGTGAAGTTTTGACATACTGATAGTAATATTCAATGTCTAATTTATTTTTGGAGTATTTTTCACATTTTTAATTGTCATAGAGTGGAATAAACATATGTAGCTTGTTTTAATTGTCAAACTCAACTTTTTGGGGCCCCCCTGTTTAAGTGGTTGGGTTTCTTTCCCCTTTGGTTGGTTTGGGGCCAAGGAAATCTGCCCAGTGATCCCCTCACCTGCCCAACACTTTAACAGCAACAACCCCCAGAATCCAAGTTGCTCAGAAAATCCGACTTGTTTTAGGGATAAGCTGACAAAGTGGCAAGAAAAAGGGGCTCTGCCCGGCTCCTGCCATCCCCCCATCTGCTTCCACTCACCTGCCCTAAAAGGGCCTTCACCTTGAAGCACACCTGAGAGTCCAAGGGGCACAATCCCACTCGTGTTGCAAGGAAATCACCCAGTGTTTGGACGGGGGGGTGGGGGATGGAAACTCACAAGGACCAGCCCCAAGCCACGACTTCCTCCTGCTCGCCACGCTCTCCTTCCTGGCTCAGCTCACCTGTCAGAGGCTGCAGCCTGGTGCGCATCTTCTGCTTATTCAGTTTTTCCTTGATGATCTCCAGCATGTTTTTCTTTGTCACGTGAAGCACACCCAGGTTATTGAATCTGAGAAAGGGCACATCCGCACAGCATTTGAACTCAAGACACACAGCTACCCCCTCCCCACTTGGCTCCTGTGGCCGAAAGCAGACTACTGAAGGCAACCGCAGGGGCAGACCCGTCTCTCAGGGCCACCTGTCCTTCCAAGGATCACTTGTGACAAAAGAATATGGGAAGGTCACAGACCCACACGGGAGCCACTGGAAGACAAGGCTCACGTGGCCAGAGGCCACCTGCATGCAAGGAGGCTCCCCAAGGCTCCCAGCACAGCCCACTGCACTCCCCCCACCATCACCCCACTGCAGGCTGGGTGTTCGGTTTGATTGGGACAGGGAGGGGGGGCCCCAGAATTCGACAGCTCCTGGCAGAACTGCAGCCCTGGCCTGCCAAGACCAACCCCGCACGCATCCAGCGGGTCAGGCTCTGCAGAGCTGTCTTTCTGTGAAAAGGCTGGGAGAGAAACATGGGGGGGGGGGAGGGAAATCGCTGAGCTGCGAGCCAGAGTGCCCCAATTTGAACCTCCTCTCAAACACAAACACATAAGGGAAGCCACCGCTGCTCGTCCCCCCCCCCCAATGCAACAATGAGAATAAAGGATCACATAGATAACGCAAGAGTGAAAGGGAGATTTTGTCTTTCATAGCAACTGTGTTTTTGTAGAAGCAAAGGGACACCCCAAAAGCAGAGTCTGCACTCTGCACCCCTGGGTCACCCTGTGTCCAGAGGATGGGAAGAAGGCTTCCTTAGAGGAAGAGGCGGCTTCTACAGCAGGAAGGAGAGTTTGATCTTGTAACAAGCAACGGCACAAACCTGCCCTGCTCCAAAGAGAGCACTGAAGGACAGCCAGGGACTTGGCTCCCTAGGCAGCAAGGGAGGGCCAGCTTCCAGCGCTGGCCTGACCCCCGCTCAGCCTTCCCGGGCCTCTGCTTCCGCCTTGCCATGGCACCCCCACTTAGCCCCTTCCCTGCCACTGCCTGCCCACAAGCTGCCTGACCGGACAGTGAGGTGGAGGAGGGAGGCAGAGAGGTGGGCAGAAGCAAGGGTGAGCAAGGCAGTGGTGGAGAAGGGCACCGGAGGTTGCAGGACAGTCCCCCCCCCCCAACCTGTCGGGTCGCACCGGCCCTGAGAACGGCAGGGGGTGCAGAAGCCTCTTCAGGCCTGAGCAGCGCCCAGCAGCTCAGGTACCCCCCAACACTGGCTGCTCCTTGGGAGGCACAGGCTCCTCCCTCTTTGTGAAAACTGACTGGTTGTCATGAAGCTCTGTGAACTTTTTAAAACGCAACCCAGACTCTAAAGAGTCTGCAGCACACTAGGTCAGAAGGAAGCCATGTCCAGGGGCTGGGCAAGGCAGTGCAAATGCTAAGCTGCTCACAGACGGAGGCAGAGGGGAGCTGGCGCATCGTTATTGGCATCTCAAGCCCTGCATGACAAGAGAGCAGCCAGCACCAAGGCGTTCTAGCCCTTCTGCAAGAGACAACAGGCTCCGCTGTCTGGTGTGGCTGGGGTACAGACGCACCCACGGAAAAGATCCCACTCTGTCTTGGGCAAAGAGCAGCACAATGGAATGTTCTTCATCTGGAGCAGTCGGGTTAAAATGGATAAAAGGAAGTACTTCTTCACCCAAAGGGTGATTAACATGTGGAATTCACTGCCACAGGAGGTGGTGGCGGCTACAAGCATGGCCAGCTTCAAGAGGGGGTTAGATAAAAATATGGAGCAGAGGTCCATCAGTGGCTATTAGCCACAGTGTGTGTGTGTGTGTGTATATATATATATATATATATATATATATATATATATATATATATATATATACACATACATACACATATATATAATTTTTTGGCCTCTGTGTGACACAGAGTGTTGGACTGGATGGGCCATTGGCCTGATCCAACATGGCTTCTCTTATGTTCTCTTATGAGCCCCAAAGGTCCCGGAAGGGCCAGAAATGCCACAGTAGCCGCCAAGCTGGTTCCTGGGACCATTAAGTACTCAAGTCCTGCAAGGGTGCTGGAGTCCCTTTGCTCAGTCCAGCTCAAAGGAAGCCATGCGCAAACAGGAGACCGGTCCTAATAGAGTCTGGGTCCCCAGCCCCCCTCCCCGCATACGTACTGCGCAGTCATGTCCTTGGGGCCCACCATCACCACGCAGTTCCCCGCTTCATTGCACTGCTTGCCCACCAGGCTGTGGGCGTGCACCTGCGGAGGGTCCGTGTGAGTCACCAGGTCCACTTCGATCTTCGCCTGCCCAACGTAATTAGAGATCTGCCAAAGAAAAGGGGTCAGTAAGGTTGAAATGTTCTTTGCTGGTAAGAAGGAAAGCAACTGTCCTGTGAGTTATACCCCTTTAGCCCACTAAGACTTACCCCCAACAACTGACACCAGGATTCCCCTCTACTCTCCAGCAGCCCCCAACGGGTTCCTCCCCACAGCAGCCTCCAGCTGCCCCAGAAGCCACAGAGGATAATGCAGGAAGAAGCCTCCCAGTCCCGTCCAGTACAAGAGCAAAACTGAGCCCTGGTGCATAGGCTGCCTCATGCAGCCCCATTTCTAAAGAAATGGGTCATCTACGCTGGAAGCCTCTGGCCAATGAACCGGCATCATCACCATCATCACATCCAGATAAAAGTTTAAAACATCCAGTGAAATTACAAAGTGATTCATTCTCTGGCATCACAAACAGGATCTGGGCCTCGATCAGGCAAACGGAGCAGCCAAGTCAAGAGCCCCACCTCCTGGCCTTCCGGCAGGCACCCACCGATGCTCCTGCTGCTCCCTCCCCAGCTCATTCGTTCTCTCTTGAGATGTTTATCCCACCCTCCCCACAAGCCGGCTCAGAGTGGATCACAACCAACGGGCATCTGAGTTCCTGCCCATGAGACTCCTCCACAACACTGCCCCCACATGCCAGGCTCCCAACATTGCAAAAACGTGCACAAAAGGACTCTTCAGCCTCATGACTTCTATGGAAAGCAGAAGCCAAGTCGTTCTGCAAGTCAGGGCAGAATTTCCTGGGCAGAGGCTGCACCAAGGGTCTCCCCTCTTGCCCAAACAGAGGGCCCCCCCAAATGTACAATGTCCAATTCATTACCCAAAGGTTGCGACCTGCTTCTCCTCACCTGAGACACCCCAATGCTACTGACTGCACCCACACAAATGCCCATATGCAGGGCAGAGGGAGAGCTGCTAGGCAGGCACCAAAGGAGGCAAACTACTGGGGGGGGGGGCAGGAATCACCACCACCACCATGTAAATTAATGGGGACGTATGCAGCCTCAGTGCTACATGTGATTCTGTACACTACAAGAAAACTGTAAGAAACAGACAGAAATATGAGTGATTCCCTTGTTAAGAAAGGAATGCCCAAGTTTTTTTTTTTAGGAATACCAGCAAATAAATGACTGATTGATATACAATAATGAGAAAAACTCAACAGCTGCTGATCACTTTCACCCTTGAAACCCGTTTGCACCCAACCATGTGAAATGACAGCAGCTTTTCCAAAAAAAGAGAGACAAACGCAGTCCTGTCACCTCCCCCCCACCCCCAAAACCATGACTGACCCTTCTAAACATTTTGTCTCTAAAGTAGTTATGGTCACTGCGAAGGAATGCATATTTTTCCCTGGGAGGTTTGAAAAGAGCAAAACCTCTGCATTTCAACACCCTCCACCCCCTCGGGCAGAGAACAGGAGGAGTGAAGGGTTTCCCAAGCTTATCTCAGCAACCTCATAAGAAATACTCACAGGTTTAACTAGAGACAATGGGACGGCCAAGCTCTCCCCCCCCCCCTTCAAGCAGGGAACAGAGCTATGGAGGAGGGAAATGCTAGAGGAATACCAGAAAGTTCATGTTCAGAATTTTTAGGAGAAGCTTCTCTGGCCTGGCCTGCCTGGGTCACTGAGAAGGGAAACAGAGATGATAAAAACTCCTTGCAGCAGCAGCAGGAGGAGGACTTTTTCCCATGGGTGCTGCATCCACAAGGAAGGCTGCAGCCATTGAGCAGGGGATTGGCCTAAAGAGCTGGCGCAAGCGTCAAGATAATCGCAACTCTGTGCAGATCTGTAACATCCCAAGCAAAAGCAGCTGCCATGTTTTAACATCTGATGGGACATGTAGAGAGAAAGGGACAGAGGATCTGCGTTTGACCCATTTCTTTCGGAATCCCCTCCTCAAGGGATTTGCTCAGTCTGGTGCTGTGCTAAAAGCACACTTGTAAACTTTTCCTTTTTAATAAATACTTTATAACTTTTGATTCTGGGAGTGGTTCTCGGAATCACACTGAGCTCTACCATCTGAAGAGGTGCGCCAGGGAGAAGGCAGGCAGCTGGCAAGCAGCCAGTCCTCCAGGGGCAGGAAGGCAGGAAAGTGCCCCCATGGGGATCTGACGCTGGGCAGCAGGGGCACCACACAGCCAAGGCCTAAGGGCTGGGAAGGGAAGCTGGGAGTCCTGACCCCTCCCCCCGACCCCAATGGCAATCCCGTACAATGGTCAGGTGGGGCAGCAAGTGACCCAAGAGTGAAAGAAAAGCCTCTCCAGGGGTGCATTTATGGCTGAGATTTGATTTTCATCCTGCCCTTTCCTGCACGCAGGGCAGCTCACACCCATTGCCTCAGCCAAAGGCCCAGCAGAATGGCTCCATTTTACAGGCCCTGGATTGAGAAAAAACCTAGGAAGGCAGGGTGGAAAGGGCCCTGCAGGCCACACAGACACAACTTAAAGAACTGTGGGAAACCATTAATAGCTCAGTGCGAAGATATACCCGTGGGACTTCCATTCATGCCCCAAAGGAAGGAATCCCTCTGCTGCTCCCTTACAGCCCGCTGGAAATGTGCAGCAGCAGGAGCAGCAGCCGACTCACACCCCACAAAGCCCCCTTGCTGCCCGCACTCACTACCTTTGAGGTCCTTCTTGCCCCCTTTACAAGCACAGGTCTCACAACACTGCTGGAGCCCTGCTCGCAACACGGCTTCCTCTTCCAGAACGTGGAGAGGGAACAAGGGGATCTGCTGCCTTGGACCCTCTCGCTGAGCGCCACCCTGCTATTAACTTGGTCTTAGTTGCCATTGACAAAGCCTCACACTGAAGAACCTTTTCCAGCTCCTTCATGGCTGTCTTTCCCAGTCTCAAACACTTTCTGAAATTTTGGGTGCCGTCTCCCCTTGTGGTGGATGATGGAACCAAGGAATAGGAAATGTTGAACAATTTCGATTTCTTCATTGTTAACCTTCAAGTTGTCTAATTCTCCAGTAATCAGAAGAAGAAGAGTAGGTTTTTCTACCCCACTTGTCTCTCCCTTGTGGAGTCTCAAAGCAGCTCACAATCACATCCCCTTCCTCTCCCCACAACAGGACAGGGAGGTCTGAGAATGGCAACAGGCCCAAGATCACCCAGCAGGCATCCTATGGAGGAGGAAGTGTGGGGAATCCAAGCGGGTTCTCTGCTCCTCTTAACTGCCGCCAACCCCCCCCCCCCCGCAGGCCTTTTATCTTCTTAATCCTCAGCTATAACCATGCTTTAACCTTCTCCATTTTAAGCTTCTGCTATTTTCTGCCAGCAGCGTGGTTTCATCTGCATAGCTCAGATCGTTAATGTTCCTTCCACCAATTTTCATTCCGCCTTCATCTAAATCTAACCCAGTTTTCTTTATATTATTTGAACAGACAGGGAGATAAAATACACCCCGTCTGACACATTTGCCAATTGGAAACCATTCTATTTTCTCCATATTCTGTCCTAACAATAGCCTCTTGTTCAGAGTACATTAAAACAATCGGATGCAGTAGCAAACCCATTGCTTTTAAAACCTAGCACATCTTTTCATGATCCACACGGTCAAAAGCTTTGCTGTAATCTATGAAACACAAACTGGATTTTTTTCGCCATCTACCGCGCATGGAGAAGGGTCAGCTAGGAGCATGTGGGGGAGGTATTGGTGAAGTTTCTGCATTGTGCAGGGGGTTGGACTAGAGGATCCTGGAGGTCCCTTCCAACTCTATGGTTCTCTGACTTTCTTCTGAACCATCCCAAGCAGCTCAGTGAGCGTTCAGGGAAGGCTCCTTCTCCAAACCTCAGTCAAGGGTCTGCGAACTGGCCAACTTCAGACAGAACTTTGGCTCAGGCCTGGGTCTGCCTCCCTCCTTGTGCCTTAAAGCATCTGAGGCTAGAAGAGAACCAATTAAATCATTTGCTAACACATTATGCAATTTGTAAAATATCAAAAAGTTGGCTGTCAGTAACACCTCCCTAGCTGGACAAAGGCTGGAGAACTGGGCTAAAACAAATACAATGAATTTCAATGGGGATAAATGTAAAGGTCTACATTTTGGTAGGAAAAACCCAATGCATGGTTATATGATGGGGAAGACCTGTCTTAGCAGTAGTAATGTGCAAAAAGGATCTAGGGGTCTTAGTGGATGGTACACAGAACATCAGTCAGCAGTGTGATGCGGTGGCTAAAAAGCCAAATGCAATTCTGGGCGGTATCAACAGAAGTCTAGTGTCCAGATCACATAAGAACATAAGAGAAGCCATGTTGGATCAGGCCAATGGCCCATCCAGTCCAACACTCTGTGTCACACAGTGGCAAAAAGAATTTTATATATGTGTGTGTGTATATATATATATACACACACACACACTGTAGCTAATAGCCACTGATGGACCTGTGCTCCATATTTTTATCTAACCCCCTCTTGAAGCTGGCTATGCTTGTGGCCGCCACCACCTCCTGTGGCAGTGAATTCCACATGTTAATCACCCTTTGGGTGAAGAAGTACCTCCTTTTATCCGTTCTAACCCGACTGCTCAGCAATTTCATTGAATGCCCACGAGTTCTTGTATTGTGAGAAAGGGAGAAAAGTACTTCTTTCTCTACTTTCTCCATCCCAGGCATAATCTTGTAAACCTCCATCATGTCACCCCACAGTCGACGTTTCTCCAAGCTAAAGAGCCCCAAGCGTTTCAACCTTTCTTCATAGGAAAAGTGTTCCAGCCCTTTAATCATTCTAGTCGCCCTTTTCTGGACTTTCTCCAATCACGCTTCTAACTCTGTGATTCTACTGTTTGCCACCCTAGCTGGACATCTGCCTGTTACTAAGGAGAAGGAGAGATTTCCAAGCAAACACAAAGCTTCCTGCAGGTTCTGGGTTTCCTCCTTCCATCTCAGCTCACAAGCCCTTTCCTAGGCAGACAGATGCTCACTCGGACCGTCGGGTAGGTCTTGTGCCCCTTCTCACTAGAGGCTCCTGGCAATCCACCATGCGATGGGCCTTCGCAGCCGTATCGGAATCTGAAGCCTCGCTGTGGACAGAGAAGTGAGAAAATCAGGCAGACAAATCCCATCAGAGGATGTGCATCAAAGCCCACTTGGACAGGACACGGCTGAGACACCCAGTAGTGGGGCCAGGTTGAGTTACTGCTGTTATGCAATGCCAGGTCCATAAATAATAAGACCTTGGTCCTCAGAGAGTTCCTGCTCGAGCAGGACGTGGACCTGGCTTGCGTGACTGAGACACTGTAGCCCTCTCCCTAATGGTTCCCCCGGGTTATTCAGTCTTTCACCAATCATGGACTAGCGGGCACGGGGGAGTGATGGCTCTATTCATACGAGAGGCTTACTCCTTTAGGGCTCTCCCAGCCCCGGAGATCATCGGTATTGAATGTGCCAGTCTGGCATGGGACGTTGCGGAGGGGTTGGCAATATGGCTGGTGTACTGTCCACCTAACACACCAGCCAGCGCCTTACCATCCCTGATAGAGGCCGTAGCAGGCTGGCATTGGAGTACCCAAGACTTGTGATTCTGGGTGACTTCAATGTCCATGCTGACAACACGGCCTCCAGTCAGCCGATGGACCTGGTGTCATCCATGGCGACACTGGGACTCTCCCAATTCGTTACATCACCCACTCACCAGGCAGGGCACATATTAAATTTGATCTTTGCGGCCGGGGTTTTGGTGGACGATATTACTGAGGAGGTGGTGCCATGGTCGGACCACTTTGCCCTCAAGGCTCGTGCGGATGTTCCACCCCAAGCCAGTTTGGGCAGCGAGCTTATTTTGGCTCACCCACAGAGTCTGATGGACCCTGAGCGGTTCCAAATGGCTCTATGGGATCCCTGGCCCCCTGGCAACTCTCTTGATGATCTGGTTGAGTCCTGGCGTGGCCGGTTCTCCAGAGTCATTGATGAGATCGCACCTCGACGCCCTCTGCACCCTCGCATTAAGCTGACCCCATGGTATACCCCAGAGCTGCAACAGCTGAAACGGGGACTCAGACAATTAGAGAGGCAATGGCGGTGTACTCGAGACGAAGCGAGTAGAACATCTTATAGAGAGTTTATGAGATCCTATGAGATTGCAGTCAAAGCCACAAAGATGACTTACTTTGTGGCCAAAATTGCATTTGCAAATTCGCACCCGGCGCAATTGTTTAGGATGATTCGGAATCTTACAACACTGCTGCAAGGCAGGCCAAATGCTAAAGAATTAGAGATAGGCTGTGAGGCTTTTGCGAATTTTTTTGCAGATAAGATCGCGTCACTCTGCCACGACCTCCCCGCCACCCTGGATACAGTATGTGAACTTGAGGCCCCATGCCTGTCTTCTGGTCCAGTCCTGGATTGCTTCAACACACTCAGCTTGGAGGAAGTTGACAGAATCCTCTCTACTGTATGCCCAACAACTTGTGATCTGGACCCATGCCCCTCCTGGCTAATTAAAGCTTGCCAGAGGGAGGTTAGGTGTCCTATACAGGACATCGTAAATAGATCCCTCTCGGAGGGACTTTTTCCAATGCCTCTTAAAGAGGCAGTGGTCCGCCCTCTCCTGAAAAAGTTTACATCAGATTCGACCGAATTGGCACATTACCAGTCGGTCTCAAATTTGCCCTTTTTGGGCAAAATTATTGAGAGGGCAGTAGCGTTACAGTTGCAGAGTTTTCTGGATGACGCTTCTGTTCTAGATCCCCACCAGTCCGGCTTTCGCCCAGGCCATGGGCTGGAGACAGTGCTGGTCGCCCTGGTGGATGATCTCCAGCGGCATCCGGATCAAGGCGGTTCAGCGGTCTCTATCGGCTGCATTTGATATGGTCAACCATCAGTTACTGACCCACCGCCTTGCCAACATGGGGATTCAGGGGCTGGCCTTGCAATGGCTTTCCTCTTTCCTTGATGGTCGGGGACAAAGGGTGGCAATTGGGGGAGAACTGTTCCAGAGGCATCCACTTAATTGTGGGGTGCCTCAGAGGGCACTCCTCCCCCTGATGTTGTTTAACATCTACATGCGCCCCCTTGCCCAGAGATATGGGCTGGGTTGTCATCAGTATGCTGATGACACCCAACTCTATCTACTGATGGACAGCTGGCCTGGTGGCATCCCAGAAAATCTGGACCTAGCGTTGCAAGCCATGGCAGGATGGCTCAGGCTGAGTAGATTGAGGTTGAATCCAGCAAAGACAGAGATCCTTTGCCTGAGCCGTGGTGGCCTGGGAAGGGAAATCCCCCTACCAGTTTTTGATGGTGCGCCACTGGAAACGGCACGCAAGGCCAAGAGTTTGGGGGTGCTACTGGAGCCTTCCTTGTCAATGGAGGCCCAGATAGCAGCCACTGCTAAATCCACCTTTTTTCATTTTAGGCGGGCGAGGCAGCTGGCCCCCTTCCTAGAGCGTGACGACCTGGCACTAGTGATCCATGCAATGGTCAGTTCGAGGTTAGACTACTGTAATGCCCTCTACATGGGGTTACCCCTGTGCTGAACCTGGAAACTGCAGCTAGTGCAGAACGCAGCAGCCAGACTGTTAGTGGGACTCCCTAAGTGGGAGCACATACAGCTGAGGCTGCGGGAACTGCATTGGCTGCCAATTGTGTACCGGATTCGTTACAAGGTGCTGGTTATTACCTTTAAAGCCCTATATGGCCGAGGACCTGCCTACCTTAGGGACCGTCTCTCCCCATATGTTCCCCAGAGGGTACTGAGATCTGGTTCGCAAAATCTACTGACAATCCCTGGGCCGAAGGAGGCCAAACTGAAAGTTCCAAGAGACAGGGCCTTTTTGATCACAGCTCCCCACTGGCGGAGCCAATTACCAGATGAGGCGTGGGCCTTGTGCAGCCTTACCCAGTTCTGCAGGGCCTACAAGACTACCCTCTTCCAGCTGGCTTTTTCTTAATGTGGAACGTATTGTACCGTTGTCATGTAAAATTGTAAGATGAGTAACATTGAGCCTGTAGCACCAAACTAATTTGTTGGTTTTTAAATTTGATGGTTTTAGTTAGATGGTTAATTGAACCGTAATATATAATTTGTTATGCAACCAGTGTATTTATTATTGTATTATTGTAATGTTTGCATTTTATATTATACAATGTAAGCTGCCTTGAGCCTGCTTCGGTGGGGAGGGCAGGATATAAACTAAATATTATTATTATTGTTGTTAAAAAGAAAGATATCCATACCTGTTTTGGCTGCTCTATAACAGTGAGAAACGGGCCTTCAACTGAGGATTTAAAAAAAGAAAAACAGATAAAATTCTGACTGAGGCCAGTTTTTCAGTAAGACTATATTAACTCAAGGGGAATTATGCCTTCCCCTGTGGTTTCCTCTCCCCCGAGGCACAAAGGTCCCTCCTGTCTTCCTCACCTGTGTCCATCAGCAGCTCTTTCTGGTCCATCATATGAGGGCCAAAATGGAAGTCATCGTAGTCAATTCCACCGAAGCCCTAGACATGGAGCAGAATGAAGGGGGGGGGGGGAGAGAGAAAACTCCCAAAGTGTTCCATCATGTGACTACAGCGCAGGGCTGGGAAAGGAAGGAAAGCCACAGCTAATTGCCCCCATAGAAGAGGAGAGCCTGCAGCCCAGAGGGGCTTTTGAAGGGTGGGGAGCAGCTGCCCTCCTGCTTCCGGGGCTCACGGGATGGTTTGCGGACTAGCCTGGGAGCGAAGGGCAGGGAAGCAGCCGGGAGTCCAGAGTGGGGCAAGGGCGGCCCCGCCGGGAGTTGGCAAGGGGGAATGCTGGGCTTTGAAGAGCACAAAGAGCCGCGGGGGGGGGGCTGCCGCCTGCAGGGCCGGCCTGGGCTAGATGGCCTCTGGGGCCCCTCCCTTCCCCCGCCCGCTCACCTGCGGGAAGGCCTCGCACTCCATGGCGGGCTGAGCCGTCCGGGGTCCTCGGAGGCGGAAGCGGCGCCTGGAAAGTCCCGGGAAGCCCCGGCGGGGAGGAAGAGCCCCACGCCCCGCCCCCCGCAGTCAGCTGACCCCCCAGGGGCGGGGCTTCCAGGCAGAAGGGAGGGAGGGGGGCTCTGAGGGCTTCCCTTCGCCCCGCCCCCCGGGAGCCGCACAAGGGGGGGAGGCGCCTTGCAAGAGGAGCAGGAGGGCTGCTGAAGACCCGAAGGGGAGGCCGCGCCCGCCCCCTTCCCTCCCAAGCGGGGCCTTTCCAGAATCCGCCTTTACAAGCAAGCCCTGGGTCAAGTTTCATTCAGAAACCTCCCCAAGACTCAGTATTCTGGATTTACAAACTGTGGCTGAAAGTCAGAAAATGCCAGTCCTTCTGTATAGTTAGCAGGCTGTGTGCCCCTCTCCCTTGGCACATAATGCAGACGCCACACACACACACACACTAGGGTTGCCAGGTCCAATTCAAGAAATATCTGGGGACTTTGGGGGTGGAGCCAGGAGACTTTGGGGGTGGAGCCAGGAGACATTAGGGGTGGAGCCAAGATCAAGGCTGTGACAAGCATAATTGAACTCCAAAGGGAGTTCTGGCCATCACATTTAAAGGGACGGCACACCTTTTCAATTCCTTCCTTACATAGGAAATAATGAGGGATAGGGGCACCTTCTTTTGGGACTCATAGAAATGGACGCCCTGGTCCAATCTTTTTGAAACTTGGGGGGTATTTTGGGGAGAGGCACTAGATGCTGTACTGAAAATTTGGTGCCTCTACCCCAATAAACAGCCCCCCCCCAGAGCCCCAGATACCCACAGATCAATTCTCCATGATTTTCTATGGGAATAAATCTCCATAGGGAATAACAGAGTTCCCAGAAGACATTTCCCTCCCCCCCCCCCGTTTTTTGATGACCCTGAAGGGCCTCCAAACCGGGGGATCCCCTGCCCCCACCTGGGGATTGGCAACCCTAACACACACACACTTTGTGCAATCTTCCGCTTTTCTTTGGGGAGAAATATGTGGTGCCCCAGTGGAGAGGGAAGAATGCATCTGGGCCATTTGCAAAGCTCCCTCTAAGCTGTGGGGTCTTGTGAGCAAAAATCCTACTTCATGGGCTACTATCATTAAAGTGGTGAGCGAGCAATTTGGCTGCTGCATAACTTAGTGTGCTCTGGGACCAGCCTCTCTGAGCTAAGGCAAAAACGTGGGAGCCGGAGGCTAAAAAGCTGTGAGCTAGCTCACACTAACTCAGATGAGAGGGAACACTGGCCGTTTGTTCCTGGGCCACCTGAAAAGTACATGAACCAGACCCTAAGCTTTCATAATTTTAAGATATTATATTCAGATCTGAACTTCTTGTGCAATGGTTGAAATGCAAAACTGTAGAATGTTCACACATGGTAGAACCACGGCCTTTTTTTTTGTAGCAGGAACTCCTTTACATGTTAGGCCACACACCCCTGATGTAGCCAATCCTCCTGGAGCTTCCAGGGCTCTTAGTGCAGGGCCTGCTGTAAGCTCCAGGACAATTGGCTACATCAGGGGTGTGTGGCCTAATAGGCAAAGGAGTTCCTGCTACAATACAAGTCCAAAGTTTAGGCACAACCATTTAATATTTGTAATGGAAAGACATACAGAAATTCAAAAAGATATTTAAAATCAAATTGGTTATGTCATACTGTTAGGAATTCTACCACAGAATGTGAATGAAACAATGCACGAACTGCTCAGATATATGTTAAGCACAGCGAAGTGAAAAACCAAGTGTGGCCCAACTCTGCAGAACTGGATGGAGAAGTTTTTGCAAAATTGACAAAATTGACAATTTTGACAAAATTGACAAAAGGTGAATTTGAAAACAACTGGGAAGTTTCCTATAATTATTATAACTTATCCTTGTAGTCAAACTCTTTGTGGTAAAATATTGAAATATAACTGTTTAAAGCTTATCTCTGTAATTAAATATGTAGCTTGGTAACCCAGTATACAATAATATTGAATGATAGATTTACATAAAATCACAGGGGTTCTAGTTGGGACTAATTTTTAAAATACGACAAATGCCAGTATGAAAACTTGATAATGCCACTTATGAGGTTACTTATACTTTATAGTACATCAAATTGATAAGATAGGATAACAATGTTAAGTTATAGAATATAAAGGCTTTATTGGAGGCTGTATTGGACCTCTAAATAGCACAATATGTTACATATTATATATGATAAGATACAATACACGCATGTACTTGTCATGTATTTGCTAAACTACTTTTCTTACATTTTTGTAAAATGAATAATAAAGAAGAAATACCTTCAGTATTTGTGTTAGTAAAATTGCCCATATATTGTGTATTTGGGTAATTATAACAAAACATTTAATGTATGTTTCTCCCTATTTTCCCCTTCTGTACCCTCAATGAAAATTTAAAATAATTTATATTTTTAAAAATTGCTATTAACTACCCTAAATTATATAGAAATCTTCAGTGGGGAATGATATTTTTAAATTATGTAGATGGAGCTTAAGTCTCGATCCAAGCACACACTGTCCATCTTTCCTCTCTCTTGAGTATTTTTGTATTTTATATGTCCCTGTGTGTATGTGCATGTGTGTGTGCGTGCGCGCACCTGGAAGTCATGGTGACCTCTAGTGACTGACTCCTCCTGAGGGCCTGGAGGATATTCAGAGAGGTGGCTGAACAGAGCCTGCCTCCTGACCAATGTTCCCTTTACGCTCCACAGTGTTGTGAGCAGAAATTTTACCCAGATCGGGGGCGGGCAGAGGGGGCAGCTGCCCTGGGCACCGCAGGGGGTAGCCACATAGGTTGCCCGTGGAAGAAAGGTGGAGGAGCAGTTAAGGCTCCACCGATCCATCGCCCTTCTCTCCTTTCTCAAGTCTGTGCACAGACCCAGTAAGGAGAAAATGTTCCTTGCCCCTTTCTCCTGTGCACAGACCTAGGAAGCAGAAAGGGGCAAGGGGTGGCATTTGCCCTGTCCTCCCTCGGAGCTGAAGACAGAGTAGGCTTTGCCACTCTCCCTGCCCCTTTCTGCTTCCCGGGTCTGCACACAGACCTGGAAAGCAAAAAGGGGTGGGGAGCGCCTTGCCAGGGGTGGCGGGCACACCACTTTTTGAGTGGAGGTGGCATTTGTTAGTTTTGCCCCCACTCAAAAAAATAGGTAGATCCGGCCCTGATTTTACCCCATGAGCGAAAAAAACTAGTAGCATTAAAGTTGTGAGTCTACATTTGACTATTGTGAAAATTGTTTTTTTGGAAGATTGCTTCCATAATTTTGTAAAAATCTCATAATGATTTTTCTTTTAAATTATATTTCAATTATATCTTAAGAAAAATTTCAACATTATAAGAGAAAACAGAATCAGGTCAAATTTCAGCCACCCCTTTCCACTGCTCTATGGGAACACTTGTCCTCTGGAGAACAGGTCTACCCACCTCTTTCCACCCGCCAGAGTCAACCCTGCTTAGCTTCCGAGATCTGGCGAGGTCACTGGGCTTGCAACTGGACCTCCCCAGGAGGTCACAGGCTCCCTCTGCTGTACTCGATTCAGATGCGGAGGTGAGCCGGGTGGGCAGCAGGCAACAGATGACAGGTGGCCCGTTCTCATTCCATGCATAGGCAAGACCCCTGTTCACTCAAGAAACAGTCCATTTATTCGAAAAGGTTCCATTTATTCAAGGCTTCAGGTGGGTAACCAGCCCAGACTAGGTCTGAGTTAGAAGTAACATGAATTAGCATAGAGACGATTACAGTAAGCAGCAAAGGACATTTGCAAGCCCCCTCCCCTACATTTCCCACGGTCACTTCACAATAGTGATGCCCAGCACTCATTCCCAAGGCTGCCATCTTGATATACCTTTGTTGCCATTAGGCTAATTTATGCTAAGTCTAAACAGCAGCTCTCTATATTGGCAAGGCACTTGACACTGTTGACAGGTCTCTGGACCGAATGGAAGAACCACCAGGAAGAAAAGTGGTTACATTTCAAGATACCTGATAGTGGCTGCAAGATGGACAATTTCAAACCATGGGAAACAAATTCATGTGCCGCTGAAATGCGGCTCTGAAGGTGTTGGTTGACATGGTTGTGGACAAAATGCCCCTTTGGAAACAACTAAGTTGTCTTTTTTGGCGGGAAGGGGAAACACATGGGCTTTGTTTGAACAAAGTCCTTATTTATGAACTATTGGAATAAAGTGAAGCCAGAGGTCACTACATTCACAGCTCTTCATTGCATCTAGTTGTTTCTTGACTATTATTTGGAGATTAAAATGTTTATTGAGTCATGTGGCATTACCTGATTGGATGTTTCTCTATTCTGGCCTTGGGTGGATTACTCTGATGGACAATGCTGACCCTCAATTTTGGCATTTCACTTGATGGATACTGGTCATTTATAAATATTTGTTGCTCTTTGTTTATTCTAATAAAATAAACAGTCTGACCCAGCAGGGCTTTTCTGATGTTCTTCTCAGGGGAGGGCCTCAACCTCTCTGCCCTGTTGTTAGCTCTCCAGAGGAACTGGCTGGCCACTGGGTGAGACAGGAGGCTGGACTAGATGGACCCTCACTGGTCTGACCCAGCAGGGCTCTTGTTATGGGGCAGCATAATGTTTAGTTAATATGGATTACTACAAAGCCAGGAAATACATCTTCTGTGCACCTTTTAATTTTAGATCTCAGCTGTTGTGGCTTTTGCAGCTAGATATTCCTAATGATGAGATTTTCTTCAGGTCAAGAGGAGGACGATTTTCAGGGTGGATAGCCGAAAGTCAAAGTAATATGCCTGTGCATTCGTTCCAACTGCAGCCATTTGACCCTTTAGATTAGAGGGAAGGCACAACAGATATCACAGAGGCAGTAGATGGCCAGGAAACAAAATGGCAAAAACATATCCTTTGGTTTTGTCATAAGAGCTGAATCGATTTCTTTATGCTCTCCAGTGAATGCAGGCACATTATGCAGAAGGTGGCTTGGCACTTGGGGAAAGGAGGAGAGGGCGAAGATGCGTTGAGGGCCTCCCCCCTCAAATTTCCAGTGCATTTTGCCAGACACCCAAGTTGTGTAAGAAATCAGGCTATGAAAAGAAGGAATGTGACACAGTCTAAAGCAGAGGGGATTTGCTAGGGCTCCTCTAGTAGGGGAAAGCCCAGAGACCAAGCACAGGGAGGGAGGGAGTCCCTCTTTCCAAAAGGGGTGGGTGGGGCCTTTAGGCACTGGGCAGGAGGAGCTTGTGTTTCCAGTCCCCTTTCGCCTTGCAATTTACTCTGGGTCTTGGATCAGCTTTTTCTAGTGAATCTCTCCTTTGACTCATACTGCCAGGGTTCATTGAGTCGTTGAACTGAGGGAAGAAGGTCAAATGAAGAAGACATCCCCTCTCTTGAGCAATCTCACCTATGCCAAGATCTGGGGTGTCTTCATGAGTGAAGTCTCCTTGTTGTCTGGATCCTCTGAGGGAAGAGACAGGAGGTCTGGAGAAGATGAAGATGACTTGGGCCAGTTTGGGGAGGGGCAGAAAGGGCTTGGGTCTGGATGACTTAAGAGCCCTGTGACAAAGTAGCAACTTATGTCCAAGGATGGTGGAAGAAAGAAAGCTTTGAACTGAGGGGATCTCCCACATGATCCCCCACCCACCAAGTGTTTTGAGAGAGATTTCATACAATGGCAGCAGGTGCCATGGGAACATAGAGACCTCTGAAGCAGCCTCTTGCCACTGGTCCATCTCATTCAGGATTGTCTTCCCTGCATGGTAACAATTCTCTGGAACTTCAGAAGCAGCAGAGTCTTTCTCAGCACCTGCTACTAAAGACCGGTTTCTTTCTGCGGCAGTCCAGCGAGTGTGCTCAGAAATATCGGAATACAGCGGTTGATATAATTTTAAAGGTCTTAGGAGTCAACCTCCCCACATACCCAGGATTTTGAAAATTGAATTATGTTGAAAGTGCTAGATTTATCAATACACAAAGTCATAAAATACCTTGTTAACAGCTATAAGGCTGGTTTGGGCTAAATTTGGGAAAACAAACTATCTTCCAAGTAAAATGGATTGGTTAAGAAAAAATTGAGAGCCAGTGAAGTTTGTTAGGCTTCTTGCTTTGGTAAATAAGAAAGAAATTAAAGGCTGGACAGCATGTTGGATCCCGCTATTATGTTAAATTGAAAGGATTATTTGCAAGTTCAAAAAAGGAGATGGGATAGCAGGCACGGAACCCATTGTGTGTGTGTGTGTGTGTGTGTGTGTGCCGGGAGGGGCGGGGGGGGGGGTGCCTGACTCAGCAACTGCCTGCTCTCTCCCCCATCTTGCTGCCAGTTTTCTTCTTTCGCCATCTATCCAAACTCCTCTTGCAACTTCTAGCAATAGCAATGACCTGTGGCCAAAACTGTGCACGAGTCCTGGCTGCTAAGAAAAACCTCTGCCCTCCTCAGAGCCCTGGATGCAGCTCGGCTGGGGGACGGGAGCTGTGAGGGAACGGAAGCAAGAGAGGCAAACTCTGTTTTCATTTAAAAATAAAACTCCATCATCTCGTGCTTGAATATCCTGGGAAAGGAGGAGAAACTCACACCTCAGTCTGAAGAAGAAGTGTGCATGCACCCCAAAGCTTACACCCAGAATTAAAAGTGGTTGGTGCCTGGCTGGACTCACCCTTTGCTCTATACCTTGCACAAGTGAGAGTTTTGATTGCCTCTGAGATGGGGGTACCAGAAGGATTCCATGTGAGAATTTCATCCCAGCCGGGTGGGGGAGGCAAGGTGCTGCGGGTGGAAATGTGGCAGCCCTCGAAACACATTTCCTTGAAAGAGGAACACATTTAATAGCGATCCCTTTTTAGGTAAAAAGGAGCAGGGGCAACTTTCAATGTTAGAAATCCTTTTGCTTGTTTCCACAATAGTGGGAAAACTAACAAGTGGGGTTTCTACATTGGTAAAGCTCCTCAACAAACTGTGGTTTGTGCATTCAGGCTTGAAAGCGAACCACAATTGATACCAGCTCTGGTTGTTAAGCCAGCTACAAACACTGATTTGCTATTCTGGTTTGGTGCCAACTTATCTGGATTCCAACATCACAGAAAACTCCTGGTGTTTCATGTTGCCAGAGAACCCCCAGGCAGCCGAGGGAAAGGCTGCCCACCGCCACGCCAGCCCACTCCAGGGGAAGAAGAGTCCCACTTCTAATGGGCCACCACATGATCGGGCGGGCCAAGCTTCATAGCAAATTTCTAATTAGTTCCACTGCTGATGTGGAACCCTGTAGTTGTTTATAAAATAAACTCTGCATTTTCACTGCTAAATGGTACCTTAAGGTGACTTTAAAAAGCCAGTGTGAATCACACTGCTCAAGCATATTACTATAATAAAAACAAACAAACTACACACCCCATAGACATCTCCATCACGTGCACTCAAGTGTACAATGGAACAAAGGTTGAGTCCCGCTAAAGGGGCACCTTTAGCAGCAACAAGGTTTTATTAAAGGTATAGCTTTTATGTGTAGGCACACTTCTTCAGGTATCTGAACACCCAAATACACCTGCACATGACATTCACACCTTGGGGAAAAAAACTTTGTTGGTCTTTCAGGTGCCTGACAAGACTCAAAACTTTGTTCTGCTGCGCCAGCCCACCTTTCTCCCGTGCACAATGGTCATCTGTCCCGCAGAGCTTTTCCCGACAAGGCCTGGCAGTGGCTTCAGAAACATACAAGAGCTGGAATCGTGCAAGGCTGCCTTGTCCAAACCTCTAACCTCTCAGCCGGGCTGTTTCTCCAAAGGACTTCGGAGAGGAGACTCTCAAGAGAAAGCTCTGGGAGGATCTAAGCTGTTGAGTGGGTGAATGGAAACAGACTGGAATAAAGCCCACATTTTAAAAGACACTGGCATCACTTGCAGCATTTCTGGTTTGGGCACCTGCATCCCCACACCACCTTTCTCACTTCCACTTGGCAACAAAGTTTTGGCAAAGCCCGAGAGGCTGCTGTTAACCTGGGTGGAAAAGTCTGGATTTCCTTTGTCTTCCCACTGCCAGCCCCTCTGCTCGCGCCAGCTGCTGCCCTTCCTGTGCCAGCCAGAGGGCGGGTCTTAATGTGCAATTCCATCACAGTTCAAAAATGGGGATTTAATAACACCATACTGAGTACATTCCTGCTCTTACCACAAGAGGCGCCATCAGGTGCTCTGAACCCCCAGCATCCCTTTTGTTCACAGCCTCTTTCCTGGCTGAGAGAGATGGTGGTGGGCGCATCTCCGCAAGCTCCAGCAAGGGGGCGACTGGGGCCAGCTGGGCGGGTGCTGGCAAGCCGAGCCCTGGAGAAGGAAGGCAAGGCTGCCCTGAGGGGCCCGCCTGGCTTTGCGCCGCACAAGGCAAAGAGCAAGCAAGGGAGTGCTGCCTTGGTTCAGCCCGCTGGGGAACGTCTCAGGGGTGAAGCTCCTCCCACCCCCCAGCCCCGCTTCTCCCCCTCGGCCAGGCCTGGGGCAGAGAGGAGAGGATTTGGAGGCAGGGAGTCCGAGGGCAGCTCCCCACTCCCCGCTGTTGCGCTGAGGACAGCTGTGAGCAACCAGAAAGGTGGGGCCAGAAAGGTCACGGAGGAGTTTGATTGGTGGGGCGTGGCCCCCCTGGACCCCCACCATGGCTATGGGCCTGCCTGCAGTCCCTTGGAGAGTCCAACCGCTGTTCTTGCTTGGGCGGCCCCCAGGTGTGGCCCTCTACCAGGCTCAGTGGAGCAGCTGGGAGTCGGGGGGGGGGGTCCCAGCTGGGTCCATCTGAGGGAACTGACCAGGTGTGCTGTCACTCAGCTCTGTCACCCATGCTCCAAAGACTGCAGCTGCTGTGGGCTGGGGAGAGGGCTGGCTGCAGAAAACAAGGACTGTGGGGGGTGGGAGGGGACCTTTTCTGTACAAAACCAGGTGGCAGAGTGGAGGTTTGTCTTCAGGCCGCAGCTGGGAGGTGAGCAATGTTCCCTCTAAGCAGCAGGGTATTGTGACCAAAAATTCTACTTTGTGAGCTACTGGCATTAAAGTTGGGAGCTACTGCATAAATTATTGTGCACTGGGGTCCTCCTTCCTGAGCTAAGACAAAAAATGTGTGAGCTGGAGGTTAAAATCTGTGAGCTAGCACATGCTAACTCAGCTTAGAGGGAACAATGGCGGTGAGGGGTCTGTCTGGAGCGCTCTGCCCTGCAAAAAGGCTCCCTCTTCTCTTTGCAAGCACATTTACCCCCCCCCCCAAAAAAGCTCCAGCTGAGGCTGCTTTCTGCTGCCAGGACTTGCAAGGTAGGGGAGTGTTCAAAAAGGTGGCTTCCTTCCCTTTTGCTGCCTCGAGGGACTCGAACCCACGCAGAGCATCATCTCAGCTTTCAGCCACCACACTCTCCTCCCCCTCCAAAGCACTGGTGGGCCAGACCCACTGGCCCCACAAGACAAGAAGCCGGAGCCTCCAGGTGCCCCCCGGCTTCCACACCCCACGTCTTGTTCAATCCCCTGAAGCCCTGCCTGTGGCCGCCCCTCCTGTCCCAAGTCGCACCTACTGCTGGGTCACAGCACGGGGGGCGGGGCTCGCAGTGGGAGCTGGACTCAAAAGCAGTGGGGCATGGGGGGGAGGGGAGGGGAGGGTGCAGCCCTATGGCCCCTTCCTCCTGCAGCTGCTCCCCCCCAAGGGCCTTGGGTGTGTGAGGAGGGAAGCAGCAAGGGGCAGGAGGGCAGTGCAAAAGCAACAGATGCCTGGGAGGAGGGAAGGCTTACACCCCCCTCTTGCACCCCCCACAAACTCCCCTGCTGAAAACATGGAGCTGCTTCTCCCCAGAGGCCTGTGGGAAGGCACTAGGGGGGTGCTTTCCATAGGGCAGGAACCTTAGAGGAGAACCCCCCACACACACACACACATACTTTGTGGTGTTCAAGGCTGTTTCATAGCCTTGGTCACTATCCTAATGACTCAGAAGATCTGAGGACAGCCCCCCCCTTCCCATGTCACCCTCCAGCCTTCCGTCTGAGGGAGTGAGACCCGAGTGGCCCCACCCCCTTTTGCCTCCTGCAAGTCCCACCCACGAGGGATCCATAAAGGACAAAGCATCCTCAGAGAAGGGACGGGCGGCTACCCACACCTGCCACCTGGCCAAGCTTCATGCGCCCCGGACAGCAGGAGCAAGCCAGGGGGAGGCGCTGCGCTCCAGATATTGCGAAAGGTTAGCAATGTCTTTAAAGGTGGCCAACTTCAACAGGGCTTGGTTCAGCTTCCTGGGAGACCTGACCCCACCCCTCACCTGGCCCCTCAAACCCACAGCCCTGCGACCCTCAGGGGAGTTTCTCTGGTCAGAGGTGGGAACCCCCTTCTCTCTCCCCCCCGCCCCAAGGTCCAAAATCAAAACAGAAGAGCACAGGAACCACTGGAAGACAAGTGCTTCATTTACAAGTCATATTTATTCCACGGTAAAAAGTGAACTGGCTCTTTTATATATATATATTATATATATATATATATATATATACACACACACCCCTATGTCTATCTACACATGCAGGCGGAGCGTCACGGCCTGCCCCTCCGCAGAGCCCAGCTGTCACTCCCGGCAGCCTCCGTCAGAGGAAGGAAGCCCGGACGGGTGGGTGGCCCTCTCCCTCCCTCTCAGACGGAGCCTCCCCCCGTCAAGCGCAACAGGCTGCCTGCAAGGAACAGAAAGGAGCTGGGCGGCCAGTGCTTGAAGGAGTCTTGGACTGTCCAGTGGCAGAGGCTTCTTCTCCAGCCCTGCTGCCCTCAGACCCTTTCTTCCCCTGGGCGGCTGTGAGCAGGGGGATTCCACTACAAGGAGGAGAGGCTGAGTTTGGTCCAGCTGCTTGGCACTGCGGAGAATCTCTTCTGCCCCCTCTGGCCCAGCAGGCCAAGCACCCCACGGGCCAAACGGTCCAGTCTCGAGTCTGGGCGGAGGGGGGGGCAGCAAGAGGCAAAGATTGGCCTGAAGAGCAGCTCACTTGGGGTAAATGCCAAGGGGCACAATGCCCCCAGGAACCTCTCTGGGGGAAAGGGGGGCAAGAGGCCTGTGCAGAAAGCCTGGCTGCCTCCCGCTCCAGTTCTAAAGAGGGGAACTGCTGAGGCCGACACAAGCACAGACGCCAGGGACTCTACCCGTAGAGTTGCTCTGCGGTGGTTTGGGCTTTTGCCTTGGGCTCTCTGGCTGTGGCCTCCCACTTCTCCCCGGCAAGCACACAGCCTGAGACCTGTCCCGCCGCCCCCTTCTCCCCTTCAGTTGGCCTCCGAAGTGGCCACGGGGTCTGTGGGCCGCTGGGAGGCCAGGAGGGGCACGGGAGAGGTGGCCTCTATGAGGGCGGGGTTCAGGATGATGGGCAGGGCCATGGGGGGCACCCCCGCCTGCAAGGGGGAAGCCAGGGGCCGGAGGATCAGAGGGGGCTGCTGGGCCACGCCGGGAGGAGGGGGCTCCTTCACGGGACTCGCTCTGGCTGGAGAGAGAAGCGGAGGTCCGGAGGGGCTGGAGCCAGGGGCAGGAGAAGCACTCTCGGGATCTGCAGGAGAAAGAGGAGGGAGCTCTGGTGAGGCCCCTGGGCCAATGAGAGCCCTTGGACTTCCCTGGCTTCTATCCAGCCTGCTCTTGCTGAAGTCTTCACAGAGACCCCTCCCCAAGGGACCTCTCTCCTCTCCCCATCCCATTGACTCCCTCTCAGTCGCTTCCTCTCCTTGGTTCTTATCTTCACACCACCTTCTCTTTCAGCACCTCTTGCTGCTCCTCCACAACCTTAACTGATCCCATTTTCAACCACATCTTTGCCCAGTTCTTCAGGGCCACATGCTTTCCTTCCCTATATCCACCCTCCAGGCCCCCTTTCTCATCACTCCCCGGGCAGACTCTTCTGCCTCACCCCCAACTCCCCTTCCCAAACATCCCCCCCCTTCACTCCTTCTGCTCTCCTAAAGCTGCCCCAGCCAGCCTTTGTTCATCTGCACCATCTGCAGTCGTTCCTTCTGCCTCCGGCCTTCCGGCTGCTGCCTGACAGACTTGCGGAAGAAAAGCCTTCTCCCGAGCATCTCTCGTGGCAATAATTACCTCCTTTACTTTCCTGTCTCTCAAGTTTCAAGCACATTATTTGTCCTCAAGTCCTGCCTTCCTCTCTGTGCCTTAAAAGAGGCATTGCGGAGCTGGAAACAGTACACAAGAGGCAACCAAGAGGGCTCGGGCTGGATTGGGCCTTTCCTGGCTTGACAACAGATGGCTCGGGGGCCGGGGGGGGGGCACGGCAAGGCTGAAGAAGGCGGCCAGAGAGCTCCATCAACAATGGCCTTCCATGGTGGCAAAAGGGAACCCCTGGAGCTCAGGGGCAGGAGGCAGCATGGGGGAAGGCATGGGCCTCTGACGCCTTGCCTGTTGGCCCTTAATCTGGGGCCACCAGTTGGCTGCTGTGTGAGACAGGAAGCTGGATCAGATGGGCCCCCGCTGGCCTGAGCCAATCAGACCGGACTTCCATCAGTGAAGCACAACCGTCTTGCTCCACCCGCTCCTGGGTCGTGGGGCACACCGAGGACCACCTTTCAGGCTGCAGCAGGAAGGGGGAGGCGAGAAGTACCCTTCTCAAACCCAGCCTTTCCTGTCAACACCTCTGAAAGAGGACGCAAGCGTGTGCAACTCCCCTGGTTTCTCCTTCCTCTTCGCCTTGCCTCTCCCTGCCCTGCCTGTTCCCTGGGGCAGCCTCTCCTCTGCCACGATGGCACTGCAGCTCACCCCCCCCCCCAAGCCATTGCTCACCTGTGGCTGCCAGGGCAGGAGTCTCCTCCTCAGTGGCTGGCCTGGGGTCTCCTCCAGAGGAATGCGGCAGAACCGACACCATGGCTTTTGGGGGGTGCATCTCTGATGGTAACGTGGAAACTGGGTCTAAATAAAGTAACAAGCAGAAAACCTTTTATTTTCGGTGAGGGGGAGTTGAGTCAGAAGTCTAACTGAACAGGTTACTCAGGCTCACAAGTCACGGGACCCCACCGTTGCATGCAGGCAGTGAAAGGACTGTGCACCCCCTCCCCCCGGCCTCCGCTTTGAAGGCCACCAAGCCTCGGCACACCCTTGCAGGAAGCCCCTTCCCCTCCCTTCCTTTCCCACAGGCCTTGGATGACGGTCTGCTTGAAGAGCTCATCTCGCAGCTTGGGCAGGAAGCAGTCGATGCGCTCCCAGGTGATCTCCCAGAGGTCTGAGTAGCCAGTCCGAGAGTCAGCGCTGTGGAAGATCCCGGCCGTGTCCATCACCAGCAGCATGTTCTTCAGGGACTCCGGGATGGCCTCTGGCTGCAAAGCAAAGCAAGGCAGGGCGGAGACTCACAAGGAGACCTTCTGAGAACAGCCAGCCAGCAGTGTGGCTCCCTTTGGAGATCAGGACCTTGAGGAGACCTGAAGGACGGTCAGGCTGGCCGAATACATCACGGGGAAGGGGGGGCATGGAGTGAAAGGTCACTGCGAAGAGACACTCAGCCTGGGCCAGGGGAGCGAACAGAGACCGGAGCCGCAGCAAGAGCCACATACCAGCAAGTCACTGGAGCCGGAATGCATGTACTTGTCCATGAAGTCCAGGATGGTCAGCCACAAAGCTGCAAAGGTGGGGAGGGACAGCAGTGGGGACAGGTGCTGCAGGAAGACCTAGGACAGAGGAGGACGAGGAGTCACCCGAAACATACAAGAGGGGCCTGAGGCAGCGGCTGGACATGTCCGGGACTCCTATTCTAGGCAGCCCCCCACTTTCAAGCCCCGCAGTGCCTCGCTTAAAGCCCCCCCAATGTATCTTCTATATTCTGCACCCCACCCTCTGTTTTTCCAACCAAAGCCAAACTCTATGGCCAATAATGATTTGACAAAACCACAAAGCCATCCATGGCTTTCATGCACTTTGGGGTGAGCCTCTGGCCAGACACATGAAAGGAGGCTACAAATCAAACGCTGTCGAAGACAGGAGGGAGAGCAGAAGAGAACTTGCTGATGACCCCCCGCCCCCGTGTCACCTGTGAAAGCAAATCTGCATTGTCACATAAAGCCTCTTCGGTTCCTGAAAGCTCTAGGTCCACCCCCAGAAAGTGGAACAGGATTCTTCCCATTGCTTCTGAAACAGACACATTTCTCTCTTTCTCTCTTGGTATCTATTTGAATGGGGAAGGCTGCTTGGGGCTGAGGAGCTGAAAGAGGTGAGACGGCTGGGAAGTCCAAGAACTCCCTTCAAGGAAGCTCCTTTTCCTGATGGAGTTGATGTGAAGCCAAAAGGGGGCTGCAAGTTTATTTTTTATGTGGGGGTCACTGGTTGTAACCTGGGTGCATGTTCAAGAGGTGTGGGCTAGCTATCGACCAGGGTGAGTGGGTGGGATTAGGGCCAATCCGCTTACAAGTTGCTTTGTGTGAGTCACAGCCCAATCTCCATCCCCCCTCCCCCCGCCCTCTGCAGTCGCTCAGGAGGCTGGGAGAAAGGCCAGCGGCAGCCAAGTTCTGCGCACCTTGGAGAGCAGAGTGGAGGCTCTCATGCGGGTCTCCTCCATCCCACCCACATCGGCCGGGCTGATGTTCTCCAGGAGTTTGGCCAGCAAAGGAAACAGCACCTGCGCAATGCAAGACCCCAACATTAAAAAAGGAGGCGCACTGGGAATCCCTGGGTGGCAGCATTCCTCACTCTTGATCCCCTCTCCACTCAAGGTGTTCAGCTGAAGGGACCTCTTCCTTTGCTGCCTTCCACCACCCTCCCAAAATACCCTCTTCCTTTTCCCCTTGCCCGCCTGAGGTGGAGCCTCCCATGCAGCAAGAGAGCCCTCCTCCCCTCCCAGGAAGGCCAGAGGTATGGGGTGGCCAGCAAAGCCGGCTGCACAGCTCGAGCACTAAGGTGCATTGCTAATTTACTGTGAGCCTCTCTTTCTATGGGGGCGCCTCTGAGTTTCAGGGCCGGAAGATGCAGGCTGCTGCTTCTCAAGCTGGGGAACCCCACAGTACAAGAGACACTGCCTACAGCCCAGGACTGGAGGCTGGGGTGGGGGCTCCTGTAGGGCAGTCCCAGTCCCCCTGAGGCTGGAGGCTGAGTGGCAGCTGCTTGCTTGTCTGTGCCCCACCCTGCGGGGGCAGGGATGCCCTCACCCGGGGGAGTGGCTTCATTTGAGGGCCAGCTTGTGATGGGAACAAATTAGGATAAGTGGGGAAATCTAGACCACTGGCTGGGAGCAGGAAGCCTCCTTTTCAGCGTATGAAAAAGACCAAGGTTGGATGATGAAGCCTTGCTTTCTTGGATGGGCTGGTGGGGGGTGCAGGAAGCGACAACCTCACCCCCACAATAACTACTGTTGTATAATGACCATACAAACCACACATACTTCAGTGAATTGCTCACTGCCCACTTGCAGCTCCGTGGCACCCCCCCCCCCCCCATTTACTTACCTGTAACTGGTAATCTTTGAGTGGTCTTCTGTGCAGGCACCCACATGAGTACTGCACCAAACTTGAACTCTGAACTTCCAGAGCTGTCCTCCTAAGCCATTTTGACACGCTTTCTCCTCAGGCCTTGGGGAGCGAGCACGCTTCACACATGCCCAGGTGGCCAGAGGAGAAGATGTGTCCCGCTTGGTTCCTCTGACTGCCACCCTCAGCAAAGATGGCAAGAGCCAAAGATGCCAGCAGTGGGGAAGGAGGGTGGGCAGGTGCGACTGCAGAGAAGGCCACTCGAAGATCCTCAGTTGCAGGGAAGCAGCCTCTTTCTCTTCTTCCTGGCATCTGTGCAGCCCCACACATGGGTGATGAGTGAGCTGCAGTGTGGTGCTGGCAACTGCAAGAGAAGAACCTAGTTGCCAGCATAGCATACCCTTCTCGTTGCTTTTTAAAGAACTGGCTCACCTGAGGATCCGAGTGAATGGAAGGATCTACATGAAGATCAGCTGCAGAGCCCTCTGGCCTAAAGACTCTTCATGTCCCACGAGTGATGGGAGGGACAAAGGTTGAGGGGGAGGACCAGGTCACTGCACTGCGGATGTCTTCAAGTGATGTCTCACCCAGGACAGCTGTGGATGCCGAAACGGCTCCAGTCAAGCGCACCCGCAGGTGAGCAGCCATGGACTGTCATGCGAGTTCAGAACAAAGAGAAATGGTGGATACCATCCACTTTGCTAGGCTCTGTCATGAAAGTTTAGAACCCAGGTTAGGCTGACTGCTGGCGTGGATCTCAGTGAAAAGCCTTCATCTGCCTCAAGAGTGAGAAGGAGAGTGCTTGATGAACATTTAAGGAAAGCAAAGCCTATTGGCTGCCATCAGCTGTAAGGGGAAATGTCAGCAGTGCGGTCAGTTGAGCCAGGTGGAACGTCAACAATCCTTCAGGCAGCAAAGCAGGACCGGGCCTTAGAACCACCTTGTCTTTATGAAAAGAGGGATTTAGTGGATCTGCTTGGAATGCCGATAAGTCACTTGAGCACTTGGCAGAGGCAATGGCCACCAGAAAGGCTGTTTTCCAGGAAAGAAGGTGCAATGGAGCCCTGGCCATGGGTTCAAAGGGATTCCGTTTGGCACCATAGGTCTAATCAGTGGATGGAATCACAACACCTCTTTCATAAATGTCCTCCAAGTCTGGTGGGAGAAAAGTGTTTCCCCCTCTATCAGATGGTGGCCAAATGCACCTTGATGGAGGGGTATCCTAACCCCAGCTTTTGGAGATGAACTAAGTACGACAGCACCTCTGGCAAAGGAGCGGATTTTGGGTGCGGGTGCCTGCTAGCAGCATAAGAGGAGAATCGTTTCCATTTAGCCATGTTAAGTCTTTCTAGTGGCAGGTTTCCTGGCATTTAGCTAAATGTTCCATAAAGACGGAGGAAAACCTATGGGTGAAGGAGCCAGGCCATCTGACGGTAGAAGGCAGAAGTGACTCAGCTGCACTGGAGGAAGGTGTTGGGAGCTAGGACAGAACTGCTTGGCAAGGTGATTTTGCTTTTTCTACACTGCTGAGGAGCATTAACTGAGGTTGCTGTGTGACTGTGTGAGTGTTTGGAGCATGATCAGAGGGGTTTTTGATTGCTTCTGTTTTTTTGTCTGGTTTGCTGCTGAGAGAGGAGAGGAAGGCCTGTTTGTCTGGGGGTGATTGCTGGCCTCGCCCTCTACTATTGTTCTGGCTGCTGAGTCAGAGGCAAGGGCTTTAAATTGCAAGGCTCCTCCTCACCAGAGGCATAAACCAAAGGGCAAAAGTTAAAGGGCTCTTGCCCTGTGTGGCTCTTAGCATAGGGGTCTGGCCTGGGGACCCTGTAGGAAAGTGAGCAGCTCCTCACAAATAGTCTCAAGAAGTAATTTGGCAGTGGAGTTTTCAGGAAAATCTAGACAAACAGAACTAATTTTGAAATGGATTGCAGCAGCATGGCTGGTAAGGGAGCTGAGGCAGTGATGTGTAAAGTATGTGGGATGTTTGTAATCTTACTGGAGGGTAAGAGCAATTACACCTGCAGCAAGTATAAGTTGGTAGCCCTACTGGAACAGAAGATATGGCGACATGAGTTACACTTATACTACATTGTATAAGGGAAGGTGAGGATTTCATGGATAGAATGCATGAATTGCTCTTGAAAGCACAATAGGCGGAAGAGGAAAAAGTATCTCAGCAAATGGAGGAGAACCTAATGCAGGAGGAGGACATGTGGGAAAATGTAACTCGAAGGAGCAGGAAAATCAGGAGATTCTGAGCCTCTGCTGCTAAGTAAGTGGTTCCAGGATCTCTGCATAGATACTAATTCTGAACTACTGGAACGGCAACTTCCCCAGCCTCCACAAAGCTTGAAGGAAATCTCTCAATACCCTGTGGTGTCAGCTCTGGAACTATCTTCAATTCAAGCAGACCTCCAGGTTTCAAAGAGATTGACTTTACTGATAGACAGGAAACAGTAGCAGAACAATACCGTGCAAATCTTTATATTCTTTTGGGGGCATTACTGAGCCTGCCAAATGTAACAGCAAAAAGTCCACACAAAGCCATACAAATCAGTTCACACCTAAACCTCTCTCCCCTCCAAGACACTAAGCAGTTCAAGCTGGCTCCAGATGGTAAGGCAGCCTTGAGATGCCAACTGCAATCTTCTTCACAAGGCAGAAATGGATTCTTATGAACGTTACACAGGAACAGCTAAGCAAGCAGCAGCCACACTCTCCCCCACATTATATTATTATTATTATTATTATTATCATCTGTTTTTTTAAATTCCGCCCCTTCCCATAGGGGCTCAGAGTGGAGCACAACATGAATAATAAAATCACAATAAAATCACATTCTCAAAGTTAAGAAGCAGGATAGAACAAGTCATTGTACAGCACCAAAACATGGCAAGGGCCCTGGACACGTGGATGAAGAAGAAGACTTGAGTTTCTGCTCCCCAATATAGGAAGAGGAGGGGGCTGCTAACTGGGGATTCCCTACTCAGAGGGGTAGAGCCCAAAGTGTGCCAGCTGGACTTGTCATCTCGAGAAGTATGCTGTCCACCGGGTGCACGCCTCTGGGATGTGACAGAAAGGGTAGGAGGACTTGTCAGGCCCATGGATTATTCTCCTTTCTTGTTGATACTGCCTGGAACAGCCTGGGATGTATTAAAAGAAACTATGTGGCTCTGGGTCAGAAGGTGAAGGAGCTGGGAGCACAGGTGGTGTTTTTGTTAGTTCTTCCTGTTGAAGGCCATGGCTTAGGACAAGAAAGAACAATATTGCAAATAAATGATTGGCTATGTCGAAAGGTATAGATTATTGGACCATGGATTACACTTTTGAGATGAAGCTCTTCTATCAGGAGATGGTTTGCACCTCACAAAGGTAGGGAAAAGGGTGGTAACAGCCTTCCTAACCTAATATGGATGGCTTTTAAACTAAATTCTATGGGGGACTGAGACAATAATTCAAAGCCAAATATGATGCCAATAACTGGAGATAAGAACACTAACGTTTTGCAGGGAGTCACACTTATGCTAGGTAACATTAACTTGCAGGTATGTAAGGAAACGAAAACCTCAGAGTGCATAAGACATGGATTCTGGTGCAGAGGATGGAAAACAAGCAGGTGGAGCTGGACGTCCTAATACAGGAGGGGGACTATGACCTAATAGGCATTACTCAAACTTGGTGGGATGGCACTCACAATTTGAATATTAGGATTGAGGGGTACAACTTATTTAAAATGGACAGACAAATAAGGGTGGAGGAGTCACATGATATATAAAGGAGGAATATACTTGAGAGGAAATACGAGAATCTGAGCATTACAGCAGGGGTGGCCAACGGTAGCTCTCCAGATGTTTTTTGCCTACAACTCCCATCAGCCCCAGCCAGCATGGCCAATGGCTGGGGCTGATGGGAGTTGTAGGCAAAAAAACATCTGGAGAGCTACTATTGGCCACCCCTGCATTACAGCATTGAAGGATCTGGGCATGTTTAGCCTGGAGAGGAAATGACTGAGAGGTGATATGATCACCATCTTCAGGTACTTGAAGGGCTGTCTTATAGAGGATGGCGCAGAATTGTTCTCTGTTGCCCCAGAAGGTTGGACAAGAACCAACAGGTTGAAATTAAATCAGAAAAGTTTTCAACTGAACATCAGGAAGAACTTCCTGACATGGAAGTTCCTTAATGGAACAGGCTTCCTCCTTGGGAGGTGGTGGGCTCTCCTTTGGAAGTTTTCAGAAAGAGGCTAGATGGGCATCTGACAGCAATGTGGATCCTGTGAACTTGGAGGTAGTTGTGAATTTCCTGCGTTGTGCAGGGGGTTAGACTAGATGACTCTGGAGATCCCTTCCACTCCATAATTCTATGATAAGTGTGATCATGAGGAATCTCATGGAGAGTACAAATGCATTGAGATCCTGAAGGTCCATTATCAGGTGCTTCCAGCGGTCACGTTGGGAGCTGATGGGAGTAGATGGGAGTAGAAATGATGGGAGTAGAATCCCTGAGGGTGAGTGAAAGGAGGACCTTCTATTACTCCTTTGATCAGTATTTCTCGGGGGGGGGGGTGTCCCAGGATGGTGGAGCTAGAGCTGGATGGTGCTGAAGATGCAGACTGAGCCAAGGAGGCATTGCGGGTGCTAGAGAGGACTCTGAGGCTGACAGCATGGCTTTGAGGAGCCTGTGGAGAGAATTCTGCAGTGTGAGCAGGTCTCTATTCAATGCCCCTTGTCCTGACAGAAGAGACAGAGCTGATGGCCGCCAGAGGAAGAGCGCTCAGCCCCACAAGAACTCTTCTTAAAGAAGTGGGAGCCTCCCATACGCTGCTTCCCAGGCCTTTCACAAGGGGAGGGAGAGGGAGGAGAAACATATAAACACAGCCACAAGAAGACCTTTTAATAGAAGGAAGAGATGGACAAGCACAAGAAGGCCAAGAAGAAGAAACCAACGACAAAAGAGAAGGAATACTGATGAGACAGTAAGCAGAGAGGTCTGGCTTGGGTGGTGGTTGGAGAGGAGCTGAGTGGGACGCGGCTTCTCCTCAGGTCTGGGCATGTGCAGAGTGTGCTCGCTCCCTGAGGAGCCTGAGGAGAAAGCACATCAACATGGCCAAGGACAGCTCTGGAAGGTCCAACTTCGGTTTTGGCACAGGCACAGTACCCATGTATGGAGCTGCACAGAAGCCATGAAGAAATCCCCCAGTTCACTGCTCAGTGCCCCAGTGTTCTTCAGGGTAGACTGAACAACCATTCAGATGCATTACAACATAAACATTTGCTGTCAGGCAACGGTTCAGCAAATGGGAACAGACTTCTCATCAGAGCATTTACGTGTCAAGGAGGTTGCTGGGTCTTGCTTAAAGGCCCTCCCAATCCAGGGTGGGGATGTCTGCCTGACTGTGGGGCAACGGAGAGGCTGCTTTTGAAATTAATCTCGTTGAGCATGGAAAGCCCGTGATCTTCTCTGCACTTGGTCAGAGAACACAGAGAAGCCTTGGGGAACCTTGGGAGCTCCCGCTGCTCTGTGCAGAGACACAGTGCCCCCTCCCCTCCCTGGAGGCATGCAGACAGGATACCTTATTGAAGCAGGACTCCCACTCCAAGGCGTCCAGGGCCTGCAGGTCATGCACCAGGAGAGCCCGCTGCAGGTAGGTCAGGGCTTGCATCCGCACCTGCCTACGGGCATCGCAGCACAAGCAGGCAATCCCTGCGGAGAACAAGAGGAAGACGCTCTAGTCTTTGCCTAAACATGCCTCACCTACTAGCTGCCAGCCACAACTCCCACCCAGAAAGTGTCACACCTTCATTCAGTCATGTGATGAAGGCACAGACTTGCTGGGAACTCACCATGAACAGGAACTTCACTGGGCAGAGCAACCCGTGAGCAGTGTTCCCTCTAAGCTGAGTTAGTGTGAGTTAGCTCACGTATTTTTTAGCCTCCAGATCAAACATTTTTGTCTTAGCTCGGGAAGGATGACCCCAGGGCACAACAATTTATACAGTAACTCAACTTTAATGCCAGCAGCTCACAGCTTTAATACCAGTAGCTCACAAAGTAGAATTTTTGCTCACAAGACCCTGCAGCTTAGAGGAAACATTGCCTGTGAGCACCTCTCAGGGCTGCTCTGAGCACAAAGTGGAGCACAACAAAGTTTACCTTCTCAACAAAACTTTGTTGGTCTTAAAACGGAAGATTTGTTTTGACTCACTGTGAATTTTCCTTCTCGGTGGTCCAGGAGTGGGGCAGTCAGCTACCTCTGGAGAGGCTCCTCCTCCTACTCAAACAGGGTCGGCTCCTTTAAATTGACCCAGGAGGGGGAGTGGCCTTCTTCCCTGGAACCACCCCCAGTTGTCACCAAGCCATGTCTCCCCCATACAAACACTGAAGGTAATATCAGCTGTACACAAACAACAATTGCCAGCCTCCTTGACACAAAGACCAAACAACATCTCTGTTCTTCAAGCCTGCCCTCAAGAGGAATGAGCCACCCCACCCCCCACAAACAGGGTGGGCCTGACTGCCCCACTCCTGGACCACAGAGAAGGAAGATTCATGGTAAGTCCTATCCTGGCACCACTGATGGACCTCCTGATGATGCCTGGGGTTTTTGGCCACTGCGTGACACAGAGTGTTGGACTAGATGGGCTATTGGCCTGACCCAGCATGGCTTCTCTTATGTCTGGGGCAGTGATGCTCTGGATCTTTGGTGCTTGGGGGGGGGGCAACAGTGGGAGGGCTTCTAGTGTCCTGGCCCCACTGGTGGACCTCCTGATGGCACCTGGGTTTTTTGGCCACTGTGTGACACAGAGTGCTGGAGTGGATGGGCCATTGGCCTGACCTAACATGGCTTCTCTTATGTTTGGGGCAATGATGCTGTGTATTCTTGGTGCTTGACGAGGGGGGGGCAACAGTGGGTGGGCTTCTGGTGTCCTAGCCCCACTGGTGGACCTCCTGATGACGCCTGGGATTAGCCACGAGGCTGTCAGGCAATAAGGTTTCAAAGCAGCCAGACCTTGAATTGATACAAAGTTAGGCTTTATTTTATTTATTTATTTTTATTTTATTTAATGGACTTATATCCCGCCCTTCCCACCGAAGTGTCTCAGGGCGGCTCACAACACAACAATTCACATAGTTCAATTTAAAACATTTACAAGTACAGTTAAAACCACAGTTGATAAAACAAGATAAAAATAAAAATAAAACCAGCGGTCTATAAAAGCATTTTGTTCCATCCAAGATGTTCTCGTCTTCAGTTAGGTGTTGTAGGCCTGCCGGAAGAGGGCTGTCTTACAGGCCCTGCGGAACTGCCCTAGGTCCCGCAGGGCCCGCACCTCCTCCGGCAGCTGGTTCCACCAGTAAGGTGCCGCTATTGAGAAGGCCCGACCCCTGGTGGATTTTAGACGGGCCTCCTTTGGCCCGGGGACTACCAACAGGTTTTGTGAACCCGAGCGTAGTACTCTCTGAGGAACGTGTGGGGAGAGACGGTCCCTAAGGTAGGCAGGTCCTAGGCCATATAGGGCTTTAAAGGTAATGACCAACACCTTGTACCGGACTCGGAATATTACTGGCAGCCAGTGCAGATCCCGGAGCCCCGGCCGGATGTGCTCCCATCTTGGGAGCCCTAATAACAGCCGAGCAGCAGCATTCTGCACCAACTGCAGCTTCCGGGTCCAGCACAAGGGTAGCCCCATGTAGAGGGCATTACAGTAGTCCAACCTCGAGGTGACCGTAGCATGAATCACTGTTGCTAGGTCGTCCATACTCCATATGCACTGGAAGGAAGAAATTGGGACTGATACCATGTAACAGTACAACGCATACTTAAGAAGGCTACATCAAAGGTTTCTAAATAAAAGCCACAATTCCAAACATTGCTGAGCTGAGGTGTGAAGGTTCACACAGCCCCTCTCTCTTATTCCTACGGTTTGTCTTCCTGGGATGGCCAAGAGGCTCGTCCCTGGAGGCACTTTATCTTCAAAGGGGAATTCTTGCCTTTGTTAGCATTAGGGAGAGAGAGGTTCACATCAAGCACTGGCAACAATCTACAACATTCTACTTTGATATGCAAGGTCTTTCTCATGGTTAGTAACAGCGGTTCAATATGGCAGCTATTAGGCTAAGCATTTTATTTCAGGAAAGCACTTTATTTCAAGAAAAGTTAGATTGCCTGACAGAGGCCAAGAAGGAACTCTCTGTCTGGGGCAGTGATGCTCTGTATACTTGGTGCTTGGAGACAGCAACAGTGGGAGGGCTTCTAGTGTCCTGGCTCCACTGATGGATCTCCTGTTGGTGCCTGTTTTTTTGACCACTGTGTGAACACAGAGTGTTGGACTGGATAGGCCACTGGCCTTATTCAACATGGCTTCTCTTATGTTCCTAAGTGAAATCAGATTTTCTGTTCTCCAGTGGTCCAGGCAGTGGGGCAGTCAGTTACCTCTGGGACATAAAAGCAGTATGCCCAAGGGTTTCCTTATCTCAAGGTCATGCCAAAGCACTCTGCAACCAAAGGCAGCCTCTACTGAGGCCCACTTAACTCCCTTGTAGTGCCTGGGAAAAGAATGCACAGACCTCCCCACCCAGCTGCCTTAGAGATGGTCTCCAGGGAAGGAAACGACTGGCAAGCTGCCAAAGTTGCTAGGAATGAACCATAAGCCCTGCAGGAGGATTTATTTATTGTTCGAATTTATATTCCACCCTCCCCGCCAGCGGGCTCAGGACGGATCACAATATAAAACAAACATACTGTTACTGAAATAACAATTTGATTCAGTGAAAACAATGACATCATTAGAACACAGGGTTTCCAGCTGGAGTCCGTATATCTTCAATCTTGTGAACTGGGCTACATATACTTAATAATACTTAAATAGCACCAGTGGTGCTAGCGGGGGGAGGGAGGCTAGGATCCTTCTGGACACCCTGTTGCCTCAACCAAAGGCCTGGTGGAACAGCACCCTTTTACAGGCCCTGCAGAATGGCAACAAACCCCACAGGGCCCTGACCTCTGCCAGGTGGAAACCGCCTGGAGACTCTTTCACCAAGCACCACCCTCTGTCCCCAATCACGGAGGAAAGAGGAAAACCACAGTAAGGCAGACCCCCTATATCAGCAAGGCAGTGGTCCAAAAGGTCATAATCAACCGTGTTGAATGCTGATGTTAAATCTAAAAGTTACAGCAACACCAATCCACCTTGATCTAGATGTCTCCGCAGGTCATCCGTGAGGGTGAGTAGTGCAGTCTCCGTCCCATGGCCAGGGTAGAAAGCAGACTGGGATGGGTCCAGGATAGATAAGTCATCCAGAAATGTCTGGAGCTGCTCAGCCACTGTTCTCTCAACTACCTTACCCAGAAACGGAAGGTTAGAAACTGGGCGGTGGTTGGTGAGGATCGTCGGGTCCAATGTTGGTTTCTTCAAGAGTGGATGAACCATGGCCTCCTTCAACCCCACTGGGGAAGGTCCCCAAAGAAAGGGACAAGTTGATGATTTCACCCAGGAGGATCCGAATACCATCCCCACAGGCTTTTATCAGCCAGGAGGGGCATGGGTCCAACAAGGCAAGCAGTCAGCCTTACAGCTGCAAGAACTCTGTCGACATCCGCTGGAGAGAGTTGGCTGAAGTGGTTCAATATTGGAGTAGAAGACGTGCAAGAGGCTTTGCGGGATAGGGCGGGGTATAAATGGCAAATTAAATTAAAATTTAAAATCCCAGTAGCAACAGTAGTAGGGAGGTCCTGGGGGAGTGAGAAGACTTTATCCGCAAAATAGGCTGCAAAAGCCTCTCAGCCAATATCCAATTCTCTATTGCTTTGTTTGCTCTCAGGCAATGCAGTTAGCATCTGAATCATCCTAAACAGTTGGACTGGGTGTGACTTTGTGGACGTAATGGAGGCAGCATAGAAAGCTCTCTTAGCAGCCTTCATTGCCGTCTCATAGACCTTCATAAACAATCTTTAAGATGTTCCTGTCACTTTGTCATACTCGCTCTAGCTGTCTCAGCTCTCATTTCATCCTCCGCAATACTGGGTTATACCATGGAGCTGCTTTGGCATGAGGGCGGAGAGGGCGCTGGGGAATGATATTGTCAATGGCTTTGGAGCGATGGGAATACCAGTCCTTCACCAGCTCATCCAACAAATCGCCAGGGGGCAAAGGATCCCGCAGAGCATCCTGAAGCTGCATAGGGTCCATTAGGGTCCATATTTATGCTCGCCTGCTGAGCCAAATAAATGAATAAATTTGGCTCCATGGACAAGTATAAATACGCTCGCTGCTTAAACAGGGAGGATTTGGTGCACCCAACTGGACGTTCAGGCCAAAGTGGTCTGACTATAGCCATCAGATCCAGCATGTGGCCTGCTTGATGCACAGGAGTCAATATAAATAGAGAGCCCCATTGTCTCCATGGACGACCACAAGAGATCCTTAGCCTGGGTGGAGGACCTGGAAGTCCCCCTTGAAGATCTAAATCATCAGCATCTGCCTTATACAGAGAAATAAGTATGGCCTCATTACAGTTTCCTATGCGGGCATTCATGTCACCAGTTAACAAAAAAAGGGTATTAAGGTAGTCTCGTAGTAACGAAGGTATTTTGTTTTTTTTCTCAGTCCTTCCATAAAGCTGAACATTCCCTAATAGTTAGGTATGGGGGCACATTGCAATATTAGCAAGTGACTCTCCAGGTCAAGTTTGGTGGCCAAAAGGTAATTTGAGACTCAAATCAGCTTTAAACTACAGCATCTAAGAGATGAAGAAATAAAACGAGCCCCCTGGGGTCTTCCGCCACCTTTAGAACTAGGGACTGCAAGGGCTGACAAAGTTTATGTGTTTTCCACACCAGGTTGCTTGGAGTAGAATTAGATCATAGCTGTTAATAAACTCTTGCACTCTGGGGGAGGAAACCTGGGAGGTCCAGCCGGCTATGTTCGGAGAATTTTTTTTTTAAAGTAGTCAGTTTTCAAGACTTGCCAGCTGTGTCTCAGTTGTGATACCTGGTGCTGGCGATGCTGTCATCCCATGAGTTTGAAGGCTTCCTCCTGCAACAGGATTCTCATTCAAGGCAGCATCAGGGTCCTCCTCTCCTGATCTTACTGAATCAGCTTGAGAAGAGATGCAAATGACAGAAATATTATTGGGAGTTGATTCCATGTCAGGTGTAAGATTAAGATGCAGCTTCTCATTGCACCTCCTATCAGAGGATTTCCCCCTTCTGCAGGCATTTCCTTCTCTCACTGTTACTCTGGAATAAGCGGTGACACTGGTCCCCACATCTTCTGGGATTTGTATAGCTCTGTCTCTGTCTAAAGGTCCTATATGCAGATTGCATTTTCTTTTGCATGGAGTTTGGGCTTGTGTCGTCACTTGGACATCTTTATTTAATTTGCTAGGGAGAAACGTGTTCAAAAATTCAGCCTTATAGCACAGATTCTCCAGGGATTTCTTTCCATCTTCTAGGGTGTTATTAGCAGTCTCCTGCCTCCTGGCAACTGTGGCAGAATCGCTCTGGAAGGTGCACGAAGGCAACTCCGCTTCTCTTAGAGGGAGGTCTCCTGGAAGCTATTCTTCTGCTTACTGGCAGAGTCTAATCTTACCCGTTCCTTTTTGGTCCCATTAGTTAAATGGTTTTGGGGGATGAGACAGTAACTTTTTTTACAGTTGTTTCTTCTAATCTTTTGAAAGTAGTTACTCCCCTTTCAAGGCCACCAGCCATTCCTTTACTTTTATGCGATATAAGTGGGTGAATAACTTCATCAGCAAAAACCCTTGTAACAGTTTTAAATGATGAGAGGGATTTGTGTATCCTCATAGGCACGGTCGGTTGAGAGAAAGTGAGGCGCAACCTCGCCCCGGCAGCATACTCTAGAGTGGTTCCACCCTAATCGCATCAGCAAGGTGTGGCTCTGCTCTCAAAAGCTGAGTGATGGACTATATAACAGGACACTTATTTTGCCAGTGGTCACAATTCAAACAAGGCTCTGCAGCATGTGATGCAAGCTGATTATTTGGTGAAGGGCACCTGCCAACCCATGACTGGATTCCAACCGGGTTCCTCCTCCTCCATTGCTGATCGTCCTGCAGAATGTGACTTCTGAGCTACAGTCTTTTCTCAATTGCACGGAGTCCTGTTTTGCAAGTCAGAGTCTCCTCAGCAATAGCTCTAAAATCACGAACGAGCTGTTTAAGCCGAGCAGAGATGTGGTTTATTTTTTGTAAAAAATTAACTAAACCACAAATCAATATGAATATCCATAAGCAAGTACAACACATAGAGAAAAGTCCAGGACGTATCCTTTTCTACAGAGTTCCTTAAGTCTAAAAATTCAATAGCTCTTGATAATGTATATCAGAAGAAACCATTTCCTTATCTTGCAAGAATTTAACAGGAAATCAGAGTGCTTGAAAATTTTTACAATAAACTTCAAAACTGTGAATATCTGTAGAATAATCCATTTTATCCAACATAAAATGTTTCCAAATAGAGTCATACCAATTGCGTACTGAAGGCCCCTATGTTTCCACTTCTTAGCAATCTCTATTCTTGCAATTGTTAACAAAGTTGTTATTGTAGCCAGCTTGATTTTATCTACTTTTCTGAGATGTGGTTTAACTGCTGGACGATTTTAATAATGGTTTTAGAAGTTAATAAACTCTAACAAACTCCAGCAAAAAAAAATCTTCCAGTTGAACTACATTCATATCCCATCTGCATTTCCTGCTGTCACAGGTCCGCATTAGTTCATCTTCCCCCAACAAATTAGAAGAGTTGTGGGGGAGGATGTTGGGTGAATCCCACCACTGCTTCTCTGTTTTAACAATTTATTAATAACACATGGTTACAATATTTAATTATCTTTTTCTTACACTAAACCATATGATATTTCACCCCCTCCCTCCAATATTGACTTCCCCGAAGTTATAACTTTAAATTCAATTCTAAAGGTACCACTAATCTATCAAAAAATAATACTTTTAGTTAATACTAAAAAATTGTCCAATATCTTTTTATGTTCCACTCTTTCTCCATATATCCTTTGAATTTCTTCCACTCCTTTTTGAATAAGTCTAAGTCATAGTCTTTTAAGGTTTTAGTTAATTTGTCCATTTCACTCCACGATAAAACTTTCACAACCCAATCCCATTTCTCTGGTATTTTTCCTTGTTTCCAACGCTGCGCATACAATGTCCTCGCAGCTGAGAGCAAGTACCAAATTAAAGTCCTGTCTTCCTTTGGAAATTTTTCTAATTGTAATCCAAGCAGAAAAGTCTCTGCGATTTTCTTGAAATCATAACCCAAAATTTTGGAGATTTCTTGTTGTATCATGTTCCAGTACTCCTTCGCTTTTTCACAAGTCCACCACATATCCCACCCCTGCTTCTCTAGCAGAAATTGAGACTTTTCCCCAACACTTTGTATCTGTTTGAGGAGTAGAAAGCTGAAAAGTCACTTCCATTACTCTTAGCAAAAATAAAGTCATCCATTTTCAGTTGCTTTGTAGACTTTTCTAGAGTGTGTTGATCGGACTTCACCCTCCTCTGCTTTTTCTCCTGGCTCTTAAAAGAACTCGTGATTTATGGCTATTCCAGAGAGTAAAACCATCCAGCTGGGGTACACAATGCTGATAGTTGCCAAGAACTGTTAGAAACAATCCATAGCTCCTCTAATCAAAATAGGTTCAAGATAAACACCAATTCTCTAAAACTCCAGCAGAGAGACGGGGCATGGACCTCTTCTTAGACCCTCCATTGTGGTCTGCTTACCACCACCCAGGGTCGATGCAGGATCCCAGCATTCCCCTCCAATGGGTCCTCCAGGGTCTGGATACAACACCCCTCCCAGCCCCTCCCACCAACCCTCTCACACCCGACCACTCCAGCGAGGCTGAGGCAAGGGGGCTTCTATGGCTGCAGCTGCCCTTGTGGGGGATTCCCCAGAGCTGGCAGCTTCCGTCACTGTTTGCCGCTGGTCATGACTCAAGGCAGCGAGGCAAAGAGAGCCTTCTCTTCTCTGTCACCCTGGACCACTGCGTTCTCCGGAGCGGCACTGGAGCATGTTCTGCTTTAGCAGCAGGGCTGGATAGACTGGGGTGGTTCCAGGGAAGAAGGCCACTCCCCTCCCGGGTCGATTTCAAGGTAGGAGGATGAGGAGGAACTTTCCCACTGCCTGGACCGCTGGAGAAAGGCTGTCATGGCATCAAAGGAGATGGGAAGAGCAAGGCTCTCCACAACCACTTTCTAGCAACAAGTTTGAACAAGTGACTGGAACTGATTGGAAACACCCCCTGGAAGTGCCTGGATATGACTAGCTCCTCACCTCACGCAGCACCTGGCTGCTCACCTCACGCAGCACCTGGCTCCTCATCTCGCCACTTCCGCGGTGCCTGACTGCAACCTTGGTCCGAGTCTGCAGCCACCCCCCGTTTTGCTCTGAAGCCTCCTGGCAGGTGAAGGTTGCCCCCCTGGTGTTGTTACCTTGCAGGAGTGGGCACCAGCAGCTGGCCCACAAGGTCTGAGAGTCTGCTTCAATTTTCTTCCCTTGTAGGTGGTGCTGCTCCTCGGCCCAAGAGTTGTAGATGTTGGCCGCTCGGGTGTGCAGTGTGTGCATGAGGTCCAGCAGCTGCAGGTAAACAGGTCAGGCAGACAGTGAGCCACCTGTGCCCCCCCACCAGTCACACACTAACCAAACAATGCTCAGAACTGAGGAAGAGAGGAAGGGAGAGGAGAAGAAATCATTCACCTTGGATATGGCAAAAGCAATTCAAACTCATTTGTTATAAGGGATGGATCTGACATAAATATTCCTTTGTCAGGCTGGGTCATGTGTGTCATAAAATGTAACGTGAAGTACCAGAGATATAAACTTTATGAAGGTGGGTTCAGATGTTAAATGGCAATAGCAGGCTTGATTGGGTTAGGTGTGATATGCAGAGGGATAGTAGGTGCGGAGATACCAGCATTGGTAATGAGACAGGAAACCCAGGTCTCCATTTGGTCCAGGAGGATTCAGTCCAGGAGGATGCAAAGAATAAGTGGGCCTAAGTTTGACATTAAAAAACAAAACATTCAAGAACCAGTGGGAGAACATTTAACCTTCTAGGAGATTCAGTTGCTGACCTCAAGAGTAGCCATTCTCTTACAAAGGAATTTCAAAGGGGGATTAGAGAGACTGCTGAATGGCAAGTGATAATGAAGCTCCAGGACTACACGGAGACTTGGGTTTCCTGTTTCATGACCAACACCTACCATTGTCCTGTAACCCCAAGATGTTTTCTGAAGGACAGCAGGGAAGGAGAGGAAGAAATCCAGGCTATACTTACGTCCTGACTAACCTGTAAAGACACAGTGTGATAGCTGGCAGGGATGCTTTCATCCTCCTCCTCTTCCTCACTGAGCGAGCGGTGCTGGTGCTGGCTGAAGCCCCTCAAGGGCCTCTCCTTGGCTTTCTTCTTGAAACGGGCTGTTTTGGGGTCATACTTATGGCTCTTCCCCCGCTTCTCCTGGGACTTGCATCCTAAACACAACAAATGTCAAAAGGGCACCCCTGAGCAGACCTTGGCAAGCTGCTGCTGAAAGGGAATGAGGAAGGGCGTCGGGAATGTCTGCCTTTCATTCCAAGGGCCAGGTGGAGAGAAGAAAAGGCAGGCACCAAAAAGAAGTCCTCACTTGCTGCTCCTGATTTTGCAGTCACTCCAAACGGAACAGGCAGGAGCAAACTGCCATGATGCCGTCATGCCATGCCAAAGCAGCCCACCAGAAGAGCTGGTAAGTCACACAGTTTAGGGAAGACTGAGTCCAGTCGCTCCTTTAAGACCAGCAAAGTTTTCATCAGAACGTCAGCTTTTGTCTACTTGCAGACTTCTTCAGACAAGGAATGGGGTACAGCGAGCAGAGCTACTTATAGCTGGTAGGCAGTGGTTTAGAACGCAAAGTGGTTAATTGGTTTCCCACGCAAATGCTATCCAGACTGTCAGGCACCGATATTTCCCAATAACAGAGTCCTTTTGTTTTGAATAAAGATCTTTTATTTCAGGAAACTCAGGCGCTCCACCAAGGACACAAGCCTTGGGAGTAATGGAGTACCAAGGGTTACAAAGTTGCTATATAGGATATCATCAAAGGTTACAATACAGATGCATGCTTGAGTCACGGGTTCAAAGGTTACTAAGCAACTATCTATTTACTACTAAAGCATTCTAGGCCATTGAAGAACATCAGCAACATTCTCACACTGCTCTCTGAACAGATAAGAGTTGTCTGTGTGAAACCAGGGGGAGGATATCTTGAGGTACCAACTGCTAGCCTATACCATAAACATCCCAGGGCCAGATGGCTTTGCTACGTGCCCTCTGGGTTGTAAATAATGGAGGAGAGCAGGCCTGGTGACATGCTCTCTGCACAGTAAAAAAATGGTCAAGAAATGAACATGCTTGACACAGACCAAATGTTCTTTCAATTTGTTAACTTCACTATTTTGCCACTGGATTCTAACTTTATAGCACTTTGCATTCTAAACCACTGCCTACCAGCTGTAAGTAGCTCTGCTCACTGTACTTCATCCCCTCGTCTGAAGAAGTCTGCATGCAGACGAAAGCTGACATTCTGTAGAAAACGTTGCTGGTCTTAAAGGTGCGACTGGACTTTGTTCTACTGCTTCAGACCAACAGGGCTGCCCACCTGGATTTAGGTAAGGCCAGGGGTCAGTTTGTAGAAAAATAGGTGGTGGAGCTCATCCAGGGATTGTTATGCAGCTGCACCTACTATTCAATGGACAAAGTAGGGAGGAGGAGGGGGAACCCTCAAAAAGGTTCAGGAGCTGCACTCCTGTGAGCTCCCACAAATCAGAGGCCTGGGTAAGGCTGTTATGCACAAACCGTACTGCAAGATTTCTCTCATCAGAAAGGGGACGGGACAAATTTATGCAGGCAACCAGCCCTTAACAAAGAGGTCACAATCATTAGATGATTTCTGCAGACAAAAATGCCAGTTCCCCCTCCCTACAACCCACCTTACTAGAAAAGAGCTCTTCCCTGCTTTTTATTTCAGAGAGATGAATTTCCTGAGTGCTCCCCCTCTCTCTCCCCCCTCATGCAGGGGACCTCAGTGGCTCCTGCCCTCCCCCAATCGCAGGCCAGAGAAGAGCTGGTCTTTTTAAACTGCACCCCCTTTTAAGTTTTATGATTTCTCTGCAGATCTGGCATGTCGCATACATTTACAGGGAAATTTGCTTTCTATCTCCATGCCCCACTCTGCTGATTTCAGTATGTTGAAGGTATTAGTATTTAGTCCAGGTGCATTCACAACATCTGCCAGAACCACAGCTCTGTCATGGCCCAGAGGGCGGACAGGCAGGCAGCTTTGGAAACAAATGAACTAGGACACTTTTCCTGCCAAAGTGTGAGGACAACTGCGAAACAGACAGCTGTTTAGCCATTTCCTTCCATAACTACTGTAGAAAGAGGCCCAGAGCAGGCCTTAAGCAATGCGTCTGTGTGTGAGTCAAGGGACAAGAATCTGAGGCTCACAGCCATCCTCACTCACCTCCGTTTAGACTGGCCTCCACAAAGATGCGGATGGTTTTGACACAAAGCTCAAAGTTCTCCGGTGTGACGTGGGCAGCATCTCGCACAATGAATGACAAGGACTCCACACACTTCATCAGGGACTTGGTGTTATGTGGGCCCAGATCCAGCCCCACAGTCAGACTGTACTGATTCACCAGGGGGGAGATACCCAGCTTGGGGGGTTCTGGGACGGCTTTTGGACTGTCCAGGTCATCCTTTCCGACCTGTGGGGCAGAGAGCACACAGCCTTGACGAGCATCCTGGGCCACAAAAAGCACTGCATGCCCCACAGCCAGCCTCTATGCTCCGGGTCCCCTCTGCCCACGCCCCCAGCCTACAGGACACGAGGGGCGCAGGAGCACTTTCGGCAGCCCTCAGGATGACTCACCACGAGCCAGCCACTGTTCACCACGTCTACGTCTGTCACAGAACGATGCATTTTGCCTTGCTTGCTGTGATCAGCATAAACTTCGGAATCAGAAGTGTAGCCCCGATCTAGGCTGGATTCATTTGGGTGGTAGATCTCACTGTCTGACTGAGCCCCTTCAACAAATAGAGTGAGATAAAGAGACAAGAACACATGCAAGCAAATGCCTAAGATAGCATGGCAATTCACAATGAGAGAGGGGGAGGTGTTATACGCAGCTTTCCACCGTGTGCAAGACTAGCCAAGACTGGAATAGAATGGCTGCAGCAACTTTTCCCTCTTAGTTTGCATTGGTTGTGTTTTGGTAACAGGACAGGTGCTCATGTCTGCTATCCTTTCCCCCCAAAATACATGCAATTTTCAAACTTGACTTAGCCATACCAAAGGAAGAACCCAGGCTCAGCCAACTTATAGTTCGTCTTCATGGAGACTCTAAGTCAGGGGTGTCGAACTCATTTTGTTATGAGGGCCAAATCTGACATAAAAGAGACCTTGTCAGGTCGAGCCATGCTGGGCCAGGCCGGGTGTGTACTTATTTAAGATTAGGTAGCAGAGATACAAACTTTATAAAGGACACAAACACAATTAAAGATTTTTTAAAAACTTAAAACATTAGCACATGTTTGACATCCCTGCTTTACAGCATCTTCAAGACAAATTATTTTATCACGTCAGAAGGGTTTCTTGCCAATTAATTAGACTCCCATTTATACAATCTGATTTTAGACACAGGTGATCCGAGTTTGCTTTGCTGGCTGTGTAACACTCATAATCTTAAGGATGGCCTACAGGGCCCAAAGGTTCACAAGAGAACCGCCGCCTCCCTCTTCTCTGACTTTGGAGCTTATCAGAGAAGAACGACTGGGAGAAGAGCTCTGAGTTCCGCTTTTAGTAAAAAGACCCCTAGCCATTGTGTGTGTGTGGGGGGGGGATGTAGGTGAACAATATTTCAAATGATTTTGCTGCTTTTTCCTTTGTGCGCCTAGACCTGCTGGCATTATGAACAGCCTGCATTGTGTGTAAATATCTGACCCTACCTGATGCGGACAGTTCTAACAAGAAACGTCTTTTGGTGTGACCATACGTTTCTTCCAATAAATACCTTATTTGATTAACACCAAAAAGGCTGAGTGTATGAGAGCTGCTCAGAAGAAGATGATGATGATATTGGATTTATATCCCGCCCTCCACTCCAAAGAGTCTCAGAGCGGCTCACAATCTCCTTTACCTTCCTCCCCCACTACAGACGCCCTGTGAGGTGGGTGGGGCTGGAGAGGGCTCTCACAGCAGCTGCCCTTTCAAGGACAACCTCTGCCAGAGCTATGGCTAGCAGGTGCAAGTGGAGGGGTGGGGAATCAAACCCGGTTCTCCCAGATAAGAGTCTGCACACTTAACTACTACACCAAACTGGCTCTCCAAGCTGCCACCACAGACTGGAGCCCAGTCCACAAAAGCTTACAGTGAAATAAAGAACCCCCCCCAAGACCCCCCCTCCACTCTGTAGCCATGACAGACTAACACAGAGCAATCAACCTTAAGTGTGATGGGAGGAATGGCTGGACAATGTTTTTGAAACAGAAGACAACTGGCAGCTTTTCCCCTGCAGCTACAGGTACAAGCACCCAGAAGCAGACCCTGCTGAAAATGGAATGGAAGAGGGAAGCAATGCATCGGGATAGAGGCCAGACATTTTCCTGTGGCTTTAAGCAATGTTTGCCGTCAACTCCGAAATGACAACTGGGAGTAGCCATGGATCCCCCTTCCTGGAATATTTTGTCCATCAGTGTTCCCAATGTTCCCTCTAAGCTGCAGAGTCGTGTGAGCAAAAATTCTACTCTTGAGCTACTGGCACTAAAGTTGTGAGCTACTGCATAAATTAGTGTGCTCTGAGGTCATTTTTCCTGAGTTAAGACAAAAAGATGTGAGCTGGAAGCTAAAAATTGTGAGTTAGCTCATGCTAACTCAGCTTAGAGAGAACACTGCCTACAGTCCACGAAGTTCATGGTTTGACTCCCCTTCTGGACTTGGGCCAGAATTCTGCTTGGGGCACACACCCTTGAGTCTGCTGGATCAATGCTCCCTCTAAGCTGTGGGGTCTCGTGAGCACAAAGTCTACTTTGTGAGCTGCTGCATATGTTCTTTTGCTCTGGGGCCATTTTTCCTGAGCTAAGACAAAAATGTGTGAGCCAGAGGCTAAAGAACTGTGAGCTGAGAGGGAACAGGGGCCTGCAGCAGCACTTGGATGGTTCTGCTGCCATTTGGGCTGGAGGAGATGGCCTTCCTGCAGAGCAAGTCCAATTCTGATTTGTGGTTTTTCTGGCTGCTAAAATCCAGCATCTCCCCCCACGCACACAAAAGCACCAAAATTAAGGGGGGGGGAGGAAGAGCTTGCCATTTCGTAGGTGTCCTGAAAACATCACCTTTGTCAGCTCCTTCCCCTGAAGTCTGCTGATTTCCCACCTGCACCTCAAGGCGTCACCAGCAAAGGCCACCCAAGAGCAAGTGCTGGCTCTCAATCCAGCAGGACCAGAGACAACCACTGCTAACCAAAGGGACTGCTGCATCAGGCTTCCCAGTCGCAGAAACCAGCAGCCTCACCTGTGTCGCTCTCTGTTCTTGCTGTCACCTGCAGAGCTGGGGGGGGTTTCACTCCTGACCCAATACATTCCAGGAGCGTGAAGAGGGTGTACCAGTCGTCTCCCGAGTGGATGTTGGCCGCGTTGGTCTTGAGGAGCTCATGGAGGCCGAACGCCACCTGGTGGCTGACTCTGCTCAGCAGACTGGGCTTCATCATCAGCAAGATGCGCAAGGAGAGCAACACCTGCGACAGGAAACGAAACACACAGGAGGGAGTTCCAGGGGGAGGCGGGATTCTGACACCAGCTGTGCACTCTCACGACAGCACTCCCCTCTCAGGACAAGAGAACAGACTTCTTCATTTCTTGCCCTGTGATTAGACCAGCAAAGTGGTCTTCTCCTGTGTTTACAGAGATATCTCACACCAATTTTGCACTAGACCTTTAATCCTGGCTTAACTCTGTCCCCAAGCTGACATTCTACACTAAAATCATAGAGTCATATAGAGTTGGTTTCTCTGATTCTACTTTTCTAGCGTAGAATGCCAGTTTGGGGACACAGCTAAGACAGGATAAGTGGTCTAGTGTGAAATTGGTCTCACTTTAACTTTGCAATCACTAACATGAAGGCTGCAGAGGGAATATACATTGCTTTGGTTGCCTTGGATACAGCAAGAAACAGGCAGCTTAAAGGCCGCACATTTTCTTTGAACGGTTCATAACTCCAAACTGAAAGAGCCGAACATCAGATCCTTGCTGTTCTAAACGAAATCAAAGCACTCAGGAAAACTCTGACAGCATCTCACGAATACCTAATTTCTCACCTTCCTTTCCACAGTCTACAGCAAACCTGCTTAACATAAACAAACTCGCTTAACAGAAGAGCCACATAGAATAAACATCAGATGCTTGAGAGCCGCAAGACAAGAATGTCCGATGTTTGGGAGTTGCAAGGAAGGAAGAAAGGAAAGAAGGAAGGAAGGAAGGAAGGCAAATAGATGGGGGAGAGAGAGGTGGAAAGAAAGCAACGTGAAATGCATTCTCCAAGTCGCTGGCTGTCTTGGCTTCGAGAAGTGATTTAAAGAGACAAATGCCTTCTCTAAGCTGGCTGATGGGGTGTTGGGGGCTTCGAGAGCCACACAATAAGTGTGAAAGAGCCACATGTGGCTCCCAAGCCACAGTTTGGCCACCCCAGTCTACAGGATAGTTAATCTGTGCTAGGAGACGCAAGCCAGCAAAGACAATATGCCAGACATACCACAGCAGCCCCCGCCCCCTTTACCTGGGCACTGATCTCTTCCCTACGGAGCAATCGGATGGCCAGACGCAGAAGCCCCACTACGGCTCTCTCCACGAGGAAGCAGTATTCCACGGCATTCACACACAAATGGTAGAGGTGATCGCGCACAGCCTGCCACACGAACGCCACCCGGTCCCTGGGGAGAGAGAGGAAGGAGAGGCACTGCAGTCATATGCCTGTGAACTGGCTGGGAAGTGTGCAAACTCTTCTGCTTACTCTCACGGACCCGCACTACATGGAGACCAAAACCATCCAACAACTGGGGCTGAAACTGCCTTGGATTCACTAGTGAAGTAGGAGGAGGAGGAGGAGTTCATTTTTATATCCCACTTTTCTCTACCATAGGGAGTTTCAAAGCGGCTCACAATCGGCTTCCCTTCCTCTCCCCACAACAGATACCTTGTGTGGTAGGTGGGGCTGAGAGAGCACTGAGAGAACTGTAACTGGCCCAAGGTCACCCAGCAGGCTTCATATGGAGGAGGAGGAGGAGGAGGAGTGGGGAATCAAACTTGGTTCTGACTTCCTCCAAGATCCCAAGTATTCATCTTTTATTTTCTTTTTTAGTCAGCCCGTACATTTACCCTCAAACTTTAAACAGATCAAGCCCCTGCATTTTCAAACTGTGAGATAGGACAACGTACCGAGGTGTGGGTTTCCATGTGTCAGAAACGGACAGCTGTATGGACATTTGCACTGGTGTTGCAAGGATGGGACTACACAAGGGGTACCGTGGAAGCAATTCCTGCAAGGAGCCCAAGTTCTCACTCCCCTCCCAGGACCACACAGGAAGGCGGGCAGGAACCGGCAACCTCCACTGAGCTGCTGGTCCTGGGAGTGAGTCAGTCCTTAGCTCCTCCTCTCCAAGGGCAGGGTCGGCTTAGATTTGATCCTGGAGGGGAGGGACTTATCTCCTGGCCCTGCCCTCGAAGCAGGACGTGTCAGCTTGAGCTCAAAGTGCCTGATAGGAAGAAAGAAGTTGAGGTGACCAGGGAACCAGACAGGAAGGTCCCTAGGTAGCCAAGCCTCCCTGGTACATTTTTCTCTGCTGCAGTGACCGGCCACATGGTCCCTTCATCACTGAGACTGCAGGCTGGCTGCTGGGCAGTCTCAAGCTTCGCTGACTCCTGCTCCCCTTGCTGCTGTGCCTCCCGGCCAGTCCCTTAGAGATTCTACACTTGCGGGATGCAGGGGGTAGTGCTAGAGTCAGCAGCAGTTTCTGGAGCTGTGTTGCCCAGGTGCTAACCCAGAAGACCGAGGGCCTCTTAGCTCCTAGCATGGATGATCTCTTCGAAGAAGAAGACAAGAAGATATTGGATTTATATCCTACCCTCCACTCCAAATCTCAGAGCGGCTCACAATCTCCTTTATCTTCTTCCCCCCACAACAGACACCCTGTGAGGTCGGTGGGGCTGAGAGAGGTTTCAAGGACAACCTCTGCGAGAGCTATGGCTGACCCAAGGCCATTCCAGCAGGTACAAGTGGAGGAGTGGGGAATCAAACCCAGTTTTCCCAGATAAGAGTCCACGCACTTAGCCATTACGCCAAGCTGGCTCTCCCCTTTGGAGCTAGTGGAGGTCCAAGCTGGTTGCCCCTTGCGAGGAAGGTAGGGTTGGTGCCCTGCACACCTATCCAGCGTTTCCCTTGGCCTTCTGCCGTGGCCCCCGTTTTACTCATTTGTAAAGGGAGCCTGGTGGCCAAATGGCCTGGAAAAATACTGCCCCTCCCCCCCAAGGTGTGGTCAGAAGTCAGAGATTTGTTTTTCCCTGGGTAGTAAGACCCCTTTGTTCCCCTCAGGCTAGCAGGCCTTCAGGTAGGGGGAAAGGGTGGGAAGAGAGACCATCTTAGGAGCTGCCTTATACTGAACCAGACCCTGGGCCCTAGAGGAATTAACTAAGAATACACTGAGGGACTACTTTCACTTTCAGTGGCAGACCAGGAATTTGACATGGAGGACTCAACATCTGAATTCTAACTGCCAAATTCCCCTTCATTCAATGATAACACTCACTCTGAGAGTCAAAACATGGATCTTTCAGGGGAAGATGCCAAAGCCAAACTTAATGGCTGTAGGCTGAAATCTGGGAGGATTGTAGAGAACTTTTTGTAAAGGGCGTTAAGATAGGACAGACACTTTAAGCCCAAGAAACAGGGCAGAGGCGACAGTATTGGTAAATCCTTTAACCATTTTAACTTTTCTTTTAAATAAATTAAACAAAACAGACTATTCCACCCCCCCCCCCTGGGATCACAATCCTCAGTTGAGTGATCAAGAAGGGGATTCTGAGTCCACGGCCTCCTCTTCTGTGAAGAAAGAGGTGACCAGGGACCAGACAAGAAGGTACTTAGGTACCCAAGCCTCTCTGGTACATTTTTCTCTGCTGTGGCGGCCTACCACATGGCCCCTTCATCACTGAGACCGCAGGCAGAGATTGTACCTATTCCCCTAGTCAAGCTGTTTCCCCAGAAGCTGTCTATTAGACTATTACTGAAAGTCTCAGCAACCCTGGAACTCTCTTATCCCCTGAAGGGGAGAATAGATGAGGATGCTGAATTTCACAAGGATGAAATCCACCTTGGTTCTGTTACAAGCTGGGTTTTACTCAGTGATGAATGCTGAATGGGAGAATAGATGAGGGTGCTGAATTTCACAAGGATGAAATCCACCTTGGTTCTGTTACAAGCTGGGTTTTACTCAGTGATAAATGCTGAATGGGAACAACCTGTGAAACATGAAGTTAAAATTCTAATTTTTTGCTAAGTTTTATATATCATACCAGAAGCGTCCAAGAAATTGAGACTTCAAGCAGTGAATGAACCTATCAGCTGTTTAGCCAACCTCCAAGTAGAGCCTGAAGATCTCCTGGTATCACAACTGAACTTCAGATAACAGATCTCTCTCCCACTGGAGGAAATTGTCAAGCATGATAAAATTCCATTGGTGACTGATTGTTATAGGGTCCTGCCTAACTCTGGTCTATGAAGTATCATGGAGGACCCAGCTTGGTTAGCTTTGTTATGCTTTCCCTTCCCCCTTCTTGCTTTATTGCTTGAAAAGTAGAAGTAATGAGAACTGAAATTAACTTGAGAAGAAGTAATCAGTACCTTCCCATACATTCCTGGAAGGGAGTGTGCCACATCTGGGGAAAGCAAGGACAAAGTCCTGATAACACTATGAGAATGTAGACATTTATGATAGTTTATGTGTGAGAGCTACCCCGCACCCCTATCCTTTGGAATCCTTTTGAAGTAAGCCTTAAAAGTATTGTATCAATGTATTGGCAGTATTACTCTCAAGAATCTGTTACACAGAAAAGTAGCGGTCTATCAATAAATGTAGTCTTTGTATCAACTTCGACTCGTCATTGAACCCGCATGCTTGACATTTTGAGAGTAATCTTGCAAGAAGTTTAACCACCCTGGCAACTTTATAACCAAATGGCTGAAAAGATTCCAGTGAGCAGTGAACTTCCAAAACCTGAAGAAGGGGCGAGAGCACCAACCCCACCGTGGTACGTGCTGGATGCCCGGAGAGTTGCTGCACCAGGTTTCCTTCTCCACATTCAACACCTCTTGGTCACCCCGCATCAGTGGCAGCCACGCACCTTGACCACCACGATGAACAAGGCCCTGGTGCGTCGAGAGGCCATCCTAACCAGGCATTTGTGCCAGGTGAAGATGACTAACAAGGGGGGCGAGGGTTCCGGGCCTGGAGAGGAAGAGACCGCAGCAGCCACAGCAGTAACCGGCGCGGAAGCCGACCCCCCTCTGGGCGCGGGGGCTAAGACCCCTGAGGTACCGGGCCCGAGAGAGGAGGAAGACAAGATTGCTTGAAAATTCCGAGTGATGGTCCAAAAGGAAGTCGAAGAAGTCGCCAAGGGGTTGCAGGATGAGATGCAAGCCATGACCACCATGATGGCCAGGGAGTTCAACAGGCAAGTCGACTGGATCCTGGGGATGACTGACCCAAGAAGAGTCCCGCAACCGCCGTCAGCTAGACCCTCGACAGCACCGCTATGGGCGCAACCGGCAGCACCCCCGGCCCCTCGAGAAGGGGGTTGAGGAAGGGAGTTGGAAGCCACCTTTGATGGGGATCCTGAGGAGGAGGAGTATTTTACGATCCAGGCTAATAGCTATATACATTATTGGGGGAACACCTTCCCCAATGAATTTAGTCGAGTGGACTATCTAGGATTGAAATTGAAGGGGGCCGCCAAGAGGTGGTACGTGAGCCTGTACGAGGCCATGAGCCTGGAGCTGGACTTTGTAGCCACTTTCTTACAAGCTCTACTGCCCCAGTACGAGGACCCCCTGCAAGAGACCTGCGCACTAGCCGCCCTGAGGGATATGCAACAAGGCTCCAAGATGATCCGGGAGTATGCGGCCGAGTTCTGTACCAACGTGGCCAAGGTGAGGGGGTGGAGAGAGTTGAAGATCAAGCACTTCACCCGCGGGTTGAACGCGAGCATCCTGGTTCCCCTTCTTTTTTCTTTACTTCATTTTGAATGTCCAACATCTGTTTTTCTTTTGCTCTCTTATCTTTGTTATTCAATGTAATCAAATTCCTCTCATTACTGCTTTATAGGCATCCCAGACCGTCTGAAATTCTATATCCTCTTTATCGTTTATTTGGAAGAAAGCTTTAGTTTCATTTTCTAGAGATGTCACTATTTCTTTATTCTGTAGTAAATCTTCATTCAATCTCCATCTTCTCAACTTCTTAGACAATTTTGTAATCCACATTATTGGGTTATGGTCAGCCCCAATTTTAGGTAAAATATCTATTTTCTTTGTTATAAGGCCTAAGTTTTTAGTGCCCCTCAACATGTCAATTCTGGAAAAAGTTTTATGTCTTGCTGAAATAAAGGTATAGTCCCGCACTTCAGGATTAAATTTCCTCCATATATCCTCCAAATTTTCTTGTTTGACCCATTAAAAGAAAGACTTTGGCAATTTTCCTTATTGTTTTTTTTACCCCCAGACCTATCCAGTGTGTTTCTAATTGTTCCATTAAAGTCCCCCATTATCAAAACTTGGTCATAAGTCAGTTCAGATTGCTGTATAATGTCTTTTTAAAAAGCATCCTTTGCACCATTTGGTGCATACAGTCCCAATAACAACTTTTTTTTGCATTTAATATTATTTCTACCGCTACAAATCTTCCATCTTTATCTTTAAACACTAATTTCAGCTCCAATTCTTGTTTAATATAGAAAACCACTCCCCTTTTCTTCTGTTCAACCAATGAATAAAATTCTAGTCCCAATTGTTTATTCCATAAAAATTTGTAATCTTTTGTTTGATATGCACTTCTTGTAAACAAACAATATTACAATTTTGCTTTTTAATCCAATAAAACATTGTCTTTCTTTTTTGTGGTGAATTTAGTCCATTTACATTCCAAGATAATAATTTGTAATCCATCATGGTGCAAATTCTTTATGTTCTTCATAAAACCTGCGCAGTTCCTGTGTGTTTGTAATTGTAATCCTTTTTCCTTGCACCTCAAAACTCAGACCTTCAGGTATTATCCATCTATACCTCATTTCATTGTCACGTAATTTTTCTGTCAATTTTATATGCTTTTTTGTATGCTTTTCCCACCATTTCTTTTTTCATAAGAACATAAGAGAAGCCATGCTGGATCAGGCCAATGGCCCATCCAGTCCAACACTCTGTATCTGTGTCATATATCTTATAACCACATCTCTTGGTAGATTATTTTTCTTGGCATATAGTGAGTTCACTCTATACATATAGTCATACATGCTTCTAGTTCCTTCAGGATCTTCCTCCAAAAATTCTGCAATTATTCTTATTATATATCCTTTCAAATCTGTCTCTTCATCCTCAGGTACTCCTCTCAGACGTATCTGGGTTTCCATCAATTTGCAGTCATGAATTGCCACCTTTTCTTGCATTTTTAGTAAGGTGGAATCATGTACTTTCACTCTCTCTTCCACCTCTTGCACTTTCTTTGATGTTACCACAGTCTCATTTCTGAGATCTTCTATATCTTTCCTTAGCTCTTCAATGTCTTTTCTAATTTCTTTTTTAGAAGCAGTTATCACGTCTCACCCCTTTCATCATGCTGGCTTCCATTGCTTCTAATTGCTCTTGCATTTTCTCCATTCAGGCAGTCCTTACATGGGTTAACTTATGCTCTGACATTTAAAAAAACACTGAAAATGTTGACCTCCCCAAATTAAATTTAAACTATCAGGTTTGATAGAATAAAGCTTGCCCTTTTCAATAAGCCTAATTTTGCCGTCCTCAGAGCCTCCTGGACTCAGATATTAATTTTTAAAGTTTTTATTTTTTTCCAAAATGGCGGTCGCAGCTTTCTGCTTCTCTTTAAAAAAAATTTCCTTCAAAAGGCTTCTAAAATAATTATCAGCGATAATGTCCAATAATATTTACCTTATAATTGTTACCGCTGTCAGTTTCACCAATTTTTAATGTCCCGAACACTTTAAATACTGTTTAAATTTTGACCTCCTAGCAATGGCCACCGATGTTTTTCTATGATATTATAGTCCTAGAGTAGGCTAGCTGCTTCAATGATTTCCCTTTTCCATCCGACACTTCCTGCTTTTCTTGCCACCAAATCCCGTTTTCACTGGTAAAAAGATCTCGCGATGTTTGACGTATTTCCTGTGTTGACTGTGAGAGCTGCAAATCTGTGATGATGGGGCTTTTTCACCAAAACCGCAAGTAGACAAAACAATAAATTCCTTTCCACTTTTTAGCACTGTCCTTTTAAATTTACAAAATTCAAATTTCGCCCCTTCTCCCCTTCTTCTTCCAAACTTTCTGAATCTCTATTTCCCACCTTCTGATTTTATTTTGTTTAACTTTAAATAGTCCCGGAATGAAGATAGTCATCCTTTTTCTTCAGTTATCCAGATCCAACACCAGTCTTATATAACTTTAGATGTTTAGCAGCCTCAAAGAAGGTTAGGATCCTGTCGAGCTTATGTCAACTAAATTACTCTGGAAACTTCTGCAGAAGATGAATATGCAACTCGTCTCCGGAGACCCCTCAAAGCCTCAAAGGAGCCCCCCCCCCCCGGGACTCCCTTTTACCCAAGGTAAATCTCCTCAGAGTTTCCTGTGCATATCTTGGACTGATCTCTGATTGAGAAAAGTAGGCAGTAGGCATTAAATTGCCCTCTACTACCCCGAACAGAAGCTCCAGCCTGCTCCCCTTCTGAGAAGCAATTCAGCTCGGCATTTTCCAACCCCGGAAGTCCCAGTTCAAGGACATCCTGAAGGGACATTATGTTTTGGTCCAGACTAACTATATTCAAAGCTTAAGTCAACATGTGTGTGTGGGAGGAGCTGGCTCATTTCTAGACTTTACACAAGGAAATGGGGCATCTGATCTGACGGGCAGAGAATCATCTTCAGTCCCAAAAAACTATTCATGTAGTTGTCGAAACAACTTGGTAGTGGTCTGGCTGAGTGTCATGAGCCCTGACGAGGAGGAGCTGGAGGGGTTAACAGACCTGGAAAAGTTGCCAGCCAGTTCCTCAGCTGAACAAACAGCAGCTGGCTCATCAATCACTCTCCAGGCACCAGTGTCAGCTGTTGACTATCAATCTCCTCCAAGCTCTCCTCCTCCCATTTCAAGAGTTCGAAGCGGGCTCCGGAAAGAACTTTCAGAGCGAAGACATGAGGCACACTGATGTTCTAGCAGAGTCACTGCCACCCAGGGAGCAGGCCCATATAGCTCCCACCCAGGACCTGGTAACCTTGTGGAAGCAACAAGTCTATTCTCTGGCTTGCATCCATGCTCCTTGCTGATCCTGACCTGCTTGATTTCCTTGGCACCCTGACCTTTTGGCTTTTGGACATTGACTTCTGGTTTGTGATTCTGCATTGGTGACCTGGCTCCTGCTTGACTTCCTGGACTTTGACGTTGGACTGCCTGCCTGCATCCTGAGAACGTGACACTGAGTTTGACAAATGGTAGATCAAGCAGAATGAAGGCTTAACAGAGAAGTCTTCCTACAGGTGTGCCAGAGATTCAGGAACCTGGGAGCGGACCTCCTGATTATAGAGGACAATTGTCATCTGACACTATTGTCCAGATTGGAAAATTAAACACAATAGCACAAACCCATTAAATGAAGATTGGTCTGTATACTTTCTCACCACTTCAGATTATCCAGAAACTGTTTCAAAGGACTACAGAGCAGGAAGTGGTGATCACAGTAATTGGTCCCTTCTGGCTAAAACTAAAAAGGCCCTCTGGAGACTCCCTGGGGAGGAGGAGGAGGGAGGATCTGCTAGTGCAGGGGGCAGCTGGAACTGTAACCCCATTACCTGGAGACTGAAAGGCAACAATTAGTTAGCATTGGCTACCAACAAGTAGTGATTCACACTACATTAGCCCTCCACAGAGTCTCTAAAAAAAGTAAAGGTAGTCCCCTGTGCAAGCACCAGTCGTTTCTGACTCTGGGGTGACGTTGCTTTCACAACGTTTTCATGGGAAACTTTTTACGGGGTGGTTTGCCATTGCCTTCCCCAGTCATCTACACTTTCCCCCCAGCAAGCTGGGGACTCCTTTTACCGACCTCGGAAGGATGGAAGGCTGAGTCAACCTGGAGCCAGCTACCTGAACCCAGCTTCTGCCAGGATCGAACTCAGGTTGTGAGCAGAGCTTCGACTCCAGTACTGCAGCTTACCACTCTGCACCATGGGGCTCTTTTACAACACAGTCTCTACCAATTGTATATATAGTAACACTTTGAGGGTCTTTTTGGTTTCAGTGGGTAGATACAAGGTTAGATTTGCTGACAGCACTGTGGATCATGTGGTGACCTTTGTTATAGACAGGTCTAGAGAAAGGCCTAAGCAGCAGGGGGAAGAAGGGAAAGTCCTTGGTTTTACACTCACAGGTTAATAGGCAGCACTTCTTAATTCCCCACAAGTGCATAGGCTCCCCCTTGGAATCTGAACGTGGTACTAAAGGCTCTATGCAAGAAACCCTATAAACCAACGGCTGTCATGGGTGCTGGGGACCCTTCAGAGGAAGTTGAGTCTGATGAGGAAACTGTGCCCCTGCCACCTGCACCAGTGCCCCTGCCTCCTGCTGGAGAAGATCCCAGCCCCCCTGCCTCGCCCTCTCGGGTGGCTCGTGTGCGTGACCGCCTCCGGCAGGACCTCAGGGATCGGAGGAGGGCGGCACGCTCACAAGCAAGACGCTCCCTGAGCCCTGAGTTCTGAGAGGATTCTGGCCCTTCTAAGAGCAAGGATGCTTGAGTGGTAACAGGATCCTGGCTGCCTCTCTGAGCCAGCAATTAGCCCAAACGGGCAACAGCCAGCAGAGGGCTACATAGCTGTGGGCTTTGGGAGGAAGCTTTGTGGAAGCAACTAGTCATCTCCCTGACATTCTAGCATCCACTCCGGCTTGACTTTGGTTCCTGACTCCCTGACTTTGGCTTTGGACTTCTGGACTCCCTGACCTCGGCTTCTGGACCTCAGACCTGCGATACTTCTACAGTGATTCGGATTTGGCGCCTCGGACCCTCCTGCTTACTGGCTACAGACCTCGGACTGCCTCTGGACTTTGCCTGACCCGGCCCCAGCCGTGACAGATTGCTTCCACCGACAAACACCCACTCCACAGGATGGATGCTGAAGCAAGTGAAACCACAGAACTACTGGCTGCGCTCCAAGCCCAGGTACAGCAGCTAACACAGGCAGTAGTGCACTTGCAGCAACAACCTGCGGCCAGTGCTCCAGCCAAGTGCCCAGTTCCCCCACCTGACAGATTTGGGGGTGCCGTGGAAGAATTTCCTGCCTTCCTAGCACAGTGTCGGCTGTACTTTGAACTGAGAGCACGGGACTTCCTCAATGACAAAACCAAGGTGTGTTTCGTCATCAGTCTGTTAAAGGGGCAGGCGGCCAAATGGGCCACACCCTTACTGGTCGCGTCCTCTCCCCTACTGACTGATTACCAGGGGTTTGAGGCCCACCTGTCTGCTGCTTTCTCAAACCCAGTCCAAGCAGCCACAGCTAACCGGAAGATCAGGGCACTGAAACAAGGCAACTCCTCGGTGGCTCAATATGCCACTGAATTCAAGCTCCTGACCCAGGACTTGGCGTGGAATGAGGCTGCCCAGATGGACCAGTTTACTGAGGGGTTGGCAGAGGAGGTCCTGGATGAACTGGCCAGGGTGGAGCAGCCACCCACGCTCCAAGAACTTATCACCCTCTGCCTCCGCATCGATGGCCGCCTGGAAAGTCGCCGCCAAGCCAAGACCAGAGGGCGCCAGCTCCCTGCGCCGTGCTACCTGGCTCCTCGCCCGTCCCCAGCTAGTACCAGCACCAAGGACGAGCCTATGCAGCTTGGAGCTGCTCGACCCCGCCTGACCCCAGAGGAAAAGACCAGACGCCGCACGCAGAATCTGTGCCTCTACTGCGGCACGGCAGGCCACTATGCCTCTGGCTGCCCTGCTAAGCATCGGATACCTGGACCTTCGCTGCCACCGCCGCCAAAAGGGCAGCCCCAGGCGTAAGTGGACCCCCCAGCCTGGGGCGACTAGCTGGGTCCTCCGAACAGCGGGCTGATACCCCAGGGCCATTCCTGCTACCAGTCAAACTCCGTCTGCCTGACGAACGCTGGCTGTTCGTGTATGCCATGCTGGACTCGGGAGCGGCCCACTGTTTTATAGATGCCGCCTTTGTGAAGCAGCACCAGATCCCTGTGCAGACAAAAGGGATTCCGTCGCTGGTGGAGGCTATTGACGGGCGCCTCCTCCGTTCTGGCCCCGTCACCCAGGAGACCTGTCCCATCACCTTCCACGTCCAGCAGCACCAAGAACAGCTGCGGTTTGATGTCGCCCGCATGCCTCGCTTCCCGCTGATTCTAGGCCTTTCCTGGCTGAAGCTGCACAACCCCATCGTGGACTGGGCCCAGCAGGAACTACGCTTCCGAGACCCATGCCCCCATCTGACTCCTCCCACCACTCTAGCAGCTGGCATCCCGAGTGGTGGTCCTCAGCTCCCTCAGAAGTATGTGGACTTTGCTGATGTCTTTGAAGAGACAGGAGCTGATCAGCTTCCCCCTCACCGGCCCTACGACTGTGCCATTGATTTGGTACCTGGGGCACCACTCCCGGTGGGGCGTCTGTACCCAATGTCGGAGCCGGAGTTGGCAGCTCTGTGAGACTTCCTGGACAAGAACCTGAAACGCGGATTCATCCGACCCTCAACCTCTCCCCTATCTGCTCCAGTGCTCTTCGTGAAGAAGAAAAGTGGGGAGCTCCGGCTGTGCAATGACTACCGGGCCCTGAACAAGATCACCATCCGCGACCGGTACCCTCTACCACTGATCCCTGAACTCTTGGATCGCCTAAAGGGGGCCCAAATCTACACCAAGCTGGACCTCCGTGGAGCGTACAATTTGGTGCGCATACGGCCCGGAGACGAATGGAAGACCGCGTTTGGGACCCGATACGGGCAGTACGAGCACCTGGTAATGCCCTTCGGACTGACCAATGCCCCCGCTGTCTTCCAGAGGTTCATGAATGACATATTCCGGGACCTGCTCGACCGCTTCGCGATCATATACCTGGATGACATCCTAATTTACTCCCGCAATCCTGCCCAGCACGCCGAGCACGTCCGCCAGGTCCTGCAGCGCCTACGAGCCCATGGTCTCTACGCCAAGCTGGAGAAGTGCGACTTCGACCTGCGCTCCGTCGAGTTCCTTGGGCACATCGTGTCACCGCAGGGGATCCTCATGGACCCGAAAAAAGTAGAAGCGGTCCTGACCTGGCAGGCTCCTCAGAATCGCAAAGACCTGCAGCGGTTCCTCGGTTTTGCCAACTACTATCGGCAATTCATCCCGGCCTACGCATCCCTGACCACACCCCTGACTCAACTACTCCGCCCCAAAGAACCCTTCCACTGGTCCCCAGAGGCCGATAACGCCTTCTCCACCCTGAAGACTCGCTTTGCCACCGGGCCACTCCTGAGATACCCCGACCCCCAGCTTCCCTTTACGGTGGAAGCTGATGCCTCCAACGTGGCCCTGGGAGCAGTGCTGTCCCAGCGCGAGGAGCCGTCCCAGCCACTACAGCCCTGCGCCTATTACTCGCGGCAGCTCACTGCTGCAGAGAGGAACTATACCATCTGGGAGAGGGAGTTGCTCGCGATCAAGGCGGCGTTTGAGGTTTGGCGACATTACCTCGAAGGGGCTCGCCACCCTGTTCAAGTGCTCACCGATCACCGGAACTTGGAACACCTCCAGACCACCCGCCGTCTCAACCAGCGCCAGATCCGGTGGTCCCTATTCTTCTCTCGCTTCGACTTCCGGATCTCCTACATCCCCCATACCCAGAACCGGAAAGCAGACGCGCTCTCCCGGAAACCGGAATACGCCCCTGCCTCAACTGAGACCGCGCCCGCTGCTCCAATCCTGCCGCCCTCAGTATTTGCAGCCACCTCCACTTCACCAGCACTCGTGGAGGACATTCGGGCTAGCCAGGCCAATGATCCCTGGGTCCAGCAACACCTCCAGGCTCTCCAAGATGACCCAACAGGGGAGTTCACGACTCGAGGCGGCCTCTTGCTACACCGCGAACGCCTCTATGTGCCGCCCGGGCCCTTGCGGGCAGAAGTGCTACGCCTGACCCACGACTCGTTACCCGCCGGGCACTTTGGACAGCATAAGACCACCCACTTGCTGACAAGGGAATTCTGGTGGCCACGAGTTCGCGCTGATGTTGCCCGCTATGTCAGCTCCTGTGACGTCTGCCGACGGGCCAAAGACATCCCAGCCAAACCCTCAGGGTTGCTGCAGCCCTTGCCCACATCTTCAGGACCCTGGGATACCATCTCGATGGACTTCATCACGGAACTTCCACGCTCCAAGGGTCAGACTTGTATCTGGGTGGTCGTCGACCTATTTACCAAGATGGCCCACTTTGTTCCGTGCCCGAAACTCCCCACAGCTCAGGAGACGGCCCAGCTTTACCTGCAACACATCTTTCGTCTGCATGGACTCCCAGCCCATCTGATCTCCGATCGGGGCCCTCAGTTCTCCTCTCGGTTCTGGCAAGCCCTCCATTCCAGCCTGGGTACTCGAGTGCACCTGTCCTCGGCCTACCACCCACAGACAGATGGCCAGACGGAGCGCACCAATGCCACGCTAGAGCAATATCTCCGCTGTTACACCTGTTACCAGCAGGATGACTGGACCACTCTATTGCCCCTAGCGGAGTTTGCATACAACAACGCGGTCCATTCATCCACCCAAATGACCCCGTTTGCTGCAACCTACGGGTACCACCCTCGGTTCTTCCCAGCGATCCTACCACCCACGAATGTCCCCGCCGTCGATGCCTACCTGCAAGAACTCCGTGCCAGCCAAGACTTGCTCCGAGAGCAGCTACAGCAAGCCAAGGAGGCATATAAACGGGCTGCGGACCGAAAGAGGCAAGAAGGCCCTCCAGTGCAGCCGGGGGATCAGGTGTGGCTCTCAACTCGCTACCTGCACCGGCCTGGTCGGTCTCACAAGCTGGATGCACGGTTCATTGGACCCTACCCCGTCGTTGAACAAATAAACCCCGTCGCCTTCAGGCTCCAGTTGCCACCCCACCTCCGCATTCACCCCGTGTTTCATCGCTCCCTCCTTGTTCCAGCTGCACCCCCTGACCCAGCTCGGACTCCTTCCCCACCGCCGCCACCACCAGTGTTGGTGGATGACGAGGAAGAATATGAGGTGCGCCAGATCCTGGACTCCCGGTACCATCGTGGAGGCCTCCAGTACCTGGTGGACTGGGAGGGATACGGCCCAGAAGACCGGTCTTGGGAGCCCGAGGACAATCTTCATGCCCCGGACTTGGTGCACCAGTTCCACAACGACCACCCCGACCTTCCAGGTCCCTCGACGGAGGGGGGCCCTGGGGGGGGGGGATAGTGTCATGGGTGCTGGGGACCCTTCAGAGGAAGTTGAGTCTGATGAGGAAACTGTGCCCCTGCCACCTGCACCAGTGCCCCTGCCTCCTGCTGGAGAAGATCCCAGCCCCCCTGCCTCGCCCTCTCGGGTGGCTCGTGTGCGTGACCGCCTCCGGCAGGACCTCAGGGATCGGAGGAGGGCGGCACGCTCACAAGCAAGACGCTCCCTGAGCCCTGAGTTCTGAGAGGATTCTGGCCCTTCTAAGAGCAAGGATGCTTGAGTGGTAACAGGATCCTGGCTGCCTCCCTGAGCCAGCAATTAGCCCAAACGGGCAACAGCCAGCAGAGGGCTATATAGCTGTGGGCTTTGGGAGGAAGCTTTGTGGAAGCAACTAGTCATCTCCCTGACATTCTAGCATCCACTCCGGCTTGACTTTGGTTCCTGACTCCCTGACTTTGGCTTTGGACTTCTGGACTCCCTGACCTCGGCTTCTGGACCTCAGACCTGCGATACTTCTACAGTGATTCGGATTTGGCGCCTCGGACCCTCCTGCTTACTGGCTACAGACCTCGGACTGCCTCTGGACTTTGCCTGACCCGGCCCCAGCCGTGACAGAGGCTTCCTGTGCTCTGAAGGAATAAAACTATCTATCTAATTGGTGCTACATCAGCTAAGAAGTTTTCAGAGCAGAGGGTTTTGTCCATAGACAAGGAATTATGTCTTTTTCATATTGACAAGGTTGTGTTACCCCCAGATCAGGCATTTATTCCTAAAGTTAATTCTGTTTCAGAGGTCAGAACACACAGTTCCACCTTCATTCTGCTCTAACCAAAAGCATGACAGGAAGAAAGAGTGGTGGTGTTTGGATGCCCGTAGGGCTCTGTGCTCCTACGCAGACAGAACTAAACCCCTCAGATTCACCACTGAGGTCTTGACTTTACGGAAGCCGTTTGCGACTTCCACCTGATGTTGGTGGTCGGAGGACTGTATCACGAAGGCCTAGAAGGCTGAAGATTTAGATCCTTCCCAAAGTATTATAAGCTCACCCTTTTGAGGGGAGCAGCCACTTGGGCAGCCTATAGTTCCTTTCCTTCACTGGAAGTTATTTACAAGGCAGCCACCTGGAAGTCGATTCATTCCTTTACCAGGCTCTACGGGATAGATAAGCTGGCCTCAGGAGAGACTGCTTTTGGTAGAAGGTTCTACAGCATACCGTCTAACCAGGGAAGATGCTTAAATTGCCCTGGGCTGCACCGTTTTGTTATTTTCCAAGTAGTAAGAAGCGTCCCGCAATCAGGATCTCCAGAGAACAGAAGTTTTGGGTTTCACTTACGGTGAAGCTTCTTTCTTGGTGGTCCTGGAAGTGGGTCAGTCCTACTCAGGCCTCAGATTCAGTGGAAGCTCACAGGAGCACAGCTCCTGAGAGTTCCACCTCCTCCTTCTGAGAGTTCCACCTCCTTGTCCATTGAATAGTATATGCGGCTGCATAACAATCCCTGGATGAGCTCCACCACCTATTTTTCTACAGAATTACCACTGGTCCCACCCGCCCACGCATGGACAACTTGTTGGAGACCTAGCCAGGTTTCAACAGATCATTATGCTGTGTTTTTTTTCTCCTTTGAGTTTTTTCTTTTTGAGAGCAGGAGCTCTCTGGGGTTTTTTAGAGCTCCCCTAAAGCAAGTCTGACTATGGAGCAGTACTCTGATGGTGGACAGCACTTGGAGGGGAGAGTATGTTTTCCTCTTGTTTTAAATAGTGGAGATGGGAGGCGAGGCTTAGATACGACTGTGAAACCAGGGGACAAGCCCCTCCCCTCCAGGATCAGTTCTAAACTGAAAGAGTTTCCAGCTAAACGTTAGAAAGAACTTCCTGACAGAGCAGTTCCTCAGTGAAACAGGCTTCTTTGGAGGTTTTCAAACAGAGACTAACCTGACAGCAATGCTGATTCTGTGAACTTAGGCAGATCGTAAGAAGGAGGGCAGGAAGGCTTGCGTCATTCCTTAGTTCCCATGGCCATTATTTACACACCCAGGGAAATGCTGTTCACCACTTTGGGATCAGGCAGCAATTTTTCTCCAGGCAAGTTTGGCCAGGGATTCTGGAGGGTTTTAAAGCATTATTATTTATTCATTTCAATTTCTATCCTGCCATTCCCGCCAAGGCGGGCTCAGGGTGGGTTACAGCATAAAAATTCATACAATAAACCATCTCTAAGAATCTAAAATTGCATAAATTAAAACCAACATTAAGACGGCATTATGATTCCCCTGGGTCTGCTCATACATTTCATAGATATGGTCTGATCAATTGGTTCCTGAGTTATCAAGACCACAGCCCAATAGTTTCATTGTGGTTTAAGCCAGCAGTTTGAGTAGAAGAGGCTGGTCATATTGGATGTCCATTGCCTCAACTACAAGCCTGGCAGAACAGCTCCGTTTGACAGGCCCTGCAGAACTGTGACGTGTCCTGCAGGCCCTGGTCTCCATGGGGAGCTCATTCTACCAAGTTGAGGCTAGACAGACGTCTTTTGGGCCGGGGACTGCCAGTAGGTGTTTATCAGCTGATCTTAAGGCCCTTTGGGGAACATTCAGGGAGAGGCGATCCCACAGTATGTGGGTCCCTGACTGCTCAGGGCCCTGAAAGTTAGGACCAACACCATGGAACAGATCCATAACCCTATCAGTAGCCAGTGCAGTCTGCGCAGGACTGGCTGACTGTAAGCCCATGGAGATGTTACAGACAGTAGGCAAGCTGCTGCATTTTGCTCTAGCTGTAGCTTCTGGTTCCAGTGCAAGGGCAGGCCCGCATATAGTAAGTTACAATAGTCTGATCTGGAAATGCCCACTGCATGGATCACAGTCGCAAAGTTGCGGGTGGAGAGGCAAGGGACTAGTTGCCGAACCTGCTGAAGGTGAAAGAAGGCTGATCTGGGCCTCCGTCAGTACCAAGGGTCACATCTGGACTTCAAACCCTGGGTGCCAGGGTGTCAAGCCCCTCCATTTTCTCTATAACTGTTGCTCAAGGCCTTGTTATTGTCTGTTATTTACTGCTTAGCTGGCCTGGCAATCTGGCATGCTATTGTTTAAGACCCCAGATAGTTCCGATTGTGTCTGCTGTGGAATGCAAGGTGTCACCCTCCCTGGTTCCCAGAGTTCTTCTCTATTCACAGGTCCCTGATAGAATGCTTTGTAGTGGAAAGTTACTGTGTTTCTGTTAACCTGGTAACCTTTAGGTTTGAATACTGCTGCCATTTAGTAGCGGTTTATGTTGTCCTATATAGTGAATGTGTAACCTTGTATTGCTTTAGTCTTTTCACTGACTGTGTCAGTGAAGCATCTCCTGTTATTCTAATAAATGCATGCATTTGAAATAACAAAGGATCTAATTCTTGGAATATCGGGGCTTGACACAAGGTCAATAATGTCCCGTCCAGGCCTGGGAGCCGAATTCCACGGCCCTCAGTGCCTGGTCCAAGGTGTCTGCGCCAGAGTCTAGCTGGCTGCTCATTAACAGACACACCTGGGTGTCATTCGCATACTGATGGCACCCAAGCCCAAGCTCCTGCATCACCCCGGCAAGGATGCATATAGATGTTAAATAGCATTGGGGAAAGAATCTCTCCCTGAGAGATCCCCCAATCCAATGGAAATAATGAGGAGACCCTCTCCCCAGCACCACTCTGTCCCCAACCTTGAAGAAAGGAGGAAAGCCACTATAAGGCAGTTCCTGAATACCAACGTTGGTGAGGCGGTGGGTCAAAAGATCATGGCCGACTGTGTCAAACACTGCTGTCAAATCAAGGAGCAATAGCAGCACTGACCTGCCTCGATCTAGCTACCTCCGGAGGTAGTCTGTAAGCAAGGGTGACCCAAGCTGCCTTTGTGCCATGGCCAGACCAAAAGCCAGACTGGAAGGGATTCAGGATGGAGGCATCATCCAGGAAATCCTGCAGTTGTTGGTCTGCCGCTCTCTCAGCTACCTTACCCAGGAATGGAAGGTTCAATACTGGGTGACTTCCTTAAGAACAGATGCATCACTGCCTCCTTCAGCCCCCCTAGGAAAACCCCTGATGCCATCTTCTGGGCATGGAGCAGGTTTCACTGGGTGCATGTGGGGAAGAGATCTGTGAATTTCCTGCATTGTGCAGGGGGTTGAACTAGATGACCCTGGAGGTCCCTTCCAACTCCATGGTTATATGAGTCTAGCCTGGGCCATCCAAGTAATGGCATAATACAAGACTGCAATTCAGTCTGTTAAGTCAAGATCTTTGCCAAACCTCTTTCAAAAGGAGATTCTGATGTTTCTGAGGCACCCTCTCCACATGCCCAGTGGGTCCGTGTGAGGCTCACCTGTTCTCCAGAACAATCCTCAGAAGCATCTCCAAGCAGAAAGCAGCATCTTCCTCATCGTAGGTTTCCTCATCAGGAGTCACAGAGATCAGAGCCTGAAGCAGTCAGATAATATCAGAGAGATTTGGAACCTGATATGGACAGGAAATTCCCCCAGGACAAGTCTGTGCATGTCCGTTCCCTTCTCCCAACATCATCTGCAGCAGCTCACAAAGAGGTGGAAATCTGAGTGAGCATGTGTGGATAAACACTGTCACATCTTTCAGTGAAACTGCAGCAACGGAATAGGATAAGAACATAAGAGAAGCCATGTTAGATCAGGCCAATTGGCCCATCCAGTCCAACATTCTGTGACACACAGCGGCCAAAAATATATATATATATATACACACACACACACATACACACTGTGGCTAATAGCCACTGATGGACCTGTGCTCCATATTTTTACCTAACCCCCTCTTGAAGGAGGCTATGCTTGTGGCCGCCGCCACCTCCTGTGGCAGTGAATTCCACATGTTAATCACCCTTTGGGTGAAGAAGTACTTCCTTTTATCCGTTTTAACCTCTCTGCTCAGCAATTTCATCGAATGCCCACGAGTTCTTGTATTGTGAGAAAGGGAGAAAAGTACTTCTTTCTCTGCTTTCTCCATCCCATGCATTATCTTGTAAACCTCTATCATGTCACCCCGCAGTCGACGTTTCTCCAAGCTAAAGAGCCCTAAGCGTTTCAACCTTTCTTCATAGGGAAAGTGTTCCAGCCCTTTAATCATTCTAGTTGCCCTTTTCTGGACTTTCTCCAATGCTATAATATCCCTGGTGCAAAAGCACCAATTCCTGTTTCCTTGGTTTTGGTGGGACCACTACAAACCTAAACCAGGGGAGAGAGGACATGGGGGGGGGGGGGGGAGAAGAGCAGCCTTTTTTCAGACTCTGCAACATGATACACTGGAGTCACACCTCAACGTGGCAAAGGGGTTTGTGTCTGTCAGCAGAGCAGAAAGCAGTCCCCGCCCCAAGGAGTTTGGACTCACACAAGAGGCTCCACTCAAGATGGACCTGGTTGCAGCAGACACACCAGACCGAGCGGCTTCCGCATCAGCAGAAGAGAACAGATATTCTGCTAGGGATGGGAGAGGAGGAATCGCTGGAGGGTAGCTAGTAACCAGAAGCAGTAAGGGAGGGTGGAAATGGTGGAGGAGCTATGGCAGGGCCCTTTCAACTAACCCTGGTTAGTTCTGCACAGAAGGCAGCCGAGGGAAACAACTTCTGATCATCTCATATCTTGAAAGCCCTATTTTGGGGGGGGGGGGGGGGAGGACCACCCCAGGCGGTGCTGGAAGCAGGGCCTCCAGGCTGGACAGCTGGCAAGTGGTGAGCAAAGTAATTCAAGGGAGGAGGTCTTGGAGGTCCTTTGCTCATAAGATTGTTGTAAGTCAGAAGTGACGTTACAGCACCTGAATCCACCTGGCTGTGTTGCTTTCACGGCTGGTTCTACAGCCTGCAGCTTTTTTTCACACAACTGTCAGAAGATGGGACCAGATTCCAGCTTCTATGCCAGGACTAAGAAATGTGCCTGACTCCATTTGGGAAAGAAATTGTATGAAGACTTGTCTGTAACCCATCCCAGTTTTCTGCCCAATGTAAGATTCCGTGAAAACGTTGTGAAAGCAATGTCACCCCAGAGTTGGAAACGACTGGTACTTGCACAGGGGACTACCATTACCTTTTTAGGATGCCTACTTTTTATTTCTTTTGATCCCCCCTCCCGTTCTATAAAATATTTGTGTGTGTGTTTTTTAAAAAAAACACACACACTCTTTATTCCATGCATATTCTACGCTTTAAGTTCTTCACACTGTGTTTATCATTCCCGCATTCCTTCCAGGTTCCCTTGCAAGGCAGAGGACCCCAATCTTTTGGAATTCTGACCCCACCTGATGGGCAGAGCCCCCAAGAGAGCTGCTGCAAGAGGTGCACCGCTCACCTTCAGCCACACAGTAGAGATCCTTGTGTGGTGCTGGCAGCTGAGGCCACAAGGATGGCTTTAAAAACCAGGAGAGTCAATGAGAATCCCTGCTGGGCAAAAGCCCCACCTGCTCACTAGAAGCACCTGGCAGGCACTTGAGAAAGCGTCTGCAGGACCCCTGTGACAAGGAGTCCCAGCAGTCTGAGTGTGTCAATGGGGAGGTTTTTCCACAGGTATTTGGATCCTCTGTTACAGCACAGAAACTGATTACGGGAGCATGACAGGAGTTGAGGCAAGAGAAAATGCTGCAGGCTCTCCATCATCCATCATCTCCAGAGCACATGCACACACCCCGGACAAATCTTCCGTGGCAGATTCCTGCCAACACAGCCTGCAGTGTTTCCTAAAGGGGCACAGGACAGGTGTCCTCATTCCAACCCCCAAGCACACACAATTCCATAGTTATTCATTTATAAACTGGATTTATTAGGTCACCCTTTCTGGCTAACAACAAAATCAGAACAATAAATACAAATTAAAACCAAGTATCGAAATGGCAGCAGCATACAAACAATAAATCAATGCATATTGCAAGATGGTGGAAAAGAATATAGTCCTCAACCCAATGCCAAGCAGAACAACATGCAATGGTTGCCACTTTCACCCTTGAGGGGAGGCAGATGGGCATCATAAAGTTAACTTTCCCACAATTAGAGAAGACTCTCTTACACACTTATGTCCTATTTTGACATTTTCATTGCATCAAATGTTGTTTCCCCTCAGTTGGGTCCATACAGCTGTTGACCCTGTGCATTTGGCTTGTTGTCCCTGCTTTGTCTCAAAATGTCCACATCATGTTATGTGCCAATTCGTTTTTTTCCAATCCTGTCTATAAATTTGAATGTTTTTCTCCCATTTCATTTCATTTGAAGAAGTCTGTGTGGCACACAAAAACTTATACCTTGAATAAAACTTTGTTGGTCTTAAAGGTGCCTGACTGGACTCTTACTTTATTCTATGGAAAGAGAGTAATTCCTGCAGGGCACAGATGTTCTAAGGGCCTTAAAGGTCAAAAACAGTACTTTGAACTTAATCCGGTGCTCCGCTGGGAGCCAATCCAGTTTGTGCAGAACAGGCTGAATATATGCCATACGAGGGCCCCCCCATTCTGGATCAGTTGGAGCTCACAGGTCGGGTGCAAGGATAGGCCTGCACAGAGCTAATTAGAATAATCTATTCTGGAGGTGACCATTGCATGGATTCCTGTGGCAAGGTCAGGGTGAGACAGGTAGGGAGCCAGTTGCTTAACATGACTCAGTGAGGAGAACACCAGCTTGGCAACGTGCACAATCTGAGCCTCCATAGATAAAGTGGCATCCAAGGTCATGTCCAGATTCCTCTTGGTTGGTGCCACTGGTAAGAGCACACTGTCAAAAGTTGGGAGTTGGCTACGCAACCATGAGTCCCCCCACTCTGCCACAGAATGTCCATCTTACCAGGACTGAGTTTCAGCCAACTCTGTTGTAACCACCCAACCACAGCCTCCAATCCATGGGAGCAGCATCTGGCTGGCCCCTCCTTCAACATAGAGTGTGCCTTTCATTGAAGAGAGCAGCAGAGCTGACATTATCATACCTTCATTAGTTCCTGAAGGGACTCCAGTTGCAGAAACTTGCTTTCAGTTATCAGCTTCTCTGGGTCACACTGCTGTAAGACAGAAAATTAAGAAGGATGAGCATCAGGAGAAAGGGGCCTATCCATGAACATATGTAGCACAAGGAAATGAAAAAATCCTTGAGAAGGTCCCGAGTGTAGGTCCACAGAGAGGTTCTGTGCAGCACTTTTAGGGGAATTTACTTCTAGACAAGACTTCAATCTCAGCACTTCCCTTCTTCCATCACCAAATGAGGAAAGCAGGGCTGCACTTACCTGTGACTGCTGTTCATCAAGTAGTCTTCTGGGCAGGCACACAAGGAACTGCATGATTGCAGGCCAGTCACAGAAAGGAGCTTCCAAGCTTTCCTGAAGCTTCTAAGCTCTGGAGTGCTTCCCCTTTTCCCACCCAAAGGGTCACGTAACAATCTGGGTACGCACTCCTTTCTGCAGTTCCTTCACCGCCATGAGGACAACCTGAATGGTGGCAGGGAGGGGTGTGTGCCTGCAAGGAGGGGTGTGTGCCTGGAGAGCCAGTTTGGTGTAGTGGTTAAGTGTGCGGACTCTTATCTGGGAGAACCGGGTTTGATTCCCCACTCCTCCACTCACACCTGCTGATATGGCCTTGGGTCAGCCATAGCTCTGGCAGAGGTTGTCCTTGAAAGGGCAGCTGCTGGGAGAGCCCTCTCCAGCCCCACCCACCTCACAGGGTGTCTGTTGTGGGGGAGGAAGGTAAAGGAGATTGTGAGCCGCTCTGAGACTCTTCGGGGTGGAGGGCGGGATATAAATCCAATATCTTCTTCTTCTTCTTGCACAGAAGACCACTTGTCCAACAGTGATCACAGCTAAGTGCAACCCTGTTTTCATCTTCATATAGCCACCTTCAAGAGGGGTTCAGATAAAAATATGGAGCACAGGTCCATCAGTGGCTATTAGCCACAGTGTGTGTGTATATACAAAATTTTTGCCACTGTGTGACACAGAGTGTTGGACTGGATGGGCCGTTGGCCTGATCCAACATGGCTTCTCTTACGTTCTTATGTTCATGGCTTCTGCGGGAGAATACCAAGCTCAACTGCCGAGGAGGCACCTGTGAGCTGATTAACAGAAGATTGCCTGTAACACTCATGCAGCTTCACCTCTGGAGTCCACATCCATCCAGCAGTGCTTGATTAGTGTGGAGGGAGCAGAACATGTTGCTGCTTTGTAGATGTCTTCCAGGGTGACTCTGGCATGGAAGGCTGCGGAGGATGCCTGGGCCCTCATCAAGTCAGCTTTCAAAGCTCCAAAGCAAGGGACTTAGTCGGTGTAAGCTGTTCTTATTGCAGAAACTACCCAGTGAGAGAGCGACTGCTCTGATGCAGCTCTCCCCTTATTTTGCCCTCTGAAGCAAATGAAAAAAAAGTCCTCTCTTTTCTAAAACCTTGTGACCTTTTATAATGCTCTTTTTAAAATAAATGAAAAACTAGACTAAATACAACAACTGCAAGAAGTAAATACATGAACAATCAGTGGGGTAATATATAGGCATCAAAGAGGCAACATACTAAATTGTATAGCATTAACAAAAAACCATCCTAACATATATTTCAAAAGACTACATGTTTCGATAATGAAACCGTATGGTCTACAGAATATTCAAATAAGAAGTAAAGCTTTGAAAGTATCAGGCAACGATGGAATAGGATCTTGATTAGAAAGGTAATTTAGAAAAGGGAACCATAACTCCTCAAAATTAGTCATAAACATCCCAGTTTCTGACACATGAATGTTTGAAGCTATTTTATCCATTGCACAAAGATCACAGAATTTTTTAAGTCATTCAAGTCATTTTAAGTTAAATAAAAGTGGATTTACTCTTAACCTTGTCTGATCTGTATTTTTTTTTTCAAAATGACTTCATGCAGCTGTGCTAGAAAAATATACGACATTTCAATTATTTTCCAATCTGGAGTAGAATCTGATTGTGCCAATTTGATTAAATTGGCTAACTGAACCGCTTGGTTATACAATTCTAAATTTGGGTAAGCCAATCCACTCAAAAAGGTGGGCTTGTTCAAAGTAACCAGGTTGATTTGTGCTTTTTTTGAATCCCATATGAATTTATTTGAAGTGTTTTGAATAAATTTTATCAGGAACAATAGGGATTGGCGAAGTATGAAATAAAAATATAAATTTAGGTAGAATAAAGGATTTCAATAAATCTAGTTTCTCATTTCAAAAAAGATTAAATGCTTTCCAGTGTTTAATATCCAATTAGATCATCATAGTTAGTTTTAAATAATTTTTTCAAACACAAGGATATTTTTATACCCAAATAGGATTTACATAGAATTTGATTGGTTTATTCAATACTTAAATTAATTGGATAAAGTTCTGATTTATTTTGATTTAGACCTGAGATCAATTGAAAACAATTTAGTTCATCAACAGCTGCTGGTATGGAATTCAGTGGATCTGTGAGAAACATAATTACATCATCAGCAAAAAGATTAATCTTAAAGTTGGTTCCCATGACTGAAAAGCTTTGTATTTGATCATTATTCTAGACGGTTCAATTGCAATTGCAAATAGCATGGAAAAAGTGGGCAGCCCTGCCTTGTACCTATAGTAAGCAAAATAGGTTCAAAATAGATGTCCATTGATTTTCAGTCTGGCTTGCAGTCCATCATAGATTGTTTGAATTGCCCTTAGAAAGCGAGTCCACCTAGCAGAGGAAAGGCTGCGATATTGGTAATCATAAACACTTTCTCCAAACAGGCTCATTTTGTGCATGTCCACAGCTTCCTGTCAAGCATTGATATTTCAAAATAATCAAGCTTTTGTTTTAAATCAAAGACTTGTTTTATTGAAACTCTATGACTTGCTCCGTAGACAGATACATTGGAAGTAATACTGGATATACAGTTGCATAGTGTCTTACAGGCTAGTTCAAAAGGCAGGGTTACAGGTAACTTCAAAAGAGTAACAAAAAGATGCAAATGGGGATGAAGGTTCAAAGGATACTTCCTACTGTCTCTTTATGACTAAGGAATGCTCACGTCTCAATTTCTCACACATTCCCTGCTAGCTGATAAGGCATGGCGGTGTGAATGTGGGGGAGAGGCACTTTACACTGCTTTAGTACAAGGTTACTCTACACATCCTGAGGAGAGAAGGTTTTATTATGCACCCACTGGGGTGGGGGGGAGGAGAAGTGAGAAGGGGGAAGGGAGGAAGGAGACGTATGGATAAACCATCTTTTAGAAATAGCATGCTTGACACTTCCTACACCTGGCCAAACTATTCATGTAGCACTTAGTTCGTCTACATTCTTTTTCTGACAAAATAATTTCAGACAGAGGGACTCAGTTTGTGGCAAAATTTTGGAGAGAATTCTTGAAGCTGATGAGCACAAAACAGGGACTCAGTTCAGCCCATCACCAGAGATGGATGGGCAAACCAAAAGAACCAATCAAATATTAGAACAATTTCTCAGATGTTACATAAATCACCAAAAAGACAACTGGGTGGATTTCCTACCATATGCAGAGTATTGTTGTAATAAAAGCCTACACAGTTCTATTGGAACTTCCCCTTTCAAAATGGTGCAGTGCTTCAAAGGTAAACCATTATCTGGGATGGGAGAGAGCCACGAAGGAGGAGAAGGACTACAAGGTCCATCAGTGTGGCCAGGACACTAGAAGATGATGATAATCATATTGGGTTTATATCCTGCCCCATACTCTGAATCTCAGGGCGGTCACAATCTCCTTTACCTTTCTCCCCACTCCACAACAGACACCCTGTGAGGTAGGTGGAGCTAACAGAGCTCTTACAGCAGTTGCCCTCCCACTGTTGCCCCCCCAGCACCAAGAATAAAGAGTATCACTGCCCCAAACAGAGTTCCAACAATACGCTGTGGTAATAGCCACTGATATACCTCCGCTCCATATGTTTATCCAGTCCCCTCTTGAAGCTATCTATGCTTGAATGATGGTGGGCCATAGTCTGGTCCCCATTTTCACTCAGATTAACATCAGTGGACAAATACCTGATTCAGGAAACATTCTATTATTGTCCAGCTATTTAAAAAGGGATCCAGAAGTGACCCATCCTGTTACTGACCAATCAGCATTCTCTCTACTCTGGGAAAACTATATTCTGTTTACTAAAGAAGCTCCTGAATTGGATGGAATCAGAAACCATACTGGAGCAAGAACAGACGATAGGATTTAGATGGGGTTTCTTGACATATGACCATTGTCTAGTTCTCTGTCACTTGGCTGAAAAATACTCATCTTTTAAGGGGGAGGATTATATGCAGCTTTTAATGATCTCAACTCCACAAATCACACTAGATTGTGGAACAAATTTAATCAAACCATTATGGACAAAAGGCTTTTGGTAGAGCTTTTTTTGAGCCGGAACGCATCGGGAGTGTCACTTCAGCCAGCCTGAGTAGGCTTCCGACTGCCTAAGTCAGCATTCTGGCTCAGCCCAGGCAGCTTCCTGGCTGGCTGCCAGGGCTCAGGGGGCCGAGCCGCATTTGTTGGGTGGCCTCCCAATGTCCCTCTGGCTGGCAGGGCTCAGGGGGCCAAGCTGCTCTGCGCGGCAGGCTTCCTGAGAGTCAGCAGTTTTAAAGGTGACTTGCTTCCATTCCATTCCGTTTCTTTCCATTTCTTTTCTTTCTTTCTTTTCCCTCCTTTCCTTCACTCCTTCCTTCCCTTTTCCTTCCTATTTCCTTCCTTCCTTTGTCTATTTGTTTCCAACTCTCTCCCCCTCCCTCCTTCCCTCTTTCTTTTCCCCTATTTGCTTTATTTTCCATCCCCCCACTATTTCTTTCTATCAGTCTTTCTTTCTGTCAATCTTTCTTTTTCCTTATTTGCTTTATTTCCCACCCCTCCCTTCCCTTCCCTTCCCTTCCTTCCTTCCTCCCTCCCTCCCTTTCTCCCTCTCTCAAACAGACAGTGCTGTAGCTACTTGCAACGATGTGGAGAACCAGAATCTGGATGTGATCCTGAACACAGATTTATCGAGGAGTAACAAAGAGCTATACATTTTGCAGGTTAAACTAAAACTATCGTGCACATTTAAGAGCGCCCACAGAAATAGCTGTGAAAAAAATCTGAAAAAGTACAGCCAAATGCAACTTCAGCTTTGCCAGTTTCAGGGAATGAACCATTACGGTATTATTTAGTAGGCTTATAGTAAGTATCCTATAGTATCGAAATCCGCCCCAAATTTTGGATATATAGGACTTAGTGAACGCTTGTTATTATTGCTGGTGACTTGATGAAGGCAGGCTTTACTTTCTTCACTTTTACTTCTCCATTTTGGTGAGAGAAATCCCAACTGAGTCCAGCAGTAGTTGTTTTATTTAAGCCATCAATACACCAGCAGTGTTTGCAAGGCTAGAACCTAGGCTTGTGAAGGGAGTATTTGCAGAAGTTTGGGCATGAATGAATGGGAAGGTAAAGTTTCTCTTCAGGTTTGTTCTTCTTTTTTTTAAATTTCCAGACCAGAATAAAGTTTCCTGAAGTACATTTTGGCTTCAGCTATAGTGTGTGCAGAGGCATAAATGATGTAGATGTAACTAGAATGCTGTATCTCCTAATGATCCCTGGGTCAAAGGATGCTCAGCTATCCACCACCAGAGCGAGAGCCTTTTCGGTGGCAGCCCCCACCCTCTGGAATGCTCCCCCTGTTCTCTCTCTTTCTGTCTGTCTGAAGCTTCCTGGAATTGTGTCCTTGCAAACTGAGCGTTGATGCTCTGAGTCAGCTTTGGACATGAGGACTAGTGCCTACGGAGTACTTTAACTTGGGAACCCACAGCCAAAGGAGGGTATTATACTGGAGAGCCACTGCTAATCTGAGTAGACGCCCGGGGGGAGGGGAAGAAGCTTGAAATGCCCTGCCACTTCATGTTTTCCCAGGCTGCCATTTCATGTTTTCCCAAACTGCGAGCATTTTATATTTTTAGTTTAGTTTTCATGCTTTTTCTTGATGTTTTATTTTTAAAATTGCAAAATCCCACTATTCTCCTACCTTTTAAGTGAAAAAAATAATATCTTTAATTGTATTTGCCTGTGTTTTTTATAAAGTCTGCATCTCCTCTATCTGGCATTACACTTTAGGACACACATGTCTCGGCCCCACAAAGTCCCATTTATGTCAGATGTGGCCCTCCTAACAAATGAGTTCAACACCCCTGATCTAGAATGATGTGTCTCCTAGCAATCCTCGGGCCAAGCGCTGCGTTTGTGGAGGGGGGGGGTTATTCCTCTTTGCCTGGCTTCAGCTTCTGCTGATAGCAAGGGCTGGGATCCGAGGCCTGGCTGCCTCCGAACCCAGCCCTTGCTATCAGCAGAAGCTGAAGCCATGCAGACAGGGACAGAGGAAGCCCCCCCCCATCCGCAAACCCAGCGCTTCGCCAAGCGCTGCGTTTGCGGAGGGGGGGGGGTTCCTCTTTGCCTGGCTTCAGCTTCTGCTGATAGCAAGGGCTGGGATCCGAGGCTTGGCTGCCTCCGAACCCAACCCTTGCTATCAGCACAAGCTGAAGTCACACAGACAGGGACAGAGGAAGCACCCGCCCCCTCCGCAAACCCAGCGCTTCGCAAGCACTGGCTGTGGAGGGGGCGGCGTGCTTTCTCCCGGCTTGCCTGCCTGGCTTCAGCGCTGATGCTTAAAGCAAGCGCTGGGATCGGAGGGCGGAGGGAGCGATCCTGGCGCTTGCTGTAAGCGTCAGAGCTGGAGCCAGGCAGGCAGGGGCGGGAAGCGCCGGGACGGAGGCAGCGGATCACCCCCCCCCCCCCCCGGAGGAAGGTACGTATGGTACCTTCGCTCCATAAGACGCACACACTTTCCCCCCTCCCCACTTTTTTGGGAGGAAAAAGTGCGTCTTATGGTGCGAAAAATACGGTAATTTGTTTGCAAGAAGTGGATATTAAACAAAAGGATTATAAATGTTTATGGAACAAACAATTGGGAGTAGAATTTTTTTCATTAGCTGAACAGAAGAAAAGGGGAGTGGTTTTGTATATTAAACAAGAATTGGAGCCAAAATTAGTGTTTAAAGATAAAGATGGAAGATTTGTAGCAGTAGAGACAATATTAAATGGAAAAAAACGTTGTTATTGGGACTGTATGCGCCTAATGGTGCAAAGGATGCTTTTTTAAAAGACATTACACAACAGCTTGATGAACTGACCTATGACCAAGTTTTGATAATGGGAGATTTTAATGGAAAAGTTAATAACTCATTGGATAGATCTGGAGGGGAAAAAAATAATTGTAAAGAGGGAAAATTACCAAAATCTTTTTTTGAATTGGTTAAACAAGAAAATTTGGAAGATATATGGAGGAAGTTTAACCCTGAAGTTCGGGACTATACTTTTTTTTCAGCAAGACACAAAACTTTTTCTAGAATTTACATGCTGTGGGGAACTAAAGATTTAGGTCTTATAACAAGAAAGATAGAGATTTTACCTAAAATTGGGGCAAATCATAACCCAATAATGTGGATTACAAAATTGTCCAAGAAATTGAGAAGATGGAGATTGAATGAAGATTTGCTACAGAATAAAGAAACAGTGACATACCTAGAAAATCAAACTAAAGCTTTTTCCCAAGTGAATGACAAAGAGGATATTGACTTTCAGACGGTCTGGGATGCTTATAAAGCAGTAACGAGAGGAGTGTTGATTACTTTGAATAATAAAGATAAGAAAATGAAAGAAAAACAGTTGTTGAATATTCAAACTGAAATAAAGAAAAAGGAAGGGGAGTTGAGAAAAAGACCAGGGAAAAAGAAAATTTTAAGTGAAATTACAATATTACAAACTCAATTGAGACATTTGTTAAATAAAGAAGTGGAATTGAGTTTGAAAAGACTTCAGCAGAAATCCTTTGAAGGAGCAAATAAACTGGGAATGTATTTGGCTTGGCAATTGAAGAAAAAGAGAGAAAATAGAGTTATTAACAGAATTGTGGTAGATGGAAGAGAAGTGGTTACCCAAGAGGGAATAAAAAGAGAATTTTTTAAATACTATGCCAAATTGTTTAAAGGTGTTAAAATAAAGAAAGAGAAGATGGCTGAGTATTTACAAAAGATAAAAATAGAGCCCTTAACTGAAAATATGAGGAAATTTTTGAATGATCCTATTGAAAAAATAGAAGTTGAAGTAGCAATTAACGCAATGAAAATGGGAAAGCACCTGGACCAGATGGATATACAGCTAAATATTTTAAAACTTTTAAAGATGAATTAATACCAAAACTGCAGAAGTTGATGAATATGATAAGAATAAGAGGGAATATATCAAACACATGGAAAGAACCTGTTATTTCGTTGATACCCAAGGAAGATGGCGATGTCACGAATGTAAAAAATTATAGACCTATTTCACTATTAAATAATGACTATAAAATATTTACAAGGATCTTGGCAGAACGGCTTAAACAACATTTGATAAACTTTATAAAGTTTATCAAGCAGGGTTTCTTCCCAAAAGACAAATAAGAGACAATATTAGAACTGTGGTAAATATTGTAGAATATTATGAAAGACATCCAGAAAAAGAAGTAGCATTATTCTTTGCAGATGCAGAGAAAGCATTTGACAATTTAAACTGGGACTTTATGTTTGCAGTAATGGAAAAAATGGAGCTGGGAGAAAATTTTATAAGAATGATAAAAGCAATATACTCTGAACAAAATGCAAGGTTGTGTATAAATGCAGACCTTACAGAAGGTATGAAAATCAGCAAAGGTACCAGACAAGGCTGTCCGCTTTCACCATTGTTGTTTATAATGACTCTTGAAATATTACTGATGCAGATCCAAGAGGAAAAAGAGATAGAAGGTCTAAGAATAAAAGGATTTACTTACAAATACGGAGCTTTTGCTGATGATATAATGTTTATAAATGAAAACCCCATACAAGTTACACCTTTGTTGTTAGCTAAAATACAAGAATATGGGGAGTTGAGGGACTTTGTATTAATAGAGAAAAATAAAAAATTCTGTGTAAAAATATGCAGATGATTAAGCAACAAGAACTAGAGAGACTAACGGACTGTGAAGTCACTTCTAAGGTAAAGTACCTAGGGGTAGAGATTACAATGAAAAATATTGACTTCTTTAAAAATAACTATGAGAAGTTATGGCGTAAAATGGATGAAGACATGCTAAAATGGAACAAGCTTAATTTGTCATTGCTGAGTAGAATAGCTGCAATTAAAATGAATATCTTACCAAGAATAATGTATTTGTTTCAAACTATTCCTATTGTGAAGGAGGGCAAACAATTTGATAAATGGCGAAGGAAAATCTCAGAATTTGTGTGGGCTGGGAAGAAACCAAGGATTAAAATGAAAATTTTGACTGATGCAAAAGAGAGAGGCAGATTTCAACTACCAGATTTAAAATTATATCATGAAGCAGTTTGTTTAGTGTGGATGAAATAAAGGATAACGTTGTTAAATAAAAAACTTTTGGCGCTGGAAGGTCACAGAAATAAATTTGGCTGGCACGCGTATTTGTATTATGGAAAAAAGAAGATGGATGTTTTTTTCTCTCACCATTATATAAGGAGTAATTTACTAAATACCTGGATGAAATACAAGAAAAATGGAGATGAGAGAAGACCGTTATGGATAGTGCCAGCTGAAGTAATAAAAATAACAGCTGAGATAGGTGAAGAAAAGTGGTTGTCATATAATCAATTATTAAAAATACAAAGTGGCAAAATAGAACTGAAAACTGCTGAAGAGTTGAATCATAAATATGATTGGTTCCAAATGCAATAAATAAAGAGCTTGGTGGAGAATGATATTAAAACTGAAGGAATAAGGAAAGAGCAAACAGAAATGGAAAAAGTTCTGCTTGGAGACAATGATAAATTAATTTCAAAAGTATATAAATTACTCCTACAATGGTCTACAGAAGATGAAGTAGTGAAATCTCAAATGATCAAAGGGGCAATTAATGTAAATAAAGAAATACAGATGGAAACTTGGGAATATTTGTGGAAGAACTCTATGAAACTTTCAACATGTCAAAGTATTAAAGAAAACTGTTTTAAGATGATGTATAGATGGTATATGACTTCTAAAAAATTAGCAAAGATGAATAACAAGATGCCAGACAGATGTTGGAAATGTAAAAAGCATGAAGGTTCTTTTTACCATATGTGGTGGACTTGTGAAAGAGCAAGACAGTATTGGCAAATGATTCAACAAGAAATTTCTAGGATATTAGGATATGAAGTAATGAAAGTTGCAGAGTCTTATTGGGATTACAAATGGAAAAATTTCCAAAAGAAGATAGAACTTTAATCTGGCACTTGCTTTCAGTTGCTAGGACAGTGTATGCGCAGTTGTGGAAGCAAGAAAAAATGCCAGAGAAATGGGATTGGATTATAAATTATGACATGGAGTGAAATGGACAAACTAACAAGAATATTAAGAGACTACGATTTAGAAGTTTTTAAGATGGAGTGGAAAAAGTTTCGAAAATATATAGAAAAAGAGTGGAAAATAAAAGGACACTGGACAATTTTTGATAATAATTAAGTTTTTAAAAGAAGAATATAAATTTTTGTTTAAATAGTTAAGGGTACCTTTAATATTTTTTTTAAGTAAATAACACTGGCGGGGGTCAAGTAACGGGGGGAGGGATGGGTGGAAAGTAATATATGGGGTAGATAAAAGACATTTTTAAAGATGTAAGATATAGATATAGATTTATTACCATATGTTACTAATAAAAATTGTTTTACCCCCCCCCCCCCCAAAAGTGGGATTTTTGCTCACAAGGCTCCACAGCTTAGAGGGAGTATTGCCTATAAGCCCTTAGTTTTCCTGGTTTTCTGGACCAGCACACAAACAAACAGCAAATGAACCCAATGCATTCTGTACACATTCATGGCTCTAGCTTTCTTCTTTCCGTGCAGCTGGTGGGCAGGCGGGTGGGCAAACAGACCCCACTGCTCTAGTTCTACTCAGCTAAATGTAAAACCATCAATTGCTTTGGAAGCACAGAAGCTCCACACAGTATCCCCATCTTCCATGTTTCCAAGTTCAGGGGAAAACAAAACCGGAAGCATATCTTACATGAAATATTCATGTAGACACATTTAACTTATGGTGAACAGATTAGATTCAAAAAGAAGAGACTTAATTTATACCCCACCCTTCATAGAGTCCCAGAGCAGCTTACGATCTCGTTTCCTTCCTCTCCCCACAACAGACAGACCCCCCTGTGAGGTGGGTGGGGCTGAGAGAGCCCTCCCAGAAGCAGCCCTTTTGAGGACAACATCTGCCAGAGCTATGGCTGACCTGAGGCCATTCCAGAAGCTGCAAGTGGAGGAGTGGGGAATCAAACCCGGTTCTCCTAGATTAGAGTGCATGCACTTAACCACTACACCAAGCTGGCCCTCCAGTTAACTTGCTACATCTCCAAGTCCAGGTGCAGGGGGGTGGACTAGATGACCCTAGAAATCCTTTCCAATTCTACGATTGTACATAACAGAGGAAAGAAAGGTCCCATAGAAGATGAAACAGAAGCTAGAGGCTCAACATCTAACTGACCGGGGGGGGGGGGGCAACCTCCAAGAGTATTTGAGCGAGCAAGTCCTCTTAAAGCCTTTTCCTCCCAGATCCTCTTGCACGCAGTTATACTATCTAGCCTCCTTTCTTGCTGTCTGGCTGACCGACAGACCCCTCTGCCCTCGTTCCATCCCCATCCTGCCATTCATTACCTTGATACACTCCAGGGCTATCCGCTTTGCCTCCTGGCTTTCTGTCGATGGCCCTCTCATGCCAGATTGTTCGGTGCCACTCAGGGTCAGCCAACTAACAAAACTTAACACTGAGGACTCACCACTACAAAAGAAGGACATCACATGTTAGTGGACAATGAAACAATCCTCCGCAACACTAGAGCCCCACCCCCCCTTTGCTCGCTGGCCAACTGCACTGGCTGGGCTACCCACCGGTTGGAAGGCGTCTCCTCACGCTGCAAAGAGATTTTGCCATTGGGATCCACAAAATCTTCAGCCTATGAATCAAAGCAATGTAAAGTGGGTATAGCCTTATCACTTATCAGGGCTGCTGGTTCACAAGTTCTTCCTTCCATCCAGAACCAACCACAGAAAACTGCAGCATTCCTAGCTAGCATCACCTGCAATTTAGGCTAACAGATCATCCACCAGAAAGCCTCTGTTCTTCTCTAAAGGGCAGGTTTCCTGATCTTGGAGCAGAATAATAAAGGGACTGCCTGACTGGCCTTTCTTCTTGCCTGTGCCCATTTTTCTGTCTTGTCTCTCTTAGTAGCTCTCTGCCTGTACACATCTGGTACACACGGTTGCAAACGTATACTACTGAGAGCCTCTCTATATTTAGATACATGAAATATGCAAAAAAAATTCTTTGTAACTTTGATTAACGTGCACATGCAATGTAGGTCCTTTATGCCACACTTCCAGCCTGCACTGCTGCCAGTTGAGAGAGGCAGTTTTACAGCCGTTTTGCACCAAGGCCCCCGCCTCTGAGAACGGAATTACTGGCAGCCCTGCATGCCACTAGGCCATCAGTCTGTCCAGCCCAGAACTACCGACTGGCAGCCCCTCTCGGGCAGAGGGGAAGGGTATTCTTTCCCAGCCATGCTAACCAGGGCACCTGGAGACTGAGCGTGGATGATGGGGCTTTGAGTGACGCTCTCTTCCAAGGTCACCCTTGCAGAAGATTCCCCAGTCGTCCCTCCTGTGGCAGCAGCTGTGCCATGTGGGCACCAACCAAGATCCCTGGCGAGGTGAAGCCTGCAGCCTGCGTCCACCACCCCTGGCCTTCCTTGCTGGTAAGAGGAGGGCTGGCTATGCAGACAAGAGGATTGGCAAATGCTTCCAAGAGGTCAGGAGTTCTGCAACCCAGGATCAAGCAAGCAGTGATGACACCCAATTTTTTTTTGGGGGGGAGACCCCTCCCTAAGCCCTGCTACACACACTGGAGAGCTTCCAGCCAGTCCTCCATTCCTGGGCAGGGGGCTTGAGCAGGTTGTTGCCTCTAAGCTCTTTCGGGGGGGGGGGGGGCTCTTGTAAGAGGCTGATTCTCTGGCTGCCTTTCTGTCTGGCTTCAAGACAGGCTGTGGAACAGAGGCTGCTTGGGTCACCTTGGCTGATTACCTCTTCCGAGCACTAGAGGGGGGAATGCGACCTGACCTAGTTCTGGTGGGTCTTTCAGTGGTCTTTGATACTATTTATTTCTTTACTTTATTCCATTTGTATCCTGCCCTCCTCACCTAGGCGGGCTCAGGGCGGCCACAGTATCCTACTGTATCCTACCTCTCAGGGCTAGGCCTAAGGGCACTATGTTATGGTGGTTCTTTCTGGACGGGGCAGTTTCCGAAAGTGGTGCAGAGCAATTCCTGCTCTGCTCTGTGGCTGCTGAGTGAAGGGGTTGAGCAGGGTGTGATCCCCCATGTCGCTGCTATTCAACGGCTACACAGAGTTGCTGGGAGAGATCTCCAGTATCACACACGGGTGGATGATTTCCAGCTCTACTTTTCTTTTCCACCTAATTCACAGCTTGGGGGTGCACTTGAAACCGGAGCCACTGTAAAAAACCAGGTGACCCAGAGTGCTTTTGCCCAGTTTCAGTCTTGGTCTATTATTACTATTTATTGGATTTCTGATCGCCGTACCTGGAAGCAGGGCGCAGGTCAATTTACAGTCATAAAAAACAACAGAAAACAAACCCAAGAAAATCACAGAAAATATTAAATAGTTCCACCAATTAAAACCAGGTGGTGTCCAAGGCCTGATGGTGTTGCCATTTCGGGGGGTGGGAGGACGGCGGGAGGGAAGGAGAGAATCTAACCGTAGTTACAGATCTAACTTTAATTACATCTGAACACGCAGATGTGGCTGCGTGAACCACTACAAGGTATTATCAACAGGTCCCTGATAGAAGGGATCTTTCCCACACCTCTTAAAGAGGCAGTGGTCCGTCCTCTCTTAAAAAAACCAGCAGCAGACCCGGCCATATTGGCGAACTATCGACCGGTGTCAAACCTTCCCTTTTTGGGAAAGGTTATAGAGTGGACGGTGGCAATTCAGCTGCAGGGATTCCTGGAGGACACTTCCGCACTGGATCCATTTCAGTTCAGCTTTTGGCCAGGTCATGGGATGGAGAAGGTTCTGGTCGCTCTCGTAGATGACCTCATGCGACATCTGGATCGGGGCGACTCAGCGGTGCTGTTGTTATTAGATCTGTCAGCTGCTTTCGATACGGTTGACCATCAGCTACTGACTAGCCGCTTTGCCGATGTGGGGATCCAGGGATCTGCCTTACAATGGCTGACCTCTTTTCTCCAAGATCGGGGACAAAGGGTGGTGATAGGGGAGGAAGCATCCCAGAGGCACACTCTTAGTTGTGGGGTGCCACAGGGAGCGGTCCTGATGATTAGAGTAACTCCTCAGGGGAACAGGCTTCCTCGGGAGGTGGTGGGCTCTCCTTCCTTGGAGGTTTTCAAACAGAGGCTAGATGGCCATCTGACAGCAATGAGGATCCTGTGAATTTAGGGGGAGGCATTTGTGAGTTTCCTGCATTGTGCAGGGGGTTGGACTAGATGACTCTAGAGGTTCTTTCCAACTATATTTATTTATTTATTACGTTAAGCTTATATCCCTCCCTCTCCGCAAGCGGACTCAGGGCGCATTACTTCCATTAAAACCAATAAAACATAATTAATTATTTATTTTAGTTATTATTATTAAATATGATTCTATGATTCTCCAAGCTGTGCAGCTTCACAGCGAGTGACCTCCGAAGCCGTGGTTTGCTCACTGCAGAGCGGCACAGCTTGGAAAAGGAAGGCGTTTGAAGGGGCAGTCCCTCTGAGTGCCCCCCCCCCCCCACTGAAAACAATGAAAGTGGACAGAACTTGTCTTCTGGCACTCCAGAATGTGAACTCCTGGTCCTGTCTTTGGGAAACTTGGGAGGAGTTTGGTTTTTTTGGGGGGGGAGGGGGCGAGGCAGTTATGCTGTGAATTTGGTGCCTTGAAATTTAGTGCCTCCAGCCAGACCCACAGAATCGACTTTTTCTTTTAGCCTTGATGCATATGAACCTAAGAAGCTGCCTTCTACTGAATCATACCTCTCTGGGTCCATCAAAGTCAGTCTTGTCTACTCAGACTGGAAGCAGCTCTCCAGAGTCTCAAGCTGAGGTTTTTCACACCTATTTGCCTGGACCCTTTTTAGCTGGAGATGCCAGGGATTGAACCAAGCAGATGCTCTACCACTGTGCCACTGTCCCTCCTATCTTTTATGGCTCATAAAACAGAATTTTTGCTCATAACAGCCAGCAGCTTAAAGGGAACCTTGCAAGCAGCAAAATTTTAGACGTTATGTTTCTTATGTATTCTATTTTATGTATTTTATCTACACTGTAAGCCACCTTGAGCTCTGGGAGGAAGAAAAATGGATAACAAATGTTTTAAATAAACAATTACAGCTTTTCCTAACTGGCTAACTACTGACAAATACAAACTTTAAATTCTGGGGCAACACAATTCCTACATTTTTTTTCTCTGTCCTTGTTTCATTCCTTCCCAGTCTACAAAACCATTAGCAACTCCTTAATTCTCGGTAACAGACATTTACCTTTGAATATCTTGAATAAGTCTAGTATTTTTTCCTCTGCTACAGAAAACAGATTGAGATAGTGAAAAAACAATGAAAGCCCTTTATTTTTTAACAGGAAATCATGATTGGGACCCCTTTCATTTTCTGTTCCATCACATGCTTGAGTTGATGGCTTGAAGATCTTGTCTTCAAATTAACATACTAAAATAGTAAAGCTTTCCTACCATTTCCAAGACATCTTCATCTTTCTAAGTGTGGTGTCCCCCCAGCAACCCATCTGGGTTGAGCCAAATGCCGTGATGGCAAATGCTGAGTGCACAATCCAATCAGCCAGGCTCCTGTGACTAATTTTCTTACCTCCACCATGGTTTTTGGCAAGAGCTCGGCTCTGAAAAGCTGCAGCAAGGCCTCCATGATGTTTTTCCAGCCCTCTCGCAGAATATTTCCATGGCGATGAGCCAAGTGAAACACTGTCTTTGCCGCAAGGTGGGCCTTCGGGTTACTTCCAAAAACAGTGGGCAGGTTCTCAATGGACTGCAGGAAGTCAGGAAAACAGAAGTCAGGGAGCTAAGATCCAGTTAGGAAGCAAACAGTTATTCACTAGGAAGACTGGAGTTAAGTTGTTAAACTGGAGAATGGTGTGTAGACTGTGCCCCTTGCCTTGAAGACAAGACCCTGCCCACAATCATTCATGCTTTGAAGACTGCAAAGATTATCTACAGTAATACATTTTATCTGAATTACCTCACATTACCTTGTTCACTTGAATTACCTTCTTCATTAATTATATGAGTTGGGAATAAGCAACAAAGTGGCTAAATTTGCAGATGACACTAAATTGTTCAGGGTGGTGAGAACCAAGGATTGTGAGGCACTCCAAAGTGATCTGTCAAGCATGGGTGAGTGGGCGTCAAAAATCCTAACTATAAATACACGTTGATGGGGTCCAAACTGGCGGAGACTGATCAAGAGAGAGATCTTGGAGTCATGGTAGACAACTCACTGAAAATGTTGAGACAGTGTGCGATTGCAATAAAAAAGGCCAATGCTATGTTGGGAAGGGAACTGAAAACAAATCAGCCAGTATCATAATGCCCCTTAGTAGCAGACGTAGAAATACTAGAAGTAGAAGTAGTAGTAGTAGAAGAAGAAGAACACTGCAGATTCATACCCCGCCCTTCTCTCTGAATCAGTCTCAGAGTGGCTTACAATCTTCTTTATCTTCTTCCCCCACAACAGACACCCTTGTGAGGTAGGTGCTGAGAGACCTCTTACAGAAGCTGTCCTTTCAAGGACAGTTCTGTGAGAGCTATGGCTAATCCAAGGCCATTCCAGAAGCTGCAAGTGGAGGAGTGGGGAATCAAACCCAGTTCTCCCAGATAAGAGTCCACATGCTTAACCACTACACCAAACTAATTTGATGGATGTGGCCTCATTTGGAGTACTGCGTACAATTCTGGTCAACACACCTCAAAAAAGATATAACATTGGGAAAAGTGCAGAAAAGGGCAACTAGAATGATTAAAGGGTTGGAACACTCCCTATGGAGAAAGGTTAAAGCGCTTGGGGCTCTTTAGCTTGGAGAAATGTTGACTGAGGTTTACAAGATTATGCATGGGATAGAGAAGGTAGAGAAAGAAGTACTTTTCTACCTTTCTCACAATACAAGAACTTGTGGGCATTCAATCAAATTGCTGAGCAGTCGGGTTAGAACTGATAAAAGGAAGTACTTCTTCACCCAAAGGGTGATTATTATGTGGAATTCACTGCTACAGGAGGTGGTGGCAGCTACAAGCATAGATGGCTTCAAGAGGGGATTGGATAAACATATGGAGCAAAGATCCTTCAGTGGCTATTAGCCATAAGGTATTGATGGAACACTCTATCTGGGGCAAATGATGCTCTGTATTCTTGGTGCTTGGGGGGGATGCAACAGTGGGAGGGCTTCTAGTGTCCTGGCCCCACTGATGGACCTCCCGATGGCACCTGGGTTGTTTTTTTGTTTTTTGGCCACTGTGTGACAGTGTTGGACTGGATGGGCCACTTTCCTGATCTAACAAGGCTTCTCTTATGTTCTTAAGTTCTACCACTTTTCCAGGTATAGACATCAAGCTGATGGGTCAGCAGTTACCCAGATCCTCTCTTTTCTCCTTCTTGAAAATGGGGACATTTGACCACTTCCAGTCTTCTGGCACCTCACTTGTTCTCCAGGAATTCTCAAAAATAATGGTCAAAGGCTCAGAAATTACGTCCGTGAGTTCTTTTAGTAGCCTTGGATGCAGTTCATCTGGCCCTGAGAACTTTGTTTCATTTAAAGAAACTAGGTGCCAGTGCCAACCCTAGGCTGCAACTCTCTTTTCCTCATCATATGTTCTGTTTTTGCCACATCAAGCACATTTTCTCTTGCAAGAGAAGACTGAGGAAAAGTAGGAATTGAACAGAATTTGCCCAGGTAGTGGCAACAACAACTTTAAGAGTTTTCTTCACAAAAGGGGGCTCTCATAGACCACATGCATTGGAAGTCTTTCGGGGGCAAGGTGCTTCCCCAGCTTAAATATAGTGCACAGACATGTCTGTCGAGTGACTGGAAGCAATCTAATCTGCAGTCCTCGGCTTCTTATCTGGAGCCCCTCGTTGTGACCCAATGCCTGCTTAGGCTACAAGCAGGGTTGGTTCCAAGCAACATCCTTCTAGCTCAAGTTAAACATCTCCCTCTCCAGATTAACTTCACCAACTTGTGGGCATTCGATGAAATTGCTGAGCAGCCAGGTTAAAACGGATAAAAGGAAGTACTTCTTCACCCAAAGGGTGATTAACATGTGGAATTCACTGCCACAGGAGGTGGTGGCGGCCACAAGCATAGCCACCTTCAAGAGGGGTTTAGATAAAAATATGGAGCAGAAGTCCATCAGTGGCTATTAGCCACAGTGTGTGTGTATATATAAAAACTTTTGCCACTGTGTGACACAGAGTGTTGGACTGGATGGGCCATTGGCCTTATCCAACATGGCTTCTCTTATGTTCTTATGTTATGTTCAATCTTTTGTTATGTTATGTTCAATCTTTTCAGGCAATTTTCACTCAAGCAGGGTGAGAACAGACCACAGACTGCAACGGCTTCGCCTATCCTGTAGTGCCATCCTGCATCTTGGGTCCACAACAGCCAGAGTGTCAGAATGGGCCTGACGTCCTGTTTCTGCAACATTCTCTGTGTATTCTGACATGACCTCCTGGTTCATGAGAAACCTGATTACAATGCTTGTCTAACTGACCTCCTGGCTGCTGGTAACAGACGTAATTACATGACCACTAAGAAATGTGCAGGTGGAATAGGGAGGAAGATATGTGAGTAATTCATTGTAGTCTAGACAGAACTGGTACTTGTCACATTGCTTGGTAACACATAAGGAGGACTTGGTCATTGACCTTGATCCTCCAAACAGCTGTATCTGTGGAAACTAGCCCTAGGTTGGCAGGAAACTTTTTGTAGTTGGTATGAAGGTGCAGTCTGCAACCAGCTCCACAGCCACATCCCGCCACTTGCAGACTTACCTCACTGCTCAGGGCTGTGAACTTGCAGAGAGAAATTATAAGGTTGTCAAAAACATCACTCAGGCCATAATGGGCAGCAATCATAGCACATTTCCTGAAAGACAAACCACAGCAATGGAAGAGAATGGCTTCACATTACTTTACATAAAGCTTCATCTGCATCAGGCATAACAACAAGAAGCTGAGCCAGCAAAAAGCACTGATGTCATTTCAGAGGGATTGCAGTGTCCAAAGCCGACACCCAGGAAATACACCTTTTTGCCAGGCCAAATGAAAGGAACTTCCAGTCTCACTTACTCATGACTGTATTTTTACTGGGCTAAACACTATATCTCTACCAGGGGGATGCATTTGGTATAAACTGAGCCAAACAGATACCTGATAATACCTCACTTGTGGTTTTCTGGTATTTATTAAGCCAAAATCAGATTCTCTAATCTTATTTGGCTACCAAATAGGGAATCCCGAATAAAAGCCAAACATTTTTTTTTTTGGCAGTACTGAATAGTGGCTGTGTATGGGGGTTTAAACTTTAGAGAGAGATACTTACCTTTGGTATCTGGCTCCTTCCTGCCATTTACTCCAGTTCCCAGGAGGGGGAAGAGGGATCTTTGCAGGCCAATGGCGAATGTCCCTTAGGGGGAGCTTAGAGCCAATCACTGCAATGCATTTGCAAATGCAGATGTGCAGCTTCGCTGCTGTCTCCAAATGTGAAGCCCAGCTCATAGTATATGCCTTGCTTTCCCAGGGAACAGGAGGGAGCAGGGGCAATTTGGTCAGTACAATTTCAAGTTAGGGGGGAAACGACCCTTGGCACTTACCGTGAGGGGTCCTTCTCCCAAGAGGACAGGAGGACATCTTGGGTGTTTTCCCACCGTCCAATCAGGGAGGCAGGATTTTAAAAGATCTTCCTCTTCCTGTGACTGTGGGAACCACCCTTCAGTTCGGTGACTCCGAAAAGCAGTATGAAACAACTCTTAACATCTAATGAAAAAAATTATAACTTCTTATGCAAACAGTTAACAGTACGTCAGCTACAACTGCCGAACCGTGGCAGGCTGACATTGAAGGTTAAACCCTAGGACCATGGTAACAGACATAAGTGAAAAGAGGTACCCGTAGTCAGGTGTAGGATGAAAAAAAAAAAATAGGAATAGACTGGCCCAAGGTAGGGCGATAGACGGGAGGGCAAGATGTCCTCCTGTCCTCTTGGGAGAAGGACCCCTCACGGTAAGTGCCAAGGGTCGTTCTCCCCAAGAGGCGGAGGACATCTTGGGTGCTCCCAGAGCAGTATGTTACACAGGGTGGGGTCGCCCTACTCGGGCAGGACGTGTTGAAGGATTCGTCTGCCGAAGGCCGCGTCTGCAGACGCGTAGGCGTTCAGTTTATAATGACGAATAAAGGTGGAAATAGATGACCACGTAGCTGCCTTGCACACCTCCTCGACGGAAGCGTTCTTATTGAAGGCCGCGTTGGCAGCCGCGCTTCTGGTGGAATGCGCTGTTATCCCTGGTGGAACCTTGAGGTGTAACGCCTTGTACGCCTCCGTTATGCACTGCTTGATGGCGTAACTGATGGCAGACTTGGACATCTTCTGACCCATTCTGGGTTCAGCTACGTTGATAAACATGGCCTCAGACCTACGAAACGTCTCTGTCCTAATCAGGTAGATCTTGATTGCCCTGCGTACGTCCAAGGTATGCCACGTGCGTTCCTTCGGGTGCTTAGGATCCGGGCAAAAGGATGGCAGGTTGATTTCCTGGCTTTGGTGGAACCTAGAGGAAATTTTTGGTCGGAAGGTGGGATCTGGATAGAGGACGACCTTGTCCTTGTGAAATACGCAAAGCTCTTTCTTGACTGATAGCGCGCCGATCTCGGAGACCCTTCTGGCCGAGGTTATTGCCACTAGGAATATGGTCTTCATGCGCATTATTCTTAATGGCACGGACATTAGTGGCTCGAAGGGAGGGTCGGTTAGGGCTGAAAGCACCGTATTTAGTCTCCAAGTAGGAAAGCGGTGCGTTTGTGGTGGAGAACTCAAGGAGGCCCCTCTAAGGAACCGCCGGATGTGTGGGTGAGATGGCAGATGAACACCGTCTACCTGTTGGAGCACTGATGCCAAAGCCGCAACCTGTCGCCTGAGCGTGGCTGGTTTTAGTCCGGATTGGAGACCATCTTGAAGAAATTGAAGAATCTTTGGGATCGTAGGCTGCAGCGGGTCCACTTGCTTTCTCCTGCACCACCTGTGGAAAGCCTTCCATGACATGTTATAAATCCTAGTGGTGGAGTCTCTTCTGGAAGCCAGAATTGTACTGGTCACGTCGCTAGTATAGCCTAGGTCTAGCAACGATTTCCTCTCAACCTCCACACAGTCAGACTCAGCCATTCGGGGTGGGGGTGCCATACCGGCCCCTGCAACAGCATGTCTGGTTGAACTGGCAGGTGGAAGGGTTCTTCTACAGACATCTGCTGAATTGAAGAGAACCAAGGACGACGAGGCCACCAAGGTGCAACTAGTATGACCTCGGCCCCCAGCAGACTGATCTTCCTGAGCAATTTTGGGAGAACCGGTATTGGAGGAAAAGCATATAGGAGGTCTTGCGGCCATGGGGATGTTAAGGCGTCTGTGGCCTCCGCCCGGCTGTGATAGTATCTCGTGAAGAACCGAGGGAGTTGATGATTCTGGTGAGACGCGAAGAGATCCAGTGCTGGCGGGCCGAAGTGGTCCACTATCCTCAGAAACAGAGACCTGTTGAGAGACCACTCCCCTGCCTGGATGCTCTCCCGACTGAGCCAGTCTGCTTGGACATTGCTGGACCCCTTGATGTGCTCCGCTCTTATCGATTTTAGATGAAGTTCTGCCCATTCGAACAACCTCGTGGCCTCCTTGTGGAGGGAACTGGACTTGGACCCCCCTTGATTGTTTAAGTAGGCTTTCGCCGCTATGTTGTCCGTTCTCACTAGTACATGCTGTCCAGACACTTGGGCCTGAAAGTGGAGTAGCGCCAAACGTATGGCTCGGAGCTCCAGAAGGTTGATTGGGGAGGTCGACTCCTTGGTGGACCACTGCCCCTGCGTGGGAATCCCGTTGAGAGTTGCTCCCCAACCTGAGAGGCTGGCGTCTGAGAACAGTTGTAACTCTGTCTCCGCGGCATAGATTCTCCCCTGTCGTAGGTTGGTGGTCTTGGTCCACCACAGGAGGCTCTCCTTGACTTTCGTAGGCACCGCCAGTGAGATGGAGCGTTTCTCCATAATCTGGAGTTGGTAGGGTCGGAGAAACATCTGTAGTTGCCTGGTGTGATAACGGCCCCACTGTAGCGCCTCGAGATTCGAAATCAGGAGACCCATGAGCCTTGCTAGCGTCAGGAGCGTCGATGATGATCCCTGAATCACCTGCTGCACCAGCGTCCTGGTTTTTTGGATCTTGTCCTCCGGGAGGAATATGGAGTTCAACCTCGAGTCGATTATCATGCCCAGATGTTCCAGTCTCTGAGTCGGGTGCAGATGGCTTTTGGGAAGATTTATTAAGAACCCGTGCTGTTGAAGGCATTCGACAGTGAGCTGGACGTCCAGTTCTGCTTCCCTTCTCGATGAAGATCTTATCAACAGGTCGTCGAGATAGGGGTGCACATGAATGCCCTTCTGCCTGAGATGAGCTATCAGATTCACCAGGACCTTGGTGAACACCCGCGGCGCCGGCGCCAGGCCGAATGGCAGGGCCCTGAACTGATAGTGGGATCTGTTCACGCAGAACCGGAGGAACTTGCGGTGTGCGGGTAGGATCGGAATATGTAGATAGGCCTCTGTTAGATCCAGAGATGCCATGTAATCCCGATGATGTAGAGCTTCTGTAATGGACCTGATGGACTCCATTCTGAAGTGCCGGAGTTTGATGTTCTTGTTCAGGAATTTTAAGTCCAAGATCGCCCTCCAGTCGCCATTCCTTTTGGGCACAGTAAAGAAGATCGAATAAACACCTTGATATCTTTGATTCAAAGGCACTTGCTCTATAGCTGCGATTTCTAAAAGGTGGTCTATCGCTCTGAGGGTGATATCTCGCCGCCCCGGGTTCGAGCGAAGGGGGGAAACAATGAAGCGGTCTGGGGGCGGGCGTTTGAATTCTATCGGGTAGCCCCGAGAAACAATGTCCAAAGTCCAAGCGTCCGCCCGTGACTCCTGCCAGGCTTGATGGAAGCGCAGCAGGCGGCCCCCTACTGGGATATGTTCCCAGTCATGCCTTACTGGGCTTGGAGCCCTTCTCAAACTTGTCCGATCGTTCGGGTTGGTTCCGCTGGAACCGAGAGTTGGAAAAGTTTTTGCGAAAGCTTTGCTTGGGTTGGCCCCAGGATGGTCTTCTGTATTCTTGTTTAGGTTTGGAGAAGCTGGCTGGGGCACGAAAGGAACTAGCGCCAAACCCCCGTCTGTCGGGACGTCTCAGAAATTTTGGCATGGCCCTCTTTTTGTCCCGTGTCTCGACCAGGATCTTCTCCAGGGCGTCCCCGAACAGCTTTTCTCCCTGAAAAGGATAGCCTGACACAATAGATTTAGAGTGGTTATCGGCTGGCCAGGCTCTCAGCCATAAGCCCCTTCTTGCAACGGTGTTAGCTGCCATTGCCCTGGCTGAGAATGAAAGATTGTCCAGGGAGGCGTCTGCTGCGAACTCTGCTGCCCGCAGGAGTCTGCTGGTGCCTTCCAGGACCCTCTTATCCGTGTCAGGAACGAGTTGTGTTAGACGCCTGACCCACACTATTGCTGCCCTAGCCACTATAGAATTAGCAGCAGCCGCCTTGATGGCCAGGGCTGTAGCCTCATGGCTCCTCCTCAAGGCCAGGTCAATTTTCCTGTCCCAACTATCACGGACTGAACCCTGGCCGTCCTCAGCTAGCAACCCCTGGGACTGTAGGGCTGCCACTGGAGCATCCACCAGAGGGACCTGTAACATGTCGTTAGCGAAGGGTGGAAGCTCGTAGAGTTTCTTGATGGAATTAGGGACCTGCTTGCTGACGCTGGGCTTGGCCCATTCTGCCTTTAATTGGCGTTCAAAAAATTCTGGGAAGGGGAAGACCTTGTCCGAAGAGCGGTATCTCGGAAAGAACTCTGAGTTCCCCCTGGGCTTGTTTTTGGGGTTGGTCAGGGGACTTTCCTGTTCTTCAGGCGACCCCTGAAGGTCCAGGGCAGCTAGTACTTTGGGAAGGAGAGTTGGAAGCTCCTCTGGTTTGAAAAAACGTGAGGAGGGTTCTGGCACCGTCGTGCTCTCTAACTCTTCGTCTGAGAGGAACTCGCCCTCTTCCCGTTCCCCTTCATAGGATTCCTCTGACAAAACCTCATACTGGGGTCTCTCGCCCTCCAGGAGGACGCTGGTTGAGGAACCCCTTGGGACCTTAGAATATCCCCTGGATCTCTTGGGTGATGGGGACCTGGAGGAGGGGCCAGGACTAGGGGACCTTGGTCTCTTATGGGTGGCTGCCATAACTGCAGTCCCCACAGTCTGCCTTATAGTGTCCAGAAATTCTGCAAATAAAGAAGGTCCCATAAAGGGTACGTTACCAGAGCCCCTCTGGGGCTGGTAGGTCTGCGATGTGTCCTGGGGTGGCTGGTCATCGAAGGTGCTGGAATCTCCCGCCTGGAGATTGGCATCTGACCTCCCCCGCTGTCGGAGGCCGTCCGCTTCATTTCGCGCCTTTTTGTGGCGCTCAAAATGGCCGTCGTGGCCAGGTCGCAGCTCTGAGGAAGCCTCCTCGGCTGCAGATGAAGACCAGCGCCGCTTCCTTTTCACTTTTCCGCCCCTACAGGGCACGTTGCCGGCAGCCCAGGCAAGCCCCAAGGTCATGCCGGCTCCGGGAAGCGGCCTTTCGGCCCCGCGCGATGCGTCGGGCGCCGAGTCATCCTCCAGAAAGGGATCTCTTCCCTGACGCGCCATGCGGCTCCTCTTTGCGCCGCGGCTAGCACTTCGTCCAAGGTTGCCGCGGCGCCGCTATTCTCGCAGCGGGAGAGGAGGAAGAGGGGGGGGGGAGGAGCAGACAGGCACAGAAAGGGCTTGTAGTGAAAGCAGAAGACTGCAGGCTTGAGAAAAAAGAGGCACAAAAGTAGATTAAGGTAGGAAGAAGAAGAAGGATCTTTTTTTTTTTTTTGAGGAAAGGATAGACAACTTTCAAAAAAGAATAGGAGCCTATTCTAAACGCTTGCTCTCCCTGTTGAGGCAGGAACAGAACTGAAGGGTGGTTCCCACAGTCACAGGAAGAGGAAGATCTTTTAAAATCCTGCCTCCCTGATTGGACGGTGGGAAAACACCCAAGATGTCCTCCGCCTCTTGGGGAGAACATACACTGCTCTTTAACCAATAACAGAAGTTTGTTCATTTTTGAAATTCTTCTGTGCCTGGGCTGAGAGCCTAAAAGCAAGGGTCTGGCTGAGAGAGATTCCACTGTTGCAGAGAGACTGAGCTGGAGATTGTGTGGCTGGTCTTGCTTCAGCTGCTGCCCTCTGGCTGACTCTCTTCTCCTCTGCCTGAGAGACTGCGGACTGAGAGACCAGAGCCCGCGTGGATAAGACTGCAGACAGCAACAGGGTTTTTTAAATGTTCCTATTGTACTGTTATTATTTGGGCTTGGGGAGTGGGTTGTGTGTCGGAAGGGTTGAGTTAGGCCTGCTGGCCTTGCCTAGGCATTTTCCTGTCTCTCTCTGCTTCTGATCTGTGGTCAGCATCTTGCAATTAACAACAATTTTAAGAAAGTTTTCTTATTTAACTGTTTGTTCTTTGGGATTGGTGGGTGGGTTCTCCTGGGGGTGCTGTGTGGGGTTAGAGCTGCCATTTGGGGTGAAATCTGGGGAAGAGAGTGTTCTGGCTCTGGAGAGATCCCAACAACCCAGAGGCTTCTGGGGGAGCTGGAGGAGAAGCTGGATCCCCTGCCCACTGCTCTTGTCCCTCCAGAGTCCAGCAGGTCTTCGGAGAAGGGACACGGGGAGGCTGGAGGTGGCCCCCTAAAAAGAGACAGAGGTGCCCCCCCAGGAGCTGCGATCTCAGCCCCTCCCTCAAGACATGGTGTGCCTGCTGCAAACTACTCACAGGAGATAGTCCCAGGGGTGGCTGCCCTTACACCTCTTATGTCTGGAAGCACTTTCAGCTGATGGAGCATTTCCTTCTTTGATCAAATGACAAACTAATTTTTATTTTCTTCTTTAGATTTCATTTCTATCCTGCCCTCCCTACAAGCAGTGAGAGTTCCATCGTAAAGCAATAAAACTATTAAATAATTAAAATACCTGGATAAGACTGCAGATAGCAAAAGGGAGCCTGGCACCAGGTTTGGCTGCTGGGCATGAGGAGCCTGGCACTGCGGTCTGCTGCTGGGCACTAGGAGTCTGGCACTGGTTCTACTGCTGGGCATTAGGAACCTGGCACGAGTTCTGCTGCTGGGCACTAGGAGCCTGGCATTGGGGTCTGCTGCTGGGCACTAGGAGCCTGGCACAGGGGTCTGCTGCTGGGCACTAGGAGCCTGGCATTGGGGTCTGCTTCTGGGCACTAGGAGCCTGGCATTGGGGTCTGCTGCTGGGCACTAGGAGCCTGGCACAGGGGTCTGCTGCTGGGCACTAGGAGCCTGGCATTGGGGTCTGCTTCTGGGCACTAGGAGCCTGGCACAGGGGTCTGCTGCTGGGCATTAGGAACCTGGCACGAGTTACTTTTCTTACTTTTCTCCCACCCCTCCCCCCAATAGTTGACCCCCGCCAGTGTTATTTTTTTTAAAAAAAAACAGATATTAAAGGTACCTTTAACTATCAAGAAAAAACAAAAATTGATTAAGAAAAAGATCCCCCCTTCAAAAGTTATATTCTTGTCTTAAAGGTCTTAATCTTCAAAAATTGTCCAATGTCCTTTTATTTTCCACTCTTTTTCTACATATCTTCTGAATTTCTTCCACTCCCGATTAAAAAGTTCTAAATCGCAGTCTCTTAGTTTTCTTGTTAGCTTGTCCATTTCACTCCATGACATAACTTTTATAGTCCAGTCCCATTTTTCTGGTATTTTTTCTTGCTTCCACAACTGCGCATACAATGTCCTAGCAGCTGAGAGCAAGTACCATATTAAAGTTCTATCTTCTTTTGGAAATTTTTCCATTTGTAATCCCAGCAGAAAAGTCTCTGCTTCTTTGTTAAATTCATATCCTAGGATCTTAGATATCTCTTCTTGAATCATCTGCCAAAACATTTTAGCTCTACTGCTGGGCATTAGGAACCTGGCACGAGTTCTGCTGCTGGGCACTAGGAGCCTGGCATTGGGGTCTGCTGCTGGGCACTAGGAGCCTGGCACAGGGGTCTGCTGCTGGGCACTAGGAGCCTGGCATTGGGGTCTGCTGCTGGGCACTAGGAGCCTGGCACAGGGGTCTGCTGCTGGGCACTAGGAGCCTGGCATTGGGGTCTGCTTCTGGGCACTAGGAGCCTGGCACAGGGGTCTGCTGCTGGGCACTAGGAGTCTGGCACTGGTTCTACTGCTGGGCATTAGGAACCTGGCACGAGTTCTGCTAATGGGCACTAGGAGCCTGGCATTGGGGTCTGCTGCTGGGCACTAGGAGCCTGGCACTGGTTCTACTGCGGGGCATTAGGAGCCTGGCACTGAGGTGTGCTGCTGGGCTCTAGGAGCCTGGCACTGAGGTCTGCTGCTGGGTGCTAGGAGCCGGGCACTGGGGTATGCTGCTGGGCACTAGGAGCCCATTACTGGTTCTACTGCTGGGCATTAGGAGCCTGGCACTGAGGTGTGCTGCCAGGCAGTAGGAGCCTGGCACTGGGGTCTGCTGCTGGGCGCTAGGGGTCTGGCACTGGGGTCTGCTGCTGGGCTCTAGGAGCCTGGCATTGAGGTCTGCTGCTGGGTGCTAGGAGCCTGGCACTGGGATGTGCTGCTGGGCACTAGGAGCCCGTTACTGGTTCTACTGCTGGGCATTAGGAGCCTGGCACTGAGGTGTGCTGCTGGGCACTAGGAGCCTGGCGCTGGTTCTACTGCTGGGTGCTAGGAGCCTGGCACTGGGGTCTGCTGCTGAGCACTAGGAGCCTGGCACCGAGGTCTGCTGCTGAGCACTAGGAGTTTGGCACTGGGGTCTGCTGCTCAGTGCCAGGCTCCTAGCGCCCAGCAGCAGACCCCATTGCCGGGCTCCTACTGCCCAGCAGCACATCCTAGTGCCATGCTCCTAGTGCCTAGCAGCACACCTCATTGCCAGGCTCCTAATGCCCAGCAGTAGAACCAGTGCCAGGCTCCTAGCGCTCAGCAGCAGACCTCAGTGCCAGACTCCTAGTGGCCAGCTGCAGAACCAGTGCCAGGCTCCTAGCGCCCAGCAGCAGACCCCAGGGCACTAGGAGCCTGGCACTGGGGTCTGCTGCTGGGCGCTAGGAGCCTGGCACTGGGGTCTGCTGCTGAGTGCTAGGAGCCTGGCACTGAGGTCTGCTGCTGGCCACTAGGAGCCTGGCACCGGGGTCTGCTGCTGAGCGCTAGGAGCCTGGCACTGGTTCTGCTGTTCTTGCAGATATGCCCCCCACCCTCAGTTTGCATTTCTGAGATTTTTGCATTTGACCTGGCAGGTTTTTGGCACTGCTACAGTGGCTCCTGTTCTGCTGGGTAGATTGCACTAGTTTTGCTGCTGGGCTTGCAAAAATGCCCCCCTTCACTTTCTACTGCAAAGATTCTCTGGAACATTCCGCCAGGGTTGTATTGTCTTGCTATCCCCACCCCACCCCCCCAAATAAAGGATGGGATCACCCACTTTGGGTGCCCATAGAACTGGAACACCTGATCCAATCTTTTGGAACTTGAGGGTTTCTTTTAGGGAGAGGCTCCAGCAGCTACACTGCAAATTTGGTGCCTCAACCTCAAACCCCCTCCCCCCCAGATCACTGAATATTCCCTAGGAGATTTGCCACTGACTACTAATGGCCCCTTAGGGTATAATGGACCCAGATAGATTTGGGATTCCTGAATCCGAATACAATACTGATATTGGTATTTGGAAATTTTCAGGAATACCAATTATTATTCGGGTCCAATATACCTGAATCTGGAAAAAAAGATTTATTTATTTTTTTGGCACATCCCTAGTCTCCACCTTCTTTGGATGAAGATGCTTCCGTCAAAGTAAAAAAAAAGCTGTATGACAAAAACAAAGAATTGCTAAATGATGCAAAAATGAGTTACCTGAAACCAGAGAGTGCCTTCTGGATTATTGCCTCATCTAGGCTTTTGTCGAAAACATAGGACAGGGCAGCCACAGTCGGCCCCCATGTCATGACGAAGAGGTCGTGGTCATAGCTGCCGGGTGGCACGTGCAGAAAGATGCCTTCATCTGTGGCCCCACGATGCAGCAACACACTCCACACGTAGTTCTCCTTCACAAGGCCCGTCTGCTCCTCCGGCATCACTATCTCTTCATTTCTATTAGTGAGGACAGCACAAAGATTATATGTTTTCCTTTTTAATCTTTTGCACTGACACCCCGTGTATGCCAGGACAATAACCCAATAAATTACAAGCGCAGGCCAGTAAGAGTCCCAGACCAGTTTGGGAGAAATCTGAAAAGGATTAGTCCCTCATCAGCTATCAGTCTTTCTGATCATGCCCACCCCACCCCCCACTTACTTGATGCCATGGTACATGTCCTCTAGCATGTCCTGCTCAAAGTCTTTGCCTCCATTGACCCCCTTCAGGTTCTTTCGGAATTCCTGTAAAGAGCAATGAAACCCATAAAGACTCCATTCAGGCTGCCAGACTCTCAGATCACTCCTCACTGCCAGGAAACGGGGTGTTCCACAAACAGGGTTTCCAGTGCGGAGAGGAGAGGAGTGGGGGGCTCCGCATCACATACAGTCAGTGACTCCAAGGCAAAAGAACACCAAATCCTAAATGGTGATGTTTCTTTGCGTTGCATTCTGCATGGCCTTCTCAAATCCAGTTTAACATCATATGCCAAGTATTGGTATACTTTATCACTAACTGTACTAGCACTTGGGGGGTTAATATTCTGTTTTAGCACCTTGCAAGTTAAGTTGGTGCAGAAGACAGTGAGAGTGGGAGGGCTAAAGAGCTTAAAGAAGAGAAGAACACAATAAGAGCCCTGTTGGATCAAACCAGCAGTCAATCCAGTGCAGTGGCTCACAGCAAGGCCCAGAGGCTGAAGCCTTCCCCTGGTGTTGCCTTCTGGCGCGAGCATTCAGAGGTCCGTGGCCTCTGGATGAGCAGATTTGCCTTTAGTCACCACAGCCAACAGAAATACCAGGACACGAAGGGAAGTGAACACTGCTACAAATCTCACCTCTAGAGTCATGGGTACATTCTGTTTCCGGACATTATGGTTGTGCTGGTCAGTGTTCAGCATTATAACAGCATAGGCCAAGGCAAAACAAGCATCACTATTTGCAAATGGGGACCCATTTGATTTCTGGAAAGTAAAAAGCAGTGCGAGTCAGAACCATTATAAATCTCTCAAAATATTTATTTCCATCAGTCTCCTGCTGCTCCAGTGTAACTTTCTGGAAAACTCCCCCATAAAGTGCCCTGATCGAGTTGCCTGCTTTCTTCGTTGCCGCTGCCCAGCCACCGCTGAAGACAACAAGCCAGCAAAGTCTTGCTTCACGTGACCTTAATTGTGCACAAACAAGAGATGCCAAAACTCACTCGCCAATGTTCTGTAAAGGCTTCCAAAAGCCTATGGATGACAGGGGCTTCTCCTGGCAACCGGAAGGCTTCTAGGTAGAGCCTCAGGGCTTCGTCCAGTCGCAAGCTTTGGAAGCTGAAAGTCCTGGAAGAAAGGTAGTGACCCAAAGGCAGCAGTTAGAAAGAAGGCAGGGAGCGAGTGGCAGACAGGCTCAGACCCCAACGTTTCTGAGGGCCAGAAGATAGAAGAGGTTATTTCCGGGCAGTGACTTCATGGACAGGAAGAGTTGGGCTTGTTCCATCTTCTATAAAGCAGGGAAGGCACCTGACACGATATTGGCTTCCTGCTTGGTGGAGACAAACAGCTGTGGGACCAAGAGGAAAGAGCACAGCGCTGCTTTGCAATGCAAAATGCCTCACCCGCGTTGCAATACTCAGCCTTTCCTTGTTGAAACCTCCACCTTTTCACCTTTTATCTAAAAGTTTATTAAAATGAGGACACCCCTGCAGACAGACTGCCTCTGTCAAGCCCGCAGGAAGGAAGGAGCGCAGCCTTCCAGGACTCCGGCTGGGACACGAGAGGGAGGCAAGAGAGGGGTCCGAGCAAGAGGACAGATGTGTCCCTGTGGGCTTATCCACCCATTATAGATTCCCGCATTGTTATTACAACTTTATGTTGTCTGCAGCCAAATCACAAACTACTGTTCAGGAAACACTCTCTCTTGGAGGACTTCTTAACTGGTAAACTTTCTCCCTCCTAGGACCTCTGCCTCATTAGGGAAGATGACAGATAAACTGGAAACCCCAACCAAAGTGAGCACAAGGTTGAAAGTCAATGGAGCCAGTGGAGTGCAGTGCTTAGAGTGTAAGGTGAGAACCGGAAGACCCAAGTTCAAATCCCCAGTCAGCCAGAAAACTCACTGGATACCTTTGTGCCGCCCACTCCCTTTCTCAGACCAGACACTCTTGCAGGGGGGAAATGGGGGAAGAAGCACATAGGCTCCTCCAAAGCCCTGGGAGGAAAGTGCTAGAAGCATGTCTGCACTCGGCTAGGCAATGTCCATTCACTCTGCTAGGCAATGACTCTCTCAACGGTCGTCCTCTTCAGGACCAAATCAAAGTGAAGAGCTGACTGTTGCTACTCACCCCACAAAACTCTCGAGCAAGTCTGTGTTCTTCCGGTCACTCACAAATTCCCCAATCATTTTCTTGTCTAGTCTTGGATTCTCCCGCAGCCATTTTGCCACTTCATCAATGTCCATGGGGGTAGCCAAAAGTTTTTTCTCCTGTAGAAACTGTATCCCCTTTTTAGGTTTCTGGTTGAATTGTTCTGAGCCACTTATCAAGAGCTGAAAAGGGTAGATCAAAGCAATTAGCCAGACCTTCCTACACGACTGACTCTCCCTTAAGAACAATTTCCATTTCTTGTTTGCTAGGCACAGGAGAAAGACATTCCATATAAAAAACTCTTCATTCTTTAGATGCGTCTGTCTTTGTGAGCAAGGGTCCTCACGAGATATGACAGAAGAGGTACATCAAAATGATATAGTAAAATTTTACAAGCAAAGAATAAGCAGGCCCAAGATATTGGCTTTGCCTGCCTGGCTCTTCCCAGGACAGTGTTTTCACACGATTGGGGAAGGATCAGCCAAAAATGATAAAATACTGTTAACTATAATACTGTTACCATAGTGAAGTATTGAACATACGTCAGTCTGTTCCTATTTCTCTGTGAAGCGAGAGCAGAAGCCTGACTGTTTCCTGCTGTCACTTTTCCACAGACAACCATCTGAAGCAAGAAGCAGTTCTCTGAGTGTTCGGAATGAAAGCTGAAGGTGAAAGCAAGGTCCTTAAAATGCCACAAAGATGAGCAGCCACAAGCTGTCTCTCACTTAGCCAGTTTAAGAATCTACGCAGCTGAACAACAGTGGAGTCCAGTAACACCTTTAAGACCAACTAAGTCTTGTTCAAGGGATGAGCTTTCCTGTGCAAGCACACTTCCTCAGATACTGTGCAACAGAATTTCCTCAACCACTACATATAGAAGGGGGGGCAGCTGCCAGGAAGGGCCAATTAGAGTCAAGACAGAGCTGTCAGAGAGATGGATCATAAAGACACCTAATCCTTGGCAATGTTTTTCCAATGGAATGCAAGTAACTGTTGTGCCAGGAGTAAGGCCACAAGGGCAGTGTTCTGTTCTGCAATTGTTTGCCAGTTCTTGCTTTTAATATTTACAAGAACTCGGTTTCTAAGGTTCTCAGACAGGTAACCATAACTGTATAATGTCATAAGCAGCAACCCAAGAAGGGGTTAACTAAAGGTTGTGTGTGTCTAGAGATCCAACGCAAACACCAAGCCCCAGAATAAATGTCAGTTCTCAACACCCTCATCTCTCATCCAGGTACAACTTATAGCCCCCAGAATGTGAATTCTTAGTAAGAGGTGGCAGAAGCATTTCCCCAATGCAAAACCCCCACCACAAGAACAACCCACCTTCTATCAGCAAATAGCATGTCTGCTTGAACTAAAATTCATAACGCATCACAGAATTAAGATGCCTAGAAAAGAGGAAATGAGCTCAGCCTTCTGTGAAACACCCACCAAGGGCTAAAGCTCTGCCCTGCTTCTTTCAACCAGTGTTGAGAAACAAAGGAAATAGTAATAAAGGGATATCTGAGGCAAGGTGGTGGATGCGTCGTTCCAGTGCCGTGTTTTACTGTTACCAGCACAGCCAGCGGGGGAAGGGGGGGGAGAATTCAGGTCTGATTTATGAACATGGTGTTAGTGGAAAAGAAAAGATCACTTCCTGCTGTCCCTTGTACTCGCTTGGATGTTTTTGTTTCCGTCCATGCAGCCACTCTCCTCTGTTTCTCTCCCCATGCCCCCTTCTTGCCCTATGCTCCTTCAACCCCCTCCCCCCCCCCACACACACACACCAAGGCCTCAGCCATCTCAGCTCTCTCTTCTGCTGCTGATGCTGCCGCAGCCATACAAATCTCCTCTGTCCCTGAGACGTCTGTCTGCCTCCTGCTACTATGGCCAATTTACTAAGAAGTATATAGAAATCAGTCCAAATGTCCAAAACCTGTATATTCAAGTCCCAAAGTAGTGTGGTGACAAGCCAATGGATTAAGTACTTGTTTCTTTCCAGTCTTCATCAGACCTGGGACCAATATTGATTCAATTATATAGATTCTTTACACAATTTTCAAAAAAGAGGGACACAGAGTGTCTCCAGCAGCAATTTCACATCGGCTACAGCTCAGTATGTGGCTTCTTGGACTGATTTCTACATACTTCTTAGTAAATTGGTCACTAGCTTGCATTTTTTGTTGTGACCTCTCTCAGATTGTATTCTATTCCTGCTACTATGGAGCATGTAGACATTCCCTGAAGACTCCTCCATCCCTCAGGCACACTCAGATTCCATTTCTTCCTCTACCTTCTCTTGCTTTTCCTCTTTCCTCACATCCCCACTCCTCTCTTTGACTAGGCTGAAAACAGAATCTTTGACGTACTGGATGCATTTCAGAAACCGCAAGAAGAGCACATACCTTCTTTTTACTTTTAATCTTTATCAACTCCGCTGTTGGAGGCAGCAGGCAGGAAAAGCGAGTAGGCTTCCTCGGCACGGTCTTCTCCACTGAAAACAAAAGCAGGGTTCTTTCTTGGTGGATCCTTCCCAACAGCGAGTGCTGCTGACTTTACCAGGCAACCACCTCCCCTCCACTCCTGCTGAACAGCACTGCTTTCTTGGTCAGCCACCATTCTTGTAGGAGAATATTAGTCCACCAGGGAACAACACTGATCTAGCTGAAAACCCGCACAGGACTGCTTCACACGTGGCAGGAGAAGTGCCACGTAGAACACCTTTCCTTCTGTAATGGTTTTAAGACAATGTTGATTTTAAAGTTTTTATATAATTACTGTATTGTATAATTATTCTATGAATGTTGTTAGCCGCCCTGAGCCTGCCTCGGCGGGGAGGGCGGGATATAAATAAAATTTTATTATTATTATTATTAATGCACAGGCTTCTCAACTATCTTTTTTGGAGGAAATAATGGAAACACAATATGAGAAGCCACAGATGAGGGAGGGAGAAAGAGGCACACAAATATTTCACACATTATGGGACAGAAAAGGATAGCTACTAGGGATGGGCACCAACTGGGAAATAAAAGAGAAGATATTGGATTTATACCCCGCCTTCACTACCCAAAGGAGTCTCAGAGTGGCTTACAATCTCCTTTCTCTTCCCCTCCCCACAACAGACACCCTCTGAGGTATGTGGAGCTGAGAGAGCTCTGACAAAAACTGCTCTTGAGAGAAATAGCTCTGAGAACTTGTGACTGACCCAAGGTCATTCAGCAGGTGCATGTGGAGGCATGGGAAATCAAACCCAGTTCTCCAGATAAAGAGTCTGTGCACTTAACCACTACACCAAACTGGCTCTCCGGTGGTGGCTGGTTTGCTTTATTGCCCGAACCAGTGTTTCATTTTGGTTCATGGTTCATTTGATTGCCCAAACCATTTTGTGGTTCATCCAGTTCATTTGGTCCCCAATGAGCTCCAAAGGAATTTAAACACCTCCAGAGCTCCCTTCCCTTCCCCTTGGGCAGTTCGCCCCTCTCTTCCTTTCCTTTCCCCAGCCAGCCCTCTGCAGCCAGGAAAGGAAGAGAGGCTTGGGAGCTCAGCAGAGTCCCTTTCCCTTCCCCAGCTGGTCTGTCAGGCAAGGCAAGCTGTGGACACCAACAGCAGCTCCACAGCTGAAAGAGAGAGGTAACAGCATTCAAATGCCACCCCTTCCTTCCCCAGCCAGCCTGCAGCATTGGCATGCCTGGGGGGGGGGGGGAGGGAGGGGGAGAGTCACTGTGGTGCACCTCTAGAAAGGAGGGGAGTAAGAGTTTAAAGCCCTTCTCTGGAGTTGTGCTGCAGTCGTAGAACGATCTCTCCACGGTACCCTATTGGGCCACAGGGTACAATGGAGAGATCTCTCCTGGATCGTTCTCCCTTAACCCAGCCAGCCAGTCAGCCCTGGCAGGAGAGCTGGGGAGGCAAAGGAAGATCAGGGGGAGGTTTGCCCCTGGCTTCAGCTGGGGTCAAAGCCAGGCAGCCAAGCAGAGCCCACAAAACAGCTGATTCTATGGGGACAGGTCTCCTTGCAGGCTCCACTGGGGCTCTGAGGGGGGGCAGCTTGACTTCCCCAATTGCCCCACAATCACGGGATTCCCTGAGAAGCCATTTAAACCGCCACCCTCCCCCCAACCCGGCTTCCCTAAGTGACCTGCAGCTGCACTGACACCTAAGGGAGTTGAGGCATGGAGGAGAGGCAGTTTAGACTGCCCTTTGGCTTCCCCAAGTCGTCTGAGCCACTGGATGCCCAGGCAAGGAGAGGGAAGGAGGAGAGGCGGTTTAGACTGCCCCTTGGCTTCCCCAAATGCTCTGAGGCACAGGGAAGTCAAGGGGGCAGTCTAAACCGCCTCTCCTCCATCCCTCTCCTTGCCTGGTCATCCAGTGGCTCAGAGCACTTGAGGAAGCCAAGGGGCAGTCTAAACCACCTCTCCTCCTTTCCTCTTCTTCCCTGGGCATTCTGTAGCTCAGAGCACTTGGGTTTAGACTGCCCCTTGGCTTCCCCAAGTGCTCTGAGCCACAGGATGCTCAGGGAAGGAGAGGGAAGGAGGATAGGTGGTTTAGACTGCCCCTTGGCTTCCCCAAGTGCTCTGAGCCGCAGGATGCCCAGGGAAGGCAAGGGATGGAGGAGAGGCGGTTTAGACTGGCCCTTGGCTTCTCCAAGTGCTCTGAGCCAAAGGTTGCCTAGGCAAGGAGAGGGAAGGAGGAGAGGCGGTTTAAGATATTGGATTTATATCCCGCCCTCCACTCCGAAGAGTCTCAGAGCGGCTCACAATCTCCTTTACCTTCCTCCCCCACAACAGACACCCTGTGAGGTGGGTGGGGCTAAGAGAGCTCTTACAGCAGCTGCCCTTTCAAGGACAACCTCTGCCAGGGCTATGGCTAACCCAAGGCCATTCCAGCAGGTGCAAGTGGAGGAGTGGGGAATCAAACCCGGTTCTCCCAGATAAGAGTCCACACACTCAACCACTACACCAAACGGTTTAGACTGCCCCTTGGCTTCCGCAAGTGCTCTGAGCCGCAGGATGCCCAGGGAAGGCAAGGGATGGAGGAGAGGCGGTTTAGACTGGCCCCTGGCTTCTCCAAGTGCTCTGAGCCAAAGGTTGCCCAGGCAAGGAGAGGGAAGGAGGAGAGGCAGTTTAGACAGCCCCTTGGCTTCCCCAAGTGCTCTGAGCTGCAGGATGCCCAGGGAAGGCAAGGGATGGTGGAGAGGCGGTTTAGACTTCCCCATGTGCTGTAGCCAGGCTTGGAGGAAAGGAAGAAACTCTTTCCGATCCTAAAAAGCGCCAGTGGGAGGTTCAGGAGAGTTCACGGGAAGCACATTCTCCTGAAATGGTTCAAAATGAACTGGCCCAATTTGTGCACGAACTGTGGCTCATAGTTGGTTCCATGCCCATCAGTTGTATGGCACATTCTCTCATTCACACAAGCTAGCTTCTACGGTAACATATGAAGAGCCCCTTAGATATTTTAACTTCCTTCATCCACACTGAAAGGCTAGCAACCTGAGAAATTTGGTTCTGTTTCTATTCTGATGTAGGTGAATGAAGGCAAAAAAAGGAAGGGACACGATAAAGCAATACATTTTTAGGTAAAATATTTTTGAATTCTTTGCTTAGGGCTAGAAAGCAGCCAAACTCCCTGCATGAGATCTCCCATCTGGATGGGATATCAAGCTTTTTCTGACCCAAGATCACCCTTTGCTGCCTATACCCTACTGTACGAACAGGGACACAAAACGTCAGTGCATACCCACACTGCCACAGCACAGCCTACACAGTCAAGGAGGAGGAGGGGAAAGAGGGGTGTCCACAGCACACAGCTGCTCATCAAGATCTACCTGCACCATTTCCGCCCTCCACATTCGGACAACCTTGCTGCTTCGTGTGGTCAGCCATTGAGCAGCCATTCATGGATGACCGCACCTCTAACAATTCCAAAACAAGGGGGTGACCTTCTGTCAGTCGCCCTTCAGCACCTACAACTGAAAGAGGTAGACTATAGTTATCCACAAAGAGGGGGGGGGGGGATTAAACTCATCATGTTTTGCTGCACATAATTTGACAACATGACTGTCAAGTCGGTAGATTCAATAACAAGACTTCGTTGAAACAAAGTAACTAGTTTATTGATATCATGGTTCTTGACTACAGTAAGATTGAAAGACTAAAGATCATACAGTAGAATGCAAGCATATAAGGTATACTTCAAAGAAATTCTTGAGGGAGGGGTACTATGCAGGGCACATTCACACATTGATGTTACAATTTCTTTCTCAGGCCTGGTTTGGCCTTGAGCGTCTCTTGGCTCCAACCTCCCCCGGTGCCAAGCCTGAGAAGGCACAGATAAACCGTTCACATATTCCAATTTCAAAGCAATACTACATAACAAAGGAAAAGGAGGGGGGTGAGGAGAGTTCAAGCTAGCCGCAATGGAATACAGTATGGCTTTACCCAGGATGCTTTTCTCCTGAACCAGTGATTAGGTGCAGGCCTGACCAGAGTTATGAGCAGACTTGACAATGACTCTCTAACATGTTAAAGAAAAAGAAGAGTTTGTTTTATACCCTGCCCTTCTTCAATCCACAACATACACCCTCTGACAGAGGTGGGGCTGAGAGAGCTCAAAGTGACCCAAGGTCAATGAGCAGGCTGCATGTGGAGGAGTGGGTGTCTGGTACAAGTCCCTGACAAGGATTTGTCTCTAACTTGTGGTTCAGAAACTGTCCATTGGTGTTTATAATAGTACTGTCATTGCTGATAAAGAGTCAGTTATCCAAAGTACATTCGTATATTCATAACTATATTGTTTTATGTGTTCATGCACATATATTCATACCTGTACCAACCCATGTATTACAATACCAGGATTCACTAACCCTCATATGTATTCATTGTGTTCTTTTGAGGTTTATGTAGAATAGTACTGGTAACAGAGACCACAGTAGAAGGTAAGCCACTATAGGAAGCAAGGCGCTAACCTCGTCTCCCTGATAACGGAAGATAGGTACCAACAAAAGATATCTGCCAGTTGGAATGAGACCTTGAAGAGGAGTGACACGGGAGTCTGGGAACTAATTCAAAGTCTTCTGAGCAGGAGACATTTAGGTGGAGGAAATAATGAGCTGTTAACCTATAACCTATATTTGGACTGTAACTCTCATTTTATGCCAGTCTAGCAAGACAAGTAGTCTTGCGAGCATTTGCTACAAATGTTTGCTACCTGTTTCTTCATTAAAACTTTCTTCTGCATAGTTAAGACTCAAAGGGTCTTGTGATAGATACTGGGCAAAACCTTACAGTGGGGAAGGTACCTTAAGGGTCATCTAGTCCAACCCCTGCTCCATGCCCAGAAAATGGCAAAAATCTCCAGGATCCCTGGCCGAACTGGCCTGGAGAAAATTGCTGACTGACCCCAAAATGGTGGTCGGCACTTTCCCAGACATGTAAGAAGGAGCCATGAGAACTAAGCACTGAGTTCCGGCGGGGAGGGCGGGATACAAATGCGAAGAATAAATAAATAAATAAAATAAAGCAACCCTTTCTGTCCTCTCTCATGATCTGCCTAATTCCCAGAATCAGCATTGCTGTCAGATGGCCATCTAGCCTCTGTCTGAAAACCTCCAAAGAAGGAGAGCCCAACTTCTTGCAAGGAAGCCTGCTCCACTGAGGAACTGCTCTATCAGGAAACTCTTTAGGTTTAATTTCAACCCACTGGTTTTGGTCCAACCTTCTGGGGCAATGGAAAACAACTCCACACCACCCTCTATATGAAAGCCCTTCAAGCACATGAAGATGGAGATCATATCACCTCTCAGCCATCTCCTCTCCAGGCTAAACATACTCAGTTCTTTCAGCCATTCCTTGTAGGAACCCTCACCATCTTTCTTGCCCTCCTCTGGACATGCTTGTCTATATCTTTCTTAAATTGTGTCCAAAACTGAACACAATTCTCTAACCAGAGTAAAGCAATACAATCACATCATGTGATCTGGACACTATATACTTCTGTTGACGCAGCTCAAAATTGCATTGGTCTTTTTAGCAGCCTCATTACACTGCTGACTCAGGTTCAGTGTACAGTCCACTAAGATCCCTTGATCCTTTTTGCATATACTATTGCCAAGACAAGTCTCCCCCATCCTATAATTATGCATCGGATTCTTCCTTCTTAAATGCAGAACTTTACATTTATCCCTGTTAAAATTCATTTTATTGGTTTCAGCCCAATTTTCCAACCTGTCAAGATTATCCTGTTTCTGTCTTCTATTGTGTTTGCAAGCCCCCCACCCCTAAATTTAGTATCATCTGCAAATTTAATAAGCATTCCCTCCATTCCTTCATCCAAAACATTTATAAAGATATTAAACAAAACAGGTCCCAGGACAGATCCTTGAGGCACTCCACTTGTCACTCCTTTCCAAGAGGATGAGGAACTATTTACAACTATTCTTTGGGTGCGATCTGTCAAGCAGTTACAGATCTACCTAACAGTAACAGGATCCAAACCACATTTTACCAACTTGTCAACAAGGATAGTATGTTGAACCTTATCAAAAGCCTTACTGAAATCAAGACAAACCATGTCTACAGCATTCCCCTGATCCAGCAAGGTAGTCACTTTCTCAAAAAAAGAGATCAGTTTAGTCTGACATGACTTGTTCTTGAGAAATCCATGCTGACTCTTAGTAATCACAGCCATCCTCCTAATTGTTTTCTAATTGCTCAAACCCGGTTCTCAAGATTAGAGTCTGCCACTCTTAACCACTGCACTGCAGTGGCTCTAAATAGGTTCTGGCACAGCATCTAGACAAGGCCACCTCTCACACACAGAATGGAACAACTATGGAAGAAGACAGCTATGTGGTCTAGAATTCAAAAAGGCAGGACAGAAGTAAAGTAAAGATGCAGACATCAAATGGAAAGTTCTTACTATGGCTTGTTTCTTTGATACCCAAAGCAACGTCTGTTTTCAGTTTCAAAGCATCCTTCTCCTGCTGGTAGATGCTGCTCAATACTTTGGCTTGGCACTGTGCTTCCGTGCTATCAATCACTGTCAGCAATGCTTCAAGGGACAGCAGGTGAGTTGTGTACAGTTGTCCAGAAACAGGAAAGGCATTCTGGCAAATCAAGCACAGGTAATTTAATGTTTCTCTCTCCTAACATGCAGTGTCTCACATACACTCTGGAGAGCCCCACTCCAGGAATTTGTCTATTGTTCCCCCCACTCCCAAACATTTGGAGACATAAGCTTCTTCACCAAGAACGCCAGCAAGCATTTCTACTGTGGTGAAGTGTGAGCCAGGTCTCATTTTCTACAGGACTCAAAGGTATACATGTCTTTAGGTAAGAGAGCAGCAGCAAAGGAGTTCTTTTCAGCACACCTTGGAGAGCAGCTTGGTGAGATCTTCAAAAAGGTTTGCACAGTAGTAATCACAGTCATAGTTGATGTAGAGCTCGGTGACAAAGCCAGGGACCCTCCAGAGTTGAACTATGGCCTCCAGGGCCATCTCCTTCATCTCATAGGGCATTTTGGGGTTATCTACAGTGATTATCTCCATCAACTTCTTTATGTACATCTGGTTGGAATGAGTAGTTAGGATACAGAATGAAAAAGGAAGGCAGAGATTAATTTCATGGGAAATGCAGGGTATTGTAATGAACAGTATTAGGCTGATTTACAAATAACACCAGATCACGCCTTGGCAATACCCAGAGTAAGCCAGGGTCTCACTCATTCCTTGTTCCCCTAAGTTGCTGCAATCCCCTCTCTACCTCATTTTTATTTGGGAAAAGTTTTCATTTGCCATTACACGTAAACCTTGACATGTTCCAAATTTAGGGTTGGTTTTTTTCCCCTTCACTTTTCTTGTTCATACCGAAAAATCTTAAAATGGCTGTGCGGTGTTGTTCCTGTCTTAAATACTCTTTTAAAAATAGTGTTGTCATCACCTGACTTATATTAATATAAATTCTGAGGCAGAGTGGTAGATGCAGGCCCCAAAGGGCTGCCACAGGAGGTGGGTGGAGCCCGACACAGGAAGGAAGCCCAAGGGCAGGAAAGAAGAGAAGTCATTTATTTGCATTCAGTTATAGTCTGCCTCACGCAACTCCTCAGGCAACCATTCCATACGATGGGGGACACGGAGAAGGCATGTGTACAGGCAGTTAACTTTGCCATTTGCAGGCTGGAACCCTTATAAGTTGCTGCTTCAATGAGCAAAGCTGTCCTGGCAGAGCACAGAGGGAGACATGGTACAGCAGATAAGAGGATCCAAAGCCAAGATGGGCTTTGTATGTGAAATATTAAATCAGGATTTACCTGGAAAACCACAGAATCAACTTGTGCATATGCTCAATATGTACACTTTATACCAGCGGTGTCAAACTCATTTCTTCTGAGGGCCAGATATGACATAACTGGAACCTTGTTGGGTTGGGTTGGGGGCGGGGGTGGGGAGAGATCTTCCTTGTGCTTTTGCTGCCTGGTTGCAAGAGCACAGGGAAAGCCCAGCCTGTGACGCGCCTGGAGGGGGGCGGGGGGAAGAGAAGATTTTCCCTGTGCTTCTGCAGCCTGTAGCACAAGGAAAGCCCAGCTACCCAATACCTCCCAGACAGCCCGGGAAGTGCAGGGGTGGGGAAAGAAAATCTTCCTCGTTTCTGCAGCTGCGGCCACAGAAGCATGAGGAAAGCCCAACCGGCCTGCCTCTCCGACAGTCAAAGAAGCGCCTGAGGGGGTGGGGGGAAGATACTCCTACTTCTACAGCTGAGGATTCAGAAGCACAAGGAAAGCCCAGCTGGCCCAAGAGTCAGAGAGCTGGGTCGGAGGTCAGTTGTTCGAGGGACAGATCTGAGCCTTTCAGGGCCTCTTTGACACCCCTGCTTTATACATCATCATATATACAAATCCACTTTAAAGGGTCAAAAAAAAAAGAGTCTGGATATCACAGAGCAACATTCTATTAAATTCTCAAACAAGAGTTGATAAAAATGTGGCAAAAATACATATCCATTATCCAAGCCATCATTTAAGCATCCTTGCTTTCCAAAAACACGACATCTGGATTTCAGAAGACTTACCTCTAGCTGGAATTTCAGGTGTTCTCTCATACTCTCAAAGAGGAGGAAACAAACTCGAAGGGAAGCTGCATACAAATTGAGTCGCTCCACACTCAACAACTAGGGAAGAGTTAGACGTCAGAAGACAGTTAGCACAGAAATTCTTGTCTTCTCTGCAGAAAACAATCCTCCCCTCAGCCCCAAAATCAAAACACAGGAGACCCCAACTTTTTGAGCCTGTGGGCAGCTACGGAATCCTGAGGCAGAGTGGCAGCTGCAACCCCCAAAGGGTGGCGCAGGAGGTGGAGCCCAACCCAGGAAGGAAGCCCAAGGGCAGGTGGAAGGGACCGGTCAGGGTCAGCTTGGGAGGGTGACCACAATACATTTCTCCCCAGTCATCTTCCCTCAGGCACACATACAGAAACCCCATCAGAACTCTAAAAATAGCCACCAGATGGTTTTAAATTCAAAAACCAAAGAAATATTTATTGGATGACAAAAGGCAAGGGAGAGGGATAAAATAATACGGATTAGATCTGATCAATAAGAATCAGTTGGCAGGCAGATGGTTGGCAAAATAATCAATTACTAAACACAGAGATTTTTCAGGCTGAGGTAAAATTAAATATTTAACCCTGGCAGACGATTTTTAAACTACCAAACAGGCAGGCTTTAGAATTTCACAGAACTCTAGGACTGTTTTGCAGTTCAGAAGACATAGCCCTTTGCTCTGGCTACTCAAATCATAAAAATAATGAACTGTCAGTCACTGTTTTACACAGAGAGGGAGAACTCCTGATTGGTGCTCAGAGCGTCAGAGCGGTCACAATCTCCTTTACCTTCCTCCCCCCCACAACAGAGACACTGTGAGGTAGGTGGAGCTGAGAGCTCTCCCAGAAGCTGCCCTTTCAAGACAACTCCTACTTCAGCTATGGCAGACCCAAGGCCATTCCATCAGGTGCAAGTGGAGGAGTGGGAAATCAAACCCAGTTCTCCCAGATAAGAGTCCACGCACTTCACCACTAAACCAAACTGGCTTTCAAAGAGTCAGCTGAATCATAAGAACATAAGAGAAGCCATGTTGGATCAGGCCAATGGCCCATCCAGTCCAACACTCTGTGTCACATAATGGCCAATATATATATATATATATATATACACACACACACACACACACACACACTGTGGCTAATAGCCACTGATGGACCTCTGCTCCATATTTTTATCTAACCCCCTCTTGAAGCTGGCTATGCTTGTAGCTGCCACCACCTCCTGTGGCAGTGAATTCCACATGTTAATCACCCTTTGGGCGAAGAAGTACTTCCTTCTATCCGTTTTAACCTGACTGCTCAGCAATTTCATTAAATGCCCACCTGAATCCTGAATTTCATTGAATCCAACCTGAAGTGGGACATTCGAAACCTTTGCCTTCCCAACTACTTCTGTCTTTCCAGGGTTTAGTTTCAATTTGTTTACTCTCAGCCCTTTAAGCACAGCAGCCAAGCAGTGATTTGGGACCTCTAGGATATCACCAAGAGATTCAGATGAGGATACATATCTCTGTGTACTATCTGCATATTGATAACAGCCAAACCCCCAAGCAATGGATGAGTTAGCCCAAGACCTTTACATAAAGACTGAACCACACAGGGGATACGAATGTTGCCCTATGGGACCCCACAGGATAGGTCCCACACTGATGATAACTGGTGTTCAAAGGCAGTTCTTTAGATCTGGTCCATGAGAAATGATGTGAACCAGTCCAATGCTGCTGATGCTGTCAGGATCCATGCAGTGCCTCCTGGCATGTGCTTTTGTGCATATAACTATTACTGTTAGGCCATATATTGTTGTGGGAATGGCTTGTGTTAGACTGTTATGCCTCTCACAGAAAGAGAGTGTTAGTGGCTGGGCCTCCCCTCCCTTGCTCCGTGCCATCTGGAGCCTGGGAATAAGATAAGGAGTTGAGTTCCCTGTGAACAGTTCTGTGAAGAGTCATGTCTTTGAAGGTCCCGGGGGGGGGGGGGAGTCCCCTGAGATAATGATAGAGGTAGAATTCATTAATGTGGTCTTCGTATATTTTAAGAAGGCAGGCATAGACAAGGATCCAGCAGGGTAGAAGTAGATCCCAGCAGAATCCGTCATGGAAACTCAGTCAACGTGCTCCATAGACGAGAACAGGCCGTGCATCAAGCAGCTCTTGCAGGGGGCATCTGTTGCAGTCAGCACCTAAAGCAGAGCATGTTCTTACTGACCATCCCTCGCCCGAAGGACTCATATTGTTTTGATTTTAATTGTAAGTTTTAATTGTTGTTTTATCTATGTAGTCACCTGCCCTGAATCCATTTCGGAAAAAAGCGGAATATGAATTAACTAAATAAATAAATGATTAACAAAATAAATAAATCCCACCAGGCAAGGGCATGATACAGCAGAGTTAATACCATGCACTGGGATTTTCCGAGAGGATTGAAGTGAGTCAGGAACCACAGCTGAAGAGGCCGTATTCCTAATCTTGCAAAGCCTGTGGCTGCTGCTGGGGCTGCCATGAGTCCTAAAAGTCTCTGGATGGTGAAAGCTGTGGCTTTCCCAGCAGACATGATGTCTTGAATTAGTGTCTGTATGGTCACAGCCCTGGATGGGGGTAGAAAGGAATGGAACTGAGGATGGCACCTATGAACTGTGTTGGAGTCAGAGGAGATTTTTTGAGGTTCACACAAAGTTCCACTTCTGCTAGTAGGGTGTCTGTTGTATGTCCTGACAGTTGAAATTCCGAGTCAGCTACCAGAAGACAGTTGTTGATGCAGGGAAAGAGAACTGACATCCTGAAGCCAGAGGGAGACTGCTACAATTACCACATCTTTGTGAAAACCTTTCATGTGGTTGAAATCCCAAAGGATAAAGGTCACAGCCCACTGTGAACCACAGGTAGCGTCTGCGATCAGGTCAGACAGAAAACACATCTCTGGGGTCTATTGTAGCCATCCAGGAACCTGTGGAGAGCAGAGGCAGGATCTGAGCCAGGGCTGTCATGAAAAACTTTTGGGGAGATATGAATTTGTTTAATGCTCTTGAGTCCATTACAGAGCATAACCTGCTGTCCTTTGGCACAGTGAAGTAGTAGGAATAGAAGCACTGACCTCTGTCTAACTCTGGAACAGGTTTCATTGCACTCTTGAGCAGGAGAGATTAGACCTCTTCTCTGAAAACTGTGGATGGTTGAGTAACAATGACCCGGGGGTAGGGTGGAAGATGAAGGAATTCAATCGCATACCCCTTGTCAATAACTGAGAGCATTCATCTGTCAGTTATGATGTGTTACCAAGATGTTAGGCAGAGGTACAGCCAGGTATTGGACTGGGAATATGAGTCTGGTAGGCCAACTCAGAATAAATCAAAGATTCTGTTTGGAAGGCTTGGAAGCCTTGGGTCTGGATTGCTGTTGCAAGCCAGAAAACTTAAGATTACCCATAAGTAGGTCTGTGAGAAGTATTATAAGGAGGAGACCTCCAATGTTGTTCAGGAGAGCTTCCGCTATTGACTTGAAGAGTGTCTCGACCACGACTGCAGCTGTGATCTGGATTTGAATGTTTTAGAGGCCACAGAAACGCTAAGGTTTCTAGATGCCTTTTAACACTTTTGTCAGTCTCCTATAAGACCACATCAGTGGTGGCATGGAACAAACCCACACCATCAAAGGGAAGAGCCTCAATGGTGGATTTGGTGTCAGGAGAGAGTTGTTGATTGAAGCCAAGAGTGCTGTCTTAAGGCGATGCCTGATGTGTCTTCATAAGCATATCTATATTATGCTTGGTGGAGCTGACCTGATGTTTTGAAACATATACCTTCTTCTTGGATCTTCTTTTGTGTTTGAGCTTCCTCTGGCATTGTAGGAAGGATGTCAATCAGCTGCTCCCAGAGAGCGTATTGATACCTACTGAGGTAAGATAGACAAGTTGCATTCTTAATGCCCAAGGCAGGAGTAGAATAAAATGTTCTGCTAAATGAGTTCGGTTTTTTCCCTTCTTTGTCAGTTGAAGACAAAGAGTGTTTCCCTTCGGAGGAAGAAGAAACTGCCACGGAGTTTGGTTTGGGGTGACACAGTAAGAATTCAGCATCCTTTTCCTGGATCTTATACATATGTTCCAACCTCCGTGAGGAGACTGCTGCAGATACGGGTTTATCCCAAAGTTACTTTGATGGCTTAGAGAAGCACTGAGGTCATGGGCCATGCAACTGCAGCGGATGTATCCTTTTGTACAATATCAAAAACAAGATCAGTTACTTCTGGTTGAATTTGAACAACAGGGATCCCTAGAGTATGAGCCATCTGCTTCATCAGTTCTGCGTAGGACCTGAGGTCCGCTGACGGAGATGGGCAGATCATTCTGAATCAGGAACAATAGATTGGGTATGTTAGGTGTAGGATCCGCCAAGTCAGAATCTGATTCACTACCTGATGAGCTGGGAGGGTCATTGGTATCAGAACGTCCCAATTCCAACGAAGGCCAAGGCAGCAGAGATTTGGGTTTCGCCGTCAACAGTTTTTCATTGTGCTTGGTCTTGAGTTAATGTTTCTTAGGTGAAGCAGGCACCTTGGGAGTGGAATGGATCAAGAACACTGACTGCTGATCCCAGTCAGGAACAGTTTGAGCTGGGAGCCATGGGAAACCTGGGGGACAGGATGCATTAAGGTACTGGAATTGCCTTTATTTAGAAAAAAAATTAGCACGGTCGTTTGTCAACCATTTAAAATATTGGATTAAAAGAATAAAAGCTCCCTATTATTATCTGGAATTACGTCATTCAAAGTTAAATATTCTACCATTGGATGCCACAATGCAACAAATTTTCCCTGTTGTTTTACATAGTGGACACTGAAAGTGTGTCTAGTACATTTACTTAGCACAGACATTTCCCATAATGTATTCTGCTAGCGAGCAAGTTTGGTGTAGTGGTAAAGTGCGCGGACTCTTATCTGGGAGAATCGGGTTTGATTCACCACTTCTCCACTTGCACCTGCTGGAATGGCCTTGGGTCAGCCGTAGCTCTTGTAGGAGTTGTCATTGAAAGGGCAGCTTCTGTGAGAGCCCTCTCAGCCCCACCCACCTCACAGGGTGTCTGTTGTGGGGGAAGGAGATAAAGGAGATTGTAAGCTGCTCTGAGACTCTGATTCAGAGAGAAGGGCGGAGTATAAATCTACAGTCTTCTTCTTCTTCAACATTGAAAGTGAAGGTACTCTGTTCTCTTTCCAGTTACGGGCAAGAGTTATTCTCACCACCACTAAAAGCAATCCACTGAAGTCTCTAATGATAAATCAGCCGAAAAGAGATCCAGAAGAAAGACTTCAGGTAGAAAAATAAGTCCATATCCACAATTGATTTTATCTGCTTAGCGATTTGTTGCCAAAATGATGTTAAATGATTTGTTGCCAAAATGATGTTAAAATGATGTTATCAGGAAGTTCTTCCTAATGTTGAGCCAGAAACTCTTTTGATTTAAATTCAACCCACTGGTTCTGGAGCTACCTTCTGGGGCTACAGAAAACAATTCCACACCATCCGCTATATGACAGCCCTTTAAGTACCTGAAGATGGTGATCCTATCACCATCCTCTGGACTTGTTCCAGCTTGTCTATATCCTTCTTAAAATGTGGTACCCAAGTAAGGTCTTACCAGAGCAGAGTAAAGCGATACTATCACATCATGTGATCTGGACACTTTACTTCTGTTGTTTAATTGGTGCAGAATCAAACAGATGTTGCATCTGGAGATACTGGAACCAAGGGATTTTATGGCTGATTTTACCATCCAGTTGGGTTTGAGAACAAAAATGACCTTTATCAACTACATCACAGAATCTGGTAACCCTAGCCTGCTTCCAGTGTCAAAACACGGCAAAGTCCTTCCCAGGGGGGAACCATTCCTGGCACAAGAACAAAGACTGAAATGCCAGGTATAAGGGTTGTTTTATATTTAGCCCAAATCTTCAAAGTAATTTTAATTTTCGATTTATACCCTGCCATATCCTGCAAGTGAAGTTATTGATTTTGGTATAAGCCCTGTTAAGAGATAGTTTCCATTAGAATTCTTCCAGAGTATGGGGCAGTATATAATTCCTCTATTTGAAGTCAATAAGTCTGTGTTTTTGCCTTTGGTCCCAAGGGTGCTTAGGAGGAGGGCGCCATCTATAAATGAGACTCTCCTCTGGAATCGGTGGACAGCATGGGTGGTTGAGATCCAGTCGTGCAGGTGCTGGAGGGTTCCAAGGTTGAGCTGGAGAGTCGACAGCTGAGGCTTGGCTTGGCATGCTACCTCCACTTGTTGATGCGTTTACCACAATTAAGCCAGTCAAGTGGCCAGTTACTTGGGTAAGCATCGGAGAGTTCACCCGATGAATCATTGACCGCAGAAGTTTAAGAGGTACCAACGTCAAGAAAGTCTGGTCCACTGCACAGGCCGAGGCTGTCTCTATGTGGGGTGCAGAGCCTAAGGATGAGCTCTGAGATCTCCGCTTCTTCTTGGAATGAAAGAGTCAGCAGTCAACTTGTGATCTTTGTTGGCGATGCCAAGGAGGATTGGAGGCTGATGTACCAGTGTCGACAGTGCCATTGATGCTGAAGGAGTCGGTTTTGTAGTTGTACTTTGGCAGGAAGAGACAACTACTAATGCCATATTGCCCTTGGAGCGGATTTGGCTGTCAAAGTGAGGCCTGAATCCTGGCTGCTTGGTTCTTTTGCGTTTGCCAGGTGAACTTCAAGCAATGGCGACAAGTGTCTGTATGATGAGCCTCCCCCAAGCATAAGAGGCACAACGAGTGTCCATCAGTCAGGACACTCCCACAACTGATTATTATTATTATTTCAAGGAGCTAACAAATCACCAACCAGAGCCCAGGATGCAGTCAGAAGAGAGTTGGTGGGATCCTAGTGCCCTTCTCCAGGCATGCATGGTGGAGCTCACGATCATGCCCAGAGACGGACACAAAAATCCTCCTTCTGGAGACTGAAGATCACCGCCGGGGTCGGTGCAGTATTAACAACGGTGTGAAGCACAGAGACCACGAAGAAGATTCCCTTTACATAACAAAAAGTCTGAATAGCCAATTAATTGCAGCTTCAGTGGCCAATCAGAAGCCCTGCTCTATCACCTTCCTGTCGGTGAAGCCAAGAAAGGTGTCAGGAGGCACCATGGAATCACACTGGGGAACCCTGGCATAAAATAAGGTCTCTTCTAAGCTGCATTCATACAAAGGCTGTGTTTTTACACATAAGTACTTTACAAGTACCTGTACAATCCAAACTCACTTGAAAGAGGTAGCGGCATAACTCCTCCTTTACGAGTCCCAGGAGGGATGGACATTTGACCACAGAAGTCAGCTCTAGAGCAACAGTAAGCAACTGCAGCCCCATGTGGATCATGACGTCTGAGTTGTGGCGGTCATGCGGGTTAGTGAGGGAGATGAGGAAACGGAGTAGTTCTCGGATGCAAGGCAGTCCATAAGGGACTAGTGCTGATCCTGTAAGAAAGCACATAGATTTGCACACCAAGGGAAAGAAAGAGCAACAGAAGGCAGGAGGCTTATACAACAGTAGCAAATTCTACTCTGGCCCCTTTTTAATCAGTGCCAAGAGACACTGAGGGAGGCAAAAAGAACGAACTCCTGTGGTTGGAGTTTCAGACTAGGAGCGCGGAGATGCAGGTTCAAATCCCCACTGGATGAATTGGGACCAGTCAGTCTCCGCCCGCCTTCTCTTGCAAGGATGCTGTGACAGCAAGTGTGCTTCCCCCCCCTGGGAACACAAAGCGGAGGCACGCCCACGTCCTCACCTTCCTTTTGAGAGCACTGTGTAAACCGCACTCCCCGGGGATTGACGTAGTCCATGTCATGAACCGAAGTGGAGTCTGAGTGTTCAGCTGCCGATGTGCACTCCTCTAGAACTTCTGGAATGGACTCCACTGAAGCAGAGGGGGTCTTTTCTTCTGGGTGGTGTTCATTCTTTAGCCATGCATGTTAATATGAAGGGAAATAAAGTAAGTAGAAGCTAGCACAAGCAACCCAACCATTCAAGACCCACAGCCAGAACACACCCCAAAGGGTATCACTCCTGGGGCCAGACACCTGATGTTTAAAGCAACAATAAACGCCTCCCACTACCTGAGAAGAAAAGCACACGGGAGAACATCCATAATGGGCAGGGCCCATCATGTCCTTTATGGAAGCTTTTCCTTCTTTTTACACCTCCAGCTCATCAGAAGACTTCCAGGCACGGAGCCCTGCCTGACTCCTCCGCAGACCTTAATGGGAATCAGGGGAAACGGATAGGAGGATCTGGACTGGCAATAAGCTTCAGATCTTTCCTCGGGGGTTGCACTGATTTTGCCTCCGGGGACACGCTGCAGAACAAACCACTGCCGGGCCTGCTGTCCATTTTACTGCTGTCTTCCTGGTCAAAGGACAAATCCAGTTTTTGCCTCAAATGTGAGGGTCAAAGAGAAGAAAAGCCACTAAGCAGAAGCCAGAACATGTAATATTACAACAAACACTGCAAGAAAGGTATCGTCAAATTAGAAATCAGGAGGGCAGCAAAACAACCTGAATTAATGGAATAACATTGAAATGCGCTCACAAATACAAAATACTTGACTACAACTAGTAACTAATCACACTGTGTCCCCCAACAAAAAGTACTAAATGTCAGTAAGTGAAGTTCATAGACTTTCAAACATTCCACAAGAGGAGACCACAGCTGACCAGCCGAAAACGCCTTTTCCAGATATGCTAAAGAGCATTTCAATTTTTCCCTCCAGTTCAAGTGGCTGCTTCAATGGAATCCAGTTTCTGTTTCTAACGTCCGACACAAGCGTTCACAGTGCTCATTAGGAAACCCAGGACCTATAGATCCAGAAAAGGCACTTTCAGCTGGTTACCTGTGGTCTCCTCTTGTGGAATGTCTGAAAGTCTATGGACTTCACTTATCGACATTTAGTACTTTTTGTTGGGTGTGATTAGTTTATTTATTTAATTAATTCAATTTATATCCGCCTTCCCCACCAAGGCAGGCTCAGGGCGGCTCACATGCTCATGACTATACATAAAACAATAAAAACAATTTAGAAATTAACAATTCAGGTGCTATGATCTTAATGATGTTACCCAGCTATTCCAGCTAGACGTTCTCCATAGAGCAGAGCTTAATGGTCCAAATGTTCTATATGAAGCAGATAGCAAGAGGTAATCACATATTTTTGGATCACTGCCATGGCTAACAACCTAAATTACGAATGCCTGGTGGGTGTTGTCTTACAGGCCTGGCAGAACTGTATGAGCTCTCGCAGGGCCCTGACCACCTCAGGGAGCTCATTCCACCAGTGTGGGGCTACTACAGTTGACATGAGCCGGGCCTATTAAGGGCTGGGGACTGATAGCAGGTTTTTTGACCCAGACCAAAGTGCTCTCTGGGGAACATGTGGAGAAAGGTGGTCCCTAAGGTATGCAGGCCCCTGGCCATATAGGTCTTTGAAGGTAAGAACCAGCACCTTGAAACGAACCCGGTATGCAATGGGCAACCAGTGCAGCGCTTTCAGCACAGGTTGCATGTGCTCCCCCAAGGGAAGGCCTAGTAGCAACCTGGCTGCAGCATTCTGCACTAGTTGGAGCTTCCAAGTTTGAGACAAGGGCAACACCATGTAAAGAGAATTGCAGTAATTCAATCTCGAGGTGACCATAGCAGGGATCGCTGTCGCTAAGTTGTTGCGTTTGAGGTAGGGGACCAGCTGCCTTACTAGCCAAAGATGATAAAAGGTGGATCTGGCAGCCTTATTTATTTAATCAGATTTAAATCCTGCCCTCTCGATGGGCTCAGGGCAGCTAACAACAAATAAAAGCAACATAAAATATTTAAAAAAACAAAATATACAATAAAATCATTTCCACACATTTTATAGTAGGGTAAAAGTATAGTATAGTAAAAGTCCAAGATGCTAGTTACTAGTATTTGCATATACTTATGTACTCAGTTTTGTATTTGTGAGCACATTTCAATGTTATTGTTAACAGTGTTGGTGATGCTATCCCTTGTGGTGGATTCTGTGTAGTGGCTTTTCTTCTCTTTGTTTCTCCCACGCTAAGTTCCCTTTTGTTTTCAAGTGCAAGGATCGCACACTTGCAGCTGATTCCCTGCCGTAGTCTGGGAATAACAGTGACCTTGCATGGAAATATTTATCTGATGCTTGGTCAAGTGCAGAGTTTTATTTTGATAGATAAGAGTAAGATCCTTCTTACTGATAGGAAGGTGATCTAATATGGGAGAAATTATTTCCCAAAGGAAATACTAATAACACGCCACACACACCAGCAGTAGCCAGACAATTCCAAGGATTCCTGAATGGAGCCAACTGTTTGGACCCAACTTTGATGGGTGGAACTGAAGAAAGGGCCTTCTCAGTAGGCACTGAAGAAAAGGCCTTCTCTACCCAGGGAGATTTAACTGTCTTCCACCAGTGGGTGAAGAAATTTGTTTCATTTGGCATCCTTCACTTACTCTCCCTCCCATTTGTGTTCTGTTTGTTTTTAACTCTTATATTATTGTTATATTTGTAGGTACATGTTTTTAAAGTTTGTTTTAGTATTCCGACTGTTCACCACCTTAGGGACCCTAGAGGTTGGCTGGAAAGGCAACATAAAAAACATTTCAAACACAAGGAACAGAAAGCCGGCAATCCTGAGGGAGAGGGCTACAGAGGAATGGAATCAGTGCCCTGAGCCATCTATTTCCTGCTCTCTTTGTCCACCAAGGCAACGGATTGCTGCTTTCACTTCTTTGGCTATAGGATGCTTGCACAAGGATGGAACTGGAAGCAACATGAGCAATGGAACTGGAAACAACATGAGCAACAATCAGCACAGTCAACAACCATCTTCCTTATCTTCACACCCCGTCCAACCCTCCCAGCAATTAACACAGAACAATAGTCACATTCAACAGCCAGTTTCCTTATCACTACCCTTCCAGGAAGCCCCACCAAACAATGGGCACATCCACAAACCAATTGCCCTTTCACCACACCCCCTCCAGCCTAGAAATAGCAGCTCTCCAGCAGCCCTGGCCTCACTCAACGCACAGCAGCCAAGAAGGTCAGAGCGCCTGCTCTGACTGCAACGCCACTGAGGATGTTCTCCGCAGCTGAGAGCGAAACGTCTGGAAGAAAAACTTTCTCCAGTAGAACACGGCACTTGAGCCCGAAAGATTCTACAAACCCTAATGATGTTACCAGCTGTGAAAACCTGAAATCTTTGATAATGTTCCTTGTGTTTGAAACGTGAATGACCAGTTCTCTTGGTACATCTTATATAATGTTCACCAAAGCAAAACAGTGTTCATGGCCTCTGGCCTCTGCAGTCCACTGACCACAGAAAACAATATACCTGTGCTATAGAAAGAGTCAGGGTAGGAAAAGTGTAGAAGTAGAAGAAACGGGTAAAAAACAGATGAGAAATGTTCCAATGTCCACACAGAAACGTTCCTGATCATGCTGCTGCTGCTGCAACTCATACAAAAAACGGAGTGAGGCTTTCCCTCTCTAACCACATATCCTGCTTTGGCTGGGCTGATCTGGCCTCCTAAGCTCTCAAAATCTCAGAGGCCTGCTCTGCATAAGACGAAAATCATGTGCCCACATGAGAAGGCAGAGGAAGACAACAGGGACGTGGCCTGCTCCCTCGAGAGCTGAAAGGCCAACGGAGACAATAGAAGCTCACACCTGGAGGTCTAGCCGCTCTCTGAATCGAGGTTCACTGAGAGGCATTGCTGCACTGATTCCCAAAGGGTTGATGGTTTGCAGGTCTGTCAGATCCTCCTTTGAGCTCATCTGGGAGGAAATCTCTATGCCACTGTCAGTGGAGGGGCTGACCGCCGAAGACGTGCTTTCTGAACTTCCCGATGAGATGGGAGAAGGTGCGTCTACAAAACTGACTCCTCCTGTTGAATAAGGAATGACAGCAATAAGCAAAGTCCCACTACTATCTAAGATGCATGCATAGCAAAACAGCACACAATCCTCTCCCCATTTGCATGTGGATCCCATAATGTTGGATTGCCCCCAAACACAGCAGCCTCTCTTCTCACTGGACGGGGCTGCATAAAGTTGTTTATTATCATCATCATTTTTTTACTTGACACATTTATATACCATCTTCCTGCCATAGTATTCAAGGCAGGTTCCAGTTCAAAATAATGCCTACACAGAACACAAAAGGAAAGAAAGGGAGAAGGAAAAGAAGAAACACCCAAACCCTTTCTGAGATGCTGGCCAAGAACACCATGAAAGAAGCAAAGAAAACTTGTGGGATAAAAAAGAGCTGGGTTAAGGAAGTGAGTTGGTCCTTTGAGTCAAACTGGCCCACAGAAGAGACAGAAGCCATCACTTTTGAATACTCAACACTGGGACAAGTTTTGTCCCAAATACATTAACCTAAGAGAGAACACTGTCATTCAACATACTTCTTCTCAAACATCTTGGGTGTAACAAATAAGACACAAATCTTTTAATTATGCTCGTTTTCAGCCAAGTGTGATAATTAGGGTACCAACCTCCAGGAGAGACCTGAAGTTGTCCCATAATCACAACTGACACCTCTTGGGGAAAATAGCGGATTGGAGAGCAGATGCAATGGAATCACCTTCCACTGAGCTTCCTCGCCTCCTCAGGTATACCCCCAAATCTCCAGGAATTTCTCAACCTAAAGTTGGCAACTCTCGCTACTACTCCCTCTCCATTCTCTATTCTGATTGTAACTACCAAATGCTGTTTCATGCTGGCATTTTCCAGTCCAACTATGGTTCAAGACCACTGTAGTTATGGACTTTTCACCGCACTCCAATAAGGTGCCCCCAGCCCTCAGAGTCAGCTTCCCAGTCAGTCACCCACCTGCGAGGCTGCTGGACAGGCCTGGGCCGCTGGAAACAGGCTGCTCTGGTCCTGAAGATGCTCTGGTCACATGATAAGAGGTCCGTGGTGATCGCTTCTGCTTCTTCCATTTTGAGGAGTCACTCATTCCTCCTGCTCTCATCTTCAACTGTGAATACCAAACACAGTTTGCTAAAACAAAAAACCATCTCTAAAGCCACCCAGTACCAAACAGGCAATGGTACTCTATCAGGTACAGTCCTAGGATCATGCCAGTTTTCCCCAAGCGTATCATTCACAAGCCTTGTACATTTCCTTGTACATTTAGTTATGTTTGTAAGTTATCTAAAAACATCTTAGCCTAATATTTTAAAGGGAAAAGTGCACTATCATTTCTTCTGGAAAGCCAGTTTGGTGTAGTGGTTAAGTGCATGGACTCTTATCTGGGAGAACCGGGTTTGATTCCCCACTCCTCCACTTGCACCTGCTTGGAATGGCCTTGGGTCAGACATAACTCTGGCAGAGGTTGTCCTTGAAAGGGCAGCTGCTGTGAGAGCCCTCTCAGTCCCACCCACCTCACAGGATGTCTATTATGTGGGGAGAAGACATAGGTGATTGGAAGCCGGTCTGAGTCTCTGATTCAGAGAGAAGGGCAGGGTATAAATCTGCAATTCTTCTTATTCTTCTATTCACAAACACACATTTTAAAAAATGTTCTAAGTTAAGGCTATTTCTACACATTTATTCATGCACTAAAATCTATACAAAATTTAACTTCAGGTCCATGCATGGAATTCTGTCCAACATGAACAGTAGTTGTACAATCTCACACACAACATGGGCCAGGCTCCACCCATTCACCATTTGCTCCAAGCCTTTCTCTTTGCAGTTCAAATCCTTAATTGGAGCTCAGAACAGAACTTGGAAACAATCTTAAAGATCTGCTTAGATGTAAATCCCAACTGAGTCCGAAGGCACTTATTTACAGGTCAGTGTGCACAGAACTGCAACCTTAGATAACAGGGAAAGCAAAGGACAAATACTTGAGGGGCAAAAATGCAAAAGAATCAGAGTTGGAAGGGGTTCTAAAGGCCACCTAATCCCACCCCCTGTTCAATGCCGGATCAGCCGAGAGCATCCCTGACCTGTGTTTGTCTGGCTGCTGCTTCAAGACTGCCAGGGAGGGGAGCTCACCACCTCCCTTCGTAGCTGATTCCACTGCTGAATAACTCTGACAGTAAAAAAGTTGTTCCATGATATCCAGTCAGTACCTTCTCACCCTTAATTAAAACCCATTCTTGCAAGTCCTCTCCTCTGCTGCCAACAGGAACAGCTCCGAGCCCTCTTCTAGGTGACAAATACTTTCAATACAGAGCAATCCCCCACCGCCTCCTTTTCTCCAGACTGAATAGTCCCAAGCCCCTCATCCTTTCCTCACAGGCCCCTAACCATCCTGTCACTCTTCTCTGCACCCACTCTACTCTGTGGTCTGACCAACGGAGGGCTCAATGAAGGCATCAGACAACAGAACTGACTGACTCTCAGAGCAGCCATCTTCCTCCCTAGCTGAAAAGCTGGATCTGGGAGAAAAACAACTGGCTATTTCTACACTGTGAGACAGTAAAGGGGGTTGCAGGGGAAGAAATGGAACCTTAAATACTCACCAGGGGGGCTCCTTCTGCTCTGAGGTGGGGGGGGGGTCTTGGAATGGGTGACTCCCATCAAATTAGCAGAAAAAGTTCCATTACTAAACACCTTATAAGATTCAGCCAGAAGACCATCAATGCCTGGGGATTTATTGCTTTTTACATTTTTAATAGCATTTTGAGTATTGCTTTTTACATTTTAATAGTATTTCATCGAGATAGGCGCATCCAATAAATCTGTGTTTTGATGAGATATGCTTGACAAATTCATCAAGGGACAAATAGGTTTTGATGTCTATCAAAACAGGATTTGTAGATCGATATGTCATAAAAGGAGTCCATCAAGAGGGTTTTAAACTAATACCGCAAGAGGAAGAAGACGACCAACACAGAGATTTAAATAAAGGAGAGTAAATAACTGAGGCTGCCTGGGAGGGCTGGATCCAATGTGACAGAGAGCTGGGGTGAGTGATACAGAGATCACAATTGAAAAGCCTTGCCAATTTAAAGTGATAGACCAAAAACTGTATCAGGTTGCGTTAAGAAGAAAATATAGCGTAGTCTGGGAGAGAAAGAAACAATTAGTCCTTCCCAGTAGATATAGGATGCAAGTGTTGGAGTTGGCCCATGCCACACCCATGGCCTCTCACCTAGGCATCAACAAGACAAGGGACAGAGTACAGAAAAGGTTCTTTTGGCCAAATATGGGCAAGGACATAAGGGCTTTTTGTAAATCTTGTCAGGCCTGCCAATTGGTAGGAAAAGGCCTGGATAAGACAAAAGGACTATTACAGCCAGTCCCTATAGTCACAGAGGCATTTGAGAAGATAGGAGTAGATATTGTGGGTCCTATCTCCAGAGTCACCAGAAGGGGAAACAAGTACATCCTTACTTTCGTAGATTATGCCACAAAGTTTACAGAAGCGGTTCCTCTTAGGGACATTGAGGCCAAAACCGTAGCGGAAGCCCTGCTGAATGTGTTTGCAAGGCTGGGTTTTCCAACAGAAATGGTGACTGATTTAGGCACAACTTTTATGTCAAATGTGATGCAGCAGTTATTGAGAGCTTGTGGGATCCGGTATGTAACAACAACAGCATACCATCCTCAAGCCAATGGATTGAATGAAAGGTTCAATGGCACCTTGAACCATATGTTGAAAACATATGCCTACAAACATCCCAACGATTGGGACCAGCACTTGCAACACCTGCTCTTCAAGTACAGGGAGGTACCCCAAGAAAGTTCCGGGTTCAGCCCATTTGAACTACTCTATGGGAGACAAGCCAGAGGACACCTTGATGTTTTGAAGGAGGTGAGGTCCGGGCACGAGGATATCCAGGAGGCAGATATCATCACCTATCTACAAGAGCTACAACAACATCTGCAGGAGGTGAGGACGGCCGCTGCAGACAACATGAGAAGAGCACAACGATGGCAGAAACTGTGGTATGACTCCAAGTCCAGGGACAGAGAGTTTAAGCCGGGGGACCAAGTCTTAGTTTTGAAACCCAGGAGGAAGAACAAGCTAGATGTTGCCTGGGAGGGACCTTATACCATCGCCCATAAGGTCTCCAACGTGAACTATTTGGTAACCCTAAGTGAAAATGGTGAACAGTGTAAAGTGTTCCATGTAAATATGTTAAAACCTTATTATGATAGAGGTAATTTGGTACTAATTGCTAAAAAGGAAATGTGTGAGGGAACTGAATTGTGAGGTTGGGGGAAATTATCCCAAGAAGTTACCATTAGTGAGGTTCAGTTCGCCCCTTCTCTTACTAGAGAACAAAGAGGCCAAATACAAGCAATTTGGGGAAAGTACCAAACCATTTTTTCCAATGTACCAGGGAAAACAAACTTAGTACATCATAAGATTGATACTGGGGATTCGAGGCCTGTGGCACTTCCACCATATAGAGTGACCGGCTCGAATGCCTCGTATGTACAAAAGGAGGTAGAGGAAATGTTAAAGTTGGGTCTGATTGTACCATCTGAAAGTCTTTGGGCCTCACCTGTAGTCCTAGTACCCAAGCCTGATAAAACCATGAGGTTTTGCGCAGACTACAGGAAGTTAAATAAGGTTACGGTACCTGATTTGTACCCCATGCAACGCATAGATGAGTTGGTGGAAACAATTGGAGCTGCCAATTTTATTACAACTCTAGATTTAATAAAAGGTTATTGGCAGGTGGCTATGGACCCTAAAGATAATAATAATAATAATAATAATAATAATAATAATAATAATAATAATAATAATAATAATAATAATAATAATAATAATAATAATAATATTTATATCCCGCCCTCCCCGCCGAAGCAGGCTCAGGGAGGCTAACAACACCAATCCATACAATAAATTATACAACAGGTTTTAAAATCACATTCACTTAAAAGACACTCCAATTAAAATTAACATTCCTAGTGCTACTCTATTAGGTGTAAATACTATGGCGGAATCACTTAAGGCGAATCATCAGTCGTTCAGTCAGGCAAAGGCCATCCCAAAAAGGAAGGTCTTGCATTGTTCAAGGCTCCACAGGGCCCGCACTTCTTCCGGGAGCTGGTTCCATAGGTGCGGAGCTGCAATGGAGAAGGCTCGTGTACGGGTGTTCTTTAATTTTGCCTCCTTCGGCCCGGGGATAGTCAGCTGGTTCTTCCCAGCTGACCTCAGTGCTCTCTGGGGTTCATATGCGGATCAACAGAAGACGGCATTTGTAACCAAAGAGGGACTCTTTGAGTTTACAGTGCTCGCATTTGGATTGAGGAACGCTCCATCCACGTTCCAAAGGTTGATAGATAAAATGTTAGTGGGACTTAAAGAATTTGCTCTTGCATATATTGATGATATTGCTGTTTACAGTAACACCTGGAAAGAACACTTACAGCATTTGGCCATTGCGTTCCAATGAATAAAAGATGCGGGTCTTACCATCAAGGCATCTAAGTGTCAGTTAGCCATGGCCCAGGTGAAATATTTAGGGCATGTGCTAGGAGGAGGTAAGATAAAAGCAGATTGGGGAATGGTGCAAGCCATACACGAGTGGCCCAGACCCCAAACGAAGAAACAAATTAGAGCATTTTTGGGCGTAGGATACTACAGGAGATTTATTCCTGAGTTTAGCTCAATAGCAGCCCCACTATGTGAGTGCACAAAGAAAAAGAACCCTGATACAGTAAAATGGAATGCAGAGTGTCAGAAAGCTTATGAGCATCTGAAAGTGGTTCTAACTACTGAGCCAGAGTTAAGAACTCCAGATTTTTCCAAGGAGTTTACCCTATTTACTGATGCATCTAATGTTGGGATAGGTGCAACATTAAGCCAACATGGAGAGGAGGGACAGTATCATCCCATCCTTTATTTGAGCAGGAAACTTTTAGACCGGGAACAACACCTCTCAGTTATTGAGAAAGAATGTCTAGCAATAGTATGGTCCATAGGAAAAATGAAACCATACCTATGGGGGAGGAAGTTTACTTTATGCACAGACCATTCCCCCCTGAAATGGTTAAACCAGGTGAAAGATACCAACAGTAAACTAATAAGGTAGAGTTTACAGCTCCAGGATTATAATTTTGACATACAACATATACCTGGAAACAAAATGTAACCGTGGATGCACTGTCGAGAACAATGTAAATTTTGAAAAATTGTTTTGTATTGTGACAGTATTGAAGGTATTATTACTTATACATGAAGAAAAATGTACATAGTTATGAATTTAAGGTTATAACATAATGGTTAAAGTTATAACGAAGTATAACCCAAGTAGGTGTGCCCCACGTGCCCATTGCTCAGCAAAAGGCTGAGACCTTTCGCCTTACACAATGATTCATAAGGGAAGGACATGTGACGGAATTGTAAGGGTTAATAGAAAAGCAAAGGACTCAGGGAGTCTGAGTCAGGTGATCTGAGGGTGGGGGCCGGAGTGCTCAGAACTCTCAAGATGAGTAAGTGACAAAAAATCGGCTGGAGAGTCAACTGTCAGCAACTGTCAGAGGGAGACAGTTGAAGTGGACAGTATATGGTCAGCAGGAGAGCTGATACAGAGAGCTGTGAAGAGACTTCTGGTGAAGTAAAGCTCGCTGTTAGCTATGTGGAGACAGCCAGGTGGCTGAGAGTGACAATCGAGTATCACAGTGAAAGACCTGAGTGGTCACAGAAATATTTACACTACTCTTAAGAACTTACAAGGTTGCTGAGGAAGAGATGTGGGTCTGAGGGAGTCAGGAGGGCTGGGAGAAGACATACCAGTCGACTCAAGAGACCAGACACATAAAGCCCAAGAGGGCAACTTAATTAGAGTTTGGAGAGTGAAGAATATAAGAACTGTGGACCCTGAGATACCTCAGTGAACCTCTGTTCTGTAAAGTCAGAAATGTTTAGCAACTGTCATTCATCCAAGATACAAAATACCTATGTAAATACATCCCTTCCCCCCAGCTGAAGACTGTGTGTAAATAAAAATCTGTGCTTAACTGTTAAGTTCTCTGGTGCCTGAGTATTTGGAATCAGCAGCAAATCAGCAGTGGTCCCCTACATACATAGTTATCTATCTGAAAATAAAAGAGAACCCCGAAGAGACTAGAAATGCTTATTATACCCACTCCCTTCACTCATCAGTCGTGAGGTAACACAAGAAGAAAGAAATAAAGCCGGCAGGAGGGGCTGGGGTCGCCATAAGTCGCCCTAAGTTGAGTGGTGCAGGGCGGTCATACACCTGACTACACTGAATGAGTACAGACCATCTCTGGAGATGGTAATAGGCAAGGCATAGCATCTGGGCTGCTGGGAGACATGGACAGGTAGCAGAGAAGCACCTGAGTGCACAGAATAAGTACAAACCCCTCTGGAGATGGTAGTAGGCAAGGCATGGCATCTGGGCTGCTGGGTGACATGGACAGAGAGGTAGCTGAGAAGCAGCTGAATGCACTTGATGAGTACAGACCCTCTCTGGAGATGGTGGTAGACAAGGCATGGCATCTGGGCTGCTGGGTGACATGGACAGAGAGGTAGCTGAGAAGCACCTGCCTGCACTGAATGAGTACAGTCCCCCTCTAAAGAAGGCAGTAGGCAAGGCATGGCATCTGGGCTACTGGGTGACATGGACAGAGAGGTAGCTTTGAAGCGCCTGAGTACACTTAGTGCACAGACCCAATCTGGAGAGGGTAGTAGGTAAGGAATGGCATCCAAGCTGCTGGGTGACATGGACAGAGAGTACCTTAGTGCAGTGAAAGAGTACAGACCCTCTTTCGAGATGGTGGTAGGCAAGGCATGGCATCTGGGCTGCTGGGTGACATGGAAAGAGACATAGCTGAAAAGCACCTGAGTGCACTGAATGAGTACAGACCCCCCTATGGAGATGGCAGTAGGCAAGGCATGGCATCTGGACTGCTGGGAGACATGGACAGAGAGGTAGCTGAGAAGCACACGACTACACTGAATGAGTACAGTCCCCCTCTGGAGATGGCAGTAGGCAAAGCATGGCATCTGGGCTACTGGGTGACATGGACAGAGAGGTAGTTGAGAAGCACCTGACTGCACTGAATGAGTACAGACCCTCTCTGAAGATGGCAGTAGGCAATGCATGGCATCCAAGCTGCTGGATGACATGGACAGATAGGTAGCTGAGAAGCACCCGACTTCACTGAATGAGTACAGACCCTCTCTGGAGATGGCAGTAGGCAAGGCATGGAATCCAAGCTGCTGGGTGACATGAACAGAGAAGTAGCTGAGAAGCACCTGACTGCACTGAATGAGTACAGACCCCCTCTGCAGACGGCAGACTGGAAGGCATGGCATCCAAGCTTCTGGGTGACATGGACAGAGAGGAAGCTGAGAACCCCCTGACTGTACTGAATGAGTACAGACACTCTCTGCAGATGGCAGACAGCAAGGCATGGCATCCAAGCTGCTGGGTGACATGGACAGAGAGCAAGCTGAGAAGCACCTGACCACTCTGAATGAGTACAGACCCCATCTAGAGATGGCAGTAGGCAAGGCATGGCATCTGGGCTGCTGAGAGACATGAACAGAGATGTAGCTGAGAAGCACCTGAGTGCACAGTATAAGTACAGACCCCATCTGGACATGGTAGTAGGCAAAGCATGGCATCAAAGCTGCTGGGTAACATGGACAGAAAAGTACCTGAGAAGTACATGACTGCATTGAATGAGTACACACCCTCTCTGGCGATGGCTGTAGGCAAGGCAAGGCATCTTGGCTTCTGTGTGACATGGACAGAGAGGTAGCTGAGAAGCACATGACTGCACTGAATGAATACAGACCCCCTCTGCAGATGGCAGACGACAAGGCATGGCATCCAAGCTACTGAGTGACATGGACAGAGAGGTAGCTGAGAAGCAGCTGACTGCACTCAATAAGTACAGACCCTCTGTGCAGATGGCAGACAGGAAGGCACGGTATGCAAACTGCTGGATGACATGGACAGAGAGGAAGCTGAGAAGCACCTTACTGTACTGAATGAGTACAGACCCTCTCTGGAGATGGTGGTAGACAAGGCATGGCATCTGGGCTACTGGGTGACATGGACAGAGAGGTAGTTGAGAAGCACCTGACTGCACTGAATGAGTACAGACCCTCTCTGGAGATGGTGGTAGACAAGGCATGGCATCTGGGATGTTGGGTGACATGGACAGAGAGGTAGCTGAGAAGCACATGACTGCACTGAATGAGTACAGACCGCCTCTGGAGATGGCAGTAGACAAGGCATGGCATCCAAGCTGCTGGGTGACATGGACAGAGAGGTAGCAGAGAAGCACCTGACTGCACTGAATGAGTACACATCCCCTTTGAAGATGGCAGAAGGCAAGGCATGGCATCTCGGCTGCTGGAAGACGTGAACAGAGAGGTAGCTGAGAAGCACCTGAGAGCACAGAATAAGTATAGACCCCCAATGGAGACGATAGTAGGCAAGGCATGGCATCTGTGATGTTGGGTGACATGGACAGAGAGGTAGCTGAGAAGCACCTGACTGCACTGAATGAGTACAGACCCTCTCTGGAGATGACAGTAAGCAAGGTATGGCATCTGTGCTGCTGCGAGACAAGGACAGGTAACTGGGAAGCACCTGACTGCACTGAAAAAGTACAGACCCTCTCTGCAAATGGCAAGGCATGGCTGTCACGGCTGGGGCCGGGTCAGGCAAAGTCCAGAGGCAGTCCGAGGTCTGTAGCCAGTAAGCAGGAGGGTCCGAGGCGCCAAATCCGAATCACTGTAGAAGTATCGCAGGTCTGAGGTCCAGAAGCCGAGGTCAGGGAGTCCAGAAGTCCAAAGCCAAAGTCAGGGAGTCAGGAACCAAAGTCAAGCCGGAGTGGATGCTAGAATGTCAGGGAGATGACTAGTTGCTTCCACAAAGCTTCCTCCCAAAGCCCACAGCTATATAGCCCTCTGCTGGCTGTTGCCCGTTTGGGCTAATTGCTGGCTCAGGGAGGCAGCCAGGATCCTGTTACCACTCAAGCATCCTTGCTCTTAGAAGGGCCAGAATCCTCTCAGAACTCGGGGCTCAGGGAGCGTCTTGCTTGTGAGCGTGCCGCCCTCCTCCGATCCCTGAGGTCCTGCCGGAGGCGGTCACGCACACGAGCCACCCGAGAGGGCGAGGCAGGGGGGCTGGGATCTTCTCCAGCAGGAGGCAGGGGCACTGGTGCAGGTGGCGGGGGCACAGTTTCCTCATCAGACTCAACTTCCTCTGAAGGGTCCCCAGCACCCATGACAATGGCATCCAAGCTGCTGGGTGACATGGACTGAGAGGTAGCTGAGAAGCACATGACTGCACTGAATGAGTACAGATCCCTTCTGGAGAAGACAGTAGGCAAGGCATGGCATCCAAGCTGCTGGGTGACATGGACAGAGGAAGCTAAGAAGTACCTGACTGCACTGGTACAGACCCTCTCTGAAGATGGCAGTAGGCAATACATGGCATCCAAGCTGCTGGATGACATGGACAGAAAGGTAGCTGAGAAGCACCTGACTGCACTGAATGAATACAGACCCTCTCTGGAGATGGTATTAGGCAAGGCATGGCATCCAAGCTGCTGGGTGACATGGACAGAGAGGTAGCTGAAAAGCACATGACTGCACTGAATGAGTACAGACCCTCTCTGCACATGGCAGACTGGAAAGCATGGCATTCAAGCTGCTGGGTGACATGGACACTGAGGAAGCTGAGAAGCACCTCACTGTACTGAATGAGTACAGACCCTCTCTGCAGATGGTAGTAAGCAAGGCATGGCATCTGGGCTGCTGGGTGACATGGACTGAGAGGTAGCTGAGAAGCACCTGACTGCACTGAATGAGTACAGACCCTCTCTGGAGATGGCAGGAGGCAAGGCATGGAATCTGGGCTGCTGGGAGACATGGAAAGAGAGGTAGCTGAGAAGCACCTGACTGCACTGAATGAGTACAGATAAGTGTGCGGATTCTTATCTGGGAGAACCGGGTTTGATTCCCCACTCCTCCACTTGCACCTGCTAGCATGGCTTTGGGTCAGCCATAGCTCTGGCAGAGTTGTCCTTGAAAGGACAGCTGCTGTGAGAGCCCTCTCCAGCCCCACCCACCTCACAGGGTGTCTGTTGTGGGGGAGGAAGGTAAAGGAGATTGTGAGCCGCTCTGAGATTCTTAGGAGTGCAGGGCAGGATATAAATCCAATATCTTCATCTTCTCTGGAGATGGTGGTAGGGAAGGCATGGCATCTGGGCTGCTGGGTAACAGGGACAGAAAGGTAGCTGAGAATCACATGACTGCACTGAATGAGTACAGACCCCCTCTGGAGACGGCAGTAGGCAAGGCATGGCATCCAAGCTGCTGGGTGACATGAACAGAGAAGTAGCTGAGAAGCACATGACTGCACTGAATGAGTACAGACCCCCTCTGGAGACGGCAGTAGGCAAGGCATGGCATCCAAGCTGCTGGGTGACATGGACAGAGAGGTAGCTGAGAAGCACCTGAGTGCACAGAATAAGTACAGACCCCCTCTGGAGACGGTAGTAGGCAAGGCATGGCATCCAAGCTGCTGGGTGACATGGACAGAGTGGTAGCTGAGAAGCACCTGAGTGCACTGAATGAGGACAAATCCCCTCTGGACATGGCAGTAGGCAAGGCATGGCATCTGGGCTGCTGGGAGACATGAAAAGAGAGGTAGCTGAGAAGCACCTGACTGTACTGAATGAGTACACACCCCCTCTGGAGATAATACTGAAGGAGGGTAGATTTTATCCCAGGGAAGAGGGATGACCCAGGGAAGTACAAGCCAGTAATTCTGACGTATGTCCCAGGGAAGATACTGGAGCAGATTTTGACAATCTGTGAGCATATAAAGGACAATCTGGTGACCTAGGGAAGTCAGAACAGATTTATTCCCAACAGGTCCTGCTGGACCAATCTCAATTCCTTCTTTGATCAAGTGATGAGCTTATTTGATCAAGGGAATACTGTGGATGTTGTTTACCTGGATTTCAGGAAAGCTTTGGACAGGGATCCCCATGATGTTCTTCTGATGGGTAAACTAGAGGATTGTGAACTGGTGTCTAGGACAGTTATGTGAATAGGGAACTGGTTGGACAACTGCACTCAAATAGTTGCATTTCATCCGAATTGAGGGAGGTGTCCATTGGGGTGCCACAGGGTTTGGTTATGGGCCCTAACTTTTCAATATTTTTATCAATGATCTGGATAAGGGTGTGGAGGGGTTCTAATTAAATATAGAATCACAGAATTGGAAGGGATCCTCTAGGGTCATCTAGTCCAACCCCCTGCACAATGCAGGCAACTCAAAAACACCTCCCCCCTAAATTCACAGGATCTTCACTGTTATCAGAAGGCCATCTAGCCTCTGTTTAAAAACCTCCAAGGAAGGAGACCCCACCACCTCCCGAGGAAGCCTGTTCCACTTAGGAATCACTCTTTTGATTTAATTTCAACCCACTGGTTCTGGTCCTACCTTCCGGGGCCACAGAAAACAATTCCAAACCATCCTCTAGATGACAGCCCTTCAAGTACTTGAAGATGGTGATCGTATCACCTCTCAGCCACCTCCTTTCCAGGCTAAACATCCCCAGCTCCTTCAACCTTTCCTCATAGGACTTGGTCTCCAGACCCCTCACCATCTTCATCACCCTCCTCTGGACTCGTTCTAGCTTGTCTATATCCTTCTTAAAATGTGGTGCCCAAAACTGAACACAATACTCCAGGTGAGGTCTTTCCAGAGCAGAGTAAAGCGTTACCATCACATCACATGATCTGGACGGTGGAGGGATGGTGGCTTAGTGGTAGAGCATTTGCTTGGGAAACAGAAGGCCCCAGGTTCAATCCCCGGCATCTCCAACTAAAAAGGGTCCAGGCAAATAGGCATGAAAAACCTCAGCTTGAGACCCTGGAGAGCTGCTGCCAGTCTGAGTAGACAATACCGACTTTGATGGACCCAGGGTCTGATTCAGTATAAGACACTTCATATGTTCATATGACACTATACTTCTGTTGATAACAGCCCAAAATTGAATTTGCCTTTTTAGCCACCGCATCACACTGTTGACTCATGTTCAGCATTTGATCCACTAAGACTCCTAGATCCTTTTCGCACATACTACTGCTAAGACAAGTCTCCCCCATCCTATAACCATGCATTGGATTTTTCCTACCTAAATACAGAACTCTACATTTATCCCTGTTAAAATTCATTTTATTGATTTTAGCCCAGTTTTCCAGCCTGTCAAGGTCAGCATGGACCCTGTTTCTGTCTTCTTCTGTGTTTGCAACCCCTCCCAATTTAGTATCATCTGCAGATTTAATAAGCATTTCCTCTATTTTTTCATCCAAATCATTGATAAAGATGCTAAACAAAACAGGTCCCAGGACAGATCCTTGAGGCACTCCACTCCAAGAGGATGAGGAACCATTCACAAGCACTCTTTGGGTGCAATCTGTCAACCAGTTACAGATCCACCTAACTGTAACAGAATCCAAACCACATTTTACCAACTTGTCAACAAGGATAGTATGGGGAACCAAGCTCTTTTAGAACCCTTGGATGCAATTCATTTGGCCCTGAGGACTTTTAAAGAAACTAGGTGTTTATGTACTACCCCTATGCTGGTCCTAGGTTGGAACTTCATACCCTCCTTATATGTTCTGTTTTTGCCATGTTGAGCACCGTTCCCCTCAGAAGAGAAGACTGAGGGAAAGTAGGAATTGAGCAGTTCCGCCCTCTCTTCATTACCTGTTACAATTTCACTTCCTTGCCCTCGCAATGTGCCTACCGTGTCCTTGCTCTTTTTCTTACTCTGAACATAAGAAAAGAACCCTTTTTTGTTGTTTTTAGCATCTTTGGCCAGCCTAAGCTCATACTGAGCTTTAGCTTTCCTAACTTTTTCTCTACAAGCACTGGTGATTTGTTTAAATTCATGCTTGGTTATAAGGCCCTCCTTCCAATTCCTAAAGGAGTCTTTTTTATTTCTCAAGTCATTAGAGAGCTGTTTATGGAGCCACTTTGGCTTCTTTAGGCTTTTTCCATTTTTTCTTCTCATAGGAATCGTCTGTGATTGCGCTTTCAGTATTTCACTTTTAAGAAACTCCCACCCCTCCTGAACCCCCTTCCTCCTAAGTACTTCTGATCATGGGATTTTACCCAACATAGTTCTAAGTTTATCAAAGTTTGCCTTTCTGAAATTCAACCTATAAATCTGAGTACGTATAGCTTTCCCCTTCCCTAAGACTGTAAATTCCAAAATCACATGGTCAATACTGCCCAGGGTGCCCACTATTTCCACTTCTTCAATCAATTCTTCCTTGTTGTTGAGAATCAAATCCAAGATAGCAGATCCCCTTGTTTATCTTTGTGGTCTCTGTGCACCACCCCCTTGGGAGAACAGCAAACTGTAGCCTACCTGAAGGAGGGAGCTGGCAGTTACAGTGCTGCAGTCTGTAGAGCATAGCATCTGTAGAACAAGCACCCAGAGCATAGCATCTGGCAAAGATGTTTGGGGTCGCCCATATGGCTGCATTGCAAATGTCTTGCAGAGGAACCCCTTTCAGGAAGGCTGTCATGGTAGCCAAAGCCCTGGTGCAGTGGACCTGAAGCTTACCAGGCAGAAGTGTCTTTGCCAGTAACAGGGTTTGAGAGACTATCCACTTTGAGAGACTCTGAGAAGAAATCTTATTGCCCCTGGAGGAGCCCAAGTAGGCCATGAAAGAGGTGAAAGTTTTTAGTACTGTTCAGACAAAAGAGCAGAGCCCTCTTGATGTCCAGTGAGTGAAGAGCCCTTTCCTCCTGATACGAGGATTGGGGGAGAAGGTAGGGAGCATAGAGTGACAATGGAAATCTGAGACTACCTTTGGAAGAAACTTGATGTCCACTGAGAGAGCTACGCCTTGCTCATGGGACTGCAGATATGGATGGTCTGATCTAGGAGTCGCTAGCTCACTCACTCACTCTCCTGGCTGAAGTAATTGCAACAAGGAAGGCAGTCTTCCAGAAGAGCAGATGAAATGGGAACGTTGCCCTAGGTTCAAAAGGCTTCCCTTTCAGAACAAGGTACAGGTCCCAAGCGGGGACAGGTAGATAGGCAGGTAGAGGTGCAAGAGAGCCAGTTTGGTGTAGTGGTTAAGTGTGTGGACTCTTATCTGGGAGAACCGGGTTTGATTCCCCACTCCTCCACTTGCACCTGCTGGAATGGCCTTGGGTTAGCCATAGCCCTGGCAGAGGTTGTCCTTGAAAGGGCAGCTGCTGTGAGAGCTCTCTTAGCCCCACCCAGGGTGTCTGTTGTGGGGGAGGAAGGTAAAGGAGATTGTGAGCCGCTCTGAGACTCTTCGGAGTGGAGGGCAGGATATAAATCCAATATCTTCTTCTTCTTCTTCTTCTTCTTCTTCTTCTTCTTCTTCTTCTTCTTCTTCTATATTCAGGAATCCAGTGTGAGAATACTGAAATGTTGTCTGCCTGAGAATCGTAAACAAATATGACAGAAAGGCAGACTCTAATGGAGGAATGATTAAGTCCTTTTTCTACCAGGTGCAGGAGGTAGGAGAAAACTGCAGGGAGGCCTCTGACAGCCAGAGCCCGATGCAAGTCAGTGACAAGTGAAACAATTTCCCCCACCTGTAAGCATAAGATCACCTAGCGGAAGGCTTCCTGCTGTTGAGAAGCACAGTGCAGATCCTGTCAGAGAAAATGTTCAGTCTACAAACCAAGTGGTCAGCTTCAGCTGAGGAACATCATGGTGCATTACCTTGTCCCTGCAAGTTAGCAGGAGATCTGGTTTTTGGGGGGAAGAAGCATGTCCATCCCTTGGTGAGACGTAGAAGAATTGAAAACCAAGGCTGCCAAGGCCACCACGGAGTGACTAGAATGCAGCTTGGTGATGCCTCTAAGGAGTAATGGAATGTGAGAAAACAAGAACGAGAAGTGGTGACACATGTCAAAGAGAAGACCACCCCCCAGATATAGGGGATCTGTCCCTTCCCTACAACAGAAGTTCTGGCATTTCTAGTTCTGACTTGTGGCAAAGACACCAATTTGGGGAGTACTTCACCTGTCAAATGCAGGGGGGGGGGAGGTGTCAAGTAATTCCAGTTCAGATCCCATTTGTACAGGAGGGCACCCCCCCACCCCCCACCCCCCACACACACATGCTTAGAAAGTGCCTGAATGTTTTGTTGCCCAGGAAGATGAGATGCAATCAGGAAAATTCCCATGGCCTGACACAAGGGCCAGAGGTCTATTGCCAACTTGCACAGGCTCCTAGAGACTGTCCCCCTTTGCCTGACTATGTAACCTAAAGTGGTGTTGTTGTCCGTAAGAACTGACACAGTCTTCCCCTGAAGGAGCAAGAGGAAGGACTGCAGAGCAAAACAAATGGTCAAAAGCTCCAGGTAGTTGATGTGATGCTGATTCTGGGAGGGGCTCCACAATGGCCCCGTGGAGAGACCCCCCCCCCCCAAGTGAGCACCCCGGCTGAGCAGAGAAGAATCTGTGGTGAGCATCTCAGAGAGAGAGGGCATCTTGAGTTGTGCACCCTTCAAGAGGCTGTTGAGATCCTCCCACCAGGTCAGAGATTGAGCGACGTCCTGCAGGAGTGTCAGGATGAAAGGGAGGGTGGCAAGTGGGGCGGAATGCCCGCAGAAACCATAGCTGAAATGGTCTCTTTCTGAGCTTTGCCATGGTGATGACTGCTGTAGTGGCTGCCATGAGGCCTAGTAGTCTCTGTAGAGAGTGGACAGACGCCCTGCATTGGGTTCTGATGGAAGTAATCACCGAAAGAATGACCTGGGCTCTCTGTAGGGGGAGATAGGCCTTGCATGCCAGTGAGTCCAGTATGGCTGCTATGAACCGCATGCATTGGCTCAGTACCAGGTTTGACTTCCTTGTGTTGACACACAAACCATGACGTGCAGGTATTGCCTTTGACAGTGCCCAATGTTGAGGTGGAAATAAGCATCTTGCAGATCAGTCGTGGTCATCCAGGCTCTCTTGCTGAGGAAGGGAAGGAGGATGAAAAGCGTCATCATTATGAACTTCTAGTAGATTATGTACTTGTTCAGAGCTTGCAAGTCTGTTATGGGCACAAGCCTCCATCCTTCTTCAGGACTCTGAAATTACAGGAGTAAAACCCAAGGCCTCTGGAAGACAGAGGAACTGGTCTGTTGACCCCTTTGAGAAGAAGGAATTGAACTTCCTCACGAAGGACCTGGGAGGCTGGAGTGGTGACGACTCTCAGAACTGATGGCAACTCTTTGAATCTGATTGCAAACCCTTGGGCAATGACAGAGAGTACTCACTGAACTGATGTTATGCTCTCCCACGCATGGTAGAAGGGGGAGAGTCAGGTAGCAAAGGGTGAGAGATGTCGAAGGAGTGGTTGTTGCAAGCCGACTGTTGAAATGTCAAAGATTCTGTTTGCTGACGTCTGCCGGTTTGTGCGGGGCATGCCTCTGGTTCCCTGAAAATCTGGTCTCGGAAGGGTAGTGTCTGGTGCCTTGACCTTGTGATCTGTTGTGCCATGGCTGTTCTGGGGAGCACTGACTCTGTGGCGAGACCAGAACCTGCTGTAAGACTTGCCTTTATAGGGTTTGGATGAACAAAGACATGCTGGAGGCCTTTATGCTCTTATCCATGTCTTGCAGGGAGGTATCAGTGCTAGCATGAAACCGGCCTATCCTATCAAAAGGAAGGTCTTGGATGGCTGTTTTTGTATCCTGGTTAAAGCTGACGGATCTCAACAAGAAGTGCCACAGAAAGGTGATGGTTCATGCCATCAACGTTGTGTTTGGGGGAGGTGACCTGCTGCTTGGCCACGAGCATGCCCTCCTTCTGACGCTTCAGCAGGTTATGGCACATCCTCAGGAAGAGACTGGAGAACAGGTGTAAAACTGGTCCCACAAAGCAAACTGATATCGCCCAAGGCAGGCAAGATAGTTATCATTGTTGATCCCAAGAACTGCCACTGAAGAAAACTCGCATCCAAACGAGTCCATTTCCTTGCCCTCCCACACAGCACCCGTCCCGCCTGTTTGACCTCTCACACTATACTCCTGTTGATACAGCCCAAAATCACATTTGCCATGTTAGTCACTGCATCACACTGTTGACTCATGTTTGGCATATGGGCCCACTAAGACCCCTAGATCCTTTTCGCACATACCATAGCACTGCCAAGACAAGTCTTCCTCATATTTTGATGTCTTGAGTCTTTCTGTGTTCATTTCTAAGTATGATATTGTCATGATCAGTGCTGTGCTGTGAGACTGAGGCCTAGTGGGCTTAGAGAGTCTGTGAGGCCTGTGTCTCAGTAGGAAGAGGCAGCCTACGATCCCCAGAAGGCTTGGCGCTGGTTTCAACCGATCACTGTCTGAGGAGAATGGCTTAAAAGCTCTCTCAGGAGGCAAACACTGCTCTTTCCTTCCTCCTGAGAGGTCCAGCAGGCCGGACAGCTGCTGTGTGGAAGACCAGGGAGGGAGCAGGCCAAGGCCTGGAGCCTAACAGACTAGAACAGTTCAGTCTAGTCGCATTAGGGACTTTATTTTCCTTCACCCATGTTATTATAGTTTTAAAGCACCTTATCTGTTCACTTGCCCTTTATTGATTTCCCTGTGAAAAATAAACCTTTTTGTTGTTCTTTGTTCCTCTGCCTGGTCTGCACGCCTGTTTTCTTGGCCAAAACAAGGGACAATGTGAAGGGCTTGGGGGGATATCTGAGCCTTCCCAAGGGACCCTAATTCCAGAGTGGGGGCAGTGACAGGTGGCCCCTCCCCATCTGGGTCATGACAGCTATACAGACAAATCTCTTTCCATGAGGCTGTTGGCTGGGCTTTGCTGCCAAGGGGGAAAGGAAAGTAATACCCCAAGTGCTGCCATCCCAACTTTGTTATAAGAAAAAGGATTCCCTGTCCACTATGGTCCACAGACAGAGACTGGAAACCTGGGTCTTGTTCTAGCTAAATCACTCCACAGGATAGACCCCACGAAATTGCAGCCTCCCATATGCTGAAGGTCAAGATCCAAGTCGTTCTATTTCAAGCAATGCATAAAGGTTCACCACAGTCACGTTTACAGCCAGAAAACCTTCCCAGCAGCAATGGTTACCTGTCCTCCTCATGCCAAGCAACTTCTCCAGTCTATTACACACCCCTACAAAAAAGCATCCAAAGGGCAATCCAGGCAAGTGACAACAGATTCTAACCTAAGCACTGATCACTAGTAACATCTGCCAATCCTGGCTCATGTCTTCCACAACTGCTTTGACAGCAAAATTTTGGATCTTTTCAATGCCACACAGCAAGCTGGCTCTCTTGCTTGCTCTAGGAAGCTTTTCTCCCAGCAGAATTCCATACAAAGCACAGCTTGCTGCATGCATACTTCCCCCAGGCCATGCTGCATCAGAAACAGGAAAGAAAGCGTTTGTTGGACAACAAAGCAACCACCCGCACATTGTATGCAGAAGGGAAGGAGAGAAAGAGAGACCTTCAGTTTTTGAAAGAGCAGGACTCTCTCTAACTGGTTCAGGGCTTTGGACTGTTCCCCACTACAAAGTTCCAGTCTGTTGAGGAGATACGGAGAAATCTGTGAAGACAGTCACATGTATGGTTTGAAAAAAGGAAAGGAAACTAGACCCAAAGAGAATCAGTGTGACAATGCAGAACATGGCAGAAGCTCAGAAGCTCAGAACATGGCAAAGACAGACAGGACAGAAAGACTGGAAGCTGAAGCCCTCAGAGCTCCTCAAAGCTACCCACTGATTGGCCTCCTGTAGCCTTCCCCTTACAGAAAACCAGTCAAGCTTTTCTTCTGCCATGTGATAGAACTCACTCCTAAACAAAGCCGGCCTCCAGGATGAATATTTGCAAGAACCGAGCACCAAAACATCTCCCAAAGTAACACTGACCCTGCTGGTATAAGTCCAGCTGAGCCCACAACAGGGAACAGACTTTCCCTAGGATATCATTCCAGGAAGAAATCTTGGCATTCCCAAGGGGATCCAGGCCTAGCATTCCTAGAGTCTAGCCTAACACTCAGACCATCTCCTGCTATGGCCACCCAAACCCGAAAATACATAAAAGCTTCCCTGACTTGTATGGCCACCCACAACACATCTAAGACCTTGGTTATTTTTCACTTATCATACTCGGGAGAATCACCTCTTCACCCTGACAGTGGTGCATAAATGATAATTTAACAGCTTCCTCTTGTTTCAGGCGTTTTTTTACATGCTTCATCTATCTTCTCTAGTTCTTCTGCTGCAACTGTTAGGAAGGGTAATGAGCAATCTATACTGCAGAGCATTTCTGGGCCTCCACAGCAGAAAATGAAACAAAAGGGGCTGGGAAGAAATCACAGAATCATAGAGTTGGATGGGGCCTCCAGGGTCATCTAGTCCCCCCCACACAATGCAGGAAACTCATCACTAGAAAGATGCAAGAGCTCCATATCACAGAGGGGCATCAGACATCCTTTTAGACTATGTGGAGTAACAGGTGGCTATACTCAGGATTAATGAGACTACAGATAAACACAGTTCAGTTCCTTTTTGTGGTTAACTACCAGTACCAGATTCCAAGTTGAAGTATTGATGCATGCATGAATTTGCCTCCATTCATCACTTGGCAGAGTTGGTTTTTTGACCAAGTCCCCCAAGCAACTCCTTGGGGCAGCACAACATGAGGGGGGTGAGCAGATGATCCCCGAAGGCTCAGCTCCCCCATAAGTCCTCAGCAGAACAGGCATCCTCCCCCTGGGTGCAGGAGGAGACAGACGTCCTTGCTTGGGAGCAACAAAATACCTTTCACTGGTCCTCTTGTTTAATAAACTTGGAAACAAAAGCACAGAGTAGTGTAGCTACAAGCATTTAGAAGTAGAGGAACCTGCACAGGAGCAAGCATCAGGTTTTTGGTATAGGTGTGTATGTGTGAACGTAAGGGCATAAGAACATAAGAGAAGGCATGTTGGTTCAGGCCAATGGCCCATGCAGTCCAACACTCTGTGTCACATAGTGGCAAAAAAACACCAGGTGCCATCTGGAGGTCCACCAGCAGGGCCAGGACACTTAGAAGCCCTCCCACTGTTGCACCCCCCCACACCCCCGCAAGTACCAAGAATACAGAGAATCACTGTCCCAGACAGAGAGGTCCATCTATACCTTGTAGCTAATAGCCACTGATGGACCTCTGCTCCGTATGTTGATACAATCCCCTCTTGAAGCTGGCTATGCTTGTAGCCGCTACCACCTCCTGTGGCAGTGAATTCCATGTGTTAATCACCCTTTGGGTGAAGAAGTACTTCCTTTTATCCATTCTAACACAACTGCTCAGCAATTTCATTGAGTGCCCACGAGTTCCTGTATTGTGAGAAAGGAAGAAAAGTACTTCTTTCTCTACCTTCTCTACCCCATGCATAATCTTGTAAACCTCTATCATGTCACCCCTCAGTCAACGTTTCTCCAAACTAAAGAGCCCCAAGAGCTTTAACCTTTCTTCATAGGCAAAGTGTTTCAACCATTTAATCATTCTAGTTGCTCTTCTGCACTTTTTCCAGAGCTATAATATCTTTTTTGAGGTGCGGTGACCAGAATTGTACACAGTACCTCCAAATGTAAGAGGGGGCAGGGGGTTGCATGCATGTGGGATGGGGGTCTTACCTTCTTTATGTTACTTCCCACATAGCTTTTAGGCTCTTCTTTAAACTGAGATAACCTGAAACAACAAGAACAGACAGGAAAATCAGGCTAAGAGAGTAGCAGAATGCCCACTGCTGGTCTGGCTACAGGCACAGTCAGAAGCACAATTCTGAATGTTCTTTCACTTCCCTCTTCCAGTTCAAATTGACACTCCAGAGTAATCATCAGAAAAGCATCAATCGTGGCCACACATCATTATAGGATAGGGGAGACTTGTCTTGGCAGTAGTGTTTGTGCAAGATATCTAGGGGTCTTAGTGGATAATACACTGAACATGAGTCAACAGTGTGATGAGGTGGCTAAAAAGGCCAATGCAATTTGGGGCTGTATCAACAGAAGTAAGGTGTCCAGATCATGCAAAGTGATGGTATCATTTTACTCTGCTCTGGTAAGACCTCACCTAGAGTTTTATGTTCAGTTTTGGGCACTACAATTTATGAAGGATATAGACACGCTGGGATGCATCCAGAGGAGAGCGATGAAGATGGTGAGGGGTCTGGAGACCAAGTCCTGTGAGGAAAGGCTGAAGGAGCTGGGCATGTTTAGCCTGGAGAGGAGGCGGCTGAGAGGTGATATGATCACTATCTTCAAACACTTGAAGGGCTGCTATATAGAGGATGGTGCAGAACTGTTTTCTGTAGCCCCAGAAGGTGGGAACAGAACCAACGGGCTGAAATTAAATCAAGAGTTTCCAGCTAACCATTAGGAAGAACTAAGGTTTTGCCCCGGTTCAATCACAAGACTTCTTGAATGCGATCAAAAGAAGTTGAATGATGAGACTTAAAGCAAACATGACATGGCAAGTGAACACCAGTCCAGGTCTTGCCAGACAGGGGCACAATCAAAGAGGGCAACGGCTATTCACTTTCCTGCACCTGCCAGAAGTCTTTTGAAAATCATTTTTGGAATAAAATACAGTTCTTTCCCGGGCTCAGTAATCAAGGCCAAGTCTGCTCTTCAGTTAGCTCTTCTCAGCGTTGTCCAGGGAGACAAGATTACATTTCCCCGTAGCCACTTGTTTCAACAAGAGACCTTGTGAGGGTTAGTAATTGGAAACATGTTTCTACAATAAGGTTAGTATCATACGGAATCCAAAACGGGTTACATTTAATATAAGCCTATTAATAAGCAAAAATAATAATACCAGGGTAATAACATTGATCATGAAAATGTCAATCAGAAACCAGAAACCGCGAAATGCAACCCTGTCAGGGACTTGTTCCTGACACGGACAAAGCGGTCCCTCAGTGGAACAGGCTTCCTTGGGAGGTGGTGGGCTCTTCTTCCTTGGAGGTTTTTAAGCAGAGGCTAAATGGCCATCTGACAGCAGTGCAGATCCTGTGAATTAGGCAGGTCATGGGAAGGAGGGCAGGAAGGGCTGCATCAGTGCTTGGTTCTCATAGTCCTTTCTTACACACCCAGGGAAATGCTAGTTGCCACTTTGAGGTCAGTCAGCAATTTTTCTCCAGGCCAGTTTGGCAAGGGTTTCTGGAGGTTTTTGCCATCTTCTAGCCAAGGAGCCTGGGCCAATGGGGATATATGTTTTGGGGGGAATTTACTGCATTGTGCAGGGGGTTGGACTAGATGACCTTGGAGATCTCTTCCAACTGTATGATTCTGTGGCCAAAGGAATAAACAGCTTTAAAGGAGGATTAGATAGATTCATGGAGGATGAGTCTATAAATAGCTCCCAGCCATGGTGACTCCAAGTTCAGAGGCACTAAACCTCTGAATCCCAGAGCCAGGAGCCAATGAGCAGGAAAATGACTTGGCCTCTCTGGCCTATTGTTGGCTGTCCGGAGGAACCGGCTGGCCACTGTGTGAGACAGGATGCTGGACTAGATGGACCGTCACTGGTCTGATCCAACAGGGCTCTTCTGAGGTTCTTCTCAAGGGAAGGCCTTGGCCTCTACTGCCCTGTTGTTGGGCCTCCAGAGGAACTGGGTGGCCACTGTGTGAGACAGGATGCTGGACTAGATGGACCTTCACTGGTCTGATCCAGCAGGGTACTTCTGATGCTCTTCTCAGGAGAGCCTTGGCCTCTCTGGCCTGTTGTTGGCCCTCCAAGAGGAACTGGCCGGCCACTGTGTGAGACAGGATGATGCAGGACTAGATGGTGTAATTCACCAGAGCTCTTTTTACATTCTCATGAAGACACACCTAGTGGGAAACACCTTGCCTGGCCGAGGCACATGAGGCTCATGGATGCAGTTGCTTTGCCCAGGTGTGTCGGTCTCTGGATCTTATATTCAAGGCTCATATTTCTGATTCAACTACAATTTCTAACCACTGATCATGTGGTGTAAGATTGGTCTGTACTGGGTTGTGGCCCAAGCCTATTCACTATGCCCTTTAAGTACACCTAATTCATTATTGACTATACATGTATTTAGGAGCCCTGTGGCGCAGCGTGGTAAGCTGCAGTACTGCAGTCCAAGCTCTGCTCATAATCTGAGTTCGATCCCAGCAGAAGCTGGGTTCAGGTAGCCGGCTCAAGGTTGACTCAGCCTCCCATCCTTCCGAGGTCAGTAAAATGAGTACCCAGCTTGCTGGGGGGAAAGTGTAGATGACTTGGGAAGGCAATTGCAAACCGCCCTATAAAAAGTCTGCCATGAAAACGTCATGATGCGACATCACCCCAGAGTCGGAAACAACTGGTTCTTGCACATATACGTGTATTTATTAGAAAAATTGTTTAAAGAATGACTCATAAAAATTCACCAACTGTATGAAACTATCAGGTGCTTAGTCTGTTTCTTCACATGATGGTTGTCCTACAAATGGGCCAGGACAGAAGTTTCTGTGGTTTCGGCCACAGAGGGATCAAAGTCTCCTCTTCTGTTATGCACCCCTTAGAAAACAACTTGCTGGTGGTCCCTGGCCCCGAAGACATCTGGCTTTTTTGGTTCGGGCCCCAACCTGGTGGAACTCTCTGCCACATACCATCCAGGACCTGCGGGATCTGATGCAATTTGCAGGACTTGAAAGGCAGACATGTCCCACCAGGCTTTTGGGTAGGGCAGCAGCATTTTCCATCTGGCTGGCAAACTCTTCTACTAACTACATCTGTTTTGCACTCTTTCGCCCACCTGGTAATTGGAACGGGGACTATTTATCACCATCAGAAAGCCAGTGTGGTGCAGTTGTTAAGTGTGCGGACTCTTACCTGGGAGAACCGGGTTTGATTCCCCACTCCTCCACTTGCACCTGCTGACGTCACCTCGAGTCAGCCACAGTTCTCTCAGAGCTGTTTTGCTCAAGAGCAGTTCTGGGAGAGTTCTCTCAGTTCCACCCACCTCACAGGGAAAGGAGATTGTAGGCCACTCTGAGACTCTTTCAGGTAGTGAAGAGTGGGGTATAAAATCAATCTCATCTCCTTCTCCTTCTTGATTTTAATTGGTCCTATTCTGTTGTGGTTTTATATAAGTTGTACTTTGCCCAGACTGGGCAATTTATAGATACAATAAATAAGAATAATAACCAAAGGACATCAAAAGTAGATTCATAAACAAGTTGCACCCAAACAATCAAGACAAAGGCAAGCAAGGCAGAGAAGAAAAGCCAAAGGAAGGAAGGAAGGAAGGAAGGAAGGAAGGAAGGAAGGAAGGAAGGAAGGAAGGAAGGAAGGAAGGAAGGAAGGAAGGAAGGCAGGCAGGCAGGCAGGCAGGCAGGCAGGCAGGAAGGAAGGAAGGAAGGAAGGAAGGAAGGAAGGAAGGAAGGAAGGAAGGAAGGAAGGAAGGCAGGCAGGCAGGCAGGCCACTCTAGTCCAGCTTTCCAGCAGCCCCCTCTTTGCCTTGGGAGGAGGCAAGAAAGAAGCCAGAAAAGATGCGGCTGAGCCTCGGTGTCCAGCACAAGTTCAACCGAGGGCTGGAGAAGACCTTTGCCAGAGACTCTGGAGAGCAGCTGCCAGTAACAGCAGACTGTGCTGGGTGAGGCAGGTCAGTGGTCTGATACAGTGTCAGAAGGCTTCGCTAACAAGAATAGGACTAATTCTGGTTGCTTCGATGTAAATGGCTGAGAGCAAAAAGGACAAGCAGTACAGAAGCACAGTCAACAAATATCTTCCCACCCTTTGTCTTCAAATTCTAGAATTTTGCTCCTCCTTCCTCTAATAATTTGCTAACATTGCATCTGTTATTTTGCGGAAGGCACTGCATTACCCAGGTGTTTGAACTATCTCATGACAATGACTTCCATGTCTAACCCTGGCCAATACAAAAAGTAGCTCCCAGGAGTCATAGAATCATAGAATAATAAAGTTGGAAGGAACCTCCAAGGTCATCTAGTCCAACCTCAACCTCTAGTCCAACCTCTTCATATGAAGAGGGTAACAGAATTTGTTTTTCAAGTACCTCTGGCATACAAAGACACTCTCAGCCTTAAGAAATCATAACAAGGAAAATGGCATCATTGTTGATTTTTTCTTCTCCGAAAGGTTCACCGCCTCCTGCTGCAGTCCCTGAGATCCACTAGGGTTGGAGCCAAGTCCTCCCAATGCTCAAGACACACAATGAGGCCCTCACAGTGGGAGCTCCAAGATCCCCAGTCAACTGCTTGAGCCCACAAGTCTGCCTATTTTCCACAGGCAAACAAAAATGGTTTTAATTAGTCCAGTCTTCAATAGCAAATGACTGATGCCTCTATTATTAATTAATTTGTACCGGGTTTAATGTCATCATGCACACTTGCTTCCATGGCATAGACTGGTGGAATAAAAAGCCAACAAACAAACACAGAGCCACTGCAGTCAATGGTAGAGAACACCCAGTTTGGGAAGAACCAAGCTTTGCAAGACCAGAGAAAACCTGGGCACAATTCCTATTCTGGACACCTCCTCCCCCCACCCCCCCACCCCCTGCGGTGGGTGTATGGAATCTTCCAACCCTTGAAGGGCCATGTAAGCAGAACCGAGACAAACACAAGGAGGTTTACCTTGTGAAGAGCAGCTGTACCATGTCGACCAGCGTGTGCTCTGCAGATTTTCTCAATAACTCTGAAGACAAAAACAAATAACACAGGTGTCATTACGCAGTGTGATATTATCTAGAGGTTTCTCCAGGCAGACTCTCCTCCAAGTGTTGTTTACCGAGGATTACCAGACATTTATTAAAACCAGCTCCAGCCTCAGCTGTGCAGCAAAACGTGCAACTGCACAGCAAGTGGCGCTCCAGAGCTGAAGGGGGGTGGGGGAAGAGGGAAGTGAGTTTTATTAAGCTGTAGAAACTTGGCTGTGCCAACTTAGCATATCTTATGCTTGTCTGCATTCCAGTGCACAGCAATGCTGCATATAGTGGTTCAGTCATGGGTAAGAGTGCTATCAAGTTGGCCCAGGATGGGTTGGGAATTGTTGGTTCAAAAACCTACCACTAAGCCTCATCTCAAAGCATATACGAAAGCAGGACTGCATGATTTCACACACGGACTCATTAGTGAGATGAGCTCCGACGGGAGCAAGGAGGAGAGTCCGCAAGACCTGAAAGGACAAAGCAACAAATCAACACACAAACACACAATGACTTCTGCACATCAGACAAGAAATCTGTGCACAATCTTCAACTGAAGCAGCAAAAGTGGGATAAGATCTTCCTTGCCCCATTCCCTTAAAGGTGTCTATGTAACTTTGTTCCAGGTGGGTAGCCATAATGGTCTGAAGCAACGTGACAAAGTTAAGAGTCCAATAGCACCTTTAAGACCAACAACATTTTATTCGGGATGAATAGCAAGCTACGTTCATCAGATCATTATAGTTTAGATTCAATTCTGGAAGAAAACAGGCAAATACATGTCTCAGAGAGAGTGTGAAGAATGTTAAGAGTGGTTCTATGGCCCTGTTTTTGTATCTCATTACATATGCTAAACTCATTCAGTCTTTGAGCAAGATGGCAAATGGTTAATACCTGCAAGATCTTCATCAGGACCACCTCATCACTTGCAGGGTCTGTGCCCACAAACCGGGCATGCGTGATGGCATCAGCCATGTTCTCCATTCCCTCAGCTGTGCCCTCATGGGTGGAATCTGTGTGACACAGGGGAATTTTGGGCAAGGTCAGACAAAAGGAATCTGGGCTGAGAGCGCAATGGAACTTTTATTTGCACACACACAAACACCTTCTTGTACATCAGCCTAATTCATATTAATATTAGAAACAAAATTCTAAATGTTTCTCCTTCAATGAAAAATTCCTATTTGCCTTGAACAAAAGATGACCTCTCCTCCCCCCATCCAAAAAAAAAGCACGAGGAATGCTGGTTACAATCTAAGAGGTCCAGAATGTCGAGAGGAGATGAACATCAGAAATTGGGGTGCAGGAATTAGCTTTCACAATCCGACAAGCATTTTCGTCTTTCCATCCCACCTAGCAAATTTTACCCATGTCCATATGGATATCAACTCCTTCCCCAATGCATACTGGAAACTCCAGGGCAATAAATCACCTGGATGGACTGAGGAATTGGCTCCTGGGTTCACCACAAGAGAGATGCCCCCTAGCCTCTGTGTTTGAGGAATGGGAGGGCAGGAGGACAGCTTTCTATAGAGGGAGACAAACGATGCTCTCTGCAGCACTCATGAGCCCTTGCCTACTCCAGCAATCAGACTATTAGCATCACTCTCTTCTCTCTCCTCTGCCTTAGGACTTCTTGCAGGTGGGACGAGTGGTTTCCTGCCAGAGCCTCTAGTGTGTGGATGGAGTCCTGCTGAGCGGCAGGGCCAGAAGCCAGGTGAGCTCTCATTGTGGCTGAAGAGTGACCCTGAGATGAGCAGGTGGGGAGCAGGACAGACTCAGAAATCTGGGGCAGATGCCTCTCCCTTGATGACTGGAGGTCGTCTCCACAACTATCAAGGACACAGAAAGACCAGCTGCAGGTCAGTTATTACCATGAAAAGAACTGAATGGGAAAAGACAGGTTGCTTACCTGTAACTGTAGATCTTCGAGTGGTCATCTGTGCAATCACACACATGGGATAGAGCGCCTGCACCAATCCCCGAATCAGTACCTTAAAAGCCCGGGATTTTTCCGCGCTTGGCGCCAATGGGCATGCACAGGCGTCCCAATGCACATGCTCACCGGCGCCAGAATGGGGATCTCGCCAGTTCCTTCCTGACCGCTGGAAGCCCCTACTGGAGGGAGACCGTCAGCAGCGGGGAAGGAGGGCGGGTAGTGTGAATGCACAGATGACCACTCGAAGATCTACAGTTACAGGTAAGCAACCTGTCTATCTTCTTCGTGGTCTCTGTGCTTCACACTCATGGGAGATTAGCAAGCAAGACATACCTGGAGGCGGGAAGGTGGTCAACCGGAAGAAACAGCTTGCAGCACCGCAGTTCCCAAACGAGTCCTCTGTTGAGCATGAACGTCCAGCGCGTAGTGCTTCATAAAGGCATGCGGAGAGGACCAGGTGGCAACCTTGCAAACATCCGTCAGAGACACGCCTTTCAGGAATGCCACCGCCCTTCCACATTGCCATCGCCCTTGTAGAGTGGCTGCGAACAGGCCCAGGTAACGGCTTCTTAGCCAACAAATAACACAGTTTAATAGTCTCAGAGAGCCATTTTGACAGTCTCTAAGACAAAACCCTGGAACCTAACTTAGGGGCAGCGTATGAAACAAAAAGCTGCTTGTCCTTGCGAAAACTCTTAGAACGACTTAAATAAATCAATAAGGCATGCTTTACATCTAAAGCATTTAACCTACGCTCCTCATCCGAGGAAAGCGAAGGATGAAAAGTGGGCAACCAAACTTCTAGGTTGAGGTGGAACTGAGAAACCACCTTGGGAAGAAAAGAAATATCAGGAGCTAATGAAACTCCAGCTTCCTGAAAAACAAGATACGGATAGTCACAACGCATCGCCTTGAGCTCCCCCGCACGACGTGCGGATGTGATGGCTACAAAAAACGCAGTCTTCCATGAGAGAATGAACATGCGGCCATCGGCTCAAAGGGACGACAAGTCAGTCTGTCCAAAACCAAAGTCAAATCCCACAACTGTGGGGGCGATCTGGATGGGGGATGAAGTCGAAGCAAACCCTTCAAAAACCTCTTAGAATGAGGGTGTGCAAAAACAGAATGTCCCTCCACAGGTTCATGGAACGCAGATATTGTTGCCAAATAAACCTTGATGGAGGAAAAACAAGGCCAGCATCCACCAGGGATAACAAAAACTCAAAAATTACTGACACTCCCACCCGTTGGGGTGAAACTGAAGGATCAACTAGGAACTGAAGGAACTTCCGCCACTTCCTATCATAGGAAGTGCGGGTGGAAAGCTTCCTGCTATTCAGGAAGACGTGCTGGATTCTGCTAGAAAACCCAAAGGGTCGATAAGCCACGCTGTCAGCTTCAGGTGGGGCACATTGTGATGGAGTACCTGACCTCCCTGAGCTGACAGAAGGCCCAGTTCCGCCGGGAACTGGTAGAAGACCCCCCTCGCCAATTGGAGCAGGATCGGGAACCAGTTCTGGCGAGGCCACCAAGGAGTCATCAGGATGCAACATGGTCTCTCCCTTGCGATTTTGTTGACCACCTTTGTCAACAACGGCAGAGGCGGAAACAGATAGAGGAACCGGCCTTCCCACGGAAGCAGCAGACCGTCTCCCAACGACTCTGGATCCGCACCCCCTCTGGAACAGAATAGAGGACATTTCCTGTTCTCGGCTGTGGCAAAGACATCCACCTGAGGATACCCCCAAAGCTGAAAAACAGGATAGAGAAAGTACCACTGCAGTTCCCACTCGTGTGGGGAAGCCACGCCCCTGCTGAGGGAGTCTGCCTGCAAGTTGAGGACCCCAGGGAGGTGTGCAGCCTTCATGAAGATGTTGTAGTCCAAGCACTCCGACCAGTGCACAGAGCCGTCGAGAGACTGCCCCCCCCGCCTGTTGATGTAGCACAGGGCAGTGGTATTGTCCGTCAGCAGAGCAACAACCTTCCCCGCCACCAGAGGGCGAAAAGAACGGAGAGCAAATTGAACTGCCAGCAGTTCTAGATAATTTATGTGGCAGTGAGTCGATTTCAGAGGCCAAGGGCCCCCCACACACAGACCGTCCATGTGGGCCCCCCACCCCCACAAAGATGCATCTGTTGTGATAGTCACAGAGGGTGCTGGGAGATGAAATGGAGCTCCCTGACAGATGTTGCTCTTTGACTTCCACCACTGCAGAGTTTGAAGAGTCGCCGGTGGAATGGTAAACCTCTTCTGAGGTGAGTGTCTCAATGGTCAAAACTGACAGAGAAACCAGAGTTGTAGTCCTCTCATCCTCAGCTTCGCAAAAAGTAGCATGCTTGTCGTCGCCGCCATCAGCCCCAGCATCCGCTGCAGCTGCTGTGCTCAACCCCACTTTCGACTTTGCAGAAGTTGCACAAGGTTGATAATGTCCACCGCTCTCTGCTGAGGCAGGAACGCCTGATGCAGGTTGGTGTCCAGCAAAGCCCCTATGAACTGAACTGTCCTCGATGGAGTAAGGTGTGATTTCTCCAAATTGACCTGCAGACCCAAGGTGTCGAGAAGACGAAGAGTGATGGCAAATGTGGGATGACAAACTCTCTTTCGACTCCGCCACAAGGAGCCAGTCATCAATGTATGGAAAGACGACTATCCCTTGAAGTAGGAGATGAGCAGCCACAATGCTCATCATCTTTGTGAACACCCGAGGTGCAGTGGACAGGCCGAACGGAAGGGCTTTAAACTGGAAGTGCTGAGAACCTATTACAAACAGAAGGAAACGTCTGAACGCAGGATGGATGCTGACGTGAAAGTAGGCGTCCTTGAGGTCCAGAGTTGCCATCCAGTCCCCTTGGTTGATGAGGGGCAGGATCGTCTGCAAAGTGGACATTCTGAACTTCTGGTACAGAATAAATTTGTTCAGACTCCGAAGATCCATGATTGGTCTTAAGCCCCCGTCCCGCTTGGGAACCAGGAAGTAGCGAGAGTAAAAACCTCCTGTTCTGGTCTCCATCGGAACTCTCTCTATGGCTTGTTTCTGCAGGAGGCTGTTCACCTCCGCCAGCAGAGGTGGGGAAGGGGGTGTGGTAATCACCACGGATTGGTTCGGAATCTGAGCAAAGTCTATCCTGTAGCCTTCCGCTATGATGGAAAGTGCCCACCTGTCGGTAGTGATGGACTCCCAAGCCGACAGGAAGGGGAGAAGGCGGATAGAAGAAGAAGAAATGGGGATGATGACGCATGCTACGGGAAAGTCAAAGGCCCTGCTTTTGAGGGCGAGTGCTCTTGGACTTGCCAGTGGTTTGAGATGAAGCGTAGCAGTTTCTGTTGTTCCCCCTGGAGGATGACCTGCCCTCAAATTGCGTCGAGCGAGGTCGCCACTGTTGCTCCGGGGAGAACTTCTGGTATTGTTTCTTCACCCAAGGTTTGTGCCACTGCTTTTGCTTTGCCACTCTAGAGGGCGCCTGTACACCTAGATTCCTGGACGTTTTAATGCTCTTGTCCATCTCCTGAAGCGCGCTGTCAGTGGTGGAGCTGAACAAGCCATCGCCCTCGAAGGGCAGATCTTCTACAAAGGCCCGGGTGTCTTGTTGGAAGGGCAATGGATCGAAGCCAAGAGTGGCGTCGGAGGCAGACAGCAGAGGTGATGGTCTTTGCAGATACATCAACCATATGCTTTGCTGCAGCCAATTGCTGTTTGGCCACAGCAAAGCCCTCCTTCTGCAACTTCTTTGCAGCCAATCTCTTCTCATCGCTCAGGGAAGACAAAAGGGGGGTAAGTTGCTCCCATACAGGGTATTGATATCTAGCCATGCATGCAGCATAGTTAGATACCTTGACTCCGAGAGCCCCCGCAGAATAAAATTTCCTCCCTACATTGTCCAGCTTCTTTCCCTCCTTATTTGGTGGGGAAGAGTGGGTTTTTCAGGCCTTGGATGAGGAGGAGACGACCACTGAATTAGGCTTCGGATGAGTGAAGAGAAACTCCGCTCCCGATTCCTGGACCCGATACATATGGTCCAGCCTCCTCGATGACACCGGTGTCGACGCTGGCTTCACCCAAGGCTCCTTCACGGCTTGAAGGATGACCTTCGTCACTGGCAGAGCAACCGCTGTAGATGTGTCCCATTGCATAATGTCGAACACGGTGTCGTCTACAACAGGTTGCAGTTGGGTCATCGGAAGCGAAAGCAAAAGTGCCATCCTCTTCACCAGGTCCCCATATGACTTCAGATCCTTCGAAGGTGAGATAGGAAGATCCTCAGCCCTATGAGACACTGGCGAAGGTTCCGAAGCCCAACCCGGCTCATCAGTACCGTCTTCAGAGTCCGATGATGAGGACACTCTGCACAGGGAGTGTTCCGAGAGCACCGGCGTTGACTCTCTCACCGGCGACCTAATTGACCCCGATGACTGAGGCTGAGCTTCTTCCCCCACCACTCTGCTTCTGTCGGGCGGGATGGAGATCAATGCCGACGGACGCCTTCTGGAAGGCTGAAAGAGCCAGGACATATGAGACATCTCGGACTGCTGGTCCCGGTCTGCAAACTCCTGTGGAGGGTACCACTGGTAAGATGGATAAGGGTAGGCATATGGAGGCCATTGTTGTTGTTCCCATGGTGGGGGCAGCGGGAAGCGACAAGCGATTGCAGTCGACTCTAGCTCTCTCCGACCCCTCTGCTCCATCGGTGCCGAAGGCTCCATCGGCACCGAAACTTCCACTTCCGAGACCGAGTCGCTCTCACTGCGCCGTCTGGACCCTGAGGAGTGGGAGCGTTGAGTCAGGTCGATCTTGTGCTCCGATGCCGATAGGCGCAGCTGTGAAGCACTGCCTCTCGACACCGAAAAGCTGCGATGCGGGGACACCAAGATCTTTTTTGGAGGAGCTGTCGATGCCGAAGCGTCGCAAGAAGGCAAAGGAGTGCGGGATGGTCTCTTCTTCCGCTTCTCTTTTGATTTCGCCTTCTTCGGTGTGGATGATCGGGTCCCCGAATCATCCAAACGCCTCTTAGCCGGGGTGTCCACGGACCCTTCAGAAGGCCGTTTAGTGGCACGCCCGCGCTCAACCAGCATCTAGGTCCTGATCGGCGAAGCCTCAGCCGATGTGACCGTCAGAGCCGTCGCCTCTCCCATCGGTACCGACGGGCCCGATGCCATCTTCTGAGGATGAAGTGCCGATTCGACTAGTGCCACTGAAAGCCTCGCCGCTCGATTCTTCCGAGTTTATTTAGAAAAACTCAGGCAGTGGGTGCACGAATCAACGCGGTGTCCCTCGCCCAAACAGAGAAGACAGAGGGAATGGCCGTTGGAGGGGGGCAATCTTCTTTCCACAGGAGCGGCACCTCTTAAAAAAACCCCAACGCCTTCCCAGAGACGCCCAGGAAAAAACCCACCCAGGAACGTCTCTGAGGGGAAAAACAGGGGGGGAAACTAAGCCCTGAAGGGCAAGTCCAACAAACATTTTTTTTGGGGGGGGGGTTACAACACTAACTATCTTAACTACTAACTAACTACACTAAGAAAAACAACAAACGGGCTATATACAATAGGTAGAAAGCAATCCAAAATTACTTTACCGACCAGGGACACGAAAGGAGATCCTCTCAGCGCAGTGGTCAGAAAGGAACTGGCGGGATCCCCGCTCTGGCGCCGGTGAGGAAAAATCCCGGGATTTTTAGGTACCGATTCGGGGATCGGCGCAGGCGCTCTATCCCATGAGTGTGAAGCACAGAGACCATGAAGAAGATCACAGTGCAGACTGAGGGCAACCTTTAGCTGTAGTCATGGGGAGGGGGGTACTGGGGAGCTGGTGACACCCAGGCAGGAGGCTTTAATCATGGCACATCACTGGAGTTGCAGTCCTCAGACTGAGGTAGGCCAAAGACTCCCTTGGCTTCTGTGATGCTTGTTCAAGGTGTCCAGCAATAGTCAGCACCAAATGCCACAAAGCTCCACCATGCTGGCTCCGGGGTGTGCAAGGCCAGCACCAGAGGCCAAACAGCTCACTCAGGACGCAGGCTGCTCAGAGGATAGCAAGAAACTGGCCTTGCTTCGCCAGCCTTTCAAAGGCTATTAGGCCCAGCCAAGTTACTGAGGCTCCTCCCACTGGAAGATTAATGTCACTCTGACTTGTCGTTTGCAGAGAAAGAAGGGCTGAGAGGAAGTCAGACACAGGTGCAAGGGAGGTCATAGGCCTGGGAGCTTCAAGGCCAGAGATCACTTTCCTTCTCTTACCCCAACCACAAACTGTGGACTTGGGCTGCAGAGAAATGGGGGGGGGGGGGAGAGCTCTTTCTTCTATTCCTTTTGCAATATGGAGATCAAAAGCCTTGGTTCTGCCCCTGCCCAGCCCGGATGGAAGAGAAAAAACAAACTTTTCTCCTCGGACACCTTCATTATGTACTCTGAGAAGGGGCTCATCATAATCTAAGCCCCAGCTGATCGCCTTCTGACCAACAGGCAGCCACAAGCATGGCCAGCAGCTGTTCAAGTTGCTCAAATCAAATGGAAGACATCCCTGGTCAGATCACAGTCTGATCACAGGATACCATTTACTGCTGAATCGGTTCGCTGAGAAATCATCCAAGGAGGGAGACCTGGGTTCAAATCCAAATTCTACCATGAATCTCACCAGGAGACTTTGGGGCACTCCCCATGTCTCAGCCTAAATGTACATCACAGGGTTGCTGTGAAGACAAAATGAGCCAGAAAGCGGAGTGCAATGTCCAGAGTTCCCTGGATAGAAACCTCCTCGGAATTAGAACTCCATCACCATACCTCAGATAGTATCTCCTCAACGATGGAATGACTACTTTTCAGGGAAGGAATATACTTGAACTGCTTTGCAGAAGAGAATGAAGTCCGGGGCACCAGCCTTTTTGGATCTGGTTTAATTTGAGACTCTTCTCAGAAAAGAACAGACACAGTCAATCTTCTTAAGGCATGCAGTTCCTACTCTTGAAGCCCGGTCTGGCTTCAGGTATGCAAGAGTCTCAAAGTAAATAATTCCCCCAACCAACCAGTCAGCTGCAGCCAAAAGTAGGGTCTACATTACTTGTTATAAGATTTAGTAAATGTCAGCAGTGTTGATTATAAAACTAGGTATCTAAAGAATGACACCTACAGAATGACAACGGCAGTCACAAAGTGACTGAAAAAACCTCATTGCCTTTGAAAGAGACAAAGGCCTCTTAAAGGACAGGCCAAGGGAGCTCAAACTTGGGACCCCGTTGCTCCTCCAGATCCCACTACCACTTCCATTCAAGGGGAAGTATCGGTTCTTCACAGCTATACAAAAACAATTTAGATAAAGAATGGACTGTATTGCAGACCACACTATGACAACAGAAGAGTAAAGGCACAGTCCAATTCAAAACATTTTTGACTGAAATGACTGTGAGAAAACTGGCCATCAGGGTCACTAAAGTGGCTTCATGGAAACTTCAAGTACAAGAAAGTATGAAGCAGATGAGAAAATCACTCCACACATTATAAAATATGTTTTTGTAGGATACACACACATGGTCTCCCCACATCAAAACATTCTAAGAAATCTGGAGGCTCTTCTGGATTTCCTGCCCTCAGCTGCTGCATTACTTGTTACAAGACTTAGTAAATGACAGCAGTGTTGATTGACAGATGGCAGTCACAAAGTGACTGAAAAAGTCTCATTGCCTTAGGCTGAAAACAGACGACTTTCTAAATGCTTAACAATAGGTTTCTGCAGTGTTCACAACATGACCACCTGACAGTCTGCCCATAATCTTCCACGCAGCATAGATATTATGAAGCAGCACTTCAGGAAGCAAGCAACAGTTTTCGCTGACCTTAAAACCTGCTGTCTCAGAGCCATACCTATCAGTGCATACGACAGGAACTTATTCACTGAGGTCAGGGCCAATCCAGTGATAGGGCCTGTCGTGTCTTCAGAGCGGATAACTTCCAGGAAGGGGCGAAGAAAGACAATGGCCTCAACTGCTGAAAGATCTGTGACAGAAGACAAAACCACAGAATCATGAGAAGAAAGTGGCATCAGAGGCAGAGTAAGGTTTATTTATTTAAAACTCAGGTTGTGTAAAGGGGACCCTCTTTGCGAACCTATGGCTAATATATGTACAAATCTATCACAAGACAAGCCTTTATTGGCATATATGAAAATATAAATTAAGGGTTGGCCAGGTTACAGATTAGAAGAGTACAAAATCCATACAGAATAAAATTAGGATTACAAAATAGCAACATAGCAAAACCTGTTACATAGTACTACTTATCAGGACAAGTAACCATAGCTCTATAAAGAAACTTTGCTACTAATTCAGTTATTTCCGAATCAGAATTATTAAGAAGAAAAAGAACCTAAAAATCATCAGAGGTCTCCAAAATTTGGGCCAATATAGGATATAAAAGATCCCAGAGAGGACACTGGAGAAGAACACTGGCATCTCAACACCACCCATCTTACATGGACAGTCCCTTGGAATCTGCCAAATAACAACAGCTGATGGCTGAAGGGCATTGAATCTGGCCAAGGAAAAGGCTCTGCACACATTTGGAGCTAGAAGTTGATAGAGTTGTACAAATCTAATTCTCTTGGTAGTATGCAGCATAAATATGATTTTTAATTCTTTCTTGGTGCAAGCTGTTTCATATTATATTGTTTTTTGTCTACTAGATTTTTTTTACTCCACATTTTCAACAGGGGTACTGAAGGATAAAAAGGGGAGCGGGAAAAAGGGGGAAAACATGTATTAAATAAGCTTTGCTATGATTACCCAAATTCACAATATATGGCAGTTTACTAATATGAATACTGAAGATATTTCTTATTCCATGTACAAATACGTAAGAATAATTTAGCAAATGATATGACATGACATATTAGCACAGTAACATGAGATCATTTAATGAGAATGTGTGTGTGTGTGTGTGAAAGATAATACATGTATTAGCATTGTTGTCAGTTTGATCAACCATAAAATATTATATGTAACCTCATAATGGCCATTATAAAGTTTTCATGCTACCATTTGTTATATTTAAAAATAACAGTCACAACTAGTGTTATGTTAAATTTATTATATGTATTATCGCATACTGAACAACCAAGCTACACATTTAATTATGCTGAGCACAGAAATAAGCTTTAGTAAGTTATATTTCAGTATTTTACCACAAAAAGTCTGACTACAAAGAAAAATTATAATCATCATAAAAAACTTCCCAGTTGTTTTCAAATTTACCTTTTGGGCTTTGGTTAATATAATTTGTCAGTTTTGCCATAATTGCATACTCTTGCATCTTATCAATCCAGTTCTCTCATATTATATTGTTTTAATGGATAGTTTAATTTTCTAGTAGCCAAGGTGACAAGCTAAAAACAAATGGCTGAATCTTCAGTCAAATAAGTGCTGAAAAGACTGCCAATCTACATATCCCCAGAAGATTTGTTTTCAAGAGAACATCCCCGTCTGCAGAAGGTCCTGCAGCAGCTCCTTGTCTTCCGAAGCAAGTCTGGAGACCAGGGGTGCTCAGCGGGCCACAAGAGACCACAAGAGTCTGACAACCAACCACTGCAAGTTTGTTCTTTAAAGTAAGTTTGAACCCACAGCTAGAGTTTCAACAGCTGTGATCCACCCTGAGCAATATACGTAAGTCTGCAAAATAAATAGACGTTCTCCCATACCACAACATCATCTGTATCAGCCTAGTATAAATGATGCTGTATGGAAGAATGCTTGAAGAGACAATGAGAAAACCAACAACAGGCTACTTCTGAGAATGCCTAATAAAATCTGCAGGAGTCAAAAAACAATCCACACTTAACCTTGTTTCCAAATAACAGTTCTAACACTGCAGAACAACACACACAAGAAACTAACATCCCAGTAATGCAGGAGAGGCCAAGGCCAGGCCAGGGCACAAAAGAACTCTCAGCAACTTCAGCAGAACAAAGTTGGAGTCCAGTCAGGCACCTCTGAGACCAACAAAGTTTTATCCAAGGTGCGAGTTTCCGTCTGCAAAGCACATTTCATCAGATAAAATTAAGTGGGGAAAAACCATTCAAACTTATAGACAGGGTTGAAAAGCAAATCAGCCTATAACATGATGATGACAACACTTTGAGACAGACCAAGAACAACAAGCCAAGCAGGACTCTCCTTCTAGCAGGAGCTCCACACACCCCTGAGGTATCCAATCCTACTGGAGCTCAGAGTAGGCCCTGTACTAAGAGCCCTCTACGCTCCTGGAGGATTGGCCATATCAGGGGGGGTGGCTTAATATGCAGAGGAGCTCCTGCTAGAAAAAGAGCCCTGAAGCCAAGTGTATGGGGTCAACAGCTGTATGGATCCAGTTAAGGAGGAACAAGGGTTGAAGCAATAAATATGTCAAAGTATGTAAAAGAATCTTTTCTAATTGTGTAAATTCTGTACATTTGGCTTGTTGTTCCTGTTTCACCTCAAAATGTCATCATTACGTTATATGCTTAATTTGCTTTTCAACCCTGTCTATAAGTTTGAATGGTTTTCTTCCATCACTTGCACACAAAAGCTCATACTTTGAAAAAAAACTGTGTTGGTCTTAAAGGCGCCTGACTGGGCTCTAACTTTGTCCTGCTGCTTCAGACCAACACAGTTAGCCACCTGGGTCTAGCTAAGGTTCAGTGACCATTCCTCATCTAGAAAAATGAAACAGAACTCCAACTCAAACTACTAAACAAAGCAAAATCAATTGTCTCATGGCTAATTTGTCTGCCTCTGAGATTTATGATTTATACTATGACTTATGATTATTGATCACAGGTTCTAAGGTTCTCTACTGACATGCAAAAGCAGCTGCCCCAACACCCTGGCCAGGTTAAATGAAGCCCAAAGGAACTGCTTCATACAGCACCCTCACGAGAACACTGTGGTCCATCTGTCTTACTAACAGTGCAAGTCTGAGCCCTCATTTTGCCTTCTGAACGAAACCTGGCACATGTCACATATAGCAATATCGAGTATTTTAAAACAGATTCTGTTTGGAGTGGGGGGATGATAAGAGGCCAAAATTAGCAGGCAAAATTAAGCAGGACCAGGAGAAATTAAAAACTCTGTCAACGATACTTTAAGCTCCCTAGCTTTCCATGGCTTCTGCACTACAAATACCTTTCCCACAGCCAATTCCTTGGGTTGTCAAAAGGAAGGCTATATTGTTTTCGAGGGCTTTGAAAGAGAATCACAGAACTACCTTCAATCATATTCTTTCATTCACCTGGTCCTCAGAGCAGGAGGAAAAAATAATCAAACTAACTAGAGAGAACAAAATTCAAAACACAAAAGTCAGAAGGCTAATGAAAATAATAAAATGACACTTGAGGAAAAACAGCTGTCAAACAGAGAAAGGCAATATACTCTCTCCGCAACTGTTATAAGATCCTGTAAGCAGTCCTACATTATCTCAGTGCCGTGGATGGGGAGACATCAGTTCGCCTCATGAGTCACAGTGTCACAGTAGTCAAGTGCTGAACAGAGGACTTCTTACCTTGCAGCTCACATTTGGTCACAGCACTAGATCAGTTCTCATGACCGTGGAACCAAAAAAATGCACTAGATCAGTTTATTTGTATATTTGTAATACTTAGCTATGAGAACATGCTCAAACTGTATTGCAATACTTTCCAAATTAATGCATTCAATTTTACTGCAGAATTTCTACACTTCCACAATATGGCTGTGAGGGGGGGGAACAGTCCTGGAAAAGCCACCACCCCCCAAAAAAAAGGAAAGAGCAATGCACAAACCAGTCCCCCCCCGCCTCCCACTGTTGCCTCCTTTCCTGTGCCTCCCAGGCCCAGCTTGTGACAGATCACACCCACCTGTCACTTGGAGTCAAGATGATCCCAAAGATGAACAGCCCCCCCCCCCAAAAAAAAACCACCAGTTCCCTGAGTCCACTCACCACTTCTGGCAAGGGACCCTGCAGTAACTACAAATGCCTGCCTTATTAATGCCTTTAGCAAAACTCCCCTATGAAAGAAACCACCCAATCTTTATGTTCAGGTCTCATCCCTGACCAAACACAATCCTGCTTGGTTGCCCTCAGAGTTCTGTTCTGCAATGGTTCCACTCCCTCCTGAAGGACAGATCCCAGAAGTAGTTGGTAGAAGACTACTACCCCATCCCTTGGCCATGTGTAGTCCAGCCTAACGTGGTGGAACATCCCAAAATGCTGGGGCTTCCACTCTGACCTGGACCAGGAAGTCCAAAAGACAGGCCAAGTGAGACCCACTCTTTCTCTGCCTGCATCATGAGGCCAGCCAAGGCTGCAAACAAAGGATTTCTGGCTAAGGTTACAAAGGACATCCTCAAGGGCTATTTCCTATCACTTCCCTCCCCCCCCCCTCCACAAACCCCATACCATGGAAGAAGAAATAACAAAAGGGTCCCATCAGGTGAAGCATCTGTATTCTCACAGCTCACTAACAGCATCCAGTGGATTGTCTCCTTTTGTGGGACACCTATGCTTATTTTATGTACTTTATTTGATTTATAGTCTGCCCAGAGTCAAAGCAGGTTACATCATCAAAATCTCCAGGGGGAGCACAAGACAGGGGCAAGGACCCTCATCGAGGCAAGTCGGACCTCTCTGGAGCCAGGTACCACCAAAAGGTGTTGGGGGGCTGATCATAAAGACCTATGGGGCTTGTACAGGAAGAGGCAGTCCTAAGGTATGCTGGCCCCTGGTGGCATAGGACTTTAGAGGCAAGTACCAGCTAAGGAAGGGGTGTCAAATATGCGGCCCAGGGGCCAAATTAGGCCCCCAGAGGTGTCAAGCATGCTATTTCCAAGTGTTAGTTTTATCCATACCTTTCTTCTCTTCCCCCCTTCTCTCCTCCCCCCCCCCCCCCACCATGGATGCATAATAAATCCATCTGGATTCAGGATATTTAGTGTAACCTTGTATTAACGGTGTAGAATGCCTCTCCCCCAGATTCACACAGCCATGCCTTATCACCTAGCAGAGAATGTGTGAGAAATGGAGATGTTAACATTCCGTAGCCATAAAAGAGATACTAGAGAGTAGCCTTTGAACCTTCAACTCAATTTGCATCTTTATGTTATTCTTTTGAAGTTATCTGTAACCCTGCCTTTTGAAGTTTGTCTATAAAATACTGGTTTAAACAATTTTATTAATAACATATAGTAACAATGTCTGTTTATATCATTACTATCCCTAACCCATATGATATTTTCTAATCCCCCTCCCTCCGTTACTAGACTCCCGCCGAAGTTATATACTTGAGTTCACTTATAAAGGTACCCTTAACCAATCAAAGTTCAATTTCTCCCTTTTCTCATACTCATTATTAAAAAATTGTCCAATGTCTTTTTACATTCCACTCTTTCTCTATATATCCTCTAAATTTCTTCCACTCCCTTTTAAACACTTCCAAATCATAGTCTCTTAAAGTTCTTGTTTGTCCATCTCACTCCACGATAAAACTTTCACGATCCAATCCCATTTCTCTGGTATTTTTTCTTGCTTCCGCAACTGCACATACAGTGTCCTAGCAGCTGAGAGCAAGTACCAAATTAGAGTTCTATCTTCTTTTGGAAATTTTTCCATTTGTAATCCCAACAGAAAAGTCTCTGCAACTTTCTTAAAGTCATATCCCAGAATTTTAGATATTTCTTGTTGTATCATCTGCCAGAACTTTTTCACTTTTCCACAAGTCCACCACATATGATAAAAAGAACCTTCATGTTTCTTGCATTTCCAACATCTAGCCGACATCTTTTTACTCATCTTTGCCAATTTTTTTGGAGTCATATACCACCTATACATCATCTCGAAACAGTTCACTTTAATACTCTGACATGTTGATATTCTCATAGAGTTCTTCCAAAGATATTCCCATGTATCCATCTGTATTTCCTTATTTACATTAATTGCCCATTTAATCATTTGAGATTTTACTACTTCTTCTTCTGTAGACCATTTTAACAGTAATTTATATATTTTCGATATTAATTTTTCATTCTCTCCAAACAGAACCTTTTCCAATTCCGTTTGCTTGCGTCTAATTCCTTCAGATTTAATATCATTCTCCATCAAACTTTTTATTTGTTGCATTTGAAACCAGTCATACTTGTTGTTTAGCTCTTCGGCAGATTTTAATTCAACTTTATCACCTTGGATCTTTAGCAGTTGATTATATGACAACCCTCTCTCTTCATCCAATTCAACTGTTATTTTTATTACTTCTGCTGGCACTATCCATAACGGCTTTCTTTTATCACCATATTTCTTGTACTTTATCCATGTATTTAACAAGCTGTTTCTAATATAATGGTGAGAAAAAAGACCATCCATCTTTTTTCCCCATAGTACATATAAGCATGCCAGCCAAATTTATTTCCATGAGCTTCTAACAATAAAAGCTTTTTATTTAACAGCATCGTACAATCCTTTATCCACGTCAAACAAACTGCATCATGATATAATTCTTTTCAGGAGGAGCTCTGGGGTGTCTCTAGACGAGTTAAATCTTCTCTTTCCTCGAATCCCTTTCTAGCTTCTCTTCTACAAGTTTGGCGCAAGCACTGCAATCTGCTAGCCCCTCCAACTTCCCCCCTAGCCACATTTGTCGGCCAACCCTGGTTTACTCCAGGTTTGTATAAAAACTCTTTCTCAAAATGGAGACAATTGCGGCTGACTCGCTTTGTTGATGTCCTCTCCAAGGGGATACTGAAAGATAAAGTGACCTTAGAGGCAAACTCTGAAATTCGACTTCCTTGGTTTGAATACCTGCAACTCAGACATTTACTAGATACTCATCTCTTTAGCCCTCCCTTGCGGATTCATCTTGGTGATTTTGAAAAAATTTTGTTTAATGACTCAGCCCCTATTAAAGGTTTGATATCAAAAATTTACAAACTGCTACTTCACTCCATTGACACAAAACCACACTCCTATCAAGGGGCCTGGCACCGAGATCTGGGTACCGAGCTAACCAAAGAGCAGTGGCAGGCTATTTGGAGTTCTTCCATATATAAAACGAAGGCAATGAACGTGCAACTTCAAGCCATTAAAGTTCTCACACGCTGGTATAAGACCCCGGTGCAATTATCACACTCCTTCTCTACTTCGCCCCTCTGTTTTAAGAACTGCGGCCAGAGTGGCACATTCTTTCACTCCTGGTGGCTCTGCCCCATTATACAAAGCTTTTGGAGGCTAATTTACCAAGAAGTACATGCCCTCACCTCATACTCCCCACCTTTCACGCCGGAGTACGCTCTCCTGAACCTTGTAGGCACCTCACGCATTCCTGAGCACGCGGAGGAACTAATTTCACATATGTTCATGGCAGCTAAATTTGCAATTGCCCTGGTTTGGAAGCAACAAACTCCTCCCTCGAGACAGGCATGGTGGCTGAAACTATGGGATTATTTTGTCTTAGATAAGCTCACCTATGACTTAGATCCTCGTTGCTCCTCCCAGACCGCTTCCTCGGACTTTGTGTGTAAATGGCGTCCCTTTATTGATAAAGTCTCAAAAGACAGCAGATGGCGTCAAAAATGGCGTCCCTTTATTGATAAAGTCTCAAAAGACAGCAGAAAAGACAGATTCATACCATGCTATATTAATGTCATGCCAACTACTGTTGTAATTAGTTTTTTAATGGTTAACATTGTATGTATCCACTTCCTCACTATATATTGGTATATGCTATGCATCTGCTGATGTACTACCACCTTTGTACCTTGAACTTCATACCAATAAAGCTTTTCTATTAAAAAAAATGATATAATCTTAAATCTGGAAGCTGAAATCCTCCCCTCTCTTTAGCATCCGTTAAAATTTTCATCTTAATCCTTGTTTTTTTCCCAGCCCATACAAATTCGGAGATCTTCCTTTGCCATTTATTAAATTGTTTACTATCTTTCACAATCGGAATAGTTTGGAACAAATACATTATTCTTGGCAAAATGTTCATCTTAATTGCAGCAATCCTACCCAACAAAGACAAATTAAGTCTATTCCATTTCATCATATCTTCATCCATCTTACGCCGTAACTTTTCATAGTTGTTTTTGTACAAATCAATATTCTTCATTGTTATTTCTAGACTTAGATATTTAACTTTAGAAGTGACTTCACATACCGTCAAACTCTGCAATTCTTTGTTTATTTAGTTGCATATTTTTACATTAAAAATTCAATTTCTCTTTATTTATATAGAGTCCTGCCATTTCTCCATATTCTTTTATCTTAGCTAGCAACAAAGGTATCACTTGTATCGGATTTTCAGTTATAAACACAATATCGTCTGCAAATGCTCTATATTTATAAGAAAATCCTCTAATTTTCAATCCTTCTATCTCTTTGTCGTCTTGTATTTGCATTAGCAGGATTTCAAGAGTCATTATAAACAACAATGGTGAAAGCGGACATCCTTGTCTTGTACCTTTGCTCACCTTCATTTCATTTGTAAGGTCTGCATTTATACACAATTTTGCATGTTGATCCATATATATTGCTTTTGTCATTCTTATAAAATGTTCTCCCAGATTTATTTTTTCCATTACTGCAAACATAAAGTCCCATTTAAAATTATCAAAGGCTTTTTCTGCATCTACAAAAAATAACGCCGCCTCTTTTTCTGGATGTTTCTCATAATATTCTACAATATTTACAACAGTTCTTACATTGTCTCTTATTTGCCTTTTAGGGAGAAATCCTGCTTGATCTTCCTTTATAAAATTAATCAAATATTGCTTGAGTCGTTCTGCCAAGATTCTTGTATATATCTTATAGTCATTGTTTAATAATGAAATTGGTCTATAGTTCTTTACATTTGTGACATCTCTATCTTCCTTGGGAATCAACGAGATTACAGCTTCTTTCCAAGTATTTGGAATTTTCCCTTTTATTCTTATCGTGTTCATCAGTTTTTGCAATTTTGGTACCATCTCATCTTTGAGAGTTTTATAAAATTTAGTTGTATATCCATCCGGCCCAGGAGCCTTACCTACTTTCATTACATTTATTGCTGCTTCAATTTCAATTTTTTCTACTGGATCATTCAAAATCTTTTTCATATACTCAGTCAAGAGTGCAATTTTAATATTTCATAAATACTCTTCCATTTTTTCTTCTTTTATCTTCACACCTTTGAATAAATTTGCATAATATTTAAAAAATTCTCTTTTAATTCCTTCTTGGTCTACTATCTCTTTTCCGCTAACCACGATTTTATTAATAATTTTATTTTCTTTCTTTTTCTTCAGTTGCAAAGCTAAATACTTCCCAGGTTTATTCGCACCTTCAAACGATTTTTGTTGCAAACTTTTTAAACTCCATTCTAATTCTTTATTCAACAAATGTCTTACTTGGGCTTGTAAGCCGCCCTGAGCCTGTGAGCCGCCCTGAGCCTGCTTGTGCGGGGAGGGCGGGATATAAATAAAAAGTATTATTATTATTATTATTATTATTATTATTATTTAGTAATTTTCTTTTTCTCTGGTCTTTTTCTTAGTTCCCCTTCTTTTTTTCATTTTGAATGTCCAACATCTGCTTTTCTTTTGCACTCTTATCTTTATTATTCAATATAATCAATAGTCCTCTCATTACAGCTTTGTAAGTATCCCAAACCATCTGGAATTCTATATCATCAGTATCATTTATTTGGAAAAAAGCTATAGTTTCTTTTTCTAGAAATGTCACAATATCTTTATCTTGTAACAAATCCTCATTTATTCTCCATCTTCTTGTTTTTTTTTTCAATTTTGTAACCCAGATTATTGGATTATGATCTGCACATATCTTTGGTAGAATCTCTACTTTTCTAGTTATGAGGCCCAAACTTTTAGAGCCCCATAGCATATCAATTCTAGAAAAAGTATTATGTCTTGCTGAAAAGAAAGTATAGTCTCTTACTTCAGGGTTTAATTTTCTCCAAATATCCTCCAAACTTTCTTGTTTAATCAACTCAAAAAATGATTTTGGCAGTCTCCCTTCTTTATTATTGCTCTTTTGGCCAGGCCTATCTATATTGTTTTGTATTGTTCCATTGAAATCACAAGATCTGGTCAAAGGACACTTCATCCAACTGTCGATTAATGTCTTTAAAAAAAAACATCTTTTGCTCCATTAGGTGCATATAGTCCTAGTAACAACGTTTTCTTTGCATCCATCATCACTTCCACTGCTATATATCTTCCATCTTTATCTTTAAATATCAATTTGGTTCTAATTGTTCTTTAATGTAAAAGACCACACCCCTTTTCTTTTGATCCGCCAATTAAAAAAAATTCCAACCCCAATTGTTTGTTCCACAAAAATTTATAATCCTTTTGTTGTATATGAACTTCCTGTAAACAAATTATATTACATTTTTGTTTTTTAATCCAATGAAATGTTGCTTTTCGTTTTTGTGGTGAATTTAGTCCATTTATATTCCAAGATAATAACTTGTAATCCATTATGATGCAAAGTCTTTATTCTCTTCAAAAAAACTACACATCTCTTGCTCATTCCTTATTGTAGTCCTTCTTCCACGTTGCTCAAAGCCCAAACCTTTGGGTATTATCCATCTATATCTCGTTCCCTCTGCACGTAGCTTCTCTGTTAACCTCTTGTATTTCTTCCTGTTGTTTATCACTTGTCTTGGCAGCTCTTTCATTATTTTGACTCTACTCCCTTCCACTATCAGAGCCTTTTGAAAATTTTTATTCAGAATTTTCCCTGCCATGTCTTTTGTCCTTCGTTTTATAACTATATCTCTTGGTAAGCCTTTATCTTTTGCATGTGATGAATTAACTCTATAGATACTGTCAAACATGTTTCTGGACCTTTCAGGATCTTCCTCTAAATAGTCAGCAATTATTTTCACCATACAGTCCATTAAATCAGTTCCCTCCCCTTCAGGTATTCCTCTCAGACACACTTTCCATTAATCTGCAGTCATGTACTGTTACCTTCTCTTGAAGCTTTAATAAGGTGGAAGCATGTACATCAACTTTCTCTTCAACATCCTTGATTCTGTTTGTAACTATACCCAACTCATTTTTAAAATCTTCAACTTCTTTTTTAAGGTCTCCAATGTCTTTTTTACAAGCTGTTAACATATTCTCCACACCTTTCATGATCCTGGCCTCCATGGTATCAAACTGACTTTGCATTTTATCCGAAGAATAGGTTCTTGCACGAATTTGTCTTTCTTCTGACATAAAAAAATACCTTCAAAAAATCCAAAGACTCCAATTCTAAATCCAACACCAAGTCCAGCAGCTTAGAACTTGCTCTTTAAAATAAGACTAATTTCGCGCTTCTCCGACCTTCCTGGGCTGAAATATTGATTTTTAACAGTTTTTGGCAATTTTCCCTTCTTCAAAATGGCAATCGTAATTTCTCTATGGTTAAAATTCCTAGCAAAGACCTTCTTCTTGCTCCTCTCACCTTCAGCTTTTACTTCCTGGTTCACTAAGCCCAGTTCAGGTTCTCCAAATATCGCGGTCTTTAGAATGCTTGTTGTGTTGATTGCAAGTGCAGAGCCATAACACCGAAGCATACATCAGTGACCTCAGGTATTCAAAACAACTCTTTTCTTTTCCAGATTCTGTCAAAGTCTTTAATTTAACAGAGTCTAAATTTCAAGTTTCCTCTTCCTCCCCTCACTCACTTTCTTTGTTATTCGATTTTTCCCACCTTCCAATGTTATTTAGATTAGCTTAGAAAAGTCCCGGAGCAAGAGATTGTAATCAAAGTACCTTTAACGGCTATGCCTCTTAAACTGCGGTCTTGTCACTTCTCAGATGTTTATCAGTCCCAAAAGAGAATGAGATCCAGACAGGCTTATGCCAATTAAATGACTCTTTAATCCTTTGTAGATGTTGAACGACGCCGCTTTTCTCCGCCGGTCCTCAAAGCCTCAGAAAGACCCCCTCTGAGATCTAACATCAGCCAAGGTTAACCGGCTCAAAGTTTTCTGTACGTAATCCTGGACAAATCTCTATCTGAGAAATGTAGGCAGGAAGCCCCAAAGAGGCTTCTTACTACCCTGAACAAAGAATTAAGTTTTCCCCTTATTCAGGAGACGTCAGCTCAGCTGGAATCTCAAATCGGATACTATTTGAGATACTATTTGAGTACTATAAGATACTATTCAATACGATGTAAGCCATTACTTCCAAGGAATCCATCCTTGGAGCAAGTCATGGAGTTTTCAATAAAACAAGTCTTTGATTAAAGAACAAAAGCTTGATTATTGCGAAATATCGATGCTTGACAGAAGGACTTCTATCAGGCCCCCAAGCAACTGGCAGTCATCTGCTTCCTTCTCCCTATCTCTTGCTTCCTTCTGCATAACAGCTTGCTTTGCAAGGCTTGCTCAGTCACACAGAAGCTACAGAGCAAAACCTCTATTTTCTCCATTGGCTGAGGCTCCTCCCTTGACGGGGAAGGGGGGGGAAGGCAGAGCATGTTTTTCCAGGCTCTCTCAACAGAACAGCAGAGCTACTGAGCCAAGCCTCTCTTCCTTCTATTGGCTTAGGTTCCTCCCCTTCCTGGTCCCCTGGGGAAGAAAGGAAAAAGCCAGAGATTTCTTTGCCCAATTCCCTGGATCCCATGGGAGAGATAGAGAAGAACATAAGAAACATAAGAACATAAGAGAAGTCACGTTGGATCAGACCAATGGCCCATCCAGTCCAACATTTCGTGTCACAAAGTGGCCAAAAAAACCAGGTGCCATCAGGAGGTCCATCAGTGGGGCCAGGACACTAGAAGCCCTCCCACTGTGCCCCCCTCCAAGCACCAAGAATACAGAGCATCACTGCCCCAGACAGAGAGTTCCAACAATAAGCTGCTCAATATGTTTATCCAATCCCCTCTTGAAACTGTCTATGCTTGCAGCTGCCACCACCTCCTGTGGAAGCAAATTCCATGTGTTAATCACCCTTTGGGTGAAGAAGTACTTCCTTTTATCCATTCTAACCCGACTTCTCAGCAATTTCATTGAGTGCCCACGAGTTCTTGTATTGTGAGAAAGGAAGAAAAGTACTTCTTTCTCTACCTTCTCTATCCCATGCATAATCTTGTAAACCTCGATCATGTCACCCCTCAGTCAACATTTCTCCAAACTAAAAAGCCCCAAGAGCTTTAACCTTTCTTCATAGGGAAAGTGTTCCAACCCTTTCATCATCCTAGTTGCCCTTTTCTGCACTTTTTCGTTTTTGAGATGTGGTGACCAGAATTGTACACAGTATTCCAAATGAGACCACACTATTGATTTATACAGGGGCTGATTTGTTTTCAGTTCCCTTCCTAATAATTCCCAGCATGGCATTGGCCTTTTTTATTGAAGTTGCACACTGTCTCAACATTTTCAGTAACCTATCTACCACAATCTCTCTCTTGGTCAGTTTCCGCCAATTCACACCCCACCAACTTGTATTTATAGTTAGGATTTTTGACCCCATTCATCAGAGACAGCATCCTAGAGGAGGAGGATCGCTGCACTGAGAGCCACCCCAAGTGAGTCCCACCAGGTGGGACTTGAGGAGAGAGATGACAAGTCTCATGGTGGTTGTCCCAGACATGCTGACATTACAGCTTGTGCAGCAGCCAGGCCTGGAGAACCTGCCAGTGCTGCCGGGGGGCCCAGGAGTAGTACAGCAGCAGCTGCTGTGGCTGGGGCCCCAAGAAGGGATGCAGCAGCTGCCACCACTGCCAGGGCCGCCAACAGAAATGCAGCAGCAACGGCCTCTGCCACCAAGCTCCCCCCCGGGGGGGGGGGGTGCCGCAATGGCCAGGGGGCCAGCACAAGTTGGAAGTAAGTGTTGATGGGGGTTCAGATGAGTTGGATTACTTTATAGTGCAAGTGGCGGAGTTGTTACAAGAATGGAGCCACACTTTCTGGGACGATGCCAATGTCAAGCACAGGTAGTTCAAGAATAGACTCCTTTGTTTTTAATCAAGGTTAGGTCTTTATTTAAACTCCATGTTGCAGATAGGACTCTGTCTTTGAGAAGACGACAAAAGGTACAATTACGTTCACCTAAATAGATATAAAACAGACACGTTTGGAATTCAGAGTTCAAAGGGCAAAGCAGTAATTTTCCTCTACCTAGCCATAGCCTTCTAACGCCAGCCTGTGACCAAGATAAGACCAAGTGAAGCCTGGGATTCTTAAAGGGAGTGTTGGTACTAAAACAAAGCAAGACACATCCTTCAAGTAAAAATCCCTTGACAGATGGCTCCAAGAATGTGAGAAGGGGGGGGGGGTGTAACTGAATTATACCCAGGGACATTACTTGACCAAACTTCAACCATTTCCCAATTGAATCAGAGTGCTTGACAGCCAGCCAAGTGAGTCATGTGAGTTCCACACTGGGGATGGGGGTGACAAAGGGGTATGTCACTCTGTACGAGTACCAGGGCTCCACAGCTACAAAGTGTGAGAAACTATAAATGCCAGGTGGGAGACAGGGTTCTTGGAATGGCCAGCAGCTCCAACGCTGCACCCCAGGGTCCCAGCATGGGAGGGTTAATCCCGTCTATTTTTTTTTTTTGCAACCAAACTTTTTATTTTGCAATACATTGAAATAAATTCATCTATTCAAATTCAAATATACTTCTCCAATACATTACATATTTTCCTCCCCCCACCGCTCTTATTCATGACCTCCGCCGGTACTTAAAACAAATTAAAAGCATATTAAAGGTAAATTCACAATTATAAACTCTTTAGACAGAAAAAATTATCATTCACTAACCTTTTCTCTAATAATCACTTAGTACTTATTAAACAGAAAGCTCATAATTATTAATTCAGTTCCAGAGTTCCCCCAATCTTAGTCTTATCTTAACTTTCATATGTATATTTACCAAATAACTATGTTCTACTAATGCTTTTATCACAATTCCTCTTTATCATTAAAAGTTCAATTAATGTTGTCATACACTACTAAATATCTTTTCACCATTATAAAAATTTTACACAAAGAGTTATCTTTCAATAACCTTTTCTCTATAATTCACTTAGTACTTATTAAACACAAAACTCATACTTATAAAATCAACTCTGGAATTCCAGCTGTCTTAATCTTATCTTAACTCATATATGTATAATTACCATGTAACTATATCCTACTAACTCAATAATCACGATTCTTCTTTATCATTTAAAGTTCAATTAATGTTGTCATAAACTACTAAATGTCTCTTCACCCTCCATTGTATTTCCACGTAACTTTGAAATTTACTCCAGTCTTCTTTAAACTTCTCCAAATTATTGTCTTTTAAGATTTTAGTAAGTTTGTCCATTTCACTCCAGTTAAGAACCTTTAAGACCCAGTCCCATTTTTCAGGTATTCTGTCTTGCTTCCACATTTGCGCATACAATGTTCTCGCAGCTGAAAGCAAATACCACAACAATGTTCTGTCTTGCTTCGGAAAGCTTTCCATTTGTAATCCCACCAGAAAGACATCTGGTGCTCTCCTAATATTATAACTTCAGATTTTCGAGATCTCCTGTTGAATCATTGTCCAAAATTGTTTCGCCTTTTCACAAGTCCACCACATGTGGTAGAAAGAACCTTCATGTTTTTTACATTTCCAACACCTATCTGAAGCTTGATTACTCATTTTTGTTAGCTTTTTAGGTGTCATGTACCATCTGTACAGCATTTTGAAACAGTTCTCTTTTATGTTATAGCACGTTGATATTTTCATTGAATTCTTCCATAGGTGTTCCCACGTCTCCATCTGTATTTCTTTATTAAAGTTAATCGCCCATTTAATCATTTGAGGCTTCACCACCTCCTCTTCTGTAGACCATTTCAATAACAGCTTATACATCCTTGAGATCAATTTTTCATTCTCGCCCAACAGCATTTTCTCCATTTCTGTTTTCTCTCGTCTTATACCTGTACTCTTAATGTCTTTCTCTATAAAGCTTTTAATTTGTAACAGCTGAAACCAATCAAATTTGTCCTGCAGTTCTTCAACCGATTTCATTTCAAATTTGCCCCCCTTGAACTTTAGCAGTTGTTCGTATGATACCCATTTCCCTTCCCTTACACTTTGCGGCATACTTATTACTTCTGTTGGCACAATCTAAAGTGGTTTCCTCTCATCTCCATACTTACTATATTTTTTCCAAGTATGCAGCAAACTCCTCCTTATATAGTGATGTGAATAAAAACCATCCATCTTCTCTTTCCCGTAATACATATACGCATGCCAGCCAAAGATATTTCCATGTCCTTCTAACACCAGTAATTTTTTGTTGATCAAAGTCATCCATTCCTTAATCCATACCAAACAAACTGCTTCATGATATAGCATTAAATCAGGTAGTTGGAAGCCGCCTCTTTATTTCGCATCTGTTAAGATTTTCATTTTGATTCTTGGTTTCTTGCCCACCCAAATAAACTCTGAAATCTTTCTTTGCCACAGGTTAAATTGTTTCTTATCTTTCACTATTGGGATAGTTTGAAATAAAAACATCATCCTTGGTAGAACATTCATTTTAATTACAGATATCCTCCCCCGCATAGATATGTTTAGTTTATTCCATTTTAACATATCACCTTCTATTTTATGCCAGAGCTTTTCATAATTGTTCATGTTTTTCATCGTCATCTCCACACCTAAATATTTTACTTTGGAAGCAACTTCACATCCAGTGGCATTTTGTAATTCTTTCTGTTTGTTTAGTGTCAGATACTTAGTAAGGATTTTCGATTTTTTTTATTAATATAAAAGCCAGCTATCTCACCATACTTTTTAATTTTCTTTAACAACAAAGGCATCACTTGTACTGGGTTCTCATTAATGAACATCACAAAATCTGCAAAGGCTCTGTATTTATAGGAAAAACTTTTCAACTTCAATCCCTCTATTTCACTATCTTCATCAATTTGAGTCAACAAGACCTCTAGGGTCATTATAAACAACAATGGAGACAGAGGGCAACCTTGTCTTGTGCCTTTGCTGATCTTCAGTTGTTCAGTCAAGTCAGTATTCACACAGAGTTTTGCCTGTTGTTCTGTATATACTGTTTTAATCATCCTTATAAAATCATCTCCTAATTTCATTTTCTCCATAACTGCAAACAAAGTCCCAGTTAAGATTATCAAAAGCTTTTTCTGCATCTGCAAAAAATAAAGCCACCTCCTTTTCTGGATGTTTTTCGTAGTATTCAACAATGTCTATTACATTTCTGATGTTATCCCTTATTTGCCTCCTAGGGAGAAAGCCTGCTTGTTCTTCCTGAATAGAAATGTTTAAATGCTGTTTGAGTCTTTCCGCTAGAATTCTAGCAAATATTTTGTAATCATTATTCAGTAGTGAAATCGGTCTATAGTTTTTAACATTCGTGGAGTCTCTTTCTTCTTTCGGTATTAAAGAAATAACAGCTTCTTTCCAAGAATCTGGTACCTTCCCATCTTCTCTAATACAGTTCATCAACTTTTGCATTTTGGGTACTAGTACATCCGCCAAGACTTTATAAAATTTTGCTGAAAAGCCGTCTGGACCCGGAGCTTTCCTAATTTCATTGAACAAATCGCTGCTTCAATTTCAACCTTCTCAATTGGATTATTCAAGATTTTTTCCATATTATCATTCAAGGGTTTCACTTTTAATCTTTGCAAATAGGCATCAATTCTGAATTGACTCTATATGCATAGTCACATAAACGCTCCATCTCCTCTGGATCTTCTTCCAAAAATTCAGCTATAATTGTGGCAAGATGAGTCTTCAAATCCTCTTGGTCATTCTCAGGCACTCCCCTTAGACAAATCATGTTCTCCATCAACGTACAGTCTTGTAGTATTGCTTTGTCTTGCATTTTCTTAATGGTGGCATCTTGATCTCTAATTTTCGCTTCTATCTCCATCAGTCTTTTTAGCTATTGCTTGACTCTTTCCTTAGGTCATCAATTTCCTGCTTAAATTCTTTCTTTACCTCTTCAGCACTGGAGTTTATTTCCTTAGTTAATTTCTTCTCACTTCCAGTTATTAAATCCCTCATTGCCTTCAATATTCTTGCTTCCATAGCATCCAGTTGTTCATGAACTTGTTTAGACATTTTACCCTCTCCCACTGAGGTAGCTCTTAACCTTGTAACTCTTGATTCCAACTTCTGCTCAGACATTACTGACTGCCCATTGCAAATAATGGGTTTAACTGGTATCTTCAATCCCCAATCTGATAGTCGCATTCAACAGAACAAAGCATGCCCTTTTCAACAAGCCTAAAAACGCCATCCTCCGAGCTTCCTAGCTCAAGATATTAATTTTTAAAGTTCCAAGCCTCTCTTTTTAAAAAGTTTTCCTTTTACCCACTAAGGCTTATTTTCCATTTTCAAGCACATAGTCCATGTTATTTAGCCCTTAGGGGATTGTTTATATATGTTTTGAATCCTTTTAAAGTCCACTTTCAGGTTATTTAGTGAAAATATTTTGGCCTTTCTGTAATGGGCCTCCAATGTTTCTCTATGGTTACTGACTCTTGCAAGTAGCCGGATACTTGGATGCTCCTCTTCACTCCACACTTACTTCCTGACTCTCTAGTATTGAAGTCTTGCAATGACTGCAGAAAACGCCACTTCCTGTTTTAAGGAGAGAGTCTGCAGCTTTGTTATGACTGGGGTTTTTTTTCGAAGCCACAAGAATTCATAACAGCAAGTATTTTTCTGCACTTTTCTGCTTTCTTTTGAGTCCAAAAAAACCACTTCTACCCCCTTCCACTTCTCCTTGATTTTCCACTTTGAAAAATAGTTCTGGGTCCCAGATCTTCCCTTTTAACAAGCTTAAATTAAACACGGAGTAGCAGATAAGGATCTTTACCTTATTAATGATGTCTAATCTCTCATTGTACCGTCCACTTTATCTCAGATGTTATTATAGTCCATAGGAAGTTGAAGCCTTAGTGAGTTTATGTCAATTTAATGACTCCAAAGATTCTTTGTAGGCGACAGAATGCAATTCTTCATTGGGGGAATCTTCAAAGCTGAAAAAAAAAACCCTCCTGGGATCATTCGTCAGCCAAAGTGAATCCCCCTCGAAATAAACATGCATGCCATAGACAATTTCCTTTACTGGAAAAAGTAGACAGTAGGCTTTAAAAAGCCTTTTCTGTCCAAAAACAAAGATCTTGGTCTGCTCCACACAAGGAAACAGGTCAGCTCACCAAGCTTCAACCCCGGAAGCCTATAGTAGGGTTTATTCCGTCTATGAGAGGTATGCTTTTCCTTCTGCTTTGACTTCTTATGTAGTAGTAAGTTCCAAAGTAAGCAAAGCTCCCACTTGGTAGCCTTCCAGAGTCAGAGACGGTGAGAACGCCAGCCAATTATCCAGTTAAGCAGGGGAGGTTTGCATTCCTCAAAAACTGTGCTTACAGTTGAGAGAGTTAAGATGGAAAAGGTAAAATCCTCAGTGTTAAAACAAAAATTTAAAATTAAAATTTAAAATTAAAAGAGGCTTATCATAGACTTATCATTACGGAGCCTTTCAGCTGCACGTCTGCTCCCTCCAATGCTCAACTACTACTATTTCCCTTCAGTTGCCCTGCAAGCTCTTCTTTTAATAACAGTGAATTTGAAGTCTTTTAAACGTGGGAGAGATGCAGAGTTGTTTTTAATTACCCATCCTTCTCTGGGCTTGCATCCAATACTCCGTCTACCAATTAACATGGCGTTACCAAAAGACAGAAATGGAAGATTCTTCATTACCAGCTAAACAACTGAAAATAAATGACTTTTATTCAGCCTAAGTGCCCACATCTAATCGTTTTGAGATTTTGGCTAATTTTGATAATGAGGATGTTATTGAGCAGCCCTCACTTACACAAAAGTCTACGGACCCTCACGACATGATTAATACAAATGCAAATTCTGAGGAAGCTGCAGACAAGATTAACTCTCTAAATTCTACTGAAAGCAACAGTCTTGAAGTGGGTTGCAGAAAACTCTTTAATATAACACATTTAACAGCTGTAACAGAAGACTTCATCTGTAGCCAGTTGAAACTACTTCATAATAAAATGGACTACATTACTAACACATGATGTGTTATAGCTTTGATATTGGTCTATGACCGTAATAAAGTTTATTCTATTCTACTGAGCAGCTAACCTTTAAAAGAAGCACCTTGGAACAGGGCACCCCATCTGCCAATGAATTACAGCCAAAGGAATATGATAAGCCTTTTTCACCAAGAACTTAACAAAACCCTACAAATTGGTTCTCACCCCAAATAAAATTTGCCTAACTAATTGCAACTACAGAGGACGATGCCCTGCTTGAACTACTATGCAACAAACTAGGAAACATTTGAAAACATTGTTTCCAAGGGAAATGAGCCAGATTGATCTACTAGAAGTGGATCTTGTGAGTGGCAATGCCCAGACTCAGAGGGTGATAGTATCATTTAATTCAACACGTATACCTCAGCTAAAGGTTATCTGGCATCTAAGGGAGTCTTCCTATCCCGTGTTTTTAAGAATGAGATGATCTCTCCACTACTACCCACCAAGAAGTGTCCAACTCAACAGAATTATCCCCTGACTACAAAGGTTGACAACAATAATTCAAATAGGGAAGAGCCAACTGATTCAACCAACTGTCCTTCCCCACCTAATTATTTTGATGAAACTATGGACATAGTAGCAGGAAATAATATTCTGGAAGATAATATCAGAGATCACTTCCAATTACTTCAAGCGCAAGAACAACAGGCTATCCTAAAGAGACTGGATCTATTGAGGGGAAATCTCATATTAAAAAAGACTGAATTCCAAAAGAGAATCCAAGGGATTCCCAGTAATCAAATAGAAATTTCACAGGACACCTTACCAACAAATTCAGATCAACAAGAAGAAGCCTGTACTCCTATAATCTCCAACCATTCTCTTCAGACCAACCTTAACTTTGACAATTTGGCCTCTAATTCTACACCATCCAGCAATGGGTGTATATATCAAGACTCTCAAAAACTACACAACCAAATTACAGAGCTGAACTGACTGTCCGAAAAGTCTTCAACTAGAGATCTTCACCTCTTATCTTGGAATATTGCCAGCTGGCTGAATAAATTATGTGACCCTGACTTTTATCAATTTACTTACCCATTATGATTGTATTCTACTTCAAGAAACTTGGTCAGAATTAGAAATCAATATCCTTGGATTTCTTCCATTCAACCTTGCTGCTCACAGAAATGTTTCCAGGGGCAGATTTAAAGCTGAATTAACAATTATGATTAAAGCAAATATATGTTCCGACGTAACTTTACTTGACTCTTCCCCTATCCTAGCAGAAGCTCTGTTAATTCATTTAACTAATTCTATGTTGATTCTGCTAAATGTTTATCTTCCTCACCCTGAGGATGATTTAATGCTTTTGAGCAATTGGAACAAACTATCTGATTTTATTATTTCTTTGCTTAAACATTTCCCATGCACCCCACTCCTTATAATGGGTGATATGAATGCACGAATAGGACCAAGTAACCAAAATCTTATTTCCCCTTTAGGCTTTGAAGGATTTGACCAATTACCCCAACCCCTTGCTGACATATGAATTTCTAAAGATACATTATATAATAAGGCTGGTTTACAACTTATGGAATTTTGTATTACTTATGATCTTAATATCCTAAATGGGTCGCCCAGTTTCCCAAATGCAAATGAATTTACCTACTCAACAAGAGGCAGTAGTGTTATCGATTATTGCCTTTGTTCCTCAAATCTATGCCCACTAGTTAGCTCTTTCTCCATTGGAATCCACACTGAGAGTGACCATCTGCCCCTCCTGCTGATATTTCATGACAACTCTCTTGTAACTCATATGCCAGTATCTATATCCCTTGATAGTGTTTCTCAGGGCTCTGTTAAAAGAATCAAATGGGCTACCCAAACTGACAAAAAGCTACTCTGTTTATTTCAATCAGCCAGAATGTTGGAGTTTAGAACAATTATTGCCAGAACCTGTTCTATGGAGGAGGCCAATTTAGCCTATGCTCAGATAATTGCTTCCTGTAATTCTGTAGCCAAACCAATTTGTCCTCCTAATCCCACCTGTAATCAACTGTTTGACTCAGAATGCAGGATTATGAAAAAACTTCTCAGGGACTCATTTAGAACTTTTAGGCAAGACAATAATTCCTGCAACCTAAAAATTTACTCTGCACACAAGGAGATATATCATAGCCTTATCACCAGGGGGGGAAAACACAGTTTTATAAACAAAAATGGGACCATTTGCTGAATACAATTAAAACCAAAGACTGTAAGCTATTCTGGCAAATGGTCTCTGGTTGCTTGAAAAATAATTCAGCCCCGGCTGTGATTACACCTACTCCCCAAAAATGGGTCGATTATTATTTTGAAATATTTAATGACCAAGATATTTCAATAGAGTGCAGAGAAGAATTTACCTTTTCAACCAATCCAGAGTGGCCTCCTGTGAGTCCCGAGGAAATAATTGATATAATCTCTGAATTGAAGACGGGCAAGGCCCCTGGTTTAGATGGGATTCCAGCAGAACTCTTTAAGAAGTATGTGGATTGGTGGGCCATTCCACTGGCAAACCTATTTACTCTTCTGGATCACAACGGAAACATCTCTGAGTCCTGGTTAAGATCATTAATATGCCCAATATATAAAAAAGGTAATTTGGCTTTCCCTGGAAACTATCGCCCAGACATCCATCTCATGTAAGCTGTATTCTAAACATCTTGAACGTCACCTATTAAATTGGTTATCTAAAGAAAAGATATCAAAGATTTCAGGTTTTCACGGCTGGTAACATCATTAGGGTTTGTAGAATCTTTCGGGCTCAAGTGCCGTGTTCTACTGGAGAAAGTTTTCCTTCCAGACGTTTCGTTCTCAGCTGCAGAGAATATCCTCAGTGGCGTTGCAACCGGAGCAGGCGCTCTGACCACTCAATGCACAGCAGCCAAGAAATTCAGAGTGCCTGCTCCGGCTGCAACGTCACTGAGGATGTTCTCCGCAGCTGAGAATGAAACATCTGGAAGGAAAACTTTCTCCAGTAGAACACGGCACTTGAGCCCGAAAGATTCTACAAACCCTAATAAGGAAAAGATCATTGGCCCGGAACAAATTGGTTTCTTCAAAGGGAAATCTACAACTGATCATTGCTCCACCCTTGCCCTCTTGGCAAATAAATATATGAAGCCTAAAAGAGGGAAATTGTATACAGCCTTTATCGATTTAAAGGGCGCTTTCGACTCAGTCACCAGAGATCTATGGGAAAAACTTATAAATCTGGGGATGGAACCACGCCTACTTTTCTTAATCAAGAAACTACATGATGTTACCTCAGGTGTTATTAAAGTATCCCCTGATGGTCAACTCTCATCCAGTTTCCCAATTACTAAGGGAGTAAAACAGGGCTGTGTTCTTGCCCCATCTCTCTTTTATTTGTTTCTGAATGATTTGAACCAATTGTGAATGGCCACCCTCCCTTCTTAGAACAAATAGCAGTACTTTTACTGCTATAAGCTGACAACACTGTTATTCTTTCATGTACCAGAATTGGCCTCCAAAAATACTTGAAAGCCTTTCAACAATACTGTAGATTGAATCGACGGGTAATTAATTATGAAAAATCAAAAATCCTGGCACCTATGTAAATGGTGCATTGATACAGAAGAAATTGAACAAGTGAAGGCTTACAAGTATTTGGGAGTTATCTTCAACTACAACCTTAGATGGCCAACACATCATAATAGAGCTGTAAGTCTAATAAGATGTTCTCTGGCGCAAATTAAAAAGTTCTATTTCTTAAGAGGTAACCAGTTCATTCCAGCAACTCTGAAAATTTACAATGCTAAAATCCTCCCTCAGTTGCTATATGGAATACCTTTGTGGATTGGAGCCTTTAGTCCCTGCGTGGAGAATGTGCAATCATCATTCTGCCATCTGATTTTAGGTGCTCCCAAATGTGTCCCCTAATCCATTTGTGCAGAGCTAGGTTTACACCTTCTAGAAACCAGAGCCTGGATTATGGCTTTTAAATTCTGGTTAAAAATTCATTTCAGAACGGATTCAGGAAGTTTATTATACTACCTGATGAAAGACAGGCATAGCATTACTTGGCTGTCTACATTTACCCACAAACTACAAAAACTTGGTGGACACTCTTTTCTTATGTGACGAATTTTATATCTTAAGAACAATCCAACTAAGGCTTATGGATCACGAGTACCAAAAAGTGTTCCTCTGTTTGCTCTGCAGTCAATCTAGGTATACCCCAAAGACATGAGAAGATAACCCATTATTTTTTTTTTTTACTTTAGACTCCCCATTCCATCATCAGACTTTTACTTTGGCGCGTTTAAATGCCTTCCCATCAACAGTTCTCTATGGTAAGTTTAGACATATACCTCTCCAAAATAGATTATGCCCATGTGAATTAGGAGTTGTCAAGCATCGATATTTCTCAATAAACAGTCTTTTGTTATTGAATCAAAAGTTGCTTTATTGTAGGAACTCAGAAGCTTTATCAAGGACACAATCCTTGGAAGTAATGAGGTATACAGTGTTACATAGTTACTATATAGCAGACGACGACATTGGATTTATATTCCGCCCTACACTCAAGAGTCTCAGAGCGGCTCACAATCTCCTTTATCTCCCTCCCCCACAACAGACACCCTGTAAGGTGGGTGGGGCTGAGAGGACTCTCACAGCAGCTGCCCTTTCAAGAACAACCTCTGCCAGAGCTATGGCTGACCCAAGGCCATGTCAGCAGGTGCAAGTGGAGGAGTGGGGAATCAAACCCGGTTTTCCCAGATAAGAGTCCGCACACTTAACCACTACACCAACTGGCTAGGATAACTTCAAAGGGTATCATGCAGATACAGCTTGAGTCATGGGTTCAAAGGTTACTACATAGTATCTCTTTTATTGCTAAGGAATTTAGGCTATTAAAAACATCTCCCTCCACTTTTCTGGGACCAGATAAGGACTGTCTGTGTCAATTTGGGGGAGAGGCACATCACAACTTTACCAGCCAGGCTGCAGCGTAAACATCCTTGGGCTAGATGGATTTATTACTTGCCCAAAGGTTGTAAGGGTGAGGGGGGTGGTAGAGACTGGTAACCTGCTCTTTGTCTAAGGAACCATCATGGCACACAGAAATATGCATGCTTGACAGAAGTCCTTGATTCTATATCCCATATTATTTTAGAATGTCCTCTCCTGGCCTCACAACATAGACAATTTTTAGCTGAATATCTCCAATACAATGTATTTACTAAAAGGAAAATTCTATCCTACCTTTTAGAAGATGTTAATCCCCATTTTACTACATGTGTTGCGAACTTCTTAGTAGAAGCCTATAAAATTAAATCTAGGCATACTACTGTATTTTAATTGCTGGGTGTCTACTTTTGATTAGTACTATTGGCTGCTATTTTGATTGTTTATGTATTGTTCTTACTATACTTCAGGCCTTTGTCCCTACTCCTGATTATGAATCATTATTGCTCTTATGCCAATAAAGGTCTGACAAAGACTTCTTATGTTTCTTTGCAGGAGGCTTGGATTGAGATCCTGAGACCCTGGAAGTTGAGGCTCAAAGCAGTTTCTAGCCTAGGCTCCAAGCTCGGTGCTGCCGGCATGGCTTTCTTTGGAACCAGTAATGGAACTGCCAGAACTGAGGGTGGTTTTGAGGGGTATTGCATGGTTGAAGAAGGCGGTACTGCCATAGACTGAGGACTAGCACTTTGCTTTTCTGGGAGGTATGAAGACAATGCCTTTTCCCATAATGCTGCTTTTAAGCAAGATGCGTGATCTGCTCGTGCCTTAGGTGCTGTTTTTTGGCAAATTTGATACGGCGAGATATTATGGCTTCTCCTAAGCACAGCAAACAGTACTCGAGCTCATCAGTCTGGCTCATTTTAAGACCACATGAGACACATTTTTTTAAATAGCATTTAGAAGCCATTGGCTGAGGCTCCTCCCTTGGGGAGGAGAGGGGGAGGGATAGCTTGCTTTGCCAGGCTCTCTCAATTGCACAGCAAAGCTACTGTGCCAAGCCTCTCTTCCTTCTATTGGTTGAGGCTCTTCCCCCTCCTGGTCTCCTGGGGAAGGAAGGAAAGAAACAGAGTTTCCTTTGCCCAGTACCCTGGATCATATAGGGGAGATACAAAGAAAGCACCTTGAAGACCAATTAACACTAACTTTGAGGTCACCCATTGAATGTTCTGGAATGCTGCAAAGGAACTTCAAGAACAGAATGGAGAGGAAAATTGCTGAATTACAAATTATTATGAAACTTAGAACAAACATCTCCCCAGGACAGAACAGGGATATTTTTTTTTATCTCATTACCTATACTAAACCCACTTTCACCAAGTATAGTTATATATCCACAGTATTCCAATGTATTTCTCTTTTAGAATACTGTATCAGAATGTTTTCTGTATTGACATACTCAAATAGGAATACTGGCTGTTTATCTCATTACACATGCTAACCCATCTTCCATTATATTTTAATATATTCTTTTTTCCTAATGGCAAACTAGAATTATGTTTATATGTGTGTTACATGTTTAAATCAAACCTCTGAGAAACCTATGCTCTCATTTTAACCCAGAGCTAACATTACAACAGACTCTCATTTATTGCACTTAACACCCGGGATACTTAATGGGTTTAGTACATGGACATCCACCTGCTATTCCAACTCAGCTGTTGTTTCAGTCCAGTTAACATAAACTAAAAAACACCAAACCCCAACTTGTGACTCTCTTAATCTGCTAAAAAACATTTCCATGACTCTGCATACTAACTCACTGCCCACTTTCTCTATATTTAGGACTGCTTCCTATTTCATACTTTTGTCTGATGAAGTGTGCTTCTAGCACACGAAAGCTTACATTCTGAATAAAACTCTGTTGGTCTTAAAGGTGCTACTTGACTCTTGCTTTGTTCAGCTGATAGGGGTGGTATTGGCTGCAGTATTCAAAAGATCACTATAAAGCTCAGCTGTTTGTTCAGTGAAGAGCACTTCCTGCTCCATCCAGCAAGAGAAGAGCCATCCATAGGGGGCAGCATGGCAAAGCCCAGAGCAAGAAGAGAAGTCCCTGGAGGGGAATCCATAACAAGCAAGCTGGGCTCATATTATCCCCCACCACACACACACACACACACGCACAGTGGACAGCTGAGGCCAGTGTGCCATTGCTGTTGCTGATCCTCAAGGCTACTGAAAGAACAAGGGCCACACAGGAGACAATCTGTCATAAAGGCCATTTAGTGGCTGGGTTTGCACAAACAGCTGCTATCATTTTTGCCCATAGAAACCCAGGATTCCGTCTGTCGAGGTGTGGGAAAGGGAATTAGAACAAGAGGCCTCTGCTGTCATTAACCTTGGTACTGCTTAGTGCTAAGTAATGTCCCTGGTAATGCCAGATACTCAAAGAGTGTTGGCTTTGGGGGGGTTTTCCCCTGGCAGGTTACTGAATAGTTTCAATTTAGGTCCATTACTGTAATCACATTATATATCCCTGCCTGATCACTTTGTCCCCTATACGAAGCTCCCTCCACACACACGTGAATGAATGTTCATTTCCCCTTGTGCATAGAACTGCATTCCATAGCACCTAAATGGAGTCACCTCTTCACCCATCCCCACTCAGAGAGTGCAGCTGGCCACTTCACCACATTATCCTGGAGCCCCCGTCCCCCCACCACCACCGACATTTCAGGTGAGCCGTTCCTGATTCTTCTAAGCATGGAGGAAAGGGGGGGAGGGGAGATTGGAGAAACTTTTTTTGACAGTCAGAGTTGTTCGACAGTGGAATCAGTAGCAGGAACTCCTTTGCATCTTAGACCACACACCCCTGATGTAGCCAGTCCTCTTACAGGGTTCTTAGTAGAGGGCCTACTGTCAGCTCCAGGAGGATTGGCTACATCAGGGGTGTGTGGCCTAAGATGCAAAGGAGTTTCTGCTACAAGAAAAGCCCTGCTTATGACAGCCCATCAAGTGCTTGAAGATGGTGATGATATCACCTCACCATCTTCACTGCCCTCCTCCAGACGCATTCCAGTTTCTCTATATCCTTCTTAAATTGTGGTGCCCAAAACTGAACACAATATTCTACGTGAGGTCTAACCAGAGCAGAGCAAAGCGATACCATCATTTCATGTGATCTGGACACTGTACTTCTGTTGATACAGCCCAAAATCGTATTTGCCTTTTTAGTCACCACAGCACAATGCTGACTCGTGTTCAGTGAATGGTCCACAAAAAGCTCTAGATCCTTTTTGCACAGACTACTGCCAAGACAGGTCTCCCCATCCTATAATTATGCATCTGATTTTTTCCACCTAAAAGCAGAATTTCACATTTATTCCTGTTCAAATTCATTTTATTGGTTTTAGCCCAGTTTTCCAGCCTGTCAAGATCATCCTGTACACGGACTCTCTTCTGCTGTATTTGCAACCCCTGCGAATCTAGTATAATCTGCAAATTTAATAAGCATTCCCTCTATTCCTTCATCCAATGAAGACAGATCCAGGTGGGCAGCCATGTTGGCCTGAAGCACTAGAACAAAGCAGGAGCCAAGTAGCACTTTTAAGACCAACAGTTTTAATCAGAATGTAAGCTTTAATGTGCAAGAAGCACACTTCATCAGACAATAGGATGGAATGGCAAGAAGTCCTTAATACAGAGAAAGCGGGCAGCGAATTAGTATGCAAAATCATGGAAATGTCTTTAACAGATTAAAAGAATCACAAGTTGGGGTCTGGTGATTACTAGTTTGGGTTGACTGGGCTAAAACAACAAAAACAAGGCAATATACACCAGAATAGCAGATTGATGTCTATGTCACTAGGTATCCTGTGACCTGCAATAAATAAGAGTCTGTTGTAATGTAGCTCTGGGTTAAAAAAAGGGCATAGATTTCTCAGAGGTTTAATTTAAACATGTAACACACATATAAACATCATTCAAGTTTGCCATTAGAAAAAAGGAATACATTAAAATATACTGGAAGATGGGTTCCAATGGTGCTTAATGATGTGTTTTATAGCCAGCACACGAGGAGAATATTGCAAGGACCACATGAATCTACTTGTTCCCTCCTTTTGTTTATATTTTAACAATTCCTTCCTTTCCCTCCTATCTGCCCTCCTTCTTGCTGCATTTATCACATGATGAGGGTATCCTCATTCCACAAATTCTTCTGTCAGCAATTGATTAGCCCAACAATAGCCATTCTCTAGAGTACTATTTCTTTTTAAATGAAGAAACTGACTAAAAGGCAGATTATTGCGGAGATGAGAGGTATGGAAGAAGGAGTTATAAAGGAAGCTGTTTTTAGCCACAGTCTTTCTATGGTTCTTAATAGCTAAAGTATTGTGGCTTGTTCTAAAAACCACCATGTCTAAGAAGACCATCATGTCCTTATAAGAAAATTGGATGCTGTTATGGCAAGAGTTCATCCATATTGCCAATTTTTGATCAATGCCTTAACCTTTAACTACCAGTAGCACATCATCCACAAAACGGCAATAGAAAGAAATATTATCAAAATATGGATTTGCTGCAGGGTTACAGTAATATTTGGATTCTAAAGTAGACATAAATAAACATGCAATGGATGGGGCAAAGGCACTTCCCATGGCCACAACCTTCTATTGTAGATAGAAATTATTGCCATACTGAATTTTTTTTTCAATAATAAAGTCTAAGTCCATTAAAAAGTAGGTGCCTTTACCTTAGGAGAATTGGACTTGCAACAACAATGAGGACTATGATTATATGTTCTAAATGAAAACTTCTACAAGGAATTTCTCTGCAATAACATTTGGAACATTTTTGAAAGAATTAGACAGAAATTTGTGTTGTGGAACCCATACCCTTTATGAAGTTTTTGTACTGTGTATTAGGCATCTTTGGAAAAAAAGAAGAGACTTTTGAATTTGGACTTATAAATCCTTTATTGTTTGTATACACAGTGGTGATTGCTTTTGTCTGTAATATACTGTAGTTGCCTCTTTGCTTGTTACCATGTGGATCTGAAGCAGCAGAATGAAGTTTGAGCCCAGTGGCACCTTGAAGACCAACAAAGTTTTATTCAAGGTATAAATTGTATGTAAAGAAGTGTGAGTGCACACTTAAGCTTACACCTTGGATAAAACTGTGTTGCTCTTAAAGGTGCCACTGGACTCAAACTTTGGTATACCCACTGTGTCAATGCGGTTAAGGTACAAGACTACCATAAGATCAATTAAGAGTCCAAGAAGAAGAAGAAGAAGATGATATTGGATTTATATCCCGCCCTCCACTCCGAAGAGTCTCAGAGCGGCTCACAATCTCCTTTACCTTCCTCCCCCACAACAGACACACTGTGAGGTAGGTGGGGCTGGAGAGGGCTCTCACAGCAGTTGCCCTTTCAAGGACAACCTCTGCCAGAGCTATGGCTGACCCAAGGCCATGCTAGCAGGTGCAAGTGGAGGAGTGGGGAATCAAACCCGGTTCTCCCAGATAAGAGTCCAGACACTTAACCACTACCAAACTGGCTCTCCAAGGCAGATAAAATCACATTGCAGATATAATCAACGGCCACTATACAAAAATTGCTCATCACATTGACCAAGGAGCCCTAAATATAGCTGAAGCACCCCTCTCATCTTCTCATTTTCACTACTATAAGCCTACCCTGCTATTCACACCCTGCTATGTCCCTGGAAGCTGTATAATAGCCAGGACATGGAAAAAATGGCAAAACTGATTCTTTGCGCACAAGAGAACTTCGGCAAATTCCTTAAACAGCAGCCCTCAGTTTCAAAAGCCATCTGCAGTATATCACGTGGAAGTAAAAAAATCTATGGACCAGCAGAAGCCCACGAGGCCAGGCTATTTAGAGACTATTCATTGTCATATAAACAACAGAACAAAAAGATCTCAATAAAATTGGAGAAAGTACATAAAGTGCAGCAACAGGACAATGTGATATTAAAGACCCACAAGCAAAAGCTACAACTAGATTCATGTCATCAGTTTCCTCCAGGTACCTTTGCTTTCTAACTTTCCCTTCTCTCTCAGCCCTTCTCACTGTGCAAAGCCTATCCATCTAGCAGTGCTCACATTAACTTCCTTGTTCAAGCAACTAAAATCCCTTTTTATCTTGCACACCATGCTTTATCCTAACAATCTCGTATTACTAATTCCTAGTTGGGCGATATTTATAACAGACTCATTTTCAAAATTAAGCCTCATTATGAATATAACATTACCTCCATTATTATATTTCTATGTTTAGTCCAGTTTGGTTACATTTTTCTCCCAACACCAAGGAATAGCTTTAAACTTTGCAATTCAAAGGGCAGTTCACAAATTACATTCTTCTTTCTTCCCCCATCCCAGCTCATGAGCAAAATGATGTGTGAGAAATTAATGCACTGTTCACTACATAAGGCCCTGCTGTTTAATTCTGCAGAACATTGCACATCCTTTTACTATAATGCATTATCACTAGGGTTTAAGGTCCAAAATCTTAATTTGGATTTCCTAATTTTGGACGATCTGAAAGAAGCATACTTCTTCAGCCAGTCTCATACTTTTGGACTAATCTACCTCCCAGGACTATAAGAAGGACAATATTGAGAAAAGAATGAAATAAACCATTTGAGAAGGAAAAGTATAAATGAAATAAACAAACTTCATTGTAAGTACTATGGAAAGTCTCATTTGAATTTAAAGGGAAAAAAGTCATAAAACTTCTATACTTTCTCAGGCTTATATGGGTATTTACTATATAGAATATGTGCAGTATATAAATGTAAGGATAGGTGTAGAAGACGACCTTCTGTGCACAAAACAGACTTGGCATTTCACAGATGAAGCCGTGGGGCCGCTGCTATGGCCACAGTCCATTCTGTACACACAGGGTCAGTGCCATCCGTCCATCCAGCAGGGTTGCCTCAGAGCACTGGAATGCTGATGTCCACATATTTGCCATTCAGCATGAAAACTGCTTTTCGAGTTCAATCAGCTATAAATGTTGCTTTGTTTTAATTTTCCACTGAACTTCCTGGAACCTATTATCAAACAGCCAGGGATGTATATTTAGCAATGGCAACACAGCCTTTTTGCCATTACTCCGCCACTACTGTCACCTCAAATCAACAAGAACATATAACCCCACCAGCAAAAGACCTCTGACTCCTGGCAGTTGTTTACAGCCAATATGTGGAAGCGGACGATGAGGGGCGTGTCTAATTCTGATTCTATTTATTAAACCCCAAGGACAAGAAAAAGGGTCTGGAGGCCTCAAACCCAGCAATGCGGAGCAACAGGAATTTTTGTATGGTTACAATCTTCTATGGAAAATTTTCAAACCCCACATGTTAATTTAATAGTTCAGGCTTTTGTGTCGCTAATCATCCATGTCAGATGGGTTAAATGTGGGATATGAAACACGGAGAACCTCAAGTGCTTGTATATTTGTCTTCAGTGGGTAATATTATTTACTGGAATTATCACTTGCATTTTAATTGGAAAATTTTCTGATTTATACTTTCTCTAGAAAACCCACATCACTGCTCAAGCCCAAAATGTGCATGCCTAAAAATAACCCTGTCTTTACTTGTACAATTAGCTGTACCTCAGAGAGTCTCTTCCATCTCCTACACTTGTTTAAAAGCTTCCTTTCATTCAGCAGAAACATTCAGACATTAAGCAGTCAGTCTACAGGACGTGGGCCTTCGCAGCATACAGGGGCTTTGATGTTTAAAAAGTTACAGAATGAGAGATTGACTAAATCCCATACTGTAAACCAAGGTATAGTATAATACTTTCTTCTTTTGTATGTTTTATCAAGGAAAATGCTAGTACAATACTGTTGGAGAAAGGATTTTAGAAATCCAAAGGCTGTATTTCCAATAAGACTGTCTTCTAACAGAGAGACTGAAAGAGAAAATTAGCTTCTCCCATTTCAAAAAGAAGGGTAAGGAAGATCATGCTCCTGAAATGCAGGAAGAAAAGATTTGATACCTGGACACACAGAATTTCTGTTCCAAAATAAAGAATTTAATAATTGAAATGAAATCCTGCTACTAAATCACAAAAAGTCTAGCAGCTGGTTTATTTCTTGCTCACTCTCTTACCATAAGGATTATAAAGTAAAACCAGATAATAGCAGAGAAAGTGGGCATTTATTTGGCATCTGCTTAGGGGGCACAGGATGTTTATTGGGCTTCTGAATGTTTAGTTTTAATTCAGCTGAGTTTTATTACTTAATTACTTAATTTTAGACCTACTATACTTGTACAAATACCCCATACAATTCGAGCAGATGGACAGGTCAGTAATGCGGGGGGAACCCTGTGCCTTAGAAACCCAAATTCTGCCCTTGGGGATAGAGGAGCATTGGGAGCAAGAGTCCTTCGTGGAAAACAGCATTCAACAAACCACTGGGGCAGTTCGAATACCTGGTGATGCCATTTGGACTGCAAGGGGCCCTTGGAGTGTTCATGAGCTTCATAAACTATATATTGAGAAAGTTTTTGTTTAAGGGGGTGGTGGTCTACCTGGATGGCATCATTATTTACTCGCAAGACGAACAATCTCATGTGAAATTGGTGCGGGAGGTGTTAAGCACATTGTTGAGTCATAAATTGTCTGCTAAGCTGTCAAAATGTGAATTTCATAAGACAGAGCTGGATTACTTGGGTTTCCGAGTATCCGCTAGGGGGTTGGCAATGGACCCGGCAAAAGTGCAAGCTGTATTGGATTGGGCTCCCCCGAGGACACGTAGACAGCTCCAATCGTTCCTCGGGTTCGCAAATTTCTACAGGACGTTCATACCAGGGTTCACCCAGATCATACTCACCCTGACTGAGTTGTTAAAAACCAAGGGGAAAGGCCCGGAGGCAAAACGGCCGGGAGCACGCTTGAATTGGAAGCCAAATTGCCAGTCGGCATTTGATAAATTAAAGCGGCTGTTCACGAGTGAGCTGGTCCTGAGTCACCCCAACGAGCTTAAGCCCTTCGTGGTGCAATGCAATGCCTCCGATGTAGTCATCGGAGCCATTCTCATGCAGAAAGATGAGGAAGGGAAACTGAGGCCCTGCGCCTATATCTCGAAAAAATTTGAAGCGGAGCAAAGGAACTGGTTGGTGTGGGACAAGTAGGTGTTTGCAGTAATGTTTGCTTTGAAAACATGGTGGTCTTGGTTAGAGGGGGTGAAAGTGCCGTTTGAAATATGGACCGACCACAAAAACCTCAAAGCCCTCACAGGAAAGAGGAAGCTGAGTGAAAAACAGATCAGGTGGGCGGGATTCTTTTCTAAATTCGATTTTGTGCTCAAGCACATCCCGAGCACGAAAAACTTTCTAGCTGATGCGCTGTCCCGTCTGCCCTAGCACAATAGTCAGAGAGAGGAGATAGTGGACTCCTTGATTCCGCCCACCCAGGTGGCCGCGGTTGTAACCACCCAGTCGCAAAAGAAACGCCAATTACAGGGGTGGGGGACAGAGAGAATGGCGGCAGAAATCGAGAAGGAGGGAGAGGAACGGCCAGGGGAAATTCAGAAATGGGAGGATGGACTATGGTACAAGGGAGAAAAGCTATACGTTCCTAAGACCATGAGATTAGAAGTGCTACAGTTCTGCCACTCCAACAAACTGGCTGGGCACTTTGGGTACGTTAAAACCCTGCATTTGGTTAACAGACAATTTGGTGGCCCTCCATGAAAAAGGATATATCCGAGTTTGTGTCCACTTGTCCTATTTGCATAATGGCCAAAAGGAGGGGGGGGAACCTTTTGGCCATTATGCAAATAGGACAAGTTACTCAAACCGCTGGAGACCGCCTCTAGGCCCTGGTCAATAGTTTCCATGGACTTCATTGTGGAGCTACCACCCTCTCATGGCAAAACAGTAATATTGGTGGTAGTGGACACTTTTTCTAAACAAACCCATTTCATTCCCTGCGCCCAACTCCCCACCACCAAGAAACTGGCTTACTTGTTCTTCAACCATGTGGCCAAATTACACTCAATCCCAGACAAGGTGATTAGCAACCACGGCCCGCAATTCGTTGCCAACTTCTGGCGGGAGTTTTGCAAACTAATGGGCATGGAGCAGCGGTTGAGTTCCGCCTATCACCCGCAGACGGATGGACAGACGGAACGCGTGAACGGGTTATTAGAGCAGTATTTAAGGTGTTACATCAACCATCAACAATCCAATTGGGTGGATCTCCTCCCTTTCGCTGAATACTGCTATAATAATAGCATCCACAACTCCACTAAAGCCTCACCATTTCAAACGGTGAGTGGATATGAGGGAAAACCCCTCCCTCTGCTCCCAGGAGGAGGCTCAAAGAAGGAACCAAGCCCATTCGATCAGTGGTGGGGCACACTGACTAAAAGTTGGAAGGAAATACAGGAGAACCTCGAAGCAGCCAAAGAGGCTTACAAAAAACAATATGACAAAAGCCATGTCCCCGCTTGGGATTTCAAAGTAGGGGACTCGGTATTTGTGTCCACAAAAAACCTCCCACTCAACCAACCGTCCAAAAAATTGGCATATAAGTACCTGGGCCCTTTTAAGATCAAAAGGGTGATAAATAAAGTTACAGTAGAGCTGGAGTTACCAAAAATGTTTAGTAAAGTACACCCTGTCTTTCATTGCAGTCTTCTTCAGAAGGACCCTGAGTGTTCCCCTTGGCATCCTCGGCCAGAAGCACCTCAACCTATCCATATGGGGAACCAGAGTCACCATGAGATCCAGGAAATTCTGGACTCAAAGATTAAACATGGGAAGCTGTACTATCTAATTAAATGGAAGCATTTCCCTCCCAGTGAAAATGAGTGGGTAGCAGAAAAAGATGTGTCCGCCCCTGATCTGATTAAGAAGTTTCTGACTAAGCACCCTCAGAGACCGAGAGGGTCAGCTTAAGGGGGGCAGTATGTCAAGATCGACTGATTATGACTAAAGACTGGGGGATCTTGGCCTAAGTATCAGGCCTGGTTAAAATCACAATGGATCCACTTCTGCTAATGTTCTACCCTTAGTTACTTCCCTTCCCCCCTTTTCTTATTTTGATTTGCAACTGTGTGAAAGAAATAGTTGGCGCCTTCTCAGGGCCTGAGGTGGGAGTAATCCTTGAATGATAATGCAAGGACAGGAGGCCAGCTATCGCCTGAGAAAGTATCTGGTAGTTATGTGTGAATGTTTCCTCCTGAACCCCCCCCCCCCCGTAGGAATGTTTTTGAAGTGTATCTTAAAACCCATGTATCAATGTATTGGTGTCATTCTTAGCAAGCTAGAGGCTTGCGCCAGAGTACCGGTTATCAATAAATGTAGTCTTAGTATCAACTTTGACTCATTCTTGAATTCGTCGACTTGACATCTGCTACCTAATCTTAAATAGGTACACACATGGTCCGGCCCAACAAGGCCCAGCCCAGCCCGACAACATCTCATTGATGTCAGATCCGGTCCTCATAACAAATGAGTTCAACACCCCTGATCTAGAGGAAGACAGTACATGCTTCTTTTTTTCTCAGAATGACAATGTCAGTAGACTCGTTTAATGAGGATCCCAATATAAAACCCAAAGATAGCGTCATGCCTGCCCCTGCTGACTCAGAGCAGGTGCCTGCTTCTGACCCCGCCCCTGCTGCGCAGATGCCTCTACCAACGTCGGACGTAAGTCCTGAAGGAGCAAGCCAGCAGCAGGGGCCACCTGAAACCGATCAGGCCACACCAGGCACTAGCTCATCGCCTCCAGAATCACCACCACCTGCAGAACGGCTACGCGAGAGGAGACGGCTGGAGTTCAGAAACAGGCGTAGAGAAGCACGCAGGCGTGCTAGGAGAGATCTGAGCCCAGAGTTCTAACAAGCCAATTAGCCAGCACACTATATCTGGGATCCTGGCCTCAGGCCAAATTGTGCTGGCAACGAATGATCACCCTCCGACGTGACCGCGCCCTGCACCCCCTTGCCTGCTGAACGAACCTGTCTGCTTCCCGACCCGGCTTGACTTTGGACTGGAAACTGGACTCTGCTTTGGCTAAGTACTTTGTATACATTCGGCTTGCTTTCCCTGGTTGATGACCCTTCTGCATTCCTGAGACTCCGCGCTTCGCTACTCCCTTCGGCTGGCCTGATTTATGGTGCAGACCAATTAAGGACTGTAAAGATAACGCTCGTGCTGCCTTTGGAAACACCCCAGCCGACAGCCAGCGTCCTGGCCGATTGCCAGGGCAACAGAAGCTGCCCGTCGTTGTCTGCAGGTCTGGGTCCTGACAGCTTGCCAGCACCCAAAACTCACCAGGCACACCATGACCGACCCAGCGGCAGGAGGCGCGGACCCCCTGCCGGGGCTCCTGGATCAGGTGCAGCAGCTGACACAGGCTGTAATTGCTCTCCAGCAACAGGCTGCATCCAATGCCGTGGCCTTGGCTGCCGCCGCCGTTCCCCGCTCTCGCTGCCCGGTGAGCGTTCCTGAGAAATTTGCTGGAAGCCTGGAGGAGTTCCCTGCCTTCCTCGCCCAGTGTGAACTCTACATGGAGATAAGGCAGGGCGACTTCCCTACGGACAAGACTAAGGTCTGCTTTATCTTGAGCCTGCTTAAAGGGCCAGCGGCCAAATGGGCCACTCCTCTGCTGCTAGAGCCCTCACCACTGCTGGCAGACTACACCCGGTTCAAGGCCCACTTCACGGCCGCTTATGCCAACCCCGTGCGTGCTGAGACGGCTAATCGTAAGATACGGGCCTTGCGTCAAGGCCAAAACTCTGTGTCTCATTATACCACAGAGTTCCAGCTATTGGCCCAAGACCTGGCCTGGAACGAAGCTGCCTTGGTGGACCAATATACTGAAGGTCTCTCCGATGCTGTCCTGGATGAACTAGCACGCAGTGACCGCCCAGCCGCCCTCCAAGACCTGATCCTGCTGTGCCTACGCATCGATGGGCGGCTGCAAGGTCGACGCCAGAGGCAGAAGAGGGGCAACACCCCACCCCGGGTCCCCACGGCGGCTCCTGCTTCAGGCACCCCAGCTCTTCCGCCGGCTGCAGAACCCATGCAGCTGGGCGTCGCCCGCCCTCGCCTGACTCCCGAGAAGAACCGACGGCGCACCAACAACCTGTGCCTGTATTGTGGTGGAGACGGGCATTTCGCAGGTTCATGTCCGGCCAAACCAAAGCGCCCCACAAGTTCTGCCGCCTCGGTAAAAGGCCAGCCCCAGGTCTAGTTGGACCTCCTGACCTGGGGCACTCCTCGAGGTCCGCCCGCTCCGTCCACCCACCACCCACCCCGTTCCTGGTCCCAATCCGTCTGCGGCTTCCTGACGACCGGTGGATCTTCGTCCATGCCATGTTGGACTCAGGGGCTGCCTGCTGCTACATGGACAATCACTTTGCCAAGGAGCATGGCGTCCCCGTCCGGGAAAAGAAGACTCCTACACTGGTTGAGGCCGTGGATGGTCGTCTGCTGCGCTCTGGACCCGTCTGCCACGAGACTCTACCACTCGTTTTATGGGTCCAGCAACACCAGGGGAAACAGACCTTTGACTTGGCCCGCATGCCCCGTTTCCCGGTCATCCTGGGCCTGTCCTGGCTTGAGGCCCACAACCCTCATGTGGACTGGGTGCAACGCGAACTGAGCTTTTCGAGCGCCGTCGCGCCCTGTTCCACACTACCACCCGACTCGGCTCCTGTGCCGCCTGCCAACCAACCCGGTTCCCCACTCACCACCAGCCTCCTGGGGGCCGCCACCACTCTACCAGCTCCCTATCAGGAGTTCGCGGACGTCTTCAACGAGAAGGAAGCAGACCAGCTTCCCCCACATCGGCCCTACGATTGCGCCATCGACCTGATACCCGGCGCCCCGCTACCAGCAGGCCGCCTTTACCCCATGGCGGACCCAGAACTAGCTGCCCTCCGGGAGTACTTGGAAAAGAACTTGGCCCGAGGGTTCATTCGACCCTCTACCTCGCCCTTGTCCTCACCGGTCCTGTTTGTCAAGAAAAAGACCGGGGACTTACGGCTCTGCAACGACTACCGAGCCCTCAACAAGATTACCATTCGGAACCGCTACCCGCTGCCGCTGATCCCGGAGCTCCTCGACCGTATCAAGGGGGCCACGATCTACACCAAGCTCGACCTTCGAGGGGCCTACAACTTGGTTCGTATCAAAGCCGGAGATGAGTGGAAGACCGCCTTTGGCACCAGGTATGGCCAGTACGAACACCTGGTTATGTCCTTCGGGCTCACCAATGCCCCTGCCGTGTTCCAACGGTTCATGAACGACGTGTTCCGCGACCTGCTAGACCGGTTCCTGATCATTTACCTAGATGACATTTTGGTCTACTCCACTTCCGAGCAGGAGCACGTCCAACACGTCCGCCAGGTGCTACAACGACTCCGAGCCCATCACCTGTATGCCAAGCTAGAGAAATGCGCCTTCCACCTTCAGTCCGTCGAGTTCCTGGGGCACATCATTTCCCCCCAAGGAACCCAGATGGATCCGCGGAAGGTCGACGCCATCCTTCAGTGGCAGGCCCCTCAAAATCGGAAGGACGTCCAGCGCCTCCTGGGCTTCGCCAACTATTACAGGCAATTCATCGCGGGCTACGCCGACCTGACCAAGCCCTTGACTAGACTCCTTCGACCTAAGGAGCCCTTCCAGTGGACCCCAGAAGCCGACCAGGCTTTCCGCCAACTCAAGCATAGCTTTTCCTCAAGTCCCCTCCTGCGGTACCCTGACCCCCGCTTGCCCTTCATGGTGGAAGCAGACGCCTCCAATGTGGCCCTCGGAGCCGTGCTCTCCCAGCGGGACGATCCCAGCCAGCCGTGGCAACCCTGCGCCTACTACTCCCGGCAGCTCTCTGCCGCCGAGCGCAACTACACCATATGGGAGAGAGAGCTCTTGGCCATCAAGGTGGCTTTTGAGGTGTGGCGTCACCACCTTGAGGGAGCCAGACATCCGGTCCAAGTCTTCACAGATCACCGGAACTTGGAGCACTTGCAGACCACTCGCCGGCTGAACCAGCGGCAGATCCGGTGGTCCCTGTTCTTTTCACGGTTCAACTTTACCATTGCCTACGTCCCGCACTCCCAGAACCAAAAAGCCGACGCTCTGTCCCGCCGGCCGGACTATAACGCCTCTAGTACCACCGAAGCCCCCAAGGCTAGCATCCTGCCACCTTCGGTCTTTGCTGTCACTCTGACCGCACCCGCCTTGGTGGCAGAGATACAGGCCAGTCAAGACACCGACCCTTGGGCTCAGAAACACCGGCAGGAACCGCAGCAAGACCCTGCCAGTGAACTATCCACCCGGGATGGGCTGCTCTACCATCGGGAGCAGTTGTATGTCCCTCCCGGGCCTCTCCGTTCCCGCATCCTCCGTCTTGCCCACGATGCACCCCCGGCTGGCCACTTCGGGCAAAACAAGACCGCTCATCTATTGACCCGAGACTTCTGGTGGCCTCGCGTCCGAGCAGACGTCAGTCGATACGTGGCTTCTTGTGAGGTCTGCCGCCGAGCCAAAAACGTACCGGCCAAGCCCTCCGGTCTCCTACAGCCCCTGCCTACTCCCGCCGGTCCCTGGGATGTGGTGTCCATGGACTTTATCGTGGACCTACCACGATCCCAGGGCCACACCTGCATTTTCGTTGTGGTGGACCTGTTCACCAAAATGGCCCACTTCGTCCCCTGCGCCAAGGTACCGTCAGGACCGGAAACTGCCCAGCTCTACCTAAACCACGTCTTCCGCCTGCACGGGTTACCCACGCAGGTCATCTCGGATCGGGGCCCGCAATTTACCTCCCGCTTTTGGCAAGCCTTCCAGCACGGTTTGGGGACGGAGCTTCACTTGTCTTCCGCCTACCATCCCCAGACCGACGGGCAGACAGAGCGGACCAACGCCACCTTGGAGCAGTACTTGTGCTGTTATACCAGCTATCAACAGGACAATTGGGCCTCTCTGCTGCCCCTGGCAGAGTTCGCATATAATAACGCGCTGCACAGCTCCACGCAGACCACACCGTTTGCGGCCAACTACGGACTGCACCCCCGGTTCTTCCCTCCGCTCGGCCCATCCGCCAACGTCCCCGCGGCCGACAACCGGATCGAGGAACTCCATGCGCTCCACGACCTCTTGCGCACCCAGCTCCAACGCGCCAAAGATGCATACAAACTGGCCGCGGATCGACATCGCCGGGACGGAGCCCCCCTCAAGGTCGGGGATTCCGTCTGGCTCTCGACCCGGTACCTCCGGACTCCTGGCCGATCCGCCAAGCTCACCGCTCGTTTCATCGGTCCATTCCCCATAGAGGCGCAAATCAACCCCGTGGCGTTCCGCCTACGCCTCCCTGCCCACCTCCGGATCCACCCAGTGTTCCATCGTTCCCTCCTCCAACCAGCGGCAGCACCGGACCCAAACAGGGACACTCCACCACCGCCTCCACCACCGGTTTTGGTGGACGATGAGGAAGAGTTCGAGGTCCGTCAGATCCTGGACTCCCGGCTGCACCGAGGTCAGCTCCAGTACCTGGTGGACTGGGAGGGCTACCCTCCCGAGGACCGTTCCTGGGAACCGGCTACCCACCTGCATACCCCTGACCTGCTCCAGCAATTCCACGAGGCCTACCCAGATAAGCCAGGCGGCTTGGATGAGGGGGGGCCTGAGGGGGGGGATAGTGTCATGCCTGCCCCTGCTGACTCAGAGCAGGTGCCTGCTTCTGACCCCGCCCCTGCTGCGCAGATGCCTCTACCAACGTCGGACGTAAGTCCTGAAGGAGCAAGCCAGCAGCAGGGGCCACCTGAAACCGATCAGGCCACACCAGGCACTAGCTCATCGCCTCCAGAATCACCACCACCTGCAGAACGGCTACGCGAGAGGAGACGGCTGGAGTTCAGAAACAGGCGTAGAGAAGCACGCAGGCGTGCTAGGAGAGATCTGAGCCCAGAGTTCTAACAAGCCAATTAGCCAGCACACTATATCTGGGATCCTGGCCTCAGGCCAAATTGTGCTGGCAACGAATGATCACCCTCCGACGTGACCGCGCCCTGCACCCCCTTGCCTGCTGAACGAACCTGTCTGCTTCCCGACCCGGCTTGACTTTGGACTGGAAACTGGACTCTGCTTTGGCTAAGTACTTTGTATACATTCGGCTTGCTTTCCCTGGTTGATGACCCTTCTGCATTCCTGAGACTCCGCGCTTCGCTACTCCCTTCGGCTGGCCTGATTTATGGTGCAGACCAATTAAGGACTGTAAAGATAACGCTCGTGCTGCCTTTGGAAACACCCCAGCCGACAGCCAGCGTCCTGGCCGATTGCCAGGGCAACAGAAGCTGCCCGTCGTTGTCTGCAGGTCTGGGTCCTGACAGATAGGAGGGATGAAATTGTGTCAGAGAATTACTGTCTGTTTGCAACTCAAACAATGCTGGTTGTCTAGATTCTCAGGGGGTGGAATTAAGTGATACGTGATTTTCTGATTTCTTGTGTCGAATGTATTTTGGATAGTAACAAACTCAAGGAAACTACATCCCAGAAAGACAAAGCACAAAGGAGTCCAGAGTTGACAAGAGCTGGGAAATATAGTTTACATAAGAAAAGGGGAGTTAATCCATTTAAACCTGACTATTATAGTGTTGTGCTGAATATCTACCTCTTTCATTGGCATATTATCAACTGGGAAAACAAATGGATGGTGAGTCACAGAGTTGGAAGGGGCCATAGAGGCCACCTAGTCCCACCTCCTGCTCAATGCAAGACCAGCCGAGAGCATCCCTGACAAGGGTTTGTCCAGCCGCTGCTTCAAGACTGCCAGTGAGGAGGAGTTCACCATCTCCCTCAGGAGCTGAGTCCACTATGGAACAATGCTTATTGTTTAAAAAAAATGTTTTCCTAATATCCAGCTGGTACCTTCTTCCCACACTTAATTTAAACCCATTCTTGTGAGTCCTGTCCTCTGCTGCCAAGTAGAACAGCTCCCTGCCCTCCTCTAAGGGACAGCCCTTCAAACACTTCAAGAGAGCAACCCTGTCCCCTCTCCACCTCCTCTTCTCCAGACTGAGCCATCCCATGTCCCTCAGCCTTTTCTCCTCAGAGGGCTTCTTGGTCTCCAGGCCCCTGATCATCCTCATAGCTCTTCTCTGCACTCACTCCATTCTGTCCACATCCTTCTTGAAGTGAGGCCTCCAGATCTACTGAGCAGAACTCTTCAAGTGCAGCTGGACCAATGCAGTGTACAGCGGGATTATAGCATCTTATGATTTAGATGTTATGCCTTTGTTGACACACACCAAGATCACATTAGCCGTTTTTGCCATTGCATCACACTGACCGCTCATATTTCCAACATGTTCAGACCTCGCTGAACTTTAACTTCTGGTGTGTTCACTGCTCCCCTCGATTTGGTGTCATCTGCAAATTTTATAAGTATCCCCTCCATCCACTCATCCAGATCACTGATGAAAAATATTGAAAAGTACTGGGCTCAGAATTGAGCCCTGTGGCACTCCACTGGAACCTCCTTCTGTTCAGATGAAATGCCACTGACCAGCTACTCTTTGAATGCAGTTCTCCGACCAGTTTACTATCCATCTAACCATATTAAAGTTCAGTCCACAGACTTGTAGGATCAAGGAGTTGGAATGATGTCTGCTTGCATGTACCCCGAAAGGGAGTGGGAGGGTCATGCGCCCAGCTATCCAGACTCTAATGTCTGGAAGCACAGAAAGCTTAGACATTATCACATCAATCACATTTCCGTTCCTTGTTAAGACGGTGGTATTTTGGGAACTTGCTAAGCTACTGTGAATTCTTGCAGAATAAGCAGTTTTGCTCCATACCAGATGCTTCCTGGGAGAATCTGTGTGTTGCTATACCTTGAGCTGGGATATTTTTGGACACCTGTAAACCCTATATAATAAAGGAAGCTTGCTCTGCAAGCTAAGCATTTTCTCCTCAACACATGTGTTGTGTGGTTCATTCCAACAAGTGGCACCTGAACAGGGACCGCTCAGCTCCCGGGACAAGGGAGAGCTCCTGCTTTCAAGTATCACCTGGCACAGCCCAACAGCTCAGCTCCTACTTATTAAACGCCTGGCACAGGCCCCGAAGTGCACACTCCGTCATTCTCAAATAACCCCTTTCATTTGGTACATATGGGTGGACAGTTCTCTCAGGCTGAGCAGAAACATTTAGGTGAGTTAAAGTTTCTGATCCAAAAGTCCGGCGGGTCCGTGACTTCTGGCCAACTTAAGACTCTGTTACAAGAGATCAGTAAACAATGCCCCTGGTATCCGGAGGGAGGTTCTCTTAAACTTCGGGATTGGGAGAAGATAAGGAAGACCTTTCACACAGAGCCCTGAGCTTCTATTGAACTGCTGCAAGTCTGGCATAAATGCAGGTATGCAGTAGAGAAATTTATGCCAGTTTCTAACCCAAGCCAGCTCTCCAAAGATTGTCCCCTAAAAGGCACTGGTGTCCAACTTGTGTCCCCTGTCCCTCCTCTTCTTCCTCCTCCTTCACCAACAGATCCACCCATGGGCCCACCATCTAACGCCCCGGGACGCATGGTCTGTAAAGTTTTGGAGAAGGAACTTTATCAGGCTAAATTGGAAAATGTCCCAGAATTAGAAGAAATGTTGTCTATTTGCCCTGTACATTTGACAGGGGAAGAGTTGCCTGACCTTTTATCGGTATGCCCAGTAACATATGCACAGAATGAAAATAGGCAATAGGCTGTTAACTATACTGTGTTGCCCCACTTTGTCTTGAGTGAAATTCAAAAGGTTATCAGAGATATGGGCATAGGGGGAACCAATGTGCAAAGTCTTTTAGAAGGACTTTCTAATGGATATACTGTGAAATGTGTTTTACAGGCCATTGTCAAGATATCTATAGAAGAGAAACCACCCCATAGTTTTGCAACTGTCTGTCAAAAGCCACAAGAGCCCTGTTTAGTCTTTATCAATTGTCTTCAGGCAGCAATCAGAAGACAGGTTGATAATTCTGATGCAGCAGGAAAATTGATGATGAAATTGACCAAGAAAAATGCTAATACGGATTCAAAAAGAGCCCCGTGGTGCAGAGTATTAAAGCTGCAGTATTGAGCTCTGCTTACGGCCTGAATTTGATCCTGGCGGAAGCTGGATTCAAGTAGCTGCCTCAGGGCTACTCAGCCTTCCATTTTTCTGAGATTGGTCAAATGAGTACTCAATTTGTTGGGGAGAAAGTATAAAAGACGCACTTTACTTTGCGGCAGTACTCAGTGCAGCTGGCTGAAATTGTTACTATTCACACAGGCTTTCAACTTAATAGGACACCTTATATGCAATTAATTTGATTCATCAACTTCCTGGTGCATATATCTCTCCAAATTGACCTTGATTTGATTGGCTATATCTTTAATCTTGCAGGTTTTAATTTTTTGTTGTTACTTTTCTCATTGCTCACTATTTAAAGCAATCTTGGTGTGATTGCTCAGGGCAATGCATTTGCTGATAAGACTTTGAAAGATGTTACTTCTGCTATTTATTTTTCCTTTCTCAGTCATAGCTATTTTTACCAAAATGCCAGCACACTAAACAGACAGTTCTTGTTGCTTTTGATCAGGCTCAGCACATTGTGCTAATAATCATTTTCCTGATTATGCTGTTAACCTGTGTAGTTTGCAAACTAACATAAGAACATAAAAAAGGCTGTGTTGGATCAGACCAACCGCCCATCCAGTCCAGCACTCTGTGTCATCCAGTGACCAATATATGTGTCAGTTTGGAGTAGTGATTAAGTGTGTGGACTCTTATCTGAAAGAGCCAGGTTTTATTCCCCACTCCTCCACTAACAACTGCTGGAGTGACCTTGGGAGGTCATAGCCTTCTCAGAGGTGGTTCTGCTTAAGAGCAGTTTCTGTCAGTGTTCTCTCAGCCCCACCCACCTCACAGGGTGTCTGTTGTGAGGGAGGGACATAAAGGAGATTGTGAACCGCTCTAAGACTCCTGAGTGGAGGGCAGAATATAGATCCAATGTCTTCTTCTATGCATACACATATATATCAATATCTATACTTTGGCTAATAGCAACTGATGGACCTCTGCTCTACATTTTTATCTAGTCCCCTCTTGGGGCTAGCTATGCTTGTAGCTGCCACCACCTCATGTAGCAGTGAATTCCACATGGTAATCACTCTTCGGATGAAGAAATATTTCCTTTTATCTATTTTAGCCTGACTGCTCAGCAATTTCATTGAATGCTTAGTAGGAATCAAAAGCAATTGGCACACTTACCCATTTTATTTCCTCATCACTAACAACTCTGCTCTGAACTTGAACGCCAGCCCTGCAAGGCGGGCCAAGTACAAACAACAGGCTTGTACAATAAAGACAGAAAACAGCCCTGCAAACCACCTTTTTGTGTGGGGCAAGACTGACTCAATTTTTTAAAAAAGGAAAAACTGAAAATTTACCAGACAGAATACCAACACGGCATAGAGACATGTGCTTAGAGCCATTTTCCTCTCTCTCTCTGCCTTTAGAGAAGAAACAGGAAATGAGCGGAGTTTCACTAGAGCAATAAATAGCTTAGTGCTTCTTTGCATGGAGCTAAGGAATGTAACCCTTTGTGTTACAAATTGCCCTGAAAAGCAAACAGCAACCTCATTTTTTAACCCTAGCTTTTCTTTTCATGGGGAAAAAAACATTCTTGATCAGCCATGTGATACAGAATTAATTTTGTTTTTCTCTTGATTTAATCTCAAGTGTGTTCTAATATTTTGCAGAATTAAGATATGGTCTCACATGCACACACACCAGCAGTAAAAATGGCCCTGGTGACTTCAAATTGTCCATACAAGTGTGCATCTGAAAACCAGTCCTCTCTGGAAACAGCGACAAATGATGGTTCCAAACATACATCCTCCCTGCTGCAAGAACACGGGGAGGGGGGGGGGGGGTGATAACAGATTTTACTATGTGCCTGTTAGTTTTGTACATGCTAGACAAGGCCTCTGTCTATATTTCTGTATTTCTTTTGTTGAATCCCATTTTACTCTACCTGTTTTCTGAATTTGATTTTTGTACACAATGGAACATTTAATTTCAGCATGGCATTGCATATAATTCCACAGGTCAAGCTATTGTGGAACTGCTAATCAGACATTGAAAACCACTCTTCAAAAACAATTAAAAGGAGTGAAAATGAAGGTTCCTATCCAAATGCAGGTTCAGGAACAATTGAATTTGGTCTTTGAGCTTATTAACTTGGCATGGTCCAAGCTCCCCTTATTACATGGGGGTGCAGGCATGCTGCTGTGTTTTCTTGCAGAATAAGCAATTTTGCTCCATACCAGATGCTTCCTGGGAGAATCTGTGTGTTGCTATGCCTTGAGCTGGGATATTTTTGGACACCTGTAAACGCTATATAATAAAGGAAGCTTGCTCTGCAAGCTAAGCATTTTCTCCTCAACACGCAACACGGAGTGGAAGGGTTTCACGATCCCGAGAAGAGAGATACTCCTGGTCTCTAGAACGGGAAGGCTCATGGTATCGAGAAGCGTGTTCTCGGGTTCAAGAAAATTCATGGTACCGAGGGGATACATCGAAGTCTCGTATCCGAGGTGTCGATACATCACGAATGTGGGGCCCGACATTGAATTCACGATACCTAGAGCGACGGGAACTCTCCTCAGAGGGGGAACAGGAGTAACGATGGTAAGCCCGGCGGCGTCTGGGAGATGGTGACCTGGATGGCGAGAAATAATCATATCGACGCCTCTGATAGTAGTCCTGGTAGGGAGAGCGTGAGCGAGGATCACGACGTCGAACTGGAGATTGGGATCGAGGCTGTTGGGTAGAGACTTGAGTGGAGGACTCTCTATAGAGTGGAGAGACACCAATGTCCGGAAAAGATCCAGATTGTATCATCGAACGGGGATAGTCCCGGGAGAAAGTAGGATCCGAACAAGGGTCGGGTTCGAGGGTGACGTATGGTACGACGCTATGGACAGGGTGAGCGAGACCCGACCGGTATAACTTCAACTGCAGCTGGAGAGTGAGGAGTGAGCTGAGGTATTTCAGAGATGACGTCAGAGGGCACTGAAAGCTCATGTGGTAGAAGTGGAGCCGAGTGCAAAGGAGCCGACACCATTGAAGTCGGTACAACAGTCGAAGTGGTAGCCCTTGGAGGAGTTGTAGAAGTTGACAGTATAGGATCGCAGGAGTTCTTCGGAGCCGAGGCAGACGAATCCATATGGTGAAACTTCTTCGAAGCCTTACGGCCGGTGTCGGAGTGCTTGGATGGTCTCATCAGACTTATGCTTCTTAGGAGCAATAAGAGCAGCCAACGCAGCCGAATCTCCCGCTCGTTGTGGGGGAGGCGGCGAATCCGAGGTGGGCATAGCCCGAAGAGACTTCTCAAGCAGCAAACTTTTTAGTCTAGCCGCTCGGTTCTTTCGCGCCTGTTTGCCGAAGATGGTGCAGTGAGGGCAAGTGTCTACTCTGTGAGATTCACCCAAGCAGAAGACAGTAAGAGTGACCGTCTGAAGTGGGGATTTTAGATCCACACCTCCGACACATTTTAAAAGTGATTTTCCCTTCCATATGCTCCGGACAGGGGAGGGGAGGAAGAGGGGAAGAAAAGGGGAAAGGAAAGCACAGAGTAAGTGCTTTTTTTAAAAAAAAATTTAAAGGAGGAAAAGAAAGAGGGAGAAATACGATACCGACAGGAGTGACGAGATGAGGGAGGACTTGCTGAAAGAGAGGAACGCAGCAAGGTAGGTGTTGTCCGGGTGGCGGAAAGGAAGAAACTGAGTGGGAATGGCGCCTCCCGCTCGCTCCAGGCATGCGCAGTCAATGCCTGCTCCCCAGAGCAAGTGGAAAGCGCGCCAAAAGACGCTCTAGGCAAGCTATTGGAGACTCCGAGGTATGGATCCATTGCCTGCGGCAAGACCCATGTGTGGGACTGCACAGAGACTACGAAGAAGATTCTTTGTATTTAGATTCATTTATTGCAGATAGGATAGGAAGTCACTGACGAGTCAGTGAGAAGATTAAGGAATGAAAGCAAGGGGAAGCGTTATATAGTTGGGCAACAGACATTAGCAAATGGCGGTAACATTTCAAACCTAAAAGTTACAAGGTTACACTAATATCTACAGCTCACTACAAAAGTTCTACAAAGCAATTCTACAGAGCTCTGGATAGCTGATAAGGAACCTGAGAAAAGACAGGGGAGGTTTATAACTTCGCATTCTTCTGTACACACAACACAGAGAGGGCTAATAAAGCATGAGTAATCACACAACAGTTGTAAACCAAATAGAATGAAAGAATGGGAGACTTGACAATCTGGCCCTCATAACAAATATTCAACACCCCTGGTCTACAGCATTCCCCTGATCCAGCAAGGTAGTAACGTTTTCAAAAAAAGAGATCAGGTTAGTCTGACATGATTTTTCCTTGAGAAACCCATGCTGTTCTTAGTAATTATAGCCATCCTTTCCGAATACTTAAGGACTGACTGATGATTTGTTCTAAAACTTTTCCAACTTGTTCTAAAACTGACAGGTTGGTAGTTAGCCAGATTATGTTATGGTATCAGCAGTTTCCTCTGCGGCAGCAATAAAGAGTTTTTTTTATAGAAAAGTATAGAGACTTTGCTCTGCAGCTCCTGTGCAACTGGCAAAGCAAGCTGAGATGCAGAAGGAAACAAGAGAGGAAGAAGAAAGCAAACAGTGAGTTGCTGGCGGGTCTGATAGGAGGCCTCTGAAGGCCTGATTCGGCCCTTGGGCCATGTTTGACTCCCCTGAGTTAGACAATGCCAGCTGCAATTACAGTTTTCAACACCAAGGTGATATCTCAAATATTATATGGAGGTGTCTGGGTCTATAAATTAGACGAAATCAAGTTCAACCATTAACAGTTCTTATGTCAAATCTGTGGAATATCAAAATATGTAGAAATTGTCCTCAGATTAGAAATGGGCCAACAGTCCATCAAAGTTAGAGCCTCGATTTTGGCTCTCAACATGAGACTTTAATTTTTTTCAGAGAATAACAGCCTCCTGTTCTTTATGAAGTGCAATAATTTCTCTGGTGCGTGGGAACAAGCAATAGTAGAAAAACAGAATGTCATGCAATGCCCAGAAAATGTAATTGCTGCTCTAGGATGGCCTTCAGCTCATAAAACCATAAAAAATTAATTATGTAGATGTAAGCAGCACTATATGCAGAATTAGGAGGGCCTGTTCTTCCCTATGTGGGGATTCCTCCAAGTTTTACAATCCCTATGCATTTGTTAAGCTTAACAGTCTCGAAGTACAGATGAACAATTATGCTCGCAAGACAAAATGCATTACACTTTGCTGTGGTTGAGCCTTGGGTGCTACTCAATCTGTAAGCAATGTTTCATTTGCATGTCCTCAGTACAACGAGAGACAAACATGAATTAAACCTCTGATACTACAGTGGCCAGAGTCCTCAGCTGATAATTTAGCTCCAAAGTCATTAGCAGAATCGAGAGTAGAAAATTCACTCATTTTAGCGAAATGACCATGAGAATTCAGATGACAGAGAAAAAAACCAGCTGTTTGGCAGCTTGTATATTAACCCTCTCTGACCTGAACTCTTCCTTTCTTCCTCGTATTCCCAGCTATGTTTGCTGAATAAGACCTAGAGGTCAGAGGAGTAGAATAAGAAAGAAAAAGAAAGGCAGAAAGAGATGCAGCTAAAGCAGAGGGAAGACACGGGGACAGGAAAGAGAAGGTGGATGACTGGAAAATACATAGGAGGGATTGAGCAACGGGGCGGCAGCCAACTTAGGGCAAGAGAAGCGGAAGTGGCATTTTCCCTTCCGTGTGAATCTGCGATGATCCTTCTTGTAGCACAATCCTGAGAAGTTCTCCATTTGAGGAGAGGGAGCACATACAGAGTTTTAGATTGCTCTTTAACAACATGTTCCTAGTTTTTGCACTGAACTGCTTCAAAGAATGCAGACTGATACTATGACACCAAAACCAGAAACATTTTCTATCAGCATTTTGCTGCAGTTTTGTCATTCTGCAGCCAGACAGAAGTGAATGCACAAACCACCATCACAGAACTGCTGAGCCTAGAACCCTTTTCTCTCTCCTCGAGTACACCATGGGATATCAGCCAGCAAAACAAAAGAGAAGAAAAAAGAGAAAAAGTTGATCCTAATCACTTCCGACACCTGATCGGAATAAAGAAACACAAAGAGGCCTGGTGCTATGTGCTTGTTTAACTTTGTGAGGCTTGGGGCTCCTCTCCGCAACCCATTTGCTGTTTCCCACATTCCATTCAACAGAGCACACGATTGGATTACTGATAGTTCCTGAAGGCTATTTATGTGCTGCCGACATTTTCTGAGCAAAATACATTATGAATGACAAGTGTAAGGCCACTGCTGACTTACAAGAATAAAGTTATGGAAATCTCACCAGACGTTTAAGTATACATGCTCTAGGACTTCACCAAAAACCTAACAGGAATAAGAAACTGCTTTCACACATCGAATTTTTGCTTCCACTTTCAAGATGGACTTGAGGAGGCAGGGAGAGAAATGAAGCAATTTCATAAGAGACACAACAGAACATTAATTGCTCAAAAATACAGAGCGAGTCCTGCTGGTCTAGAGTGAGGCCCACTCTCATGGTTGCCCTCGCTCTGTACTATAGCAATTTCTCTCCAGGTTTGGACGTGGCAAGAGTTCTACATGATCACAGCACAGACCACTTGCACTGTAATCGGAAAAATGATTAGAAAAGATTTCCTCACTATACAAGTTTGCTACAAAGCCATGAATCTGGCAATCCTAGGGACAGAGTTCCTCATCCCAGTGAAGTGAGTCAGCAGCATTGTGCACAAAGAACTGGAGAAAATTCCTTTTAAAAATTGTTATTAAAATGCAACAACACATAATCAGATTCAGTACCCAAACAGCACGCCTAATTAAAATTTTAAGCAAATGACAAAAGATGCTGTTAGAATTATTCCTTTCTTATCCATTCATTGCTAACACCTTAATGCAAGCGTGTCAAACATGCAGCCTTGGGGCTGAATCAGGCCCCAGAGGGCTCTTATCAGGCCCCCAAGCAACTGGCTGTCATCTGCTTCCTTCTCCTCTCTCTTGCTTCCTTTTGCGTAACACCTTGCTTTGCAAGGCTTGCTCAACAACACAGGAGCTACAGAGCAAAACCTCTATTTTCTCCATAGGCTGAGGCTCCTCTGTTGGGGAAGGAAGGGGGGGAGGTAGAATTTGTTTTTCCAGGCTCTCTCAATTGCAGAGCTACTGAACCAAGTCCCTCTTCCTTCTATTGGCTAAGGCTCCTCCCCCTCCAGTCCCCTGGGGAAGAAAGGAAAGAGCCACAGTTTCCTTTGGAGAGCCAGTTTGGTGTAGTGGTTAAGTGTGCGGACTCTTATCTGGGAGAACCGAGTTTGATTCCCCACTCCTCCACTTGCACCTGCTAGCATGGCCTTGGGTCAGCCATAGCTCTGGCAGAGGTTGTCCTTGAAAGGGCAGCTGCTGTGAGAGCCCTCTCCAGCCCCACCCACCTCACAGGGTGTCTGTTGTGGGGGAGGAAGGTAAAGGAGATTGTGAGCCGCTCTGAGACTCTTCGGAGTGGAGGGCGGGATATAAATCCAATATTATCTTCTTCTTCTTTGCCCAGTTCCTTGGTTCCCATGGGAGAAATACAAAGAAAGCACCCTTAAGACCAATGAATGCTAATGTTTTAAGCATGTTTTAAGTATTTTTTTAAATATTTAATTGTGTTTAGCTGTGCTCTTTATAAAGTTTATATCTCTGCTACCTAATCTTAAATAGGTATACACATGGCTTGGCCCACCACGGCCCAGGTCAACCTGACATGGTCCACCCAACAAGGTCTCATTTATGTCAGATCCATCCCTCGTAACAAATGAGTTCAACATCCCTGCCTTAAGGTGTGTTTTTTTAAATGTAGTTAATTGTTGCCAAATTTTGTCATCTAAAATATTCTTAGGATTTTGGACTTGTTTGACTATTGGTAACAATTCCCCCATTTTTAGGAATCATTCTGATTTGCCAGGCAATGTCAGTTGTTTCAAATAATGTGCAAATACAATCCTTCCATAAAGAAAATATAGTACGACCTTTCTGGGATCAGTATTTAAGACATCAACACTATTTAAGAGATAAATTTCAGATTTTATGTAAAAGACCAACCCCATATCTCAAGTTGTCTTTCATACTCTTTTCCAATCAATATGAGCCTTTGGGCATGACTACCACATATGAGCACCATGTGCTTTTGGAGAGGCACAAAACCAGCACATTACTAGCTAAGAGGAAAGTTCAAAGTTAGGTGCTACTGGTGCACCATTTTAAAGCTGCTCTCTTGTTTGTGGGAAGAAAACTCCAATCTTGTTGCATGAATAAATTTCCACTGGTCAGGATGCAAACAATAACTAAGGCTCTCATTCCACTTAAAAAACATGGTTGCACTTGAGTGTCTTCTGTGCAGTCCCACATGGAGACGGGCTGCCTGGAGGCAGGTCCAGCCACGGGAGAAGGTTCCAAAAGTTTCTGGAATCTTATGACTGAGTGCTCCCCCTCCCCCCTCCTCAGAGAGGAGAGTTCTGAGTGTTTGTATGTTCCTGACCAATTGGAAGGCTTCCTTTTTCTGCCGCCATAGAGAAAGGAGGATCCTTAGAGCATTTGGTTAACAGAGAAAGGCTAAAGTGCCTAAAACCTTTAATGAGCTTTTTTCATTGAACACACTTCTGTGTAACAAACAGAATGCATGCAAATATACACAAGCATGTGCTGCCAAGATTATTAAATTTTAGAGAATGGCAGTATCAAGTTATTCTGAAAAAGGGGAAGCCAACATACCTGTCGACCTGCCACTGCATCCTAAATTATCCAGATGCAAAAAAGTGAATATGGGCACACATTCCAGCTAAGAGTTTAAAGCCAGCAGCCACATAAGAGTGTGTGGGCACCACAGCCTGTTTGAAGTCTCATGAACAGAGAGCTGAGCCAGGGTCTTAAAGCCTCCCCATCACTACACTAATCTCTACACATTCCACTTGCTAGCACATCAGCTCTTTCCAATAAATACCAAAATTTAATCAAGCTCTGAATTAAGAATATAAAAATATCAGGTTACACCTCTAGAGAGCCAGTTTGGTGTAGTGGTTAAGTGTGCAGACACTTATCTGGGAGAACAGAGTTTGATTCCCCACTCCTCCCCTTGCACCTGCTGGAATGACCTTGGCAGAGCTCTGGCAGAGGTTGCCCTTGAAAGGGCAGCTGCTGGGAGAGTCCTCTCAGCCCCACCCACCTCACAGGGTGTCTGTTGTTGGGGAGGAAGACAAAGGAGATTGTGAGCCGCTCTGAGACTGAGATTCAGAATGGAAGGTGGGATATAAATCCAGTATAAACAGGTTGCTTACCTGTAACTGATGATCTTCGAGTGGTCATCTGTGCAGTCACACACATGGGTCTTGCCGCAGGCAATGAATCCATTCCTCGGAGTTCCAATAGCTCGCCTATAGCGCTTTTGGCGCGCTCCCCTCCCGCCCTGGGGAGCAGGCAGCGACAGCGCATGCCTGGAGCGGGGGGGGGAGCGCCCATTCCACTCAGTTTCTTCCAGCCGCCGCTGACATAAACACAGTACAGAGTTAGATAACCATCACAGGAAGCCAGCAGCGGGGAAGGCTGGGTGGGCGTGTGTGACTGCACAGATGACCACTCGAAGATCATCAGTTACAGGTAAGCAACCTGTTTATCTTCTTCGTGGTCTCTGTGCAGTCCCACACATGGGTGACTAGCCAGCTGAGTAACCTGGAGGAGGGTGCTGGTAAAAGAAGATAGTTAGTCACATAAGAAAACAGATCATAGTCGAAGACCTAGAAGCAGAAGCCAAAAACACTCACCATACTTCAGTGGAAGATGGATCGGAGGACTGCTTGGCCGAAGGAGGCGTCTCGTCTCGCACGAACGTCCAAAGCATAATGGGAGACGAACGTGGAAGGAGAGGACCACGATGCAGCCGCACAGATGTCCTCTAGAGAGACGCCCTGTAGAAAGGCCGAAGACGTCGAGACCGCTCTAGTAGAGTGGGCCTTAAGGCCTTCGGGAGGAGGCTGTTTAGCCAGTTCGTAACACAACCTGATGGCACTAACTACCCATTTAGAAAGTCTCTGGGTAGAGATTTTGTGTCCTTTGCGTGGTTTGCCGTAGGCCACAAACAGGTTAGGGTCCTTACGGAAAGGTTGTGTGCGATCCAGATAGAAGGCTAACGCCCTTCTGACGTCCAGTGAATGCAGCGATCGCTGACCCTGGTCGGATGGGTTGGGGAAAAACGTTGGTAGCGAAGTGGAAGTAGATAGATGAAACTTGGAGACAACCTTAGGGAGGAATGTAGGATCTGGTCGTAAGACAACCTTGTCCCTATGAAAGATGGTGTAGGGAGGGTCAAATCGGAAGGCACATAAGTCACTTGCCCGCTTACCAGAGGTAAGGGCTATTAGCAATGCTGTCTTCCAGGAAAGAAGATTGAGCTGTATTGTCGCCATGGGTTCAAAGGGTGCCTTCATGAGACAGGAAAGAACAAGGGATAAACTCCACGTTGGGACGAACGGTTTAACAGGTGGATGCAGGTGCAACATTCCCTTAAGGAAGGATTTAGATAAGGGGTGAGAGAAGACCGTCCTGCCATCGATAGTGTCATGGAATGCCGAGATGGCGGAGAGGTGTACTTTAAGTGAAGAGTAGCAGAGGCCTGATTTCTGCAGGGATAAGAGATAATCTAGGATCAGGTTTAGAGGTGTTACTTCAGGTGTTAGGTGATAGGGTGCAACGAAGGAACAAAAGCGCTTCCATTTGCGTTGGTACGAAAGTCTGGTGGAAGGCTTCCTTGCGTTGAGAAGGATATTGGTCACTTCTGTGGAGAAGCAGGCGAGTGTATTCTCCAAGCAGTGAGGGCCAGAACCCGAGGGTTGTGATGAAGTACCTGGCCGTTCGCCTGCGATAGGAGGTCTCCCACGACCGGGAGGCGTCGGTAAGTGTGTTGTGACATTTGCAGCAGTCTGGTGAACCATGGTTGCCGTGGCCACCACGGTGCGATAAGGATGCAGTCCGTGCCATCCCGTGCGACCTTTGTCAAAACTCGTGTCAGTAGGGGGGTTGGCGGAAAAATGTAGTGGAGGGGACCCCTCCAGAGATGTAGGAAGGCATCGTTGCCCTTCCTGCAGTAGAAGCGACGACATTTGGCATTGTCCCTGGAGGCAAAGACGTCCACCTTGGGAGTACCGAAGCAGGTGAAGATCCGACGAAGGTATGTCAGATTGATGGACCATTCGTGGTCGTCTATGCGTAGCCTGCTTAGTGAGTCGGCCAGCACATTCTCCACACCTGGGAGGTGGATGGCGGTCATGTGGATGTTGTGTTTGATACACCATTCCCAGAGCAGTATGGCTATGCGGCACAGTCGAAGAGATCTGGTGCCTCCCTGCTTGTTCACATAGAAGACTGTTGCCATATTGTCTGTGGAGATCTGGATATGGCGACCCCCGATAAGAGGGAGGAAGGATTGGAGAGCTCTGTGTACCGCAATTAGTTCTAAGCAGTTTATGTGGAGGGTCCTCTCCTGAGGAGTCCAGAGACCTCTGACAGTCTTGCCTTCTAAGTGGGCTCCCCATCCCCACATGGAGGCGTCTGTTGTCACGGTAGCCGTTGGAGTAGTTGGTAGGAACGGCATGCCCTCGAGGAGGTTCTCGAGGATGGTCCACCAGGTGAGAGAAGGAAGGACTCTCTCGGGGACGGTGAGCAGGGTGCTCTGAGGTTGCACATGAGGACGGTAGGCACGTACGAACCAGAGCTGAAGTGGTCTCATTCGTAGTCTGGCGAAGAGGAGAACTGCTGTAGTAGCGGCCATCAGACCCAGAAGGCGTTGAATAGTTAGGGCCGATTGGATGGGATGTAGCTGGACCAGCCTGGCAAGGCTGATGATTGTCATAGCACGGTCTTCTGGGAGGAAGGCACGGTGTATAGAGGTGCGGAGATGGGCCCCTATGAAGTTGAGATGTTGAGTGGGGGTGAAGTGAGATTTGGTGACATTCACCCTCAGGCCTAGAGACGCCAGGAGGAGAAGGGCTGCGTGGAGATTGGCCTCGAGCTGATCTGGAGTTGGTGCAATGAGGAGCCAATCGTCTATGTAAGGGAAGACTGTGATGTTGCGGAGTCGAAGAGCAGCTGCCACCACCGCCATGCACTTTGTAAACACCCTGGGTGCTGTGGAAAGGCCGAATGGTAGGGAGACGTACTGAAAATGATGTTGGCCCATCGCAAACCGGAGATATCTGCGATGCTGAGGTCGGATAGTCACATGGAAGTAAGCGTCCTGAAGATCTAGGGAAGCCATCCAGGAATTCTTTGGAATGAGGGGCAAGATGGACTGGAGCGAGATCATTCTGAATTTCCTGTACTCGATGAATTTGTTCAGCTTCCGAAGATCTAGAATAGGACGCTTGCCTCCATCCCTCTTGGGGACCAGGAAGTATCTTGAGTAGAACCCCGTTCCCCGATGTTGGGGGGGAACAGGTTCTATGGCTTTTTTCTGGAGCAAGTCCAGAATCTCCTGATGGAGGTGATGGGATGGGGGGGTAGCGACAAAGTAGTGGTGGCGAGGTAGCGAAGCGAACTCTATTGCGTACCCCAGGCGTACGATGGTGAGTACCCAGGAGTCGGTTGTAATTGAACTCCAAGTCTTGTAGAAAGGGGAGAGACGTGTGTGGTAAGGTGACTGTATGGGGAAGTCAAAGAGACTGCTTGGTAGAGGGGGACAATTTTTTAGAGTGCTGAGAGCGCTGCCTTTGCTGGAAAGAAGGCTTTTGTTGCGCAGGTCTTCTCTTCCAATATTCGGCCTGCTTAGGAGAACGCTGGCGTCTTTGGAAAGATGGTTTCCAAGGTTGTTTGCGAGTGAAGGGTTGCGTAGGTGGTTGAGATACTCCCAGGCGCTTGGCCCTTTTACGACCATCGTCCACGGAAGACAAGACCTCATCAGTGGAAGCATGAAAGAGGCCCAGGCCGTCGAAGGGAAGATCCTCTATCTTCTGCTTGATGTCGGGTTGAAGATTGGTGGATCTTAGCCAAGCATGACGACGCAAGGCAACTGAGGAAGCGAAGACGCGGGAGGAACAGGAGACCGCATGGCGAATTGAATTAATCTGTTGTTTGGAGACCCTGGAGAGCTCAGAAACCAGGGCTGATGCTGTTCTCTGAGAGGAATCAGGAAGCGAAGGTATCAGTGGTGTGAATTGGTTCGCCAGATTAAAAGTATAAGCGGCGAAATAAGCTAGATAATTGTTAAGCTTCGAGTTGGTGGAAGCAAGTGTGAAGATTTTCCGTGCCAAGGTGTCTAATTTCCTCCCTTCACGATCTGGAGGCGTGGGATGTCTGGAGGGTTTGGTCTTCATGGCAGAATGAACAATAATAGAGTTCGGAGCCGGATGTGAGGCGAGGAACTTAGCGTCGGGGGCATGGACTCGATAGAGGGAGTCCAGCCTCTTTGAAGTGGGGGGTACGGAGGCAGGTTTGTCCCAAGTCTCCTGAAGACCCTCCAAGTGCACCGGTAACATCGGAAGCAAGGACCCGGGCGGAAAGTCCGACTGCACCAAGTCATGTACCATGTCCGACACTTTGGGGGAGTCCGCCTGGAGAGGTATTTTCAGTGCCTCCGCCATCGAAGTAATTAGGTTGAGGTACGCCTTGGATGCATCCGACGGAGAGAGCCGGAGCTGTTGTGCGGGGTCGGAAGGGATAGATGGAGAGTGGTCTTCCGAATCCGAAGAGGCTGGGGACTCCCTACCCGAAGAAGATCCCGCCGTGGAGGGAGAGGGTGGATGAACGATCGGTTCCGAGATGGGAGCTGCAGGCTCCGAGGTCTTGGGAGGAGACCGAAGTCGAGAATCCGGGGCCACGGATACAGTGGCAGAAGCGGTGCGGGGTTTGGCCACGTCTCGGTACCGAGGGTGCTCCCGTTGTTGACGCGAGGAGCCAGCCTCTTGCTCAGATGATAGAAGGCGGTTAAGGAGTCTGGGTGAGTACTCGAAATGGCTTCGAGGGTCACGAAGTCGAGAAGGGCGGTCAAAGTGGAGTTGAGGTGAGTCCTCGCGTCGGGTTGGGCGTGCGTAACGAGGCCGAGGCGAACCGCCATAACGGATCCGTGGAGTAGCGGGATCACGATGGTAGTAAGAGCCTGAGTCCTGATATCTGTGATGGACGTCCCAATCGGAGTGCGAACCGGAATGGTGACGAGACCGACCCTGTCGAGGGGAGGGCGATCTGGAGAGGGGAGAGTATTCATATCGCCGTCTGGAGTAGTAGTCTTGCTGTTCAAAGTAGACAGAGGAACCGGAGTCGTGGCGGCTGCGCGGAGAGCGTGATCGGATTCGAATCCGATGGGAGGAGACTTGAGTTGCCGATTCACGGTACAGCGGAGAGAGTGCAACGTCGTGGAAGGAGTCAGGATGCAAAGATGGGCGTAGATAGGTCTGTGTCGGGTCGGTGGTGCGGTCGGGTTCGAGGATCTCAGAAGGAACCACGCTATGTACTGAAGGTGATCGAGATCGAATCGGAATCACCTCCACGGCCGTGGAGGTGTGAGGTGTAAGCCGAGGCATGTCGGTGATGACGTCAACCGGGGTCGACAATTCGGACGGCAGAAGCGGTTGAGTCGAAGTCGATGGAGCAGTCGAGGCCATGGTGTTATGGGGCTTTATGGGCGCCGAGTCCGCCGATTCGGAATGGCGAGCCGATTCGGAATGGTGAGGTTTCTTCGGCGCCGAATCCGAGTGTCGAGGCTTCTTAGGCGCCGACTCCGATTCGGAATGACGCAGCTTTTTCGAAGATTTGTGGCCGGTTTCGGCGTGCTTCGAAGGTCGTTTCCCGGACTTGTGCGTCTTTTGAGACTGAGGCGCGGCCGGGGAAGCCGAATCTCCCGCTCGAGGTGGGGGAGGCGGCGAGTCGGAGGTGGGCATAGCCCGCAAGGAGCGTTCTAAGAGGAAAGCCTGTAGTCGTGCAGCGCGGTTTTTGCGTGCCTGCTTGCCGAAGTTCGCACAATGCGGGCAAGCGTCGACTCGATGGCCTTCCCCGAGGCAGAAAAGGCAGTGACTGTGGCCGTCTGTGGTGGGGATTTTAGCCCCACAGTGCCTACACTTTTTAAAGGTAACCTTCCCTTCCATACGCCCCGGACGGTGGGGGGGGGAGGGAGGGAGGGAACGGTTGGAAAAGGAAAAGAAAAGCGCAGAAACAATGTATATTTTTTTTGTTTGTTTGTTTTTTTCAGGACGAAAAAAGGGGAAAGAGAAACGATACCAGATAAAGCGGAGAGTGAAGTCCAAAAAGGAGATGAGCTGAGGAGAAGACGAGCTAAGGAAGAGCGCAGCGAGGAAGGTGTTGTCCGGGCGGCGGAAAGGAAGAAACTGAGTGGAATGGGCGCTCCCCCCCCGCTCCAGGCATGCGCTGTCGCTGCCTGCTCCCCAGGGCGGGAGGGGAGCGCGCCAAAAGCGCTATAGGCGAGCTATTGGAACTCCGAGGAATGGATTCATTGCCTGCGGCAAGACCCATGTGTGTGACTGCACAGAGACCACGAAGAAGATCATCATCTTCATCTTCTAAGCAAACTAACAAATACAGTGTAGGCTGTGCAGTGACTACTTTAGATTAGCATGGTGGGGGTCAGCCCTCCTACGCTGCCTAGTCCATAAGGCCATCTTCTTGGGAGGCCACACTTTGGGTGCCTTGGCTTCCGAAAAGAGGTGGGTGGCCACCCAGGAAGGAGAGGGTGGGCTCAGCCATGGCACTAAAGCTCGGCAAGTCTCCCCTGCCCCCAGAGATCCCTCTGTCCCCTTGCACTGCTGCCCTCCACCAGCAGATGGAGACTTTTCTGGTTCATTTGGCATTCTCCCACTGACCCCTGCTTCCTAGCCAATACTCATTTTTTATGTTTTGTATGTATTTTAACTCTTTTTTCAAATTGTTTTAATTACATGTGTTTGGAAGGGGTTCATTGTAATACTTCAAAATATGATTTTAGCATGTACATTTAATATTGTTACCATCTTGGTGGCCATTGCAAGGGCTGAAAAGCTGAGTAAGAATAAATAAATGTTGACTAGTCAGAGTATGGCTGTCCTGATGACAACCACAGGAAGCTCAGCCTCGATCCCACAGGCCCTTAAGGACCTCTCGACCACAGCAGACGGAAGGAGACAGGATCTGCGGCCTTCTTTCGTTTAGAGAAAGCGAAAAGCGACAGGAACGGGTTTCTTCTTAGGGTTCCCTGGAAGCTTCCCTTGGCATTAAAATTCAAAACTAAATGTGAATTAAATGTGAAGGAGAGCATATAACTTTAGACAGCTTGCAAGCAGCTCCGCCTACCTCTGAACACTGAGCTGACTTCCACTCACTGAACACCAATATTTGTATGAATAAAAAATGAAGGGATTTCACTGGATCTTTTTCTGGCAGCAACTGATCTTCAGAACAGAAAGGGGAAGGGAGAAGAAGGTGAAGCAGCAGCAGCAGGTTCCTTGCACAGGTATCACCAATGCTTTGTAATAAGGTTCAGATGCTTCAAGGAGCTAATTCGACTGAAGGATCCTGAACACTTCCATTTTTACTAATCCACACTAAACAGCAGGATCCTCTAGACGAGGACATCATCTCATGTACCTCAGCCCACCTGCATTTGGGGAAGGGGTTCAGAATATCCCCACGAGAGAGGAAGAGAGCCTAGTCCCTATGGTCAGGAACAACAACAAAGACTGCAACCCATTTCTATCGCCTGTATTAGCACGCCAAGTGAAGCTTTAAGTACTTTTTAATGTGGCGCAGAGTGTTAAAGCTGCAGTACTGCAGTCCTAAGCTCTGCTCACGACCTGAGTTCAATCCCCGGCAGAAGCTGGGTTCAGGTTGACTCAGCCTTCCATCCTTCCGAGGTCGGTAAAATGAGTACCCAGCTTGCTGGGGGGAAAGTGTAGATGACTGGAGAAGGCAATTGCAAACCACCCCGTAAAAAGTCTGCTGTGAAAATGTTGTGAAAGCAACATCACTCCAGCGTCGTAAACGACTGCTTGCTTGCACAGGAGACCTTTCCTTTACAATGTGCCTTGAGGGCTGCTCTTCCAAACTCCACCTCTCAGACAAACGGTTATTTCTGGGAATGAAAAATTCACCCCTGAATCCTAAACTATTTCCAAGTGACAAGATCCTGTGAATTTGGGGTAGGTATTTGTGGGTTTCCTGCATTGTGCAAGGGGTTGGACTAGATAACCCTGGAGGTCCCTTCCAACCCTATGATTCTGTGATTCTAAGCCAAGGAAGGAGAGTTCTGCAGTGACATTTTAAGTGGATTTCGGAGAGGCAAAGTAGGCCCATAAAGAAGGATGCAGCTATAGTGGAGGTGAAGAAATTAAAGAAGCAGCAGCAACATGAAAAATCATGATGTCATCATTGGTTGTTTCCAGGCAAAGCAGCCAAGTCTCTTAGTTGTCCTTAAATTTCCTACAATTCTCTAAAGGGGTCGAATTTATCATTCCAATTTTCAAACCAGAATCAGTCTCAAACTCAAGAGTTTATCAAGGATACAGGAATCTAGCAAAATTATCCTTCTCAGGAAATATTTCCTCTATGCAGATAGAGGTCCTATTGTTTGTACTCTCCATTGACATGTACAAATAATAACGAAAAGACAGACTGTGGCACATGCAACAATTCTTTGCCAACTTGTTCTGTATTCAAAGTCCCAGAAGTGTAAGAAATCGTTTTCCAGTCAAAGGACAAGACTTCCTTTCCCATAACAATTTGTCTTTTGCTCTGACAGCCCCCCCACTTGTTATATTGACCCAACCAAACTTGGTCAGTTATATATTTTCAGCTGTACCCAATGCACATGTCTCTGTCAGTCACACTAGAGCTCTGAGGAAACAACTGTAGTTTTCGTTCAGGCTTCCTTCACTGCTCATCTTTAAAAGAAAAGGCAGCATACCCACAAAACTATCCCATTTATATGAAAATCAGTTGTTGTGCTTCGAGAAAACTTAATCTGATACAGCTGTTCAAATCAGGTATTGTGTTGGTGGCCCAAAACAAGTTGTGAAGGGGAAAATTAGAGAGCTTACTCTGAAATACCATTCCCTCAAGCCTCCTGAAATCTAAAGAACAGCAACCCAAACCTACTTTCAAAAAAATCAGAATCCCAAAGTCTGACCAGTAGAGAATGGAGATACTGGGAGTGAGCGGGTGGGAATCCAGGGCAGATTACAATGAGTGTGGCATTTACTCAAAAAAGTGAATATATATTTGAGTTACTAAGGATCATGAATTCTAATATGAAAGTCCAAAACGGCAAGCAGAAGCTCACAAGTTTTGTCAAAGACAACCAATTGTGATGTTTTACAGAGAAGGAACAAGGAACCTGAGTGATAAACCCAACCTCATCATCTGAACACACAGTAAATAATCCTTTTTTTTTGTTGTTTCCAGGAAGTTTTGTTTGCTTTTACAAAACAACGACTTGTATTGGCTCAAATGGGCAGCCCTGCTGAACTGGAGCAACAGAACGAAGTTTTTGCCCAGCCAGCACCTTTAAGACCAATAAAGGTTAATTCTGGGTGCAGCTTTTGTGTGCATGCACACTTCTTCAGATACGCTGAAAGAGACTTCCTCAAGTCTTACCTATAGGTACAGGGGGGAGGGCTAGTAGCCGGGATACGCTATTTAGAGTCAAGACACAGAAGTAACGGAGCAACGTAGAGCTAATGCTGGATTAAAGCAGTTGGTCCTTATCGGGTTCTTATCTCATGATGTATGCTAAATCACTCGGTTCTCGCTTATACCCAGAATTAAGCTTTGTTGGTCTTAAAGGTGCCACTGGACTCAAACTCAGTTCTCACATCTGTTTGTTAACTCTTTCATTTGTGTGCTAATTTGCTGACATTCATAGGTCTTACCAACTGCTTTAATCAGCTATAATTATCGCTCAGTTACTTATGCATCCTGACCTCCTCCGCAAGTGGGGGCCCCTTTTATTTTGGCCACTTAGTTGTTTTAATAGCCCCCCACCCACCCTTTCAGAGCTTAAATGCCAGGGATCTGGAACTTGGGGAGCCTCATAAAGACACTTGAGGTCAGCCATGGAGCGATCCCAGGGAAGAGGGTGAGAGGGCCAGAATTTTTTTTTTTAAAGTGCAACAAACCCCCACCCCACCCCCAACTCTAAGGCATTGCAACATCCCTTGATCCAAGGGAGACTACATCCAGGCAATGTGAACCCTTTCCAGCCACAGACCGGTAAAGGTAAAGGTGTATGCACACACGCACCTACACACATAATGTAATTAAATCTCTTCAACTGTCACCTCATTAAAACATAACAATTTTTTAAATTCTTCAAGTGATACATTAAGCAGCATATGAAAACATTACCCTTCTACATTACCTTTCTAGAACATAACACTCACAGACATTATAAATAAAGCAGTATGAGAGACGGCATGACATATCAAATATTCTTTTTCAGTATTCAGTTATTCAAGAACTATTGGGACTCCTGCAGCAGCAGCAGCACTACCTTTTCCTTGGGCTGTGCCAAAAAGAGCAGTCCCAAATCCCCCAGGCAAGTGTGGCTGGGTCAGTAACAAGCAGCAGACAAACAGATCAGTGAGACCAACTGAGAAGGGGGAAAAATGCACCATGGTTTACAGATTAGCAGCAAGCTACAAGGCTGAATAAAAGGCTTTCAAAAAGCCTTTTCATATACTACATTATTAAACATTCAGATTATGTGGCAAAAATGCACCGCTAAAGGTAGCTACTCTGGTGGCGGGGGGGCTCAAGCTGAGTAGGCTGAAATTAAATCCGACAAAGACGGAGGTCCTGTATCTAAGCCGTCGCGGTTCGGGACCAGAGGTCCACTTACTGACCCTCAATGGAGCGCAGCTTATGCCGGCGCCCAAAGTTAAAAGCTTAGGGGTGCTCTTGGATTCCTCTAACAATGGAGGCCCAAGTTGCTGCCACTGCCAAGTCAGCTTTTTACCATCTGCGGATGGCAAGGCAGCTAGTCCCCTTTCTCGAACGCGACGACTTGGCAACAGTGATCAATGCAACGGTCACCTCGAGGCCGGATTACTGTAATGCCCTCTACATGGGGCTGCCCTTGTCCCAAATCCGGCGACTCCAGCTAGTGCAGAATGCTGCAGCCAGGTTGTTAATGGGAGTTCCTTTATGGGAACACATCCAGCCTGTGCTGAAAGCACTGCACTGGCTACCGATTGTGTGTACCAGATTCGCTTCAAGGTGCTGGTTTTAACCTTTAAAGCCCTATATGGCCAGGGTGCTGCCTACCTTAGGGTCCTGCCTTTCCCCGCATATGCCCCAGCGAGCACTTCAGTCCGGGTCTCAAAACCTGTTGACAGTCCTCAGCACCAGAGAAGCTAGGCTCAAGGCAACTAGGGCCTTTTCTGTTGCTGCACCTAGCTGGTGCAATGAGTTGCCGGAGGAGGTTAGGGCCCTGCGAGAGCTTTTGCAGTTCCGCAGGGCCTGTAAAACAGCACTCTTCCACCATGCGTTCTCATAACGGATTAGGCCCATAAGTCTAAACATCACCTTGGATCTCTCTTATCACGCTATGGCAGCCCTGGGTCCTCTTTGGAACATCAAATACTGACCAACTCACCATTTGCTATCATTGTATGAATTCTTGTACCGATATTGATATTTTAATAATTGTTTTATGTTCCTGTTTTATTGCTGTTTTATCTTGTCTGGTCATTGTTTGACCCTAACCTGTGAGCCACCCTGAGCCTGCCTTGGCGGGAAGGGCAGGAGAGAAATTAAGTAAAATTAAATAAATAAATCAACGGTGTACCCACCATTATCAAGTTCTAATTATAATTAGAGGCAGAACTTTGACTACATTCCTGACTACAGATAAGAAACTGACTTCAGTTGTTCTAGAGCAGGAGCCCCCAGCGTGTTGGCACCCCCCCCCCCAGCACTCCCCAGCATCTTCCCTGGTGCCCACCTAGTGGGTGGAGCCAGGAGGTAGAGCTTTTGTCCTACAATTGGCTGTGTAGATTTTTAAAAAATCTCTCTGGCAGCAACTGCCCTAACAGCACAAGGATCTGCACCCAGTGAGTACAAGGAAGCTGCAGCAGCCACAATATGTGAGAATTCCACGGATGCCAACCGGTGAGAAAAGGTTGGCAACTCCCACTCGAGACCCAAGGAAGAATCCCACATTGGCCAGGCATGCCGCAACACCTGCCTATTCCGATATGCTTCACGAGATAAGTATGAGGGAGTTCCAAGTGGGAATGGACAGTCTGAGAGCAACTCAGATGAAAGCTTTTCCATGACAAAAGACAAGAGCAGTAAGGGACAGTTCTGCTTTCCCACTCACATCTTCCGCAAAAGGTAGAAACAAAGGACAGTTCTTACTTCTATGTTCAGGGGCTTGGCCTTTTATTCAAACATGCCCCTCCATTCCCTCTTGTTATACATGCTATTTTATAGCTTCTGCAATTGCTTCAATTTATTTAGAAAAACGTGGCTAAGCAATTCAGTTTCTTGTAGGGGCCCAACTCTAAAGTAAAAACAAAAGCCATAGTATGAAAGGCCAAATGCAAGGTGGAACTCTGCCAAGAGCAGCCAGAAGCCCTTGTCTGTCTAAATCTCAAGAATCCCCCAGGACTAAAAGCGGGGGGGGGGGGGGGGGAGGCCATGTCTCTTGACCACCACAGCTCAAGAACTAGCCCAACGACTCCAACAAAGAAAGCTGACAGCAAACTGCTTCTACGATGTGTTCAGGAGAGTGACTTCAGATTTTTACATTTATTTTGTCCTCAAGTCACAGCTGACTTATGGAAGCCCTGCCAGGGTTTCCAAGGCTAGAGACACAGTGGAGGGAGGAATCTGCCACGGCCTGCCTCTGTGTCACAGACCTGGTGTTCCTTAGCTGTCTCCCATCCAAAGACTGGCCAAGGCTGATCCTGCTGAGCTTCTGAAATGTGATGAGATCACCTGGGCTACCCAGGTCAGGGCTCAAGACAAACCACTTCCTGCTGCCAAGGAAATCCCTTCAAAGATCCCTTCCGTAGAAGAGGGAGGTTCCAAACAGCCACCCTTTACAGCAGCAAATACCCCAAAACGCATTCAGGATGAATAATGAAGAAGATCAGCATTTTTAGCTCTGCCAGTAAATTATAATAATAATAATACTTTTTATTTGTATCCCGCCCTCCCTGCAAGAGCAGGCTCAGGGCGGCTAAATTATCATTTGCAGTATTTCAGGAGGCCAATAAATGTCGGAAAAATCTCACATATACGTGTTCATAAAGACCAAGCAAGGAAGACGTTTCACCCTCATGCTTATGCCTTTACAGTGAGGCATGCTGGCAAGTAGCCAAGTTACATTTAAGCTTGTTTAGCATAATACCCAACAACATATCATCCCCTGCTGCATAAACACTATTTCAAAGCTACAAGGGATGCAGCCAAAATTGATCGATCCAGGTGTTTTGAGTTGTGAGTTGCATGTAACCACTAGTGGTGTTCTATTATTGTCTTTTTGGGGCCAGTTTTGCAACAGGTTTTCTCTGTACCATTATGGTACCCAGTTCAATGCATCATCAATGACTGGTAAATAGTTAAACGCTTAGGAGGACAAACTTGGTGGCCAAACTTGTTTAACATAAAAGTCACATAGATTAAACATTAGATGTCTGAGAGTCGCAATACATGAAGTCACACATTGGAGGGAGGGAGAAAGAAAGATAGGTGGAATAGTGGTTAGGAGCAGTGGACAGAGAAAAATGTGATATAAAAAGGAACTGTTATTCTTCTAGACACAGGCTCTCAAGTGACCAACAGTGCGATCTTAAGCATAATTACACCCATCTAAGTCCACTTAAGTGCATGGACTTCGAAGGGTGAAACTACCTTTAGTCTAACATCCATATTTGAGGGCAGATCCTAACACTGTTGTTTAAAATTAGATTCATCATAGAATCAGAGTTGGAAGGGACTCCAGGGTCAACTAGTCCAAGCCCCTGCACAATGCAGAAAATCCAGAAATTTGTTGTTGTTGTTCAGTCACACAGTTGAGTCCGACTCTTTGCAACTCCATGGACAAAATCACACCAGGCCCTCCTGTCTTCCACCATCCTCCGAAGTCTGCTCAAACTCATATTAGTTACATCAGTAACGCTGTCCAGCCATCTCATCTTTTGTCAACCCCTTCTTCTTTTGCCTTCTGTCTTTCCCAGCATCAGAATCTTCTCCAGTAAGTGCTCCCTTCTCATTTGGTGGCCAAAGTATTTGAGCTTCAGCTTCAGCATCTGACCTTCCAGGGAACAGTCAAAAGTTGATTTCCCTTAGGACTGACTGATTTGATCTTCTTGCAGTCCAAGGGATTCTCAAGATTCTTCTCCAGCACCACAGCTCAAAAGCATTTATTCTACTGCACTCGGCCTACCTTATGGTCCAACTCTCACAGCCATACATTACTACCATAGATTGACTATACGGACTTTTGTTGGCTGGGTGATGTCCCTACTTTTTATTATACTGTCTAGGTTCACCATAGCTGTCCTCCCAAGGAGCAAATGTCTTTTAATTTCATGACTACAGACATCATCTGCAGTGATCTTGAATCCCAGAAATGTAGAGTCTTGTCACTACTTCCTTCTATCTGTTCCCCTGATCTAAATGGGACCATATACGGCCGGGGCTAGGTGGACTGCACTGGCTGCCGATTATATACCGGGTCCAGTACAAAGTGTTGGTCATTACCTTTAAAGCCTTATATGGCCGAGGACCCGCCTACCTGAGGGACTGTCTTTCCCCATATGAATCCCAGAGAGCACTGAGGTCAGCCGGGAAAAATCTAATGGCTATCCCTGGGCCGAAAGAGATTAAACATCAAAATATCAGAGCACGGGCCTTTTCAACCGCGGCCCCTGCCCTATGGAACCAACTCCCTGAGGAGGTGCGGGCCCTGCGGAACCTTGACCAGTTCCGCAGGGCCTGCAAGACCACCCTTTTTAAACTTGCTTATTCAGACTGCTAAAGAAGGCTGTTAAATAAGGATCCGCCAATGCGGTTTAAAGACCTAGACCGCTGTGTATAAACTGGCAGAACTAGCGTCAAACACCACCAGCACTGTCAGACCAAACTATCGAATAGTATTGACTGGTTTTTAATATTGTTAAATTTAATGTTTTATATTGTTAAATTTAAAGGTTTTATTTATTACTGTATGTTTTTAAGAAATGTTGTTAGCCGCCCTGAGCCTGCCGAGGCGGGGAGGGCGCGATATAAATAAAATTTATTATTATTATTATTATTATTATTATTATCACCATCATCATCATCATCTGCCAAGGTGTGATGGAGCTGGATGCAGTGATCTTAGTTTTTTTGATGTTGAGTTTCAAGCCTACTTTTGTTCTCTCTTTCACCCTCAACAAGAGGTTTTTTAGGTCCTTTTCACTTTCTGCCATTAGAGTGGTATCATCTGCATATCCGAGGTTGCTGATGTTTTTTCCGGCAATCTTAATTCTGTCTTATGCTTCATCCAGGCCGGTATTCCGCATGATGAACTCTGCATATAAATTAAATAAGCAGGGTGACAATATTCATCCTTGCAGAACTCCTTTTCCTATTCTAAAGCAATCAATTGTTCCATATCCCTTTCTGACAGTTGCCTCTTAACCCTTATACAGGTTTCTCAGGAGACATGTGAGGTGGTCTGGTGCTCCCATCTCTTTAAGGACTTGCCATGGTTTGTTGTGATCCACACAATCAAAGGCTTTAGCATAGTCAATGAAACAGAAATAGACGTTTTTCTGGCACTCCCATGCTTTCTCCATAATCCAGCAAATGTTGGCAATTTGATCTCTAGTTCCTCTACCTCCCCAAAACCCAGCTTGAACTTTTGGTAGTTCCTGATCTACATACTGCTGAAGTATACCTTGTAGGATCTTTAACACGACGTTTTTCAAATTTGCTGACATAATGTGTGCATCACTTTAACAGCATCATCTTTTAGGGCTTTGAAGAGCTCAACTGGGATACCATCATCTCCACTCACTTTGTTGTTAGTAATGCTTTCTAAGGCCCATTTGACTTCACACTCCAGAATGTCTGGCTCAAGATCCATAAATACCTCCCCCTAAGTTCACAGATGGCCCCAAATCACACTGGCCTTTTTAGCCACCGCATCACACTGTTGATTCATGTTCAGTGTATGGTCTAATAAGACTCTTTAGATCAGGGGTGTCAAACATGTGGTCCGGGGGACAAAACAGGCCCTCAGAGGGCTCCTATCGGCCCCTGAGCAACTGTCATCTGCTTCTTTCTCCCTATCTCTTGCTTCCTTCTGCATAACAGCTCACTTTGCAAGGCTTGCTCAATCGCACAGGAGCTACAGAGCAAAACCTCTATTTTCTCCATTGGCTAAGGAGGAAGGGGGGGGAAGGCAGAGCTTGTTTTCCCAGGTTCTCTCAATCGCACAGCAGAGCTACTGAGCCAAGCCTCTCTTCCTTCCCCCTTCTGGTCCCCTGGGGAAGGAAGGAAGGAAAGAGCCAGACCTTCCTTTACTAAGTTCCCTGGATCCAATGAGAGAAATACAAAGAAAGCACCTTTACGACCAACATTTTAAGCATGTTTTAAGGTTTTTTAAGCATGTTTTAAGGTTTTTTAAATCTCTGTTGAAATTAATTTTATTCTTGACATTCTAGGCCCGCCACCTTCCTCCTGCCACCTCGAGACTCTGGCAGACAGTCCATACTGTTTGTCACCATCACAGTGGACAACTCTGATCCGTTACCCAGTAGAAAAATAGCAGCCAACCCTTCATCTCTTTGAGATGAGTCCTCCCGAACCAGAGACATTTCATCTCCTGTTGGCTTTCCCCCCAAGATTTAGTTTAAAAACTGCTCTGCCACCTTTTTGATTTTAAGCCCCAGCAGCCTGGTTCCATCCGGGGACAAGTGGAGACCATCTCTTTTGTACAGCTCCCGCTTGTTCCAGAAAGCATCCCAGGTGCCTGACGAACTTAAACCCTTCCTCCTTACACCATCGTCTCATCCACACATTGAGACTTCTAATTTGTGCCTGTCTCTCCTGCCCTGCACGTGGAACAGGTAGCACTTCTGAGAAGGCTACGTTGGAGGTCCTGGCCTTAAGTCTCCCACCTAGCAGCCTAAATTTTTCCTCCAGGACCTCACGACTGCATTTCCCCACACTGTTGGTGCCAATACGCACCACGACCACAGGCTCCTCCCCAGCACTGTCTATCAGCCTATCTACTACACGCATAATGTCCGCTACCTTCGCACCAGGCAGGCAAGTCACCATACGGTCAGTATGCGGTTTCGCCACCCAGCTGTCTACTTGCCTAAGGATCGAATCACCAACTACCAAAACCCCCTCTCTCCCACTGCCCAGGGATGGTTCCTTGGCGTGAAAGGATTCCCGCTCACCAACCGAAGAAGAGGTCTCTTCTGAGGGCGCATTCCCCTTATCCTCAGCACGGTGCCCTGTTCCCTCTTGACCCTCACGCTCTCTGGCAGCAATGGGGCTGGCTACATTCAGAGCGGGGCTCTGGGAGAGAGAGAGAGAGCCTGATGCAGACAGTCCCGCCTCCTGAAATAAGGCCAGCCGAGACCAGGCAGTGGGACATTTCTGTGCCTGACCCCCATTTCTGGAAGTCTCCCTTATCAGGCACCTTGTTGGTTAGATTGTTTGGACTTTTTCTATTGATGTTTTGTAATTTTTTCTATTGATGTTTTGTAATTCTTTGTCACAGAATCTGTGAAAGGGAATGAGCCACTAAAGCCCCCTAGAAACCACAGCTGCAACTTTTGAGTGTGTGTTCCTGTGTGCTCTTCTGAAGTTAATCAAAGGGTGTGTTTTTTAATTCCCAATGGCGGAGGGGGTTGGAGGGGGATTATTTTGCCATCCCAAACCTGAAAGGCTTTTAACCTGTTTTCTAAATTCTCAAGTTAAGGAATTTTTTTAGCTGGCCTTTAAATTCACAAATTGATAGGCAGACCGCTGAAATATTTTTTTCCAGGCTAATAACTTTTGGGAATATATCTGGAAGCTGGCTTACAGCTGGGAGGCAGCAAAACTAACAGTCATGCTTAAATGACCCACATATACATACACACACACATAACCATTTACAACTTTTTTTTAACAGACAGGCACCTGAAGAATGGGAACATAAAGAATTTTCTGAAGCTACAAGGTAAAGAATCTATAACTAAAATGTAAGATTCCTGTGGCATATACTGTTCCTGTGCTCATGCTGACCCTGTGGCATACATATTTCTATCCCAAACCGGGGGCATCCATACATCATTCCTAAATAGTTAAAGACTCAAGACACCAAGGAGAGCAAAGGTACTCTACAGCAACACGTCTAACATTTACATTGCCCCTCTCTGCTCATTAAACAGATTTTGGTTAAATAATGAACAAACTGTATTACAGACTCCAATGAGAATTCCAAAATTATAAGTCAACTGGTAAAGCTCAGAGGAGAAGGAAGAGACTGGGAGGGAGGGAAGAGTAATATTGACTAATATAAAGGGCGCAGCTTGAGAAAGGATATTCCTGCCACACCTGATCAAACATAGTCCATAGGGGGGAGAGGAAAAGAGGAGCATGAGGAGAAATGAGACAAGGCAGTCAGAAATTTGCATCCAGAACAGATTAAAACAAATTCTGTAGGGACTGAGAAAATACAGAATATATATTACTATAAATGCAAAACTGTTCTAAAAGCTAACCCAAATGTCAAAGATTACTGCTTGAATAAATTTGAATACGAAAGGCATTGCTTCCATAACTTAATGAAGAAACACTGTGACCAAATCCAGGCATACTCTATCACGCCGCCTCTTGAAAGATATTCTCGTGAATTCCGCTGGATAATACCAAGCAGGACTCAACCAGGGTCAGTCGGTCCCCATGTTTCTTAAGGCCACCCACTTAAGAAAGGGGTTCAAGCCAGTGCTGAATGACAGTTATGAACTCACAGAGAGAGGACATTAAGGCTAACATAGTATTTACATGAGATATATGTGTAGCAGAAAAATGAACAACTGACTCTACAGATTTTAGTTCAGAACCATCACAACAAAACAAAGGTTCCTAAACTAGGCAACTAAGATTTTTCTGAACATTTCCAAGATACAGTATTTTTTCTCTGCTAGGCCATTAAAAGTTGTCACTCAGAGCTTTTAGATGGGAGGTATCATAGAAAGAATTTATCATCCATCAAAGAGCCTGCCTGCCTGCAGTTCGCACACACAAGTCAACACCCTCTTCTGCATCTCACTCATTTTGTGTGCTGAAGTGTATCGTCATTTTTGTTATTAGTGCACTACCACCACTAATGACAGAAAAAAAGAGTTCCAAAGGAGGATCAATGCCAATTAAGCATCAATCAAAAGGATATCCAATCTACTGTATCCCAGAGAAAGCTAAAACTATCACCCTTAATAGATACGTGCATCCAACTGAGTGACCATAACACAAAGGATAGGTCCGTAATCAAACTTGTATTGTACCCTGAACAAGCGGGCTCAGGGTAGCTCACAACATGTAAGAAAACAATAAAAACTCATTGAAAATTCATTTAAAATCATAAATCATAAAAATCTTGAATCTCAAAACATTTTGGACTAAGACATGCTTACCCCAGGACCCTAAGTTACTACTAATGTGAAACATTAAACATGTATTAAATGATTTTTAGAGGATCTGCTGTTCCTGTGCAGCACACGTTTTTCACTCCTGGACTTAGCATTCATCTTCTGCACACAAAACACACAGCAAATCACATTAACATATTCATGTGCATTTTTTAAAAAAAGGATAGGGATACAGAAAGAAAATAAGAGGGATAATATTTAAAATTATGATTAAAAAAATGATCAAAAGCCTTAGTCGTGCTCACATTTCTTAACAAAAAAATCAGTAGCAGAGCTGATATGCAATATTGTATGGAACAGACAGACTATGCATTAACAAGCACACATATAAGTGAAAACTTTTTGATAGTTGAAATAGCAGCTTTATTCTTTTTACTTAGCGGCCCTGTGGAATAGCAGTACTGCAGAACTGTGGTCTGAACTCTCTGCTCATGACCTGAGTTCAATTCCGGCGGAAGCTGGATTCAGGTAGCCAGCCCAAGGTTGACTCAGCCTTCCATCCTTCCGAGGTAGGTAAAATGAGTACCCAGCTTGCTGGGGGGAAAGTGTAAAAGACCGGGGAAGGCAATGGCAAACCACACCATATAAAGTCTGCCGTGAAAACGTTGTGAAAGCAATGTAACCCCAGAGTCGGAAACGACTAGTGCTTGCACAGGGGACCTTTCCTTTTCCTTTCTTTTTACTTGTCCCTAGAAGCAACACCATATTTCCAAAGACTATCTACTTAACACATCAAAACTTCCAGTAGTTTGTAAAGAGACTTAAAAACCAGGAGACTTTCACACAACCATGTCTGCTCATCAGTCTCTGTCCAGAGAAAGAAAAGAATGAAGAACTAGCCCACTGTGCTCCATTTTCATGTAAAAAGTTCCTATGTATTTACTCAGGTATTATCTTGGCACCTTCATTACCAGATGCCTGGATGTGGCTTAGTAAACGTGTTTTTATTTTTTCATATAAAATAAGTAGCAGGGAATAGTTTATCTGAGGTTCTTCTTGCTGAGCGGCAATCAAGGTTGGGAGGAGGGGGTTTGCAATCAAGTTTGTTTTCATTTTCCTAAATTACTTTAATTTTTTTTTTTAATCTACAAAATCATGGGTGGGTGGGCTTTGATCTTTGTACCTGTGTACATCAGTGTGAGATACTGGAGGCAAGGAAGGAACTTCATTGGAGAGGGGATTATGTATTTGTGGATTTCTTTGGTCTACTGCACCCAAACTGAGCCATAACAACCTTTCAACTTTAATTCCCATCTGTCAATGGATTCCCCAGGAATTCAGCAAATATAAACTAGATGAAGACTTCGAGAAGCAGTGCTAGCTTGCGATGGCATGCATGGTTTGAATTTTGCTTACTCTATGGGTTGGGAGAAGAAGATAAAGATGGAATAATGGCATGTGAACCTGCCAAATCACACAGAGAGAGCCAGGCTGGGGGGGGGGGGGTGTTGTTTCATTTTTTTTTAAACATCTGAAGGTGTCCTGTGGGCAAAATGGATGGCCTGGGGCAACTGTTTAGTTCCTTGCTGGAGAACCATGGAAAACATCCGTTCGATAAAAACAAATAAATTAATAGCATTGGTTCCCAATCTGCAGAACAGACTATACCCACAAAGCCAACACAGCCAATGTTGGATTAGGAGTATTAATTACTCCCAGCCCTCTACCTGCTCTGCACTTTTCTGCATTTAAGCCACTGGGCCGAGCACACAGGAGCACAGATGGTGTCAGATTAAGTCTTCAGTTCTCAGTTTTGCAGCCAGTCTGTCCTGCCATGTTCTGGAACTGACTCCTGTCTCTATGTGCCTCTTCAAAGAAAACAGCACTCTGGTGCTGGGGGAAGATGGAGGCACTTGAGTGGATGAAAGGAAAGTCCACCGGCTCCTGTCTCTGTCAGAGCCACAGCTATGAGTCACAAACACTTGTACTGAAACGGATATTGTGAAGACTTTAAGGTGCCACCAGTGTTTTGTTTTACTTTACAATAAAAGACTAAATGCAACTACTTTGCAATCATCATCACAGAAGGCACTGCAGCGGTGTGCCATATAAGATGGCACTTAAGTGAATGAACACAGCTGAGAGCATCCTCCACTGAAGAAGGAGAAGACAGAGCAAATGACAAAGATACACAAGCACGTACACAATGGGAAATGCAGAGGCAAGGCCTCCAAACTTGGGAGGGAAGCTGGGAGTCCTAATCCTCCCAGTGGGACATCCCTACAACAATCAGGTGGTGGCAGTGGGCTACCCAAGAGTCCCTCCAAGGAGATGGTAAGCCCTAGGTGGGCAGGGCTGAAGAGGGCCTGCAGGTCAGAGCAGGCAAATATATAACACTAAAGACATTATATAGCTGCAAAACAGACAAGTTATGAAAATCTGACATGTAAAATGATGGATATAAATACAAATGTACCCATCAGAAGTAAATATCATTGTATGTTATAAACAAATTCCAAAAAGCTTTTCAGTATAACAAAAGAGACGTTGGGGAGAAATGTTATTATGTCTTTCATATTTGGCTATATATGCGCTGGGCAGGGCATATCTCCAGGATGGAAAACCACCGCCTTCCAAAGATTGCCCTGTATGGCGAACTCTCCACCGGCCATCGAAATAGAGGGGCACCAAAGAAGAGGTTCAAGGACTCCTTGAAGAAATCCCTTGGTACCTGTTGCATTAACCATCACCAGTGGTCTGACCTAGCCTCAGATCGCAAAGCATGGAGGCACACCATCCACCAGGCTGTCTCTTCCTTTGAGAACGCACGCATAGCTGGTCTTGAGGACAAAAGGAGATTGAGGAAGAATCGTACTGCTACAGCACCAACCCCAAATCAGACTTTTCCCTGCAGCCACTGTGGCCGGACCTGCCTGTCCCACATTGGTCTTGTCAGCCACCAGCGAGCCTGCAGCAGACGTGGACTACTGCACCTTTCTTAAATCTTCGTTCGCGAAGTCAAGCCGAGAGATATACAGTCATCAATCAGATAATTCATTATGTTAGGCAACCCCTTTCTTGATATCCTTTGCACTATTTTTCTCTTTCAAAAAGATACACTTACACATATACATATGTATCTTATTTTTGAAAGGTCAGAAAAATAATGCAAAGGAAATAAAGAAAAAATAGACTGTGTGTGTGTATATGTGTAAATTAGAAATGACCATATGCTATGAAATAAAGATATTGCTGAAAGAGGCTATGACGTGGGGAGGGATAGATAGGGGTACACAATACACATTCAAGGACCCTCAAATTCTTGATTAATTAGCAGCCAATTAGCTACTAATTAGCTGCTAATTCATCTTACAGGATTATAAATAGTACTCTAGTAATCAAAACGTAGCATGCCGAATAAGACCACCCGCACCACACGCAATGCTGATATTACGCTTACCAGTCATGGTATTGAGAACATCTTTCAGGACACTGAAGCTGTGCAACAGGGGATCACGTTCTTCATCCTGAATACAAGAAAACGTAATTGCTGAGCCAAGATGGGTTCTTAGACCAGAAAAGAACACACCCTCATTCTCTTTCAGTTAGTACCTCAGAGCAACATTTAGGTCAGACAGATTACCCAGAACCACCTACAATTAAAATTTACCAATATAAAATGCCTAAAAGGGGAGGGATCATTTTTTTGAATACTGCTCCACCATTCATAAAGGATGGCCTAGAACGGCCTACAGGCTCCAGAGATGCCTGTGTAGGAATGGCTACAGGGCTGACATCTCCCAGGATCCCTTCTTTCCCTCTGATTGGCTGAAAGCAGTTTTGGAGGGGACACTGGCCAAGGAGGGGTGGGACCTGGGAGGGAAGCATAAAAAGGCCAAGCTGCAGACAGGGAAGGGGGTTTTCTCTGGAGAGACTGCAGACAGGGTTGTTCTCTCTGGAGAGGCTGCAGACAGAGGAGTGTTCTCTCAGGAAAGCTGCAGCAGGAAGGTGAGTGAGTCTGTTGGGATTAGAATAAGGGAACATCTTTGGGGCTTTTATTTCTTTATGCCAGCCTTTACTATTTTCTATAGTCACTGTGCACATGTTTTATTACCCATTTGTTGTTCTAGAGCACTTATAACAAGCTTCTTGTAGCTAAACTGCCTGGGTCCTCATGTCTCTTCGGTCACAGATATAAGGTTTTGCAAGTAAGGAAGACAGGGGTGGTTTGGGTGCTCTGGGCCCTCCCAGACAGACCCTTACCAGAGTGGGGGCAACCAGTAGGAGGCCCTCCCTGGTCCCCTGCTGTGTGACAGTCATCTAACCAGAAAAATATTTTAACTCCATTTTGAAGTTCAAAGCATTCTTCATGCTCTTAAGCACTAAGAAAACCCCACAGAGTTTTTATTGGAACAGCCATGACACAGATCCACTCTTCCTTTCCAGCAGAAGCTTAATGGGAAACCTTAAACAAGACACCTTTCAGTCTGACATACCCCAGAATTGTCAAGATCAAAATAAAGAGGAGAACACGTACACCATTAAGAACTCCCATGAGAAAAGGTTGATTGGGCATGTAATAAATAACATTTCTTTTAAGCATAACACTGTCTTGCAAATGAAAAAAAGAGCAGAAATTATTGGGTAACCACCCATCTCCCAAAGTACTCACCTGTACTTTACTGCCCACAGCTCGAGCTCAAAGGGAGATGTGCTTCATGTGTAGAAAGAACCAATCCCCTGCAAAACCTTCCCTTTCCCTTTCCCTTTCGCTATAACTGAAATTCAATAAAACTTTTAATTAAAAAAAAAAAGAAAGATCCAGACCCCATACCTCCTCTCTTCCCTTAGAGAATAGAATGCACCAGGCCAGTCAAGAGACTAAGACATTTTACATAATGGTGGTAAGAATAAAATGGGATTGTCCACAAACCACTCTGAGCTACAGATGTAACATTACTGGAAATTCTGAAGTTGTGGGGGGGGGGGGGGGGGGCTGATTCTCTCCTTATATTGGAGCCCCGTAGTATAGTGTGGCATGCTGCAGTACTGCAGTGCAAGCTCTGCTCACAATCTGAGTTCGATCCTGGCGGAAGCTGAGTTCAGGTAGCCAACTCAAGGTTGACTCAGCCTTCCAAGGTCGGTAAAATGAGTACCCAGCTTGCTGGGGGTAAAGTGTAGATGGACTGGGGAAGGCAACAGCAAACCACCCCATAAAAAGTCTGCTATGAAAACATTGTGATGCAACGTCACCCCAGAGTCAGAAATGACTGGTGCTTGCACAGGGGACTGCCCTTACCTTTATGCTATCTGACTATAAGTACCTTGATTTTTGCTATCCGAAAGTAAGGAAAGGAGTTAAATAAAAACTTGTGGTGAATATTACTTGGCCAATTAGATGCTGTCTTCCTTCTGTGGCTACTGGTTAGAGAGAGCTCAGTTCCCAATGAAACTGTCATGTTCTCCGGGTGCAGGCAGGCAGGAGTCCAAAGCCAGTCCAAGGTCAAAGTCCAGGAAGTCAAGCAGGAGCCAAGTCACCAATGCAGAATCACAAACCGGAATCAGAAGTCAATGTCCAAAAGTCAAAAGGTCAGGATGCCAAGGAAATCAAGCAGGTCAGGATCAGGAAGGAGCGCAGATGCAAGCCAGAGAATAGACTTGTTGCTTCCACAAGGTTACCAGGTCCTGGGTGGGAGCTATATGGGAGTCTCAATCAGCCTGCTCCCTGGGTGGCAATGAATCTGCTAGAACTCAGGACTGAGAGATCTGAAGCATCAGCGTGCCTCATGTCTTCACTGTGAAAGTTCTTTCCGGAGCCTGCTTCGAACTCTTGAGATGGGAGGAGGAGAGCTTGGAGAAGATTGAACATCAACAGCCGCCACTGGTGCCTGGAGAGTGATTGATGGGCCAGCTGCTGTTTGTTCAGCTGAGGAACTGGCTGGCAACTCTTCCAGGTCTGTTCCAGCTCCTCGTCAGGGCTCATGGCAGAAACTTTGCTGAAGTTTTGGTGCAGTTTTTGGCCCATCTCCTTCTGATCTTTTCCCCTCTAGGAATAAACCACTTGGAACCCTTCTGTGGATATATGTACCTGGTGATCTGACGGTAGGTGAAAAGGCCATCTTGTAAGGGGTTAGACTAGATGACCCTGGAGTACCCTTCAAGTCTATGAATCTAAGATTCCAAGGGAAAGGTCATGTCAAACAGGCAACAGAGCAATGAAAGCCCTGCATGCTCCCCTCACGAAGATTAGCTGTCCTTCAAGGTGCCGAAAGGCACCTTATATATAAAAGCTGCATAAATGTTTACAGCATGCCCACCTTGTCATTAAAAGCATTTCATTAATTCTAAAACAGAAAACATTTCATAGAAGGGTTTTTCCCCCAGTACTTCCCCAGCGTTCCCATTTTTCCATTTAAAAAAACTGAAAAAGCCCAGGAGGTGGGAGGGGAAGTCTTTTCCTAAGTTTTTCTAGGGTTTTTTTTTCTGGGTCTTCATATCTTTACCCTGAGGGCTTATGGAGGAAGGGCAAGGTACAAATGTAAAGAAACAGAATAAGCATTTTCCCCTCCCACCTCTCTCATTGCAACAGAAAAAGCATAGCAGTTACTGAGCCTCAGAGGGCCAAGTCAGCAGGGCTTCCTCAACTCTTATCTTCCCCAGAACACTCAGTCTCTACAGGCAACCAATTTGCTTTTTGAAAGTCTTCATTAGTATTCAAGTGGCTTGTGTTTTAAGTCCAACAACAATAATTTTGCTGGGGGAAAAATCTTCACACTCCATTAGGATAAACAGTATCTCTACAGATTTTGCAAGTGGCTCTTCTGATTATTTCACATAAATAATGCAGACTTGCACAGGACAGATAACCAATGCTTAAGCATTAACTTCAGCCTATAATGCTGGGTTTTGCAACACCAGGTCCTCAGTGCCGTTCCATGAGTATGCATGCATCTGGCTTCTTCCATCCCTAGCCTCAAGACTGCTGGCAGAAGCAACAAACACTGTGTGTGCATTGAGCACAGGACACGAAGCGCATACCTCAGACCTTCCCATCTTCATAACCTTCTAATCTGGGGGGGGGGGGGGGCGGGAAGGGAAGTGCCTGTCACACTCAAGGTCATGGCAGCAGGAGAAAGGAGGGCAGGACAATAGAAACCACCTGCACCAAGGTTGGTATGCTACTCCAGTATATACTAGCAGTACTTCTGAAAGTTAATATCAATTATGTTTTGAGGATTTTATAAAACACAGAACTAAATATTAAATATTTTCTTTCACATGCTTATCCTGACCTTCCCCAAACAACTCAGTGAAAAATAAACTGGTTCACCCAGTCTTCAGCTTTTAGGGAGGCTACAACATTACCCATAAACTCCACAAATATCATCCATTTTAGATCTACCGGTCCTCATACAGCACCCCTCCCCCAAGATCTGTTGCTATAGAAATTATTCATTAAAAATTTCATGTATTTTCAATGTGTTTTATCGTTCCCTTCCCAGCACCTCAAAAAGGGTCTACAATACATTCCATTGTTAGAAAACAAGGGACTGGCCCAGCTACCGAGAGGGCATGCCAAGCGATTCCATTCCCACTTGGGAGTCAAAGAGAGCCAGCCGGGACAGCCCCAGCAATACCACCCTCTAAACCCTGGAAGGTGGCTTAGGTAGTAGCCTGTTGACCCCCATTCAGTTCTTGGTCTCCCCTGACTAGGTGGCCTGCAAGGTGAAGAGGCTGAGAGCAGAAATCCAGTCCTGCATCCTTCTACGAATCGCCTCTTCCTTCTGCCATCATCAGAGAAGGCTTGGAGCTGAAACTTGTGTGCACGCACGAAAATTTGGGGGGGGGGGGAGGAAAGGGTTGTAGGAAAGTCTCCCCTAATTGTACACTGCCCCACTGTATCAGCTTTTCAATCCACAATTTAGGGCACATTCAGAATGAAATATCAAATACATTTCATTATGGATAAAAGTAGGGTTGTATTTAAGAAAAGCTATCAACTGAAATGCAAGGCTGAGGAGGAAACAGGATGGCAGTGATCCACAATGGATTATTGCTTTCACGCATCAAAATTTCACTGGGCAGCAAAAACGCTCCCTCAGTCTTGTCACAGTACAAGAAGGAGACAACCGACATGACATGAATATCCTTTTGTTCTGCTACCTTCCTGATACCCTTTAATTTCAGAAGAGTTTTTTCAGATTTTGTTCATTACTTTCCTCCTCTCTTTAGGCTAAGTATTCCTCAAGGGGCAGAAGTCCTCCCCTATCTCCCAGGTCAGCCCCCATCCCAAGCAGAGAACATCTCATGTCATTTCCTGTTCCTGAAAGCCATATGAATTGGACTCCCCCCCTCGTCTCCTGCTTATTTCCCTAGAGCTGAAGAAGGAGCACTGCTCCTCATGGGGTTAGTTTGGATCCTGATTAGGGATAGGCACTAACTAAACCACAAACCAAAATCCATGACGAATCAAACTGTTTTGTGCTTCACAAACCAGTGGCTCAGGAGAACATGTCTCTCTCCTCCGTCTTCCCCCACTCCCCAGAGGCTTGACTGGAAGGGATCTCTGAAGGCATTTAAATGCCATCAGAGCCGACCTCTGGGTTGGGCTGGCCCAGCTGGGCTCTGAGAGTGAGCTTCAAAGGCCTTTATAGGCATCAGAATTAAAATATAACATTTAACAGCACAAGGCCTGTATAGGCCTTTCGAGCTCACTCTGGGAGGTTGAGTTGGTCTTTCCAGGCCTTCCGAGCCCTCTCGGGGGGGGGGGGGTGACCTGTAAGTGGGCTCCAAAGGCCTATAAATGCCTTCAGACCTCGGTCACGTGGGCAGCCCAACATGACTGATCTTGCAGAGCACGTTTAAATGCCTTCAGAGTTCACTGTTGATTGGACGGTCTGAAACTTGTGTTAGGCCATGAGCCACTGGTGGGTTCCAATGACACTGAAACACACTACCCATGAAACAGTTCATGTAACGGACCAGTTTGTAGAAATTCAAGGTTCGTGAAAAATCCCGAACCTCTACTTTTTTAGTTTGTGCCCACCCTTAATCCTGATATTCTGCTAGATAAAAAGGGAAAAGTTTTTTGGCAGTATACCTAAAAAGTTTGCTCAGTTTATCAGTAGACTCTGAAGCAGATGGGACTCTTGGGGTGTGATAAGAAATTCTGACTGACTGAAAGGAGGCCAAAAGCACCCCAATCAACTACATCATGTGGGCGAAAAAGGGCAGGTAGGCAGCCTACTGGTTAAAGAGAGCTCCTACCTGGATTCAGAACATAGATGAATCTGGGAAGAATAAAAAAGCAATGAGAAGCTGGGGACGAGCCAGAGATCTTAGTCATATATACAGCCGCAATGAGACACAGAGAAGAGATATGGATGAAGACACAATGAAGAGATCCAGCCCCCAACACAAGGCCCTTGAAGCAAAGGGGGGGGGGGGAATCATCCCTGAAGCCTACTAAACACTTTTTAAACCCTGGGCTCCCCCTGTAATTTAAGCACTGATTTCACCCATTGTGAAGTTAAGCTGAGAGGGACCAATGAGCCCAAGTCCATTTCAGGGTTGAGACATTCCACATCCAGAACCACAGTAGTTTTATTTCACAAGACTCGACAATATTCATGATCTGACATGGAGATATCCAGGATAAGACTGAAAACAATATTTTGCTGGAGTGCTGAATTGGTTTACTATACAATAGCTGTCACCCTTCAAACCATTTTGTTAGCCAGATGCCTTTCAGGACAGCTGAGCGCTCACAGTAGCGCACAGGCGCATGCAGTGTCCCCGCTTGAAAGATGTGATATAGCACAGGAAAATCTCAGTTCCTCCAGTATACTTAATTTTGTAAGAGAAAAATCCATCTTATAAAATAAATCTATGCTTCACTTTCCCAGCTCCCCAGTAACTTACCAAGTGTGTGTGAGTGCTCCATCTTGCACTGCGCTTTATGGCTCCCACCACTGTATTGATTTCTCCTTGTATAATGTAGATATTCTTATCCACAATCCTGCCAGTCCTAAAATTGAGAAGGTGAATTAGTACCCATACGAACGCACTATATTTTAATTATTTTCTACCAGGAAAAAACAATGAGTTCCAGAACTACTTTTGGGATAGCACAAATTTAAGGCATATTTCAAAGCCAACAGTGGTCAGCTGAATTACTCTGGCACATTCAGTTTTGTGTATGGTGGTTATTCTAAAGATAGAGAAGTTTTCAGACTCTTTGGTTTTAGTTTCTCAAGCTTTAGACATGTAGGTTCACAGGTCCTTGGAAAAGATTCAGAAACAAAATATCTATCAGAATCAAGCTACTCTTCTCAGATGTTTTGGGAAAAGGTTCAAGTCTTATTATTAAGGTGAAATTTCATGTCAGTCTCTTGGAGCTGACAATTCTACAAGCTGTGTGTGACAGCCAAGAATAATTCAGACGGGCATAAAACAAAGAACAAGAATGGGGTATTCCCTGTTCTGGATGGAGTTGCACTTCCCGTAAAGATGCAACTTTATAGCTTTGGGGTACTACTGGACACAGGCTTCTTCTTGGATAAACAGGTGGCAGTGGTGAGCCAACTGCAATCCTTCCTGGACAGAAAAGGTCTTACTACTGTGCCATCAGATTGCTGCAATGTGCTCTACGTGGAGCTGCCCCTGAAGATCGCCTAGAAACTACAGCTGGTACAGAATGCTGGTCAGACTGTTGACAAGAGTGGGCCATAGGGACCAAATCACTCCGGTCTTACACCAACTATACTAGCTTCCACGAGGTGCTGGTATTGCTCCATAAAGCCCTGTATAAGCTGGGACCGACAAATCTTAAGGATCACCTTCTCCTATACAAGACTCCCCATACACTCTGGAAACCTGCTTCAGTGGCCCCTGCCACTGAAGTTAAATGGGTGGCAGCCCAAGGAAGGGCCTTCTCAGTCAGGGAACCAAAACTCTGGAAGTCCACCTGTTGGTGTCTTTCACCAGTAAGTGAAGACTGTTTTGTTTCGTCTGGCATCGGCTCAATAAGGGTCACTGGCCCTCTTTCTAGTGTTGTTTATTTATGTGTTTTAGCTGAATTCTTTTCTAATTTTAAATGTATTATAATAGCTGAAATGTTTTAATGTTTATGGTCACTGATCCATTGGAAGGGCGGAGGGAGGGAGGGAGGGAGGAAGGAAGGGAAGGAAGGGAAGGAAGGGAAGGAAGGGAAGGGAAGGGAAGGGAAGGGAAGGGAAGGGAAGGGAAGGGAAGGGAAGGGAAGGGAAGGGAAGGGAAGGGAAGGGAAGGGAAGGGAAGGGAAGGGAAGGGAAGGGAAGGGAAGGGAAGGGAAGGGAAGGGAAGGGAAGGGAAGGGAGGGAGGGAGGGAGGGAGGAAGGAAGGAAGGAAGGAAGGAAGGAAGGAAGGAAGGAAGGAAGGAAGGAAGGAAGGAAGGAAGGAAGGAAGGAAGGAAGGAAGGAAGGAAGGAAGGAAGGAGCCTCTACAGAAGACCTCACTTGGTGGGTAAACTCCTAAGAGCAGAGGCCGTTCTTAAGCAGTTCAGATCCCACAACTATTCAGGAAACTAAAGTGCAAGACTAGCACACAGAACTGGTCTTGAAACCAGCACACAAGACAGACGGGATCGAAGCTGGCTCTGATTAGCGCTCCAGCTGCCCTGTTTTACACCACTTGGGAATTCTAAGCGTGTTTCAGAGACATGTCCATACAGAGCACATTACTGTAATCTAGTCTGGATGAAACAAAAGTATACGTGACAGTACCTAGGCCAGCTTCTCCCAGGAAAGGGCAAAGCCCAACCTCACCAACCTCAACCGGACAAAAGTACTCCTGGGAGACAGAGACTACCTCACTGTGCTGAAGCCCTGCTGCATTCAGAACCACTCCCAAGCTGCACATCTGGTTCTGAAGGGGAAAGTATGGCCTCACTAGTCACCACACATCAGCTAGTCTACTAGTCTACTTGGCTGGATGAAATTTCAGGTTGTTGGTTGGTTTTTTAAGTCTCCATGGATACCAGCACTAATCTCAGACAACTGTTCAATTCCTCCCTACAATAAGGTGAAAGAGAGATTTGGGTACCATCAGTATATTGATGTTACACACTCCAAATCCCTGAGCCATCTCTCCCAGGCATTTCATGGCTATACTGAACAGAATGGTCAAGGCCATGGAACTTAGCAGTGTCCTTCCAGCAGAACATTCTGGGATTGGACTCATTGTGAAATAGTGCACCTTTATCAGTAAAACGACACAGAAACATACCACATTTGAGGGTACCGAAAACCACTGAGAGCTACAGCAAAACCAACAGAGATGCACTCTACATCTAGCTGCAGGCAAAAGTTGTCAGCCATGCTGTCCAAGGCATCAGTGACAAAAGTAACAAAATTAATTATCTAAAGACAGAAAAAAGAACCGAAGAATCAACTCCTTCCAAAAATACATTGACAGAGCTACCATGAGTTGAAAGGAACAGAGCCCTGAATGTAAGGCGATTCCCCCTAAGGAAAGGTTACAGACAAATGGCTTTTTATTACTGTACATCTGTAATTTATATGCACATTTAAGCAAGTCCCCTCTTTTCCTTGAGTGCTCACACTAACAGAACCTTGCTTGTCTGATCTTCTGGACTCAGTTTTATTCACCACAAACTAATACTAAAGTGTATTTATTTTCAGAACCCCTCTTTCTGACATTTAAAACCCCAAACAAACATAATTAATACACACAAAGCATAAAAACAATTAAACCTTTGGTTAGGAAGGAGAGATCATTAGGGGAATGCCAAAGGAAACCACAAAAGTCTCCGCTCAATGGTGGAGGAGGGCAACAGAAGGGACAGACGAATTTCCCAAGGGAGTTCCAGAGCTTTGGTGTCATAACCAAGAAGGCCCTATCCCAGGCTGCCACCCGCCTAATTTCAGAAGGCCCAAGGCGGCCTCCAAGGCTGTGTCAGATCCTTGGAGAAGCAACAAAACTGGCATTGTACCAGCTACTTACCAAAAGTTTCAAAGCCTGCAAGCATGAAGCCTAGGTCTCGCAGACTAAGAATAAAACCAATTTCCACAGCGTTTCTCAGACAACACTTTAGGATCCATCTTTCCAATATATTTTGCCAACATCATAGCCACATGCAATCTACCCAGGAGGGAAGGCAGCATGGCATTGTCTGATCTTGCCAGCTGAACAGGGTCAGTACTTGGATGGGAGGACACCAAGGAAGGCTCTGCAGAGGAAGGCAAGGGCAAGCCACCTCTTTTTCTCGCTTGCCTTGAGAGCCTCCTAGTGCGGTTGTGGTACGCTGGCTGCAAGCTGACAGCCCCTATGTGGTGTATATATAGGCAAGTTTGAGACCAGAGTCACCTTCAAGACCAACCAAGTTTTTATTCAAGATATAAGCTTCTTCGGACACATACATACGTAGGTGAATGATTCTAAGGGGGTAAGCATGAACTTCAAGCCGCTTTGATCGTGCAATCATTGGGAGGGGCTGTGCTTTACATGCAGGAGTTCCCAGGTCCAACCCCCAGTCTCTCCGGCAAGAGAGGAGCAGGCCCCGCAGGTGATGCGAAGGCTCCTGGGCGGGGGGCAGGGCTGCTGGGGCGGCTGGTTTCCTAGGAAGCGGCTTGGGCGTATGCGCATGCGTGCGATTGTTACCCCGAGAGGGGCTCCACGAGAGCATCCAGCCGGTCTCCAGCTGCCTGGCTGGCGGGAGGAGGAGAGGCCCCCGCAGTCCCCAAGTGCTCTGCGGCGGCGGCCTGCTGGAGGCTGCAAGGCCTCCTCCTCCACTGGCGAGAGGAGAGAGGCCTCCGAGGCAGGCCGGGCCCTCCTGAGGGGTGGGGCTGCGGGGCCACCGGCAGAGAGCGGGAGAGCCGAGCGGGGCCGGCCTACTCACCCTTCCTCCATCCAGGCGGCCTCGCCGGGGGCTGCTGCGGCTGCTCGGGGCATGGCGGCTTGGGGGGGGTTGGCTGGGCCGGCGGCCGCCTCGCAAACCGGCACCTCTCCTGTGACTGACGTGGAGACGAGGCGCAGCCGACCACGCTGCTGGGAGGGAGGGCCGACGCCAGCCACCAACCGGGAACCCGCTCCCCAGTGACGAGCGGTCGAGCCGCCAATCGCGTCGGCCCGTGGCGACGAAGGCGGGCCTCGAGCGCGAGAGTCCCGAAAAGGATGGCGACGCAAGGGCCAATGGCCGTGAGAGCTCACGGGCTCGGCCGCGACGCCGACCAATAGGAAAGGGCCTCCGGGAGGCCGTCCACGAAAGGCGAGGCAAGGGCGGTTGAGCGGCAACACTGCGGAGCATTCTGGGAGACGCGGGCGAGTCAACGGCGGGCGGGCGCGCGCGCACCCGAAAGGGAGGACCCCCCCCCGCCCCCTGGTCCTGGTTGGTTAAAAGCAGCCTTGGCAAGAACATAAGGGAAGCCACGCTGGGTCAGGCCAGTGGCCCCTCCAGTCCAACACTCTGTCGCGCAGCGGCCAAAAAACCCTGGTGTCATCAGGACATGACAGCATAAGAGAAACCACGCTGGATCAGGCCAATGGCCAATCCACTTCAACACTGTCGCGCAGTGGCCAAAAAACCCAGGTGCCATCAGGAGGTCCACCATCGGGGCCAGGGCACTAGAAGCCCGCCCAGTATTTCCCGCCCCAAGCACCAAGGATCCAGAGCATCACTGCCGCAGAAATAAGAGAAGCCATATTGGGTCAGGCCAATGGCCCCTCCAGTCCAACACTCTGTGTCACACAGTGGCCAAAAAAACAGGCAGAATCAGGAGGTCCACCATCGGGGCCAGGGCACTAGAAGCCCTCCCAGTATTTCCCGCCCCAAGCACCAAGGATCCAGAGCATTACTGCCGCAGACATAAGAGAAGCCATATTGGGTCAGGCCAATGGCCCATCCAGTCCAACACTCTGTGTTACATAGTGGCCAAAAAAACAGGCAGGATCAGGAGGTCCATCAGTGGGGCCAGGACACTAGAAGCCCTCCCACTGTTGTCCCCAAGCACCAGGAATACACAGCATCATTTACCCCAGCCATAAGACCATGAGAAGCTACTTTGGATCAGGCCAGTGGCCCCTCCAGTCCAACACTCTTTGTCACAACAGGCACCATCAGGAGGTCCATCAGTGGGGCCAGGACACTAGAAGCCCTTCCACTGTGCCCCCCTCCCCCCAAAAAAGCACCAGGAATACACAGCATCACTTACCCCAGCCATAAGACCATGAGAAGCCACATTGGATCAGGCCAGTGGCCCCTCCAGTCCAAAACTCTGTGTCACACAGTGGCCAAAAAACCACGCAGCATCAGGAGGTCCATCAGTGTGGCCAGGACACTAAAAGCCCTTCCACTGTGCCCCCCCCAAGCACCAGGAATATACAGCATAACTTACCTCAGACATAAGACCATGAGAAATCACGTTGGATCAGGCCAGTGGCCCCTCCAGTCCAACGCTCTGTGTCACACAGTGGCCAAAAAACCAGGCAGCATCAGGAGGTCCATCAGTGGGGCCAGGACACTAGAAGCCCTCCCACTATTGCCCCCCATCCCAAGCACCAGGAATACACAGCATCACTTCCCCCAGCCATAAGACCATGAAAAACCATGTTGGTTCAGGACGGTGGCCCCTCCGGTCCAACACTCTGTGTCACACAGTGGCCAAAAAAACCAAGTGCCATCAGGTGGTCCATCAGTGGGGCCAGGATACCAGAAGCCCTCCCACTGTGCCCCCCTAAGCACCAAGGATCTAGAGCATCACTGCCCCGGACCTAAGAACATAAGGGAAGCCATGTTGGGTCAAGCCAGTGGCCAACACTCTGTCACTCAGTGGCCAAAAACCCAGGCAGCATCAGGAGGTCCATCAGTGGGGCCAGGATACCAGAAGCCCTCCCACTGTGCCCCCCTAAGCACCAAGGATCTAGAGCATCACTGCCCCGGACCTAAGAACATAAGGGAAGCCATGTTGGGTCAAGCCAGTGGCCAACACTCTGTCACTCAGTGGCCAAAAAACCAGGCAGCATCAGGAGGTCCATCAGTGTGGCCAGGACACTAGAAGTCCTCCCACTGTTGCCCCCCATCCCAAGCACCAGGAATACACAGCATCACTTACCCCAGCCATAAGACCATGAAAAGCCATGTTGGTTCAGGCCGGTGGCCCCTCCAGTCCAACACTCTGTGTCACACAGTGGCCAAAAAAACCAAGTGCCATCAGGTGGTCCATCAGTGGGGCCAGGATACCAGAAGCCCTCCCACTGTGCCCCCCTAAGCACCAAGGATCCAGAGGATCACTGCCCCAGACCTAAGGACATAAGGGAAGCCATGCTGGGTCAAGCCAGCGGCCAACACTCTGTCACTCAGTGGCCAAAAAACCAAGCAGCATCAGGAGGTCCATCAGTGTAGCCAGGACACTAGAAGCCCTCCCACTGCACCCGCCAACAGGCACCAAGAATACAGAGCATCACTTGTCCCAGACATAAGAGAAGCCATGTTGGATCGGGCCAGTGGCCCATTCAGGCCAACACTCTGTGACACATAGTAGCCAAAAACACACAGGTACCATCAGGTGGTCCATCAGTGGGGCTAAGACACTAGAAGCCCTCCCACTGTTGCCCCCCCAGCACCAAGAATACAGAGCATCACTGCCCCAGACAGAGAGGTCCATCAATAAGCTGTGGCTAATAGCCACTGATGGACCTCTACGGTCTCCAGTGGTTTAAGTAGTCCGGGGGGTTTCCCCCCCTTCTTTTGGCCATTATACAAATGGGGCAGGTGGACACTTTCTCCAAACAGGCTCATTTCATCCCCTGAGCCCAACTCCCTACCGCCAAAAAACTGGCTTACTTGTTCTTCAACCACATGGCCAAACTACACAAAATCCCAGACAAGGTGATTAGTGACCGCGGGCCCCAGTTCATTGCCAACTTCTGGTGGGAGTTTTGCAAACTAATGGGCATGGAGCAGGGGTTGAGTTTCGCCTACCACCCGCAGACGGACGGACAGACGGAAAGCGTGAATGGGTTATTAGAGCAGTATTTAAGGTGTTACATCAACCATCAACAATCCAATTGGGTGGATCTCCTCCCTTTCGCCTAATACTGCTATAATAATAGCCTTCACAGCTCCACTAAAGCCTCACCATTTCAAACGGTGAGTGGATATGCGGGAAAACCCCTCCCTTTGCTCCCAGGAGGGGGCGCAAAGAAGGAGCCAAGCCCATTCGATCAGTGGTGGGGCGCACTGACTAAGAGTTGGAAGGAAATATAAGAGAATCTGGAAGCAGCTAAGGAGGCTTACAAAAAGCAATATGACAAAAGCCATGTCCCTGCTTGGGATTTCAAAGTAGGGGACTCAGTATTTGTGTCCACGGAAAACCTTCCACTGAACCAACCATCTAAAAAATTGGCATATAAGTACCTGGGCCCCTTCAGGATCAAAAGGGTGATAAATAAGGTTACAATAGAGCTGGAGTTACCAAAAATGTTTAGTAAAGTACACCCTGTCTTTCATTGCAGTCTTCTTCGGAAGGAGTCTGGGTGTTCCCCTTGGCATCCTCGGCCAGAAGCACCTCAACCTATCCATATGGGGAGCCAGAGTCACCATGAGATCCAGGAAATCCTGGACTCAAAGCTTAAAAATGGGAAGCTTTATTATCTAATTAAATGGAAGCATTTCCCTCCCAGTGAAAATGAGTGGGCAGCAGAAAAAGATGTGTCCGCCCCTGATATGATTAAGAAGTTTCTGACTAAGCACCCTCAGAGACCGAGAGGGTCAGCTTAAGGGGGGCAGTATGTCAAGATCGACTGATTATGACTAAAGACTGGGGGATCTTGGCCTAAGTATCAGGCCTGGTTAAAATCATAATGGATCCACTGCTGCTAATGTTCTACCCTCCGTTACTTCCCTTCCCCCCTTTTCTTATTTTGATTTGCAACTGTGTGAAAGAAATAGTCGGCGCCTTCTCAGGGCCTGAGGTGGGAGTAATCCTTGAATGATAATGCAAGGACAGGAGGCCAGCTATCGCCTGAGAAAGTATCTAGTAGTTATGTGTGAATGTTTCCTCCTGAACTCCGCCCCCCCCCGTAGGAATGTTTTTGAAGTGTATCTTAAAACCCATGTATCAATGTATTGGTTTCATTCTTAGCAAGCTAGAGGCTTGCGCCAGAGTACCGGTTATCAATAAATGTAGTCTTAGTATCAACTTTGACTCATTCTTGAATCCATCGACTTGATATTTATCCAATCCCCTCTTGAAGCTTGCTATGCTTGGCAGAAAACCAAGTTGGCAAGATGTGGACAAAAAAGCATCACTGGTTACAATATGACTCACTGTGGTTCCAGTGAGAAATGTTTTAACTGCTTTTTATACGTCTTCATAAGTAATTGTGTTTTTAATCATTTTATTTACATGTTATTTTATTTTATTTATTTGTTTGTTTGTTTGTTTTTGCGGATTTATAATCTGCCCTTTCTCAAGATGGGCTCAGGGCGGATTACAACACAATAAAACAGTTAAAATTAAACAGTTAAAACCATTAAATCAGAATGAAATAAGGTAATGTCAGTGGTATCAACATAATTCACACATTGAGGCACAGGATCAGTCAGTGCAAGGAGGCCAATTATGAGGATGCCCACCTCAGCCAAAAGCCTGGGGAACAGCTCCGTTTTACAGGCCCTCTGGAATGGTAGTAGATCTGGCAGGGCCTGAATCTTCTTGGTTAGCTGATTCCACCAGGGCCGAAAAAGCCCTGGCTCTGTTCAAGGCGAGCCGGACGTTCTTTGGGCCAGGGATAGTCAGAAGATGTTGGTTGGCTGATCATAGTGGCCTCTGGGGCTCGTATGGGGAGAGACAGTCCCGTAGGTATGTAGGTCCCAGGCCACGTAAGGCTTTGAAAATCAATACTAGACCCATGAAATGGATCTGGTACTCAGTTGGTAGCCAGTGCAGACTGCCCAGCAATTGCCGACTGCCTGCTCATAAAGGCAGTTCAGTCAGCAATCGTGCTGTTATTCTGCACCCGCTGGAGTTTCCAGATCAGTCCCAAGGGCAAGCCTGCGTAGAGTGAGTTACAGTAGTCCAACCTGGAAGTGACTGTTGGATCGCTGTGGCTAGGTCCCAGGGAGCCAGATAGGGCGCTAGTTGTTCGACCTGCCAGAGATGGTAAAAGGCAGACCGTGCAACTGCTGTGACCTGGGCCTCCATAGAAAGGGTGGCATCCAGCATCACACCCAAGCTCCTCACCTTCTGAGCTGGCACAAGAGGTGCGCCATCCAGCATGGGAAGTTGGATACCCAATCTTAGTCCCCCATGGCTCAGTTACAGGACCTCCGTCTTAGCTGGATTAAGCTTCAGTCGGCTCAACTGTAACCAGCCAGCCACTGCTTCCAACGCTCTAGTCAAATGGATTGGGGCAGAGTCAGAATGGCCATCCATCAGCATCCATCTGCATACTGGTGACAACCCAGCCCAAAACCTCTGGCAATCTGGGCAAGGGGGTGCATATAGATGTTAGGAATCATTGGCGAGAGAATAGCTCCCTGCAGAACACCACATTCTAGTGGTTAACGCCGGGAGGTCTGCTCGCCAATCGCCACCCTTTGTCCCTGACCACAGAGAAAGGAGGAAAACCATTGTAAGGCTGCCCCCTGAACTCCAATGTGGGCAAGGCGATGTGTCAGATGAGGAACTTCAAACAAAGACAGATCATAGTGTTGCAAAATTAATCCATTTATTTGAGAACAATCAGTCTAGTAAAGAGGCAAGTTGAGTTTGATAACTCCCAAGGCCATGCCTTGCCTTTTTGTACATTTCAAAGGAAGGAAACAATATAGCATTTTCACACTCTCAGAGACAGTCAGTGCTTCCCATACCTCCCTTATCTTGCTCCCAGGAAGCTACCCACTGGTTGCCTTGGGCCTGCTAACTTCAAAGGCCCAGATGGTTTCTAGGCCGGGTGTGAAATTCCTCTCCTTGCAGTTTGGAATTGCTTTGGGGAAGACTACAGGTTGCTGTTCTCACGGTTAGTAAAAAGCAGGGTCATAGCAGAGTACAATATGGCGTTAGTCATGTCAAGCAGTACATTACATATATCATAATACTACAACTAAGTTACACGTCTGACAGATGGGTCATTAGATTGTAGTTGACCTTGTCAAACACTACTGTAACGTCTAAGAGCAGCAGCAGTGCTGACCCGCCTTGATCCAGATGCCTTCTAAGGTCATCCTTAGGTGAGGGCGACCAAAGCAGTCTCCACCCTGTGACCCAGCTGGAAGCCGGACTGGAAGGGATCAAGGACAGATACATATGTTTTGGGGGGAATTGATTTTAATAGTTTTAAAATGGGATTTTATTGTGTATGCTGCACTTTTGGGTGCTTGTGACAGCAGAAAGCCAGGATATACATTTTATAAACAATAATAACTGCATTGCATGTATTTTTTTTTATTTTAGGAGCCATGCCAATCTTCTCTGTATCTGTTGTGTATGTTGACTAACGTTACGTATTACTAGTGTTCTTGCCTGACTCATTGGAGCCTTTAGGACTAAGCTTGGGGACTCAGGAACAATGCTCCAATCACGGCCCCCTGGCTGGTTTGAAGGTTCCAATGGTATCCTAGCGTGGGAACCTTGAACTGTATATAGTTGGCCCCATTAGCCCAGTTGAGCAGTCTTCTAGTTCAGCCGTTACTATGCTGTAGCTAACAAAGAGAGCTATGATCACTCCTTGCATTGAATCCACTATATTATAGTTTCGTTCTAATTTTAGTATATGTGCTACCAAATCAAGCACAACAGTGCATGTCTTGATGTCGATAATTTCTTTTTCAAATTACTTATGTCTTTCTTTTCAGTCTACAAGAAGATGGTGGCTAATTGAGGTGGGGTTTTTTAAAGAATAACTAAGCAGTATGAGCACGGTGAACTTTGAGCCATCCTTACTCTGTGATTACAAGCAGTTCCCTGTGCTGCAGGCAGCATTTGACTGCTTTTTCAAGGAGGAGCTGATGTTAGGGAGTAGGAGAGAAGCAAGGATGTAGAGTCTCGCCATAGAAATATTACATTCAAGATCTCCATAAGTATAGATGAGGCTCTGAGAGAAGCTATCACTCAAAGGAAGGTTGTGACCTTCCAAGAAGGTGATGTAGTTGCTGATCCACACAAAGATGGCCAACATTTTGACCATTGCCAGAAAGTGTATTCTTGGCCAGTTGGCTGAAGCTCCAGACTTGGGTCTCGTTCGCACTGGTCATCACTAGCAACACTTTTCCCATAAGGATTTGAACAGTGAAACCACATGAGGCTAACTGCATGCCTCCTTTCCACCCGATTATGGCATGACAGGAGTGGGATTCCCACTTGACACAACCGACCCTGTGATGATGCACTCAGCTCCTGCATTCAAATATCCAATGCAAGAAGACTGAGCATGGGGGTGTAATGTACTGAGAACTGAGACTGTTTGAAGGCAACATAGTTTATTCAGTAGCACATTACAAGAGAGAGAGCACGCGAGCCGGGTCCCGCTTATATACATTACCCGGAACAGCCCCCTCATTCGACCAGGCCAATACTGGTCGGTCAAACTTCCTGCCACAGGTCTTGATGGGCGGGGCGAATGGTGAGCTCCATCCGGGGATCCAGGGGGTCACCTTCAGTAGCGATTGCCGTGCGGCCAGGTACTTACGTTCAATACATAACGGGGGGTGGCACAACGGAGTGGCTCCCATGTCAAGTCTGCTTTAACTCTGGTCAAGCCTGCACTCAATCTTTGGTTCAGGAGAGAAGCATCCTGGGTAAAGCCATACTGTATGCCAATGCTGCTAGCTTAAACTCTCCTCACCCCCCTCCTTTCCTTTGTTATGTAGTTGTGCTTTGAAATGGGAATATGTGAAAGAGATTATAGAGACTTCTCAGGCCGGGCATCGGGGGAGGTTGGAGCCGAGAAGATGCTCAAGGCCAAAGCAGGTCTGAGAACGAAATTGTAACATCAATGTGTTAATGTGCCCTGCATAGTACCCCTCCCTCAAGAATCCCTTTGAAGTGTACCTTATATGATTGCATTCTACTGTATGATCTTTAGTCTTTCAATCTCCTTGTAGTCGAGAACCATGATATCAATAAACTAGCTACTTTGTTATCAACAAAGACTCGTTATTGAATCCACCGACTTGACATTTTGAAGCACTCCCCTTCGAAGCTCAACCTTTCCGGCAACTTTAAAACCTGATGGCAGAAAAGATTCCGGACAACGGGGAGCTTCCCAACGAAGAGGGGGAGACCGAGACGCCGTGGCACATCCTTGACTCCAGAAGAACCGCGGTGTCCCCTCCCCAGTTCCAGTTGGTGATTACGCCCCGGCAGTACCAACCGCGGACCTCAACCACTACCATGGACAAGGCCCCGATCCGCCGGGAAGCCATCATGACCCGCCACACCCGGAGGGTCCGAATGGTCAAAACAGAGGCCACCAACCTGGGCACCATCGAGCCGGGGGAAGTGGACAGCATCATCGTCGTCCAAGTGCCAGAGGACGAGAGTGAGGGTGCCGAGTGCATGGGAGCTGGCGGAGGGGATCCGAGGCCAAAAGACATGCACGATGAGGACTACCAGATGTTCCATTCGATGGTGCGCTGGGAGGTCAACAGGGCGATGCGGAGCCTGAAGGACAAGATGCAGAACCTAATGGCCCAACTGGGGAGAGCGCTGGGGGTGACCGGGTCCCGGAGACCACCACCAGTCCAACCGATGACCCGAGGCCACCGGAGGCAACCGGCACAGGCGACAGCCCCTGCAAGAGGCGCGGCTCCCACAATCCCTCCAGCCCCGCGCGATGCAGAGAGAGGGCGTGCGTTTCGGTGGAGGAGGCGCACCCCGTCCCGAGCGTCTACCATGACCTGATGGGGGTGTTTAGTGAGCAGGAAGCTAACCAACTGCCCCCCCGTCGGAGCACAGACTGTGCCATAGAACTGATCCCGGGAGAGAACTTGCCAAAAGCCAAACTCTACCAGATGGGGTGGGCAGAGAAAAAGGAGCTGCGCAAGTTTTTAGACCAGAATCTGGAACGGGGGTTCATTAGACCAGATACAGCCCCCCACGCCGCCCCGGTACTTTTCCGAAAGAAGAAGGACGGCTCACTTAGACTGCACGGATTTTCGCGGAATAAACGCGATTTCCATGTCCAATGCCTACCCCATCCCCCTCATCCGGGACCTGCTGAACACAGTTTGGGGGGGAAGATTTTCACTAAGTTGGACTTGAGAGACGCGTTGTCATGGGTGCTGGGGACCCTGCAGAAGAAGCTGAGCCTGCAGAAGAAACTGTGCCCCTGCCACCTGCACCAGTGCCCCTGCCTCCTGCGGGGGAAGATCCAAGCCCCCCTGCCTCGCCCTTTCAGGTGGCTCGTGTGCGTGACCGCCTTCATCAGGACCTCAGGGATCGGAGGAGGGCGGCACGCTCACGAGCAAGACGTTCCCTGAGCCCTGAGTTTTGAAAGGATTCTGGCCCTTCTAGGAGTGAGGATGCTTGAGTCTCAGCAGGATCCTGGCTGCCTCTCTGAGCCAGCAATTAGCCCAAATGGGCAACAGCCAGCAGAGGGCTATATAGCTGTGGGCTTTGGGAGGAGGCTTTGTGGAAGCAACTAGTCACTTACCTGACGTTCTAGCATCCACTTCGGCTTTTGACTTTGGCTTCTGGACTCCCTGACTTTGGCTTTGACTTCTGGACCCCCTGACTTTGGCTTCTGAACCTCTGACCTGCGATACCTGGACTGTGATTCGGTTTTGGCGCCTTGGACCCTCTTTGCTCACCAGCTACAGACATTGGACTGCCCCTGGACTTTGCCTGACCCGGCCTCAGCCCGTGACACGCGTACTTCCGAGTGCGCATCAAGGAGGGGGATGAGTGGAAAACGGCGTTCAACACCCCGATGGGACAATTTGAATACTTGGTCATGCCTTTTGGGTTACAAGGGGCGCCGGGAGTGTTCATGAACTTTATAAATGATGTGCTTAGAAAGTTTTGTACAAGGGGGTGGTGGCGTACCTGGATGACATCATTATTTATTCTCAGGATGAGCAGTCCCATGTTAAGTTGGTGAGGGAGGTGCTCAGCACTCTGCTGGAACACCAACTGTATGCTAAGCTGTCCAAATGCGAGTTTCACTGGACCAAATTAGATTACCTGGGGTTCCGGGTGTCGGGGCAGGGGTTGGCAATGGACCCAGCCAAGGTACAAGCGGTGCTAGAGTGGGCCCCCTTGAGGACACGTAGACAGCTCCAATCGTTCCTCGGGTTCGCAAATTTCTACAGGGTGTTCATAGAGGGGTTCGCTCAAATCGCCCTGCCCCTGACCGAGCTCCTAAAGACCAAAGGGAAGGGGCCGGAAGCCAAACGGCAGGGCGCCCGGTTACACTGGACGCCTAAGTGCCATGAAGCCTTTGACCACCTGAAGCGCTTGTTCACTAGTGAACCGGTCTTGAGCCACCCCGATGAACAACGGGCCTTCGTGGTGCAATGCGACGCCTCCGACGTGGCCGTAGGAGCCATTCTCATGCAGAAGGATAGGGAGGGGAAACTGTGGCCCTGCGCCTACATCTCCCGGAAGTTCTCAGGGGAACAAAGAAACTGGTCAGTGTGGGATAAAGAAGCTTTTGCGGTCATGTTTGCCCTGAAAACCTGGAGGTCTTGGCTCGAGGGAGCTAAGGTGCCGTTTGAAATTTGGACGGACCACAAAAACCTCGAAGCCCTGACGGGAAAAAGAAAACTGAGCGAAAAACAAATTCGGTGGGCAGGCTTCTTTTCCAAATTCGATTTTACCCTGAGGCACATCCCAGGGACCAGGAATTTTCTGGCCGATGCTCTTTCTCGGCTCCCGCAACACGAGAGACAGAGGAAAGAGGTGGTAGACTCTTTAATTCCGCCCTCCCAAGTGGCGGCCATGGTCACCACCCGATCGCAGAAGAGGAGGGAGCTGGAAGGGATTAGCCGCGAATGGATCGCCATGGAAATGGAGAGGGAAGGGGGAATCCGGCCAGAGGGAGTGCTGAAGGGGAAAGACGGACTCTGGTACAAGGGGGAACAGCTTTACATCCCCGAGGGGCTGCGAAGGGAGATCCTGCAACTCTGCCACTCCTCCAAGCTAGCCGGGCACTTTGGTTACGTAAAAACCCTACACCTTTTCAACTGGCAATTCTGGTGGCCATCCCTAAGAAGAACGTGTCGGAGTTTGTGACTAGCTGCCCAGTGTGTGTCATGGCCAAGCGAAGGGAGGGGGAAGCCTCCAGGACTCCTACACCTGATAGAAATGGCCAAACGGCCATGGTCGGTAGTGTCCATGGACTTCATAGTGAAACTACCCCCCTCCCAAGGGAAAACAGTAATACTAGTGATGGTCGACACGTTCTCAAAGCAAGCCCACTTCATCCCGTGTGCCCAACTACCTACGGCCAAGAAATTAGCGGCCCTGTTCTTTGATCACGTGGTAAAACTACACTCGTTCCCTGACAAGGTCATTAGCGACCGCGGGCTGCAGTTCGTTGCCACCTTCTGGCGGGAGTTCTGCAAGCTGGAGGGGCTGGAACAGGGTTTGAGCTCAGCCTACCACTCCCAGACAGACGGACAGACGGAGAGGGTGAACGGGGTGCTAGAGCAATACTTAAGATGTTTCATTAATTAGTGCCAGTCATACTGGGCTGACATCCTCCCCTTTGCTGAATATGGCTACAACAATAGTGTACATAGCTCCACCAAGGCCTCCCCCTTCTCTACTGTGTTCGGGTATGAAGGGAAGCCCATCCCCTTACTGCCGGGAGGGGAAGGCCAGGGGCCCCCCTCAGCGTTTGAGCAATGGTGGCAGGGGCCGAGCCGGAGCTGGCCAACCATCCAAGAGAACCTGGAAGCTGCAAAGGAGACTTATAAAAAATACTATGACAAGTCCCATGCCCCCGCTTGGGATTTCAAAGTCGGGGACTCTGTGTTTCTGTCAACCAAGAACTTACCTCTCTCACAACCTTCCAGGAAGTTAGCCTATAAATTCCTGGGGCCCTTCAGAATCAAAAGGGTTATTAATCCAGTGAGTGTAGAGTTGGACCTGCCACCTGCCCTTGGTAAAATACACCCTGTATTTCATTGCAGCCTGCTCCGTCAAGACCCCGGTTCTTCGAGTTGGCATCCTCAGTCACCAGGATCCCTCCCAACTCAGAGAGAGAAACAAAGCCTTTCAATCCAAGAAGTCCAAGACTCTAAGACCAACCAGCCTCTCCCACTGCCTCGGGCTGTGGAGGGGGCTTAGGGGGGGCAGTATGTCAAGTCTGCTTTAACTCTGGTCAAGCCTGCACTCAATCTTTGGTTCAGGAGAGAAGCATCCTGGGTAAAGCCATACTGTATGCCAATGCTGCTAGCTTGAACTCTCCTCACCCCCCTCCTTTCCTTTGTTATGTAGTTGTGCTTTCAAATGGGAATATGTGAAAGAGATTATAGAGCCTTCTCAGGCCGGGCATCGGGGGAGGTTGGAGCCGAGGAGACGCTCAAGGCCAAGGCAGGTCTGAGAACGAAATTGTAACATCAATGTGTGAATGTGCCCTGCATAGTACCCCTCCCTCAAGAATCCCTTTGAAGTGTACCTTATATGATTGCATTCTACTGTATGATCTTTAGTCTTTCAATCTCCTTGTAGTCGAGAACCATGATATCAATAAACTAGCTACTTTGTTATCAACAAAGCCTCGTTATTGAATCCACCGACTTGACATCCCGCAGCACCAGCTGGAAGGGCAAGTGCGTCATGCTTCTGATTTGAAAGCAAACAAGACAATAGAGCTTTCAGATCTCAAAATACTTTCAAGCAGCATACATACTCGCATACAGGGATACTTTTTAATTTTAACTAATGTAATGAATGGATTGTGATGTCACATAGTGGCCAAATGTTGAACTAGGGAGACCTCACTTTGGATCCAACGTACCTCGCAGGGCTGTTGTGAGAGAAAATGGAGGAGAGGAGAATAGTCAAGTCATCCCTCCTTGCTCCTCCTTCTACACAGAGCAAAGTTGTGCTGCCCATTGAGACCTCTCCCCTACATGGCCCGGAAGACATGGAGATTCAGGCATGGGTAGCCAGGGCTAAGACAGTTCCTTGATTCAGAATTCTTTACTCGCCTCATCATAGAATCATAAAGTTGGAAGGTACCTCCAGGGTCATCTAGTCCAACCCCTTGTACAATGCAGGAAATTCAAAAATGCCTTCCCCCCACACCTAGTGGCCCCTGCTCCATGCCCAGAAAATGGCAAAAAACAAACAAACAAACAAACCCAAAACCACCAACTTTCCAGGATTCCTGGCCAAACTGGCCTGGAGAAAAATTGCTGCCTGTTCCCAAAGTAGCAATCAGCATTTCCTTGGGCATGTAAGAAAGGGCCACTAGAACTAAGCACTGATGCAAACCTTTCCTACCTTCCCTCTCATGATCTGCCTAATTCACAGGATCTGCATTGCTGTCAGATGGCCATCCAGCCTCCATTTAAAAACCTATAAAAAAGGAGAGCCCACCACCTCCCAAGGAAGCCTGTTCCACTGAGGAACTGCTCCATCAGGAAGTTCTTTCTAATTTTTAGCTGGAAACTCTTGTTATTGAATTTCAACCCATTGGTTCTGGTCCTTCCTTCTGGGACCACAGAAAACAATTTCACACCATCCTCTATATCAGGGGTGGCCAACGGTAGCTCTCCAGATGTTTTTTGCCTACAACTCCCATCAGCCCCAGCCAGCATGGCTAATGGCTGGGGCTGATGGGAGTTGTAGGCAAAAAAACATCTGGAGAGCTACCGTTGGCCACCCCTGCTCTATATGACAGCCCTTCAAGTACTCAAACATGGTAATCATATCACCTCTCAGCTACCTTCTCTCTAAGCTAAACATACCCAGCTTCTTCAAATTTTCCTCAGAGGACTTGATCTCCAGACCCCTCAACATCTTCATCGCCCTCCTCTGGACATGTTCCAGGGAGAAGGAGGAGATTTTGAAGGCAAAAGAGTGCCTTTTAGTGGGATCCTGGGAGACCATGTGGAGGGATTTCCACTGGCTTTGAATATAGTGGAGTCCAACCCTGGGCTCAAACACAGCAAGTGTGCAAATGCCTTGACTGTGCTTCCACAAGATGCTTCAGCATTTTGTGAAAGACTGCACTACACCTTGGGAAGGAAGTATGGGTCAGACTGGCTAAGATTCTGAAATGGCCTTGAACCATCACATGGAGCCAGAGGACCACAAAAACATCAAGAGCGGAATCAACAAAGAACCGGGGATGAAAGAACACCAGTCTGGTGTAATGCTTAAGTATGTGGATTCTTATCTGTGTGAAGCAGGTTTGATTCCCCAATCCTCCACATGCACCTGCTGGACTGACCTTGGGTCAGTCGTAACTCTCAGAGCTGTTCCTTTCAAGAACAGTTTCTGTCAGAGCTGTCAGCCCCACCTGCATCATAGGGGGAGGAGAAGGGAGGGGAAGGGAAAGGAGATTGTAAAGCTGAATGGACAAATACAACAATACTAGATTGCATATCTTGTTATGAATACTTGTAGAAAAAGCTATATATTGTATTTTCATTTTATGGTGTTGGTAATATGTTTACCAGTTTGGTGTAATGGTTAAGTGTGAGGACTCTTATCTGGGAGAACCAGGTGTGATTCCCTACTCCTCCACTTGCAGCTGCTGGAAAGACCTTGGGTTAGTCATAGAAGAAGAAGAAGAAGATATTGGATTTATATCCCGCCCTCCACTCCAAAGAGTCTCAGAGCAGCTCACAATCTCCTTTACCTTCCTCCCCCACAACAAACACCCTGTGAGGTGGGTGGGGCTGAGAGGGCTCTCACAGCAGCTGCCCTTTCAAGGACAACCTCTGCCAGAGCTATGGCTGACCCAAGGCCATGCCAGCAGGTGCAAGTGGAGGAGTGGGGAATCAAACCCGGTTCTCCCAGATAAGAGTCTGCACACTTAACCACTACACCAAACTGGCTCTCGTAGGAGTTGTCCTTGAAAGGGCAGCTGCTGTGAGAGCCCTCTCAGCCCCACCTATCTCACAGCAATGAAGATCCTGTGAATTATGGAGAGGTGTTTGTGAGTTTCCTGCATTGTGCAGGGAGTTGGACTAGATGACCCTAGAGGTCCCTTCCAACTCTATGATTCTAGGGTGTCTGTTGTGGGGGTGGGGAGGTAAAGGAGATTGTGACCACTCTGAGATTCAGAGTATAGGGTGAGATATAATTTCTTCTTCTTCTTCTTTAGTAAAGGAAGAATTGTATGTACATGTATTTGTAATTATGAGAAAGAAAATGATTTATAATTCGGGAAAGGGTTTATGTAAAATTTGGTGGACTATGAGTGTTGTTTTTTGCTGTATGTAGGATGGTAATGTAAACAATAACAAAATATACCCCCCCCCCAAAATATATATATATATTTTCCCTCACCATCTTTGTTGCCCGCCTCTGGATACTCTCCAGTTTGTCTATATCCTTCTTTAAAATTGTGGTGCCCAAAACTGAACACAATACTCCAGGTGAGGTCAAACCAGAGTAGAGTAAAGTGATGTGGACACTATACTTCTGTTGATACAACCCAAAATCACATTTGCCTTTTTAGCTATCACATCACACCACAAGATCTGATCCAAGTACATGGGAAAATGAGGCTTTCTGCCTCCCCTTCTCCGCACAAGCAGTTTGTTAGTTTCAACATGGCAAGTTTGTCTCATCATAGTAGGTGTTCATTAATACAAGGAATCTTATTTTGCATCCAGTAAAAACTTAACTCCTGCTCTGATCATGACACTGGAGTGGGGGGCGGGGGAGCAGAGACCATTTGTGAGAGACTGAAGACTGTCACTGCAGATGGTATTTCAGATCATGAGTGATTCTGCCCCAGAGAAAATAAATTCTGGCCGACTCGTTCACTTTATACACTCACTGTTATCTAAACTATTGAACATGGTTGTGTGGTCAAAACTAAAACAGAAAGAAGGGTGACTGTCCATGCCTTATTGAGCACAACATTGTGTGTTCTACCCGTAGATGAATCCACAAATCTGACCCACTGCAAATGACATAATTATGTGATTCTGCTGTTAGGATCCTGACCCCACAAGACACGCTCGCCTCTGTCAAGGGTAGAGCAGGTTGCTTTCCAATGTGGTGCTGCAGCCCCATCCATGAACCAGGGACTGGAAGGCTGTTATCATACTTTATATGGGGGGGGGGAGAGCTCCCAACTCTTTATTCACAGGGATCTCACCAAGGAATGATGGGGCCAGCTTGCTTGAGGGCAAAATGCCATGGCCCTTGGGGCGTCTGGAATGGGATGAGGTCCGATCAGTGACAGGAGACTTTACAAAAGGTTGACAGAAAAACTGAGAGAAAAAGAAATAAGATACAGATGGGAACTTCCAGAGGGTTTGAGTTTTGAATTTAAAGGACGGAGATTTACCATCACAACCACTCAGCAAATGACAAGTTTTCTGAGTGAGCATAAAGACTTTGGGGGATCAGATCAAGAATAAAAACCATTATGGATTAAGAATAAAAACCATTATGTAATATCTTGGAATATAAATGGACTTAATTCACCACAAAAAAGAAGGGCAACTTTTCACTGAATTGGGAAACAAAAATGTAACATAATCTGTTTACAAGAAGTACACATCAAACAAACGGATTACAAATTTTTATGGAATAAACAACTGGGTGTGGAATTTTTTTCATTGGCTAAAGAGAAAAAAAGGGGGGTAGTTTTCTATATCAAATAAGAACTAGACCCGAAATTAATTTTTAAAGATGATGATGGCAGATATATTGCGGTAGAAGTGACATTGAATTATAAAAGAACTTTGTTGCTGGGAGTATATGCTCCAAATGGAGCAAAAGACTCTTTTTTAAAAAGATATAATACAACAATTAGACCAAGTGGTGTATGATCAAATGATAATGGGAGACTTTAATGGAACAGTGAAAAATACTTTGGACAGAACTGGGGGAAAAAATAACGAAGGGAAACTACCAAAATCATTTTTGGAATTGGTAAAACAAGAGAGTTTAGTGGATATATGGAGGGAATTAAACCTCAAAGATCGGGATTATACATACTTTTCAGTGAGGCACAACTCTTTTTCGAGAATTGATATGATTTGGACCACAAAAGATCTTGGACTTTTAACAAAGAAAATAGAGATACTTCCTAAAATAAGAGCAGATCACAATCCAATATTGTGGTCTGCAAACTCAGGGGAAAAGATGCTAAGGTGGCGGATAAATGAGGATTTGCTACAGAAACAGAAAATAGTGGTGTCTCTGGAAAAAAAAAACTAAACGCTTCTTCCAAATAAATGAAAAAGAAGATACCCAGTTTTGAATTGTGTGGGATGCATATAAAGCAGTAATGAGAGGCATTTTGATTACATTGAATAACAAAGATAAGCGAACCAAAAATAAACAAATGATAGACGTTCAAAAAGAAATTGGTAAAAAAGAGAAAGAACTGAAAAAAACGACCTGGGAAAAAGAAGATCATAAGAGAAATTACAATATTACAAAGCCAGCTGAGCCATTTCCTGAATAAAGAATTGGAATGGAATTTAAAGAGACTACAGCAGAAATATTTTGAAAGTGCGAACAAACCTGGAAAATATCTTCCATGGCAAATGAAAAAAAGAAGGGAGAATAAAGTAATTAACAAAATTGTATCTGGCGAAAAAGACATCATTGACCATGAAGGCATTAAAAGGGAATTTTACAAATATTATGCCAAGCTATTTAAAAGCCAAAGTGTAGATAGAAAAAGAATTGATGAGTACCTACAGAAAATTAAGGTTATTAACAAAAAATATTGAGAATCTGTTGAATAAGGCAATTGAGAGGGGAGAAATAGAGGAGGCGATCAACTCAATGAAATTAGGAAAAGCACCTGGTCCAGATGGCTTTACGGCAAAATTTTATAATGTTCTCACGGAGACGCAATTACCAAAACTTCAGATATTGATGAATACTCTACAATTAGATGGGAAAGTTTTGTACATGGAAAGAAGCAGTAATTTCTTTGATACCAAAAGAAGACAGACACCACAAATGTGAAAAATTATAGACCAATTTCATTATTAAACAATGACTATAAAATATATGCAAGGATTTTAGCAGAACGCCTTAAACAGCATTTGAACAGTTTTATTAAAGAAGAACAAGCAGGATTTCTTCCCAAAAGACAAATTAGAGACAACATAAGAACAGTTATAGATATTATTGAATACTATGAGAAGCATCCTGAAAAAGAAGTAGCATTATTTTTTGCAGACGCAGAGAAAGCATTCAATAATGTGAATTGGGACTTTATGTTTGCAGTGATGGAGAAATTGAGATTGGGAGAAGACTTTATCAGAATGGTAAAGGCGATATATTCTGAACAATCAGCAAGTCTCTGCATTAATGCAGACTTAACAGAAAAAATGATAATAAATAAAGGAACAAGACAAGGTTGCCCTCTATCGCCATTGATATTTATAATAGACGTTAGAGGTTTTGTTAATTCAAATCCAAGAAGATAAAAAGATAGAGGGGCTAAAATTGAAAGCTTTTTCCTATAAATACAGAGCATTTGCAGATGACGTTGTTTATAAATGAAAATCCCACTAATGTAACACCATTGCTGCTTCGTAAGATACAAAAATATGGAGAGTTGGCAGGCTTTTATATAAACAAATAAAAATCAAAAATCATGTGTAAAAATATATTAAAGAGTAAGCAGGATTAACAGAGTGTGTAATTACCTCAAAAGTAAAATATTTAGGTGTAGAAATAATGAAATATATTGATTTGTATAAAAACACTTATGAGAAACTCTGGCGTAAGATTGATGGAGATATGATTAAATGGAATAAATTGAACCTATCTATGCTGGGCAGAATCTCTGCAATTAAGATTAATGTTTAACCGAGAATTATGTACCTGTTTCAAACAATTCCAATAGTAAAAGACAATAAACAATTTAATAGATGGCAAAGGAAACTCTCAGAATTTGTATGGGCTGGGAAAAAAACAAGAATTAAAATGAAAATTTTGACTGATGCGAAAGAAAGAGGTGGATTCCAATTGCCTAACTTAAAGTTGTATCATGATGCAGTTTGCCTGGTGTGGATTAAGGAATGGATGACATTATTAAATAGAAAGTTATTGACATTAGAAGGACATGGAAATGTCTTTGGATGGCATGGTTATATGTACTATGGGAAAAATAAAATGGATGATTTATTCTCACATCACTATATCAGAAGCAATCTGTTAAATACGTGGTCAAAATATAAAAGATATGGTGATGATAGGTAACCGCTTTGGATCGTACCAACAGAAGTAATAAAATTGTATTCAGATATTAAAGAAGAGAAGTGGTTAACATATAAACAACTTTTAAAGATCCAAGGAAAAAAGGTGGAATTAAAAACAGCTGAAGAAATACAATATAAATATCATTGGTTTCAACTGCAACAAATAAAGAGCTTGCTTGAACAGGACATTAAGAACTATGGAATAAGACAAGAACAAAGAGAACTGGAGAGAATGCTGTTTGGAGAAAATGAAAAGCTGATCTCAAGGACATTGAAATGGTCTACGGAAGATGAAGTAGTCAAATCACAAATGATAAAATGGGCGATAAATATAAATAAGAAAATACAGATGGAGTCATGGGAATATTTATGGAAGAACTCTATGAAAATTTCTACATGTTATAGCATTAAAGAAAATTGTTTTAAAATGCTATATAGGTGGTACATGACACCTAAGAAATTGGCAAAAATGAACAATCAGTTGTCGGATAGATGTTGGAAATGTAAATGTCATGAAGGATCTTTTTATCATATGTGGTGGCCGTGTGAAAAGGCGAAACAATTTTGGCAAATGATTCACCAGGAGATTTCGAAAGTCTTGGGATATAATATTAAGAGGGCACTAGATATTTTCCTGTTTCAAAAATTTCGAAAGCAAGATAGAACAATAATTTGGTACATGCTTTCAGCTGCACAGACATTATATGCGCCAATGTGGAAACAAGACAAAACACCAGAAGTATGGGAATGGACTATGAAAGTTATGCATTGCAGTGAAATGGACAAACTTACAAGAATCTTAAAAGAACAAGACTTAGAGAAGTTTAAAAATGACTGGGGAAAGTTTCAAAAATACACTGAAAAACAATGGAACGTTAAAGGACATTTGGTGATCTTTGACAATGGTTAATTTTTAAAGAAGCGATATATGGATAACCGTTTAAAAATATGATTATTATTTTTTTCTATGACTAAGAAGAAATAACATGAAGATGGATTATAATTATAACCTTTGGGTTTTTTTGGAGAAAGATTCTTTAATAGAATTTATTACCTTATAACAAATTAGATTAAACAGTAATATGGGGACGTTTGCTAAGGGGGCATGCACTGCAGGAGGAAACAAAAGAGGGGGGTGGGGGAAATGTTATCTGTGTGTACTAACATTTAATGACAAATGATGACATGTTATCACAATATATTACATTATAATAAATTGTTTTAAATGGAATGGGATGAGGTCCCAGGGCTTGCAGTCCATGAGTTGGGGTGGCTTCAGGTTTGTTTCCCCACGCAAAGGCCCCTCTGTTCACAGTGGTCAGGGATACACAATGAAAGACACATTTGGGAGGGGGACACGTTCTCATGGTGGTGGGGGTGAGTGCAAAACCTCCCCACTCAGTTTCTCCTTCATCAACATCCTTCTGTTGGGCTCATCCCCATCTGTTGTGCTGCAGCAGCATGAATGAAAGCAGGCGTTAGAGTAGAAATGATACCTGAATGTCAGGTAGGTAATAGAGAAAGTCTGCCAAGTAGGCTTCCCAATCCCCAGGTCCCAGCGGGGGATCCCCCAGTTTTACAGGCTTCCCCCCTCCCCCAGCCAGCTGGCAGGCGGGGGAAGCCCCTGCCCAACAGCCATTATGCCCCTCCGTGAACAATTCCCATAGGGAATGATGGGGAATTGATCTGCGGGTATCGGGGGCTCTGGGGGGGCTGTTTTTTGAGGTAGATGTGCCAAATTTTCAGTATAGCATCTAGTGCCTCTCCCCAAAATACCCCCCAAGTTTCAAAAGGATTAGACCAGGGGGTCCAATTCTACGAGCCCCAAAAGAAGGTGCCCCTATCCTTCATTATTTTCTATGGAAGGAAGGCATTTTAAAAGGTGTCCTATCCCTTTAAATGTGATGGCCAGAACTCCCTTGGAGTTCAATTCTGTTTATCACACCCTTGCACTTGGCTCCGCCCCCAATGTCTCCTGGCTCCACCCCCAAAGTCTCCTGGCTCCACCCCCAAACTCCCCAGATATTTCTTGAATTGGACTTGGCAACCCTACTGCCAAGAGTAATTTGGGATGGCCTGGAAAGGGAGGAGGAGGAGGAGGGAGAAGTGCAGAAACTTCGGCTCTTGACTCACATTTCAGGTTGGAAAAAGTCATAAGAAAAGCCTCTGCAGAGATCGCTGTGCCGATACGCCTGCTGCTGCTGGCCTGGCAGGGTCACTGGGAGGAGGATGGATGGAACTCTCTGGCTGCTGGCTCTGGGCTGGGAAACCCCTAGAGATTGCGGGGGAGGGGGCTTGAGGAGGGGTGGGGGTGGGGAGGGCAGGGAGCTCAGCAAGGTCCAAGGCCACAGAGCCCACCCTTCAAAGCATCCATTTTCTCCAGGGTGGCATTTGGAGTTCTGCCGCTGGAATTCTGCAAGATTTCCAGGCCCATCCGGAGAGCGACTGAAGGAGAGTAACTTGAGCCTGGCTCCCTCAGGCAGGCAAAGGAGGTCCTCAGGAGGTGGTAGCAACTCCTGGACCACCTGGCTGGACAATGCGGGTGAGTGGAGGGTTCTGGGTGGGCACACAAAAGCTCTCCATGCAAAGCAAAGCAAAGCAAAAGGCAAACATTCTTAGCTTGCTGTGCCAGTTTTCAATTTGCAGTTGGGTTCCCATCCCCCAGGTCCTGGCGGGCATTCCCTGGCACACACTTCTTCCCCAAAGCATTTAAAAGATACCTTTAAATGCTTTGGGGGAGAAGGATGGGGTGCATTTGCACTGCAAGACCTGATTTCGCTGCTTGGATTTCAGGCAGCATAACTTCAAATACTTTGGGGGAGTGAGGAGCGGCAATCCAGGCCACAGCATCAAAGCTTGGCATGCAAACTGCTCCCCCACGTGATGATGTCACTCACTTCTGCATGGCATCATCACGTTTGGGCTGTCCCCTGAAGTCCCCTGTTGGGAACTCAGAGAGGCCTAGCAGCCGTCCAAGTCCCTCAGCCTTTCCTCACAGGGCTCCAGGCCCCTGATCATCCTTGTTGCTCCAATTTTGTTCACACCCTTTTTGGAAGTGAGTGCTCCAGATGCAGAACACTATACTCCAGATCAGGGAAAGGCCACATGTCTCATTCCTAGTGGTGCAGCATGAGTCTGGACAAGGGGTGGCCAAACTGCGGCTTGGGAGCCACATGTGGCTCTTTCACACATATTGTGTGGCTCTTGAAGCCCCTGCTGCCGTCAGCTAGCCTGGAGAAGGCATTTACAGTAGCTTTCTTTCCCTCTCTCCCTCCCTCCTCTCTCTCCCCATCTATTTTGCCTTCCAAACTGAGCGCCAGTTTGGTGTCGTGGTTAAGTGTGTGGACTCTTATCTGGGAGAACTGGGTTTGATCCCCCACTCCTCCACTTGCACCTGCTTGAATGGCCTTGGGTCATCCATAGCTATCGCAGGAGTTGTCCTTGAAATGGCAGCTGCTGTGAGAGCCCTCTCAGCCCCACCCACCACACAGGGTGTCTAATGTGGGGGGAGAAGATATAGGAGATTGTAAGCCGCTCTGAGTCTCTGATTCAGAGAGAAGTTGTTGTTCAGTCACACAGTCGAGTCCGACTCTTTGCGACCCCATGGACAAAGTCACACCAGGCCCCCCTGTCTTCCACCATCCTCCGAAATCTGCTCAAATTCATGTTTGTTACATCAGTAACGCTGTCCAGCCATCTCCTCTTTTGCTGTCCCCTTCGTCTTTTGCCTTTGGTCTTTCCAGGGAGTGCTCCCTTCTCATTTGGTGGCCAAATATTTGAGCTTCAGCTTCAGCATCTGACCTTCCAGGGAACAGTCTGGGTTGATTTCCCTTAGGACTGACTTATTTGATCTTCTTGCAATCCAAAGGACTCTCAAGATTCTTCTCCAGCACCACATCTCAAAAGGTCCCTTCCCCCTCTATGGTCCTAAGGTCTGGTTGAAGGATCTGTGGCATGCAAGCTATGTGCTCCTAAATGCAGTCTCTTATTTCAGAACCTCCTAGACCAGTGTTTTCCATTTGCAGAGTCGTGACCCGGTACTGGGCCGCGGAAGCCTCACTACCAAGTAACAAGAAAAGCCATAGCCCCGCCCCCAGCAAAGCATGTCATCTGCTCTGCTTCCTTCCTTCCCTTGTCTATCTATTGTGCAGAGAAAAGCTAGCCTTGAAGACGGACACAGGCTGCAAAGCCTGAGTTCCGTTTGGCTTCTTTCCTTCCCCCGTCTCTGCGTTGTGCAGAGAGGAGCTGGGCTGCCTCTCCTTCCTTCCCCCCCCCCCCACTCCCAGTGTTTGAGAGAAAGGCTAGAGTCCACTGGCGCTTTAGACTCATGAAGTGTTCTTCAAGATATGAGCTTTCGTGTACCTTGCAGTATGTTCTTTTGGGGAGATTTCCCCAGGAGGCCTGAGCAGCAAAGAAGGGGGGGATTTTTTTTTCAGTCGGGAGGGGCGGGGAGTGGGCATTCCAGTAGCTATTCTTTTTACCAAATGACCCCTGGGCAGAATTGCTGCTGGCTGGGGTCATCTAATGGTGAGTAAGGCTTTTTTTTCTTTGGCCCCCCTTCTTGGTTTCCCTGCAAGTGATGCTCTATCTGTATTCTTAGTGCTGGGGAGGGAAAGCAACAGTGGGAGGGCTTCTAGTGCCCTGGCCCCACTGGTGCACATTCTGGTGCTTTCTGGGCATTATATGAGAGAACTTTGGACTGGATGGTCCAATGGCCTGATCCAACATGGCTTCTCTTATATTCTTTCTTTCCATGTCTTTCCTTTCCTTTCCTTCCATTTCATTATTTCCCTTCCCTTCCTTTCTTTTCCTTTCTCTTTCTTTTTTTTCTTCCTTCCATTTTTACTGGTTGAAACTTTTCTGTTCATCATACTGTTGTTGCAGACATAGGAGCTCTGCCAATGAAAAGTTGGCACCCCCAGTCGTAGCCAGCTGGCCTTTCTATGAGATTTCTGTGTGAGTGAGTGAGAGTGAGAGATGTGGGGCAGAAAGAGATTATTGGAGATTACTGCTGTGTATCTCAACAGCACTGGAAGTGATGGTACTATGAACCTGGCACCATTTTACTGGTCCTGCTTTTAACAGCTGTCTGACACCAAAATTAAACTCCTCCTGTAGATATTAAAAAGGATGAAAGAAGTTTACTGGCTAAATATCTGCGCAACAGGTTGCTTTTAAAGGCATGGGAAACACAGCCAGTAGAAAGCTGCAAGCCCTTCATAAATATTCTTTTTGGGATAACTGCAGAAAAGCTTGTGTGAATTTCATATAACTTGAAATTGATTCATTAATTGCAGTACAGTTCTCTACCTTTCACAGCAATTTCCCAGTGTTTCAGCGAAAGAAAAGTATGAAAAATAACTGTCAAAAGATTTTCTTGAAACCAAGCAAGCTTGGTTGTAGCTTGAGGCAGGTTTCCAGTAGTAACAGCTGAAGGAAGGGCCTACTAAATGTGTCAGCATATTTTGAGGTAGAGCAGCTGCCAGGGCCCAGTGTGGGTGGTACACAGTGCTGGCATTCCTGATGGCAATGGCAACTGCACTCCCAACTGCATACACTGGCCAGTGCTGTTGAGGAAGGGCTGTGTAGGTGGTGCAGGCAACTGAACATGGGCATTAGGAGTGCTTACAAACTGGAGAAGAACAAACAGATAGGTGCATGCAGGTGTGGGGGTGGAAAGAGAGGACCCTGGGAATGTATGAAAAAGTTGCAAACCGCCCACTTTCCACTTCCATTTTGGCTCAGCATGAGTTTCAGAGAGATTTTTCTGAGAACAAAGTTACTTCAGAAGAAGAGGCAGGTTTGGGGAAGTGCCCTGAAAGTGACATCACAAAAAAAGGTGGAGTTTTGGTTCAGTGTGCCTCAGAAGTGTCATCACTTGGCCCTTGACGTGATACCACAGGAAATGACATGATTCCTGTCTCCCAGCTCCACCTCCAAAGTCTCCTGGCTCCACCCCCAAATTGTAGTGGGCCACGAAGGAGAAATGTTAAAAATAACCGGACCACGGGAAAGAAAAGTTTGGGAAACCCTGTCCTAGAGCATGGCTGTAATGATGTATGAGGCAAGTAGAAATCACTTTTTCATAGATATTTGATTAGACAGGCAAGACAAAGATGGAGATGAGCAGCAAATGTTTGTTTAACAGGAAATTAAGTATTTAACAGGGATCTTGTGTGGAAATGCTTCAGTGCTTCCAGTGAGGGCAACCACTTTGTAGTTGAGCCTCAGTTAAGGTAAATAAGTCTGTGGGGTGATTTGATCCTCCTGACAAGAGACCTCAGGTGACCAGGAAATGGACTGGAACCCAATTCCACAACTGACAGGCTTCTTCCCAGGTTCAAGGTTACTCTTTGAACACACAGAGAGAGCTCCTATCCGCAGAATGCTTTCATACACACTAAATCGCACACTTTCAGTCCACGTTCAGGGCACTTTGCAACAGGATCTGACTGTGGAAATGGCAGAATCTGCCTGCAGACTGTCTCTGAAGTGGATTGAAAGTGTGTGAACAGGCCTAGAGTTGCCAGTCCCCCCTTGGGCTCAGGGGATCCCCTGGTTTGGAAGCCCTCCCTGCCCCCCCACCTCAGTATTATCAGAAAACCAGATGGGGGAGAGGAAACGTCTGCTGGGCACTCCATCATGCCCTATGGAGACTGGTCCCCATAGGGTATAATGGAGAATTGATCCGTGGGTATCTGGAACTCTGAACAGGGGCTGATTTTTGAGGTAGAGGCACCAAATGTTAAGCATAGCATCCGGAGGCCCCCCCCTTTAAAAAAGTTTCAAAACGACTGGATCAGGAGGTCTCTGAGCCCCCAAAGGTGCCCCCTCCTCCATGATTTCCAGTGCAGGGAAGGCATGTGCTGGCCAGTCCGCCCCTTTGGAGTTCCGTCTGCTTGCCACACCCCCCAAGTCTCCCGGCTCCACCTTCAGAGCCCTCGGCTATTGCCTAAGGTGCAGGTGGGCCACGGAGGCCGCTTCAAGCGCCAGGTGTTCCCGAGGGGGCCAGAGGCCGGCCGCTTCCTTCCTCCTCCTCCTCGGCTGCAAGGCTGCCAGACGACGCCCCGAGCCCTGGGGGAAGGAGGGGGGCGGGCTGGCAGGGCCCAGCTCGGGCAGAGGCGGAGCTTGGCGAGGGGAGGGGAGGGGAGGGCAGGCTGGCCCCAGCCATAAAGCCCCTGGCCCGAGGGCGCGGGGCGCACTGCGAGGGAGGGAGGGAGGGAGCGTGGGCGGCTGGCTGCTCCCGGCCCGGGGGATCTTCTCGCCCAGCCCAGCCCAGCCCAGAGGAGCCGTCGGGGGGGGGGGGGGGCGGCAAGGGAGCCGCGGAGTTGTGCGAGCCGGGCCGTCGAGGGGCGGCAGCAGCGAGGAGGCGGAGGAGGGCGGCACGTGGCGGCGGTGAGTGGGGCTGCTCCGGCGGGGGCGGGAGTCGGGGGAGACGGGCGCGCAGCTGCCTTTCAGCCCGAGGAGGAGGCGCCGGCCCGAATCCGGACAGCCCGGCAGGCGGGCGGGGGCTCTCTCTCTCTCTCTCTCTCTCTCCCTTCCCGCCTCCCGAGGGCTGCCTGCCGACCGCGCCGGGGACCGACGGGGGGGGGGGGTGGAGCAGCGGCAATGCGCTGCCTGGAGAGCCCGGGGCGGGGGGGGGGCAGCCGGTGGGGAAAGGGCGGGAAGGCGACCGGCGAAGGGTCCCTCCTCCTCCTCCATTGCCCGGCTCCAGAGCGGCGGCGGGGGGGGGCTGTCTGCCCCATGGTCCGTCAGCGGAAAGAGCGGCGTCCCGAGTCTCTGCCGGGCGAGAGCGCCCCGCCGCCTTCTCCTGCCCGCCTGGACGGGAAGAAGCCGAGGGGGCCTTGGAGGGAGGGAGGGAGGGAGGAGGCTGCTGCTGGGGGTTGGACTAGATGACCGCGGCGGTGCCCTCGGGGAGGGTGGGCAGGAGAGAGGCAGGCCGCCGCCGGGGCAGCTTTTGCGAGGCTTCCCTGGGTGACCTGCAGGAGCCTGTCGGGGCTCCCTTCCTGGGATGCCCGGGGAGGGGCTCCGCGCCAGCAGCGAGGCTGGTAAAGGGCCCCGGAGAAGAGGCGCCTGCGGACTGGCGGCAACGGGCAGAGGGGGCTGCTCCGGCAGCCGAAGAGAGGCAGCGGGACGGCTGCCCCCCCCCCCCCACGGCCCTCCGGAACGAGGGGGGGGCGCCTGCTGGCTGCTTCCCTGCCCAGCCCCGACGGCCCCGGTGCGGGGAGGGAGCGCAAGAGGCTGGCTAACCCCACCGACGGCACGGCAGGACGAGGCCGGGACTCTCGGCTGCCCGAGCCGCCTGCGCCACCCCGGCGGCCCCGGGAGACTCCTGGCGCGGCGGGCCTGGAGGGTGCGGCTCCCTCGCGGAGCCAGCCAGCGGGCTTCTCTTGCGGGACGGGCCCCTCCCCTCGGGGCAGCGGCGGCGGCGGCTCTTTTTGCCCGGCCGTCCAGCTGGCTCTCGTCTGGCCTCGGATGGGAGCCAGACCCCCCAGGCGGCGGGCGGCGTCCAGGAGCGCCAGGCGGAGGGCGGCCAAGGCGAGACTCGAGGGCCAGCCCATTGGCTCTGGCTAGCAGTAAGGCCCTTGGGAGAAGGACCCGCGGCGTTGGCCGGGCTGGGCTAGGAGGACTTGGGAGCCCGCAGAGCTCCTCCCTCGGCGCTGGGGAGGCTGCTGGTGCCCACTTCCCACAATATGGGAGCTCCTGGCCGGAGAGTGGGGAGCTGCTGCTGCTGCAGGAGGCTCCAAAACGGGGAGCTGGCTCCCGCTGCCTCAGCCGAGAGGGAAGCCTGCCTGGGAGAGCCAGCGGTGCCCGCTGATTTCAGGAACTCTCCCAGTTGGCTGCAGCTTGACCCCCAAGGCTCTGCTTGTCTCCGGCCTCCTTTGCTGGTGGCGCGAGAAGGGAAGGCTTTGGGCCTCTGGGGGAAGGTGGGCAGTCACTCACCCCACTTGGCAGCCCTGGAGGCTTCCTCCTCGTGAGCAGCAGGTGGAGCCGCCGCCTTCAGAATCAGCCCCTTGGGCCCCGAGGCCGGCAGGGGCTCAGCAGGCAGGGCTCTGCTCTGTGCTAGAAGAAGGGAACGCTGGAGCCCCTTGGAGGAATCGCTGGCGCTTCTTCCGTCAGCCTGGTCGTGGCTGCAGTGGGAAAGACAAGAAACCTTACTCACCTGGTGGACTGCGGGGACCTAAATCCTGACCGGAAGCGCTCCACCTCCACTTCCCACCCTTTACGCGGTTGCTGAGTTGTTGCTGCCCCTGCAGTCTTCCAGCCTCTCATCTCGGAGGCCACCTGGGCATTCCAGGGCCACAGCAGAGCTGCTCACCCCCTGCCCTGCCCTGCCCTTGCGCCTGGTTTTCAGTGCAAAACCCACTGCCAGGGTAAGTGGCAAGGAGTTACATACAGTTTAGGGGAATCAGTAAAGGTTTCATTTATTGGCGCCGTTGCACCTTTTCAGAGCAAATCGTTTTTTGATAGCAGGCACTAACCCCACCCCCCAAACTGCTTAGCCTTTCCTGGGGCCAAAGGGGAGGGTAGCCGGTTCCGAGAAGCTTTGCAATTGCTTGCAGCTGTGCCTTCTTTCTAATTTTATTGTATTCACATCATTTATATTCTACCTTTCTCCGCAATGGGAGCCCAGAGCAGTTTACGTAACTGTCCTCTTCTCTATTTTATTTCACACCCCCACTGCAAAGCACAGTGTGAGTCCCGAGGCACCATCGAGCCCGACCAAGTTCTGAGGAAGAGGGCATGCACACAGAAGCTCACAGGACCCAGAGCGGGATTTGGTTAGTCTTCAAGGTGCCTGACTGGACTCAGACTTTGTTCTGTTGCTTCAGACCAGCGTGGCCACCCACCGGAATTGAACCACTCTGTAAGATAGGCGAGGCTTAAAGGCTATGACTGGCTTCTCAGGCCCTCATCAGCCACCCTGGTTCTCCCCCGCCCACCCTGGTTCTCAGCAATAACAGCAATGTATAAATACAGCTCAAATTTTGCCCATGACTTTTTTACCAGGAATGAATGTTAGAAAGCAAAGGAGAGTTTGAAAATTAACTGAAGAGTGGTTGGTGGCATCCAAGGTGCAAAATTGTGTGACACCCCCCCCCCCAAAAAAACGGGTGCCATTAGGAGGTCCATCAGTAGGGCCAGGACACTAGAAGCCCTCCCATTGTTGCCCCCCCAAAGTACCAAGAATACAGAGCATCACTGTTCCAGACACTGATGGACCTCTGCTCCGTATGTTTATTCAGTCCCCTCTTAAAGCCTGTAGCTACCACCACCTCCTGTGGCAGTGAATTCCATGTGTTAATCACCCTTTGGATGAAGAGTACTTCCTTTTATCCATTCTAACCTGACTGCTCAGCAATTTCATTGTGTGCCCATGAGCTTGTATTGTGAGAAAGGGAGAAAAGTACTTCTTTACTTTCTCTGCTATGACTATTGAGCTTACTTAGGAGCCTTTAATGAGGAACTTTATCAAACGTTTTCTGGAGTCAAGGTAAACAACATCTATTGTCAACATGTTTGTTCACCCCTTCAAAGAACTCTAACAAGTTTGTGAGACAAGATCTTCCTTTACAGAACCGTGCTGAGTCTTCCTCAGTAATTTTGTTCATCAGTGTGCCTACTCATTCTTTCTTTAATAATGGTTTCCACCAACTATTGAAGTCAGACTGATTGGCCTGTAATTTCCCGGATCTCCTCCGGAACCAGTTTTAAAGATGGGGGTGACATTTGCTACCTTCCAGTCCTCAGGAATGGAAGCAGATTTCAATGAAAGATTACATATTTTTTGTCAGGAGATCCACAAGTTTGCCTTTGAGTTCTTTCAGAACTCTTGGATGTATGCCATCCAGGCCTGGTGACTTACCAGTTTTATCAGTCATAGGACCTCCTCTCTTATCACCTCAATCTGACTCAGGTCTTTCAACACCTTCCCAAAAGCAGCGGTTCTGGAGTGGGCATACACTTCTCATCTTCCACAGAGAGACAGAGGCAAAAATGCATTCAGCTTCTCAGCCATTTCTCTATCTTCCTTCAGTAATCCTTCTACCCCTCGGTCTTCCAAGGGCCCCACTGCCTCCCTGGCTGGTTTCCTACTTCTAATGCATTTGAAGAAATTTTTATTGTTGGTCTTTATTTTTTTTTTTTGCAATATGCTCCTTGTATTCCCTTTTAGCCGGCCTGATCCTTTTTGCCTACTCCATGTTCCTTCTTTAAAAAAAAACAACTATAATAAACATATCACTGAAATATTAAGCTGATATGTCAATGACCAGTGTATTTTTTTTAAGGCTGGAGGGAAGTAAGGCTGCTTGGGGGGGGGCAAGGCAAGGATATGGTGCTGATGTGTGCAGGACCTGCAGAAATGTGCATCTTCTCACCCGCACAGCATGCAAAGACATTTGACTAGTTTGGGAAATATTCCTGTAGAAATTTTTTTTCGGGGGGGGGGGGGCAGCAGAGAAAATGGATGACTGGGAAAGACATCCTTGAGCAATTCCGCAGGGCCTGCAAGACTACTCTTTTTAAGGTGGCCTTCGCTGAATGCTGAGTTAATGATAGATTCGCTGCTGATGTATTCTGCCATCAATTTATTAAAAACCTGAAATTTAGCACCATAAATGTTAATTTTAATTGGAATGTTGATTTAAATGATGGTTTTATAATGTATTTATTGAATTATATGATTTTATTGTATTGAATTAATATGTTGTGAGCCGCCCTGAGCCTGCTTCGGCGGGGAGGGTGGGATATAAATAAAAAGTATTATTATTATTATTATCCTGCGCTTCTCCCAGTGCTGCTGCAGTTTGGATAGGAAACCAGAGCAAAACCTCCATGTGAGAGCAAAGCAAGCACATGTGCTGGGGCTGCAAAACTATCCCTCTGAACTGACATTATTCCTTGCAAGAGCTCTTTGCACCTTTCTTGTTCCACACTGGCTCTTCTATGATTCGAAAGCTACTAGGCTGATGGACAGTGAAATATATCAGTTTTAGGCTGCTGAACATGCTACCCTTTTGGTTAATAACTTTTTCAGTTAGCATAGTTTATTTTAATTGTGTAATAACTTTGTACCTGATTTTGTAGAAAAGGGAGGGGGGAATGAATGAACGAGCTAGTAAAATACAACTTTAATGAGTGAGCGTGGATGGAGTGTATGCTGGGTGTACTGAATGGGTTGGCTTATTTCCTGAAGGGGCAGCCTTAAATTTGTAAGCCTTCCCAACAGAGTCCTTGCTCCATTCCTTGGAGTTTGACTCTGCATGTCCTCTTAAGACCAAACCTTTGGGAAGAGAAGTTGTTGGCACCACCATCCCCATCAGATGGTGGGGAGATACTTACCAAGTTGTGTTTCATAGGCTTAGTGCTGGGAGAAAATACAGACATTGTAGGTATTTCAGAGACTTGGTGGAATGAGGAGAATCAGTGGGACATGGTGTTTCCTGGATATAAATTATATTGGAAGGATGGGGGGGGGGAAAGGGTTGAAGTTGATGGGGTGTGAACTGGCAGAGACTGACCAAGAGAGAGATCTTGGGGTCGTGGAAGATAACTCGCTGAAAATGTCAAGACAGTGTGCGTCTGCAATAAAAAAGGCCAACGCCATGCTGGGAATTATTAGGAAGGGAATTGAAAACAAATCAGCCAGTATCATAATGCCCCTGTATAAATCAATGGTGCGGTCTCATTTGGAGTACTGTGTGCAGGTCTGGTCGCCGCACCTCAAAAAGGATATTATAGCATTGGAGAAAGTCCAGAGAAGGGCAACTAGAATGATTAAAGGGCTGGAGCACTTTCCCTATGAAGAAAGGTTGAAACGCTTGGGACTCTTTAGCTTGGAGAAACGTCGACTGCGGGGTGACATGATAGAGGTTTACAAGATAATGTATGGGATGGAGAAAGTAGAGAAAGAAGTACTTTTCTCCCTTTCTCACAATACAAGAACTTGTGGGCATTCGATGAAATTGCTGAGCAGAAAGGTTAAAACGGATAAAAGGAAGTACTTCTTCACCCAAAGGGTGATTAACATGTGGAATTCACTGCCACAGGAGGTGGTGGCGGCCACAAGTATAGCCACCTTCAAGAAGGGTTTAGATAAATATATGGAGCACAGGTCCATCAGTGGCTATTAGCCACAGTGTATGTGTGTATATAAAATTTTTTGCCACTGTGTGACACAGAGTGTTGGACTTGATGGGCCGTTGGCCTGATCCAACATGGCTTCTCTTATGTTCTTAAGGTGGGGTGGCTCTGTATGGCAGAGGAGGTATACAGCCCAGTAAGATTGAGAAGGTAAAAGAATTAGATTCCCTTCTAGAAATGCTTTGGGTCGAAATAGTGGGCCCAAAAGGAAGTTTAACTCTGGGAGTTGGTTATCGCCCACAGGATCAAAAAATAGAGGATGATTACAGTTAGAATTAAAGATAGCAGCTAAATGTAAAAACTGTGTCGTAATAGGTGATTTTAACTACCTGCAGATTGATTGGGTCAACGTGTTCTGGTCAGGAGAAAGAGATTGAGTTTCTAGACACTCTCAATGATCGTGCTATGGTCACAGAACCAACCAGAGGTGGGGCGATCCTGGACTTAGTCCTAAGTAATGCCCAAGACTTGGTGAGAGATGTAAAAGTGATTGCACTGTTTGGGAGCAGTGACCATAACAGGTTGCCACTTTCTGGAAAGTCAGGGAAATGGAAACTGGTGAGGGGAAAGTCAGGGAAATTACAATTAAGATATATTCAAACAATGGATACAGAATACAAATAAAACTTTAATGATGCCTTTTCCCAGCTCCACCTTTTTCTCAGCTCCACCCCCAGCAACCAACCTCATGTGTTTCTTGAGCTCTGTCCCTGCATGATTTTCTGCCGGTAGCATTTGCAAAGCAAGGTTAGTTTAAATGTTTAGCAGTATACAAACTGTAAACATCTAACTGTTTCCATCCCTACCTGCTAGTACTGCATTTAATTTACATATAAAGATAAGTATGTTTTTGGGTCATGCTTGTGGATGGAATGGATGTTTTGTCTCCTGCTAAACCCAGCACAGAGTTGCAAATGAGTTTTGTCACTGTTGGATTTCACAGACAACTAGCACTTTCTACTCTGCCGCATGCAAAATAAATTTTGTGAATGTGATTGCTTGTTCCTTTTGGAGTTTACAGATCTTTCCTGACTTATCCCATGCATAAAGGTTGCAAATGAGAGTTGTCTGCTTCTCTAAATTGCAGAAACTCCACCTCCTTTCTTGCTGCCGATCTGCTCATTATAGATGAACTGAAAGTGAAACTTCCCCAGCTTTTGAAAGTTCCTACTTGTTAGCATTCAGAGTTTACTTGAATTGAAGTTTGTATCCTGGTGTAATTTTTGGTGCAGTTGCAAAACAAATGTTGCTGCAGTTAATGTTGAAAGAAGCTGATATTAAATCTCTTACTTTGACAAATGTTGCAGTTGAGACTTTTATAGTTGTAGAGTAGAACATTTCATCAATGCAACAAGACCTATTCATTTTTTAACTTGTGGTTATATTGTAATGGTGGTCAGGGAAATTGACAAATGTTGGTCAAGAAAAGTCAGAGAAATGAAAAATATTTTTTTAGTAGCAACCCTGAATAATGTTGCTGATTTCACCATTTGTATAAATGTATAAATAAGGAGTTGCCCAAAAAGACCCAACACAGCTACTTTTAACTTTAAAAGAGGTAAATTCCCCGAGATGAGGAGGCATGTAGAGGAAATTGAAAGGAAAGGTAAATAGGGCCAAAACCCTTGGGGAAGCTTGGAGGCTAATTTAAAACTACAGTCCTAGAAGCTCAGATAAAATATATACCACAAGTCAGGAAAGGCACAAATAAGTCTTTTAAAAAGCCTGCATGGTTAGCAAACAAAGTAATGGAAGCTGTAAAAGGTAAGAAGGATTCCTTTCAGTGGTGGAAAGTTAGTACAAGTGAGGTTAATAAAAGGGAACACAGGCTGTGGCAAATAAAATGCAAGACTTTGATCAGGCATGCAAAAAGGGAATACAAGGAGCATATTGCAAAAAACATAAAGACCAACAATAAAAATTTCTTAAAATGCATTAGAAGTAGGAAACCAGCCAGGGGGGCAGTGGGGCCCTTGGATGACCAAGAGGTAAAAGGATTACTGAAGGAGGATAAGGAAATGGCTGAGAAGCTGAATGCATTTTTTGCCTCTGTCTCACTGTGGAAGATGAGAAGTGTATGCCCACTCCAGAACCGCTGCTTTTGGGAGGGTGTTGAAAGATCTGAGTCAGATTCAGGTGATGAGAGAGGAAGTCCTATGACTGATAGGGCGTTTTCGCACTCACCTTCAGCCGGCGCGACCCCCCTCTTCACCGAAACCGCCAAAAAGCAGTTTGGCGTTTGCGCCGCAAAAGCGCCGGGAGTTTCCGGCTCTTCCGGCTGCTCCGTGGCGTTTAGTGCGAAATCCGTGCAGATCCTGCGCAGTGAAGAGGGGGGTCGAGCCGGCTGAAGGTGAGTGCGAAAACGCCCATAGTTTCAAAACTGATAAGTCGCCAGGCCCAGATGGCATACATCCAAGAGTTCTGAAAGAAAAAGGCAAACTTGTGGATCTCCTGACAAAAATATGTAATCTTTCATTGAAATCTGCCTCCTTTCCTGAGAATTGGAAGGTAGCAAATGTCACCTCCATCTTTAAAAATGGTTCCAGAGGAGATCCAGGAAATTACAGGCCAGTCAATCTAACTTCAATACTGGGAAAGTTGGTGGAAACCGTTATCAAAGAGAGAATTAGTATGCATATTGATGAACAGTTTAACCTTCAATGGAATCAAGCCAGCATTCAATTCTACAGATGTCTTAGTACACAATCAACGTGGCCTCCTATATGGGTTGTATCTCTCCAGCTGTGGCCAGCAACATTTCTACACATTTAATATAATGTATAATGCTTTTAATATCTCTGGCTCTACCCATATACTAAGGAATCGGTACATACTTAAACACGTTTCAGGTTGCGAACAGACGCTTAGGATAGGCTTTTGTAGGACAAGAAATTTGAGGGACATGCTTGTTGGCGTGGACATTTTACAAGGAGCAGGTCGGCCCAATCTGATCACGGGGCAGAGGAGATGGGGGCATTGTTCCGTGTGTGCCCAAGTGTAGCATGCGAATAATATTGCATTACCCAGTGTTAATTTTAACCTAGAAATAAAGGAGCTATTTACCTGCGCAACAAAAGGCTGCATTTACATCTTAATATGCAGGTGTGATTTAGCCTACATAGGCATGTCAACTAGATCTGTTCGCATTAGAATCATCTAGCACAAATCCACCTCTTTAATTAAATGAAACGTACAGTGGAGGATTTTAAATTTGCAGGCCTTGGAGATGGTCAAGCAGCATAAATATAACAGAATTAACGCACAGAAGATGCTTCTACGTAGAATCCTTTTACATACATTGTTTAGGGGCCTTAACACCTAAGGGCTCAAAACAACAAATTGATTGCACTTGCTTTCTGTAATGGGTAGGATTGCTTTAAGAAATGCAATACTATGTAGGAATGTTACTGACCACAGCTGGAGAGATAGGTCACATTGATTGTGTACTAAGACATCTATAGAATTAAATGACGGTTGCCGGGTCTGCCTTTTTCTGTCTATGGCAGATCAGGCAACTAGCACCATATCTATCCCCCCCCAAGACTTAGCTACAGTGATCCATGCAATGGTCACTTCCAGGCTGGACTACTATAACTCGCTCTATGTTTATCCAAAAACTGATCCAGAAACTGCAGCAGGTGCAGAGAGCGGCAGCTCGCCTGCTGACTGCATCACCTGTACGGGTGAGCATACGGCCAACGCTCCGCAGTCTGCACTGGCTGCCTATAGAGTACTGGGTCCATTTCAGGGTCTTAGTTTTGACTTTTAAAGCCTTGCGCAGCCTGGGACCAACATACCTGCTCCCCCGTATATGCCCCGGAGGTCACTTCGTTTGGCCTCCCAAGATCTTTTGACTGTTCCCGGCCCAAGAGATGCCCATCTTGCCTCTACCAGGGCCAGGGCTTTTTCGGTCCTGGCCCCGACCTGGTGGAATCAGCTCCCTATGGAGATCCGGGCCCTACCTGGCTTGTTAGCCTTTTGTAGGGCCTGTAAAAGGGAGCTGTTCCGCCAGGTCTTTGGATGAGGCAGTGGGGGCCCGTTTATCAGATCGGTTGGCCTCCCCAGCTGTACCATCATGTCGTACCATCATCGGTGCTGAAAAAAATTATGCTATATTAATTGCTATTTCATCATTATTCGGACTGTTTGTTACTGACGGGGCTCAGTGGGTTATGCAACATCGTAATATATGGTATGTAAAGTGCTGACTAGATTCTGAGCTCAATGCTGTAACGGATTTTGTGATGATGTCAACTGCTTTTGATTGTGTTATTATTGCATATTTGATGCACTCTGCCCTGAGTCCCCATGGGAGAATGGGCAGAATAGAATAATGATAATAATAATAAAATCTGCCACCCAGATTTACTTGATTGAAGGTTCACCTGTTGAAATAATTATTAAATATGATAATTATTAAATATATACATGATTGTATGTAACTAACATGTAATAATGTATTAATTTTGTTATAGCCCACACCACTGTGGAAGACTGAAATAATTGAAATAAAGCAAATAAAACCTGGGGTCTTGGTATGGACTTTTGGGCTGAGACATACTGCAGCGTGGGACTCATTATTAATTTATTGCCTAATGTTGGGTCTCCTTGTTTCTGATTGTTATAACAGTCACTCCAGTAATTGTTTGTTTGTATAGTGTTCCTTCATCTGCACCAGGCTCAGCAATTGGCCCCTTTTCTATCATGCCCTGACCTAGCTAGTGTAATTCATGCAATGGTCACCTCCAGACTAGACTACTATAACTTGCTTTGCATTTGCCTGCCTTTGAGATTGACCCAGAAGCTTCTATCGGTCTAGAATTCAATGGTGCAGGTCCTGATGGGAACATAACGGACACCACATACACATCCAGCACTGCACCACTGGCTCCCAGTGAAGTACCAAGTCAAGGTTTTGGTATAAGGCCTAAGTGGTCAGGGACCCACACATCTTTTTCATTATGCCCCCAGGAGGGTGTTGTGTTCCTTAGACAGCAATTTTCATCCAGCTGTCCTCGGGTAGGGCTAGGGCTTTTTCGGTCCTGGCCCTAACCTGGTGGAACTCTGCCAAATTCCATTGGGGCCCTGCAGGACCTTATGCAATTCCACAGAGACTGCTAGGCGGAGGTGTCCCACCAGGTTTTTGGTCTCCATTTTGGCTGGCACCATCTAAGTTGTGGAGTCTTGTGAGCCAACATTCTGCTTCATGAGCTACTTGCATGAAAGTGGTGAATGAGCCATTTGGCTACTGCATCATTTAGCTTGCTCTGGCGCCCTCCTTCCTGAGCTAAGACAAAAATGTGTGAGCTGGAGGCTAAATAATTTAGCATATACAATGGTACCATTCAGCATATTTATGCAGTTTAGAAGTTAGACACTGGAAACACAGAATTCTTCAATAATTTATTATCAAACATAGTGCCTTGTTTCCAAAATTATTCCAAATATATTTTATATATTTTATAATATGCTGTGTATACGTGATGTATATGCAACCCTACACATGGAAATTAACCATTATCTTGTGCTGTAGATAACGTTGTGATCCACCCTGAGCCCGCTTGCAGGAAAGGGTGGAATAGAAGCCAAAAATAAATAAAATAAAGTAGATTGTGTTACCATGGTACACAATTGAATGAATAAAATCTTGGCTTAAAGAGCCTTGCATTAATTTCAAAAGAAAATAAAAAGTCTTAAGAGTGCTTTTCATTATCCCACAGCTTTTCTAAATTGTCCATCAGCAAAACTGGTGGGGGAAGGGAGGGGAGTGGACAGTCCTGGGCCTTCTACAGGCCATCCCTTCTAATCACATTAATACACCTGAAGCTGCCTTCTACTGACTCAGACCCTCAGTCCATCAAGATATCAGTATTGTCTATCCTGACAGCTGCTCTCCGGGGTGTGGAGACTGATGTATTCTTAATTGTGGGAAGGGACTTGATCAGTTTTAAAAAAAAGGGTAAAAGGTAGTCCCGTGTGCAAGCAGCAGTCGTTTCTGACTCTGGGGTGACGTTGCTTTCACAATGTTTTTTTTTCCCCCCACCTATTCGTCATTTATTGAGATTAGTATATATAACAAATCCATAGTAATAATAAGTATTTAACAATTAAACAAACAAAAATTACGTAGTTCACAATTATCCACTCATCCAGCACCCTGTGACCCGTCACCCTTGTTGCCCATACTTATCTATCACTGCCTATTGTATGCCTAATACTTGATATAGCTCTCTGGACCACCTTGGCCCCCACAGCCTAGAGGGAACTATGTTCAAGATCACATCCCGGACCCTGTAAATTATTGACAGCCGCCAAAAATGGTGCCCAAATGTCCTCGAATTGTTGTTGTTGCATCATTCGTCGGCAGACCAGCCTTTCATCCACCGCCAATCGCAGCATGTCCTCTAACCATTGCGCTACGGTTCCTGAAAAATCCGTTCTCCACATCTGCATGATTATCCTCTTTGCCGTCGTCAGTGCCCGAAATCCCCAATATCGCTGTGGGTGAGACAACACCCATGCTGACGGGAAGTAGTTTAAAAGAACTTGCATGGCTGTGAATCTGTGCTGACCTCCCAATACGCGGTTTATCCACCTGAGTATATCGCCCCAGAAATCAAGCAGCACCGGGCATGACGAAATCATGTGGCTTAGCCCCGCTTCACCTCCCTGGCAACGCCAACATGCTGGTGAAGTCAAAAGGTTAAATTTGTGTAGTCGAACAGGTGTCCAGTAAATACGGAAATGAATTTTTTGCTGAATTAATATCAAGCGTTGATCTTTAGAAACTTTTCGGATCGCCCTTTGCTTTCACAATGTTTTCATGGCAGACTTTTTACGGAGTGGTTTGCCATTGCCTTCCCCAGTCATCTACACTTTCCCCCCAGCAAGCTGGGTACTCCTTTTACCGACCTCGGAAGGATGGAAGGCTGAGTCAACCTCGAGTTGGCTACCTGAACCCAGCTTCCGCCGGGATCGAACTCAGGTCGTGAGCAGAGCTTAGGACTGCAGTACTGCGGCTTTAACACTCTGCACCATGGGGCTCTTCTTGATCAGTTACTCTCAATCAGTTACTGTCAGCTTTCCACACAGAATCTCAATCAGTTACCAACTTTGTCATATTTATTTCCTCCTTTGGTTTTCCCCCAGAACTGAAGCCAAACAACATAAACTAAGCTTATTATTCCTGTTTGAGCCCTAAACATCTTCATTATGCTGAGTGCTAATGCACTGCTCACCCTCCACCTATAAGTATAGGCTGGTAATTTCCAATTTTGTTTCTGTCTTGACTTTAATTGGCCCTTCCTGGCAACTCAATACTCCCCCTACACACACATACATTTTCTCTCTTCCTATATGCAGTGGTTGAGGAGATTTGGTTTCACTAGATGAAGAAGTGTGATTACACACAAAAGCTTAGATCTTGAATAAAACTGGGCTGGTCTTAAAGGTGCCACTGAATTCAAACTTTGTTCTACTGCTCCACACCAACACGGTTGCCCACCTGGATCTATCTACATGAAAAACCAGCGAGTACATAATTGAGCACAAACCCTTTCTTAGGACAAATGTCTTTTTGCCTTAATTGTGGGTCAGGTAACACTGATTGGGAAGACAGGAGAATGGTGCCAGGGTCAGAATGCCCTCAGGATAGTCTTAGGCCCCCACTCTTTATGGGTTGGAATATCTGGCCCCTTGAACTGAGGGTGAGAGGCCAGTGGAGGGGGGAGGAGGGTGATGTCAGAAGCTCACCGCTTGCGCTCCTGACAGGTCCTGGGCTAGTTCTGACTCATGGGCTTCAGTGGCTGTTTATCTTGCCATGATTAATAGGCTCGTTTGGTTCCTGTTTTAGTTCTGTTAAGATCACAACTGCAGGAAAATTGCAGTGATGTTTTATGCTCCCTCCCGTCCTTTCTTATATACAAGAAACATATGAACTTAAGTAACTTTTTCATTTGTGTTTCTGCGGCAACATTTGAAATAAAACTCTTAATTTGCAGCCGCAGTTCTCAACACCTGTTACAGACAGACAAGAGCAGGTCTATTCACAGTGGCACACCCCAGAATGATGAGCTGCCTTCCGCAGGGGTTGTAGATACATGTTGAACAGTACTTAGGTGATACCTCTCACCTCTTCGAAGCCACCACCTCAAGGAAGAGGCAAGACTGTGCCCTCCCAAGGGAAAATAAAGCTGACATAGATAGGAAGCTGGTGACATTCAAAATGACAATGTCATGGATGCAGCAAAAGCACAAAGAAAGCCCAAAAGTGGTAACAGTTGTCAAACTTAACAGATATGAGGAAAACAGAATGAACAGGAAGCTTTGGATAAGAAAAAGGTGGACCAATAAATAAAGAATTTCAGTGCTTGTGGTCAGCAGAAACTGGATATATTTTTTAAAATATTCGAATAGTTGGAAATTATGTTCTCGCTAGGAATGGGCATGAACCAAGAAAATGGAGGTTCATGGGGCACCTCCCCCATTTTGCAAATCAGTCTGTGGTTAATGATGTTGCGATGCTTGCAAAAGTCATTTAAAGGATTCCCTTTAAATGGCTTTTGCCAGCCATCACCGCAGCGTGACTCACAGGTGAACTGAAAGAGATTGAAATGCTTTCGCAGTTTATTCACTGAGTCACTTGCTGTGGTGGCAGATTTAAATCCATTCTCAGTTCTCTTGGAAGCAAGGAGGGCATGAAACTGAAGGATTAAATGAATGCCAGCCATTTAAATTTAACAGCTGGCAGGCAGACCCACAAGGGTATTATGTTTAAATGTCCAGCAGCCATTTAAACTGTCAGTTTTGTCCCCCCTGACCCAACTTCCAAGCATGGGGGAGCAAAACCAGCCCTGAAATGACTGCCAGCCACTTAAATTTAGCAGCCTGCATGGTTGATCTGAAATTGACTAGACAGTCGCTGCAGTGGGAAGAAGTAACTTTGTTCTGTCTGATTGAATGGCTTAAGGCATTCGAACACTGAAGGATCCACTGCCACTCTGTCGATTGCTTGGATTCAGCTTGAATTTACAGGGGACTTTTGAGAATTTGCTGCACCCATTTGGAGCCCTGTTATGATTTTGTTTTATCTTATGGAAACAACTTTATATTGTGATAATACCTATTGCTTGTTGCAGTGAGTTGTACATATATAGGATTTTGTGTATTGAACTTAAAAATTACATTTCCATTGTATTTTTTTTCTTAGTTAACTTTATTAAAAGTTTCAAACGTACAAGTTACATGATCAGATTATTAGTATATGAAAAGAAAAAGTATATAACCACCTATCAAAGTCAAAAGAAGGCTGAGTCAGTCCACTCTATTACACAAAAAGAAAGAAAAAAATACTCTGTAAATAGCATTAATTGCATCTAACAAACTGCTATATTCCTCTTTGCTTGCTAAATATTCCATAAAAGAAAACCAGTCAGTCATGAAATTAGATTCATAATGGTCTGTATCATTATGTGTTAAAAGAATCTGGTATTTTGTCTAAGGCAGTGCTTCCCATTTGCAGGGCTGTGACCCAGTACCGGGCCACGGAAGCCTCACTACCAGGTCACAAGAAAAGCCAAAGCTAGCCCGCCCCCAGCAAAGCATGACATCTGCTCTGCTTCATTCCTTCCCTCGTCTCTCTATTGTGCAGAGAAAAGCTAGCCTTGAAGACTGACACAGGCTGCAAAGCCTGAGTTCCGTTTGGCTTCTTTCCTTCCCCCGTCTCTGCGTTGTGCAGATTGGAGCTGGGCTGCCTCTCCTTCCTTCCCACCCCCCCACTCCCAGTGTTTGAGAGAAAGGCTGGAGTCCACTGGCACTTTAGACTCATGAAGTGTTCTTCAAGATATGAGCTTTCATGTACCTTGCAGTATGTTCTTTTGGGGAGATTTCCCCAGGAGGCCTGAGCAGCAAAGAAGGGGGGGATTTTTTTTTCAGTCGGGAGGGGCGGGGAGTGGGCATTCCAGTAGCTATTCTTTTTACCAAATGACCCCTGGGCAGAATTGCTGCTGGCTGGGGTCATCTAATGGTGAGTAAGGCTTTTTTTCTTTGCCCCCCCCTTCTTTCTTTCTTTCTTTCCCTGCAAGTGATGCTCTGTCTGTATTCTTGGTGCTGGGGAGGGAAAGCAACAGTGGGAGGGCTTCTAGTGCCCTGGCCCCACTGGTGCACATTCTGGTGCTTTCTGGGCATTGTATGAGAGACCTTAGGACTAGATGGTCCAATGGCCTGATCCAACATGGCTTCTCTTATATTCTTTCTTTCCATGTCTTTCTTTTCCTTTCCTTCCAATCTTCTTCGTAGTGTCTGTGCATCACACCGATGGGAGAGGCGCCGGCGCTGACCCTGATTGGTAAACTTCAAAGCTGCGGATTTCCGCGCCTCCGTCCCAGCGCGCATGCGCAGACCCCCCCCCCACTGCGCATGCGCGCCAGGACGGGAGCGGACATCCCGCCAGTTCTCTTCTGACTGCCACGCTGATCGGTTGATCTTTTCGCCACGGTCGGTGAACTTCGTTGGACTTTGTCTAAAATTGTTAGAATAGTTAGTGTTAGTTGTTAGTGTAGTTTAGTTTAGTTAGTTAGCGGTTAGTACTGTTTGTCCGGAGCGTGGGGTGAGTTTCCCGCCCTTCGGGGCTCCCCCCCGTTCTCTTGGGCTTCCACCCCTTTTTCCTAACCCTTGCATAGAAAAGCGGTGGGGTTTCTTCAGTCGCTGCTCGAGGTGCGGAAGCAAAACCGCGCCGCCGGACGGCCACTCTTTGTGCTTGCTGTGCCTGGGAGAGCAGCACAAGCCAGACTCTTGCGTCCATTGCGCCAAGTTCTCAAAGCAGACAAAAAAGAACAGGGTGGCGCGGCTGGCGGCAGTGCTCATGGAGAAAGCACTTTCACCACGTGCGCTCTCCACCGATCAAGAGCAACCTTCGGCTGAACTGTCGACACCGAAATTGGTCGACGCCGAAAAAGGTCCCTCCGACGCCGATCGCCCCCGCAAGTGCTCGGGCTCGGCAGCTGCATCGGAGTCCTCGGTGCCTGCAAAGAAGCACAAGGAGGATAAGGGGTCGCATGCTGAGAAGGCGAAGAAGCAGAAGAAGGCCGATAAGCCGAAGCACAAATCCGCTTCACAATCCTCTCCTGCATCGCTCTCTGAGCCTTCAATGCCAGTCGTCCCGCCATTGAAGCTCTTCGCCTCACCCATTCAACGATTGAGCCCGCCGCCGCTTACCTTGATGTCGGCTCAGCTGGTCATCTCCGACTCTGACTCCGAGATCAATTCAGCCCAACGCATCGGTATCGACAGAAGCCCATCGGGCCAGCTTACGCCAGGGCAGGGGACCCCTCATTCCTGTAGTCCTGTTCGGGATCGACGTCGGGACTCGCACCGGGATCGGTCGTCGAGCAGCCGCTCTCCTCGCAACCAGAAGAGGGATCCTTCTCCTCATCGGCCAGTGTTGCAGATTCCTTGGGATCAGCAGCAATGGCAGTAGCTCTACGGTGCCTACCCGATGCAGCCCCCGTTTCCTTGGTTGCCACCGCAGCAGATGGACTGGGATCAGGCTTCAGAGACTTCCTATCGGTCCTGGATGTCTTGCAGAACCCCTCGACATGCGCCTTCCGCTACGCTATCGAAACCGCCCGAGGTCGAGCATCAGGATCGTCGGGAGCCAGAGCAGCACGCCTCCCCGGAGAAGTCGAAGACGACACCGATGGTTCGGACGTCACCGCCTCGGCGTCAGCCTTCTGAGCAGTCGGAATCCCCTGAAGCATCCCCTAGGTCCTTGAGGGAGTCGTCGTCGGAAGAGCAAGGGGCTTCCTCTACTCGTGAACCATCTCCACCATCAAAGACCACAGAGGATCATCCTATCTCCCCGTCTGAAGACCTTAAGTCTTATGGGGACCTGATTAAAAGGATGGCGCAGGCGCTGTCTTTACCAACAGTCCAGCCTCAAACTGTGGTCACGGACAATGTCTTTGATATCGTCCAAAGAGACATCTCGACGGCGGTTGCCCTGCCCATCACCAATGTGATGCTTCACACGGCAAAGTCGTCCTGGGACAAGCCTGCATCCACGCCGGTGTCATCGCGCCGGCTGAACCACATGTATCGTCTGCAGGAGAACACAGCAGAGTTCCTATACATGCACCCTAAGCCTAACTCAGTTGTGGTATCGTCCTCGTCCAAGGCGAAGACGCATTCGACTCCTCCTGATAAGGAAGGCCGGAAGCTGGATGCTATGGGGCGGCGATTGTACTCTACTGGGTCGCTTGGGGTGAAAATCGCAAACTACTCTGTGTGCATGGGCAGGTATCAATATGCCCTGTGGGATCAGATCTCGCCCATCCTGAATACTCTGCCGGAACAGAGTAAATCGATTCTGAGGAAGTTGCAAAAGGAGGGGATGGCTCCTGCGAAGCAGCAGCTGAATTCCGCAAAGGATTCAGGTGATGCTTGTGCCAAGAGTCTTACTTCGGCCATATCTTTGCGCAGGCACTCCTGGCTACGCTCCACTGCCCTGCAACTTGATACGCAGGTGTATATTGAAGACCTCCCGTTCGATGGCACGGGTCTGTTTAGTGCGACCAGACTCGGTCCTTCAGGAGATGGACAAGAGTATAAAGACGTCCAGAAACCTGGGGGTCTCCACCTCTCACCCTCAGCCGAAGCGGCAGTGGCCGCGACAGTGGCAGAAGAAACCTTATGCCAAGTCTCCTGAGTGGCAGTGGCTCCCGAAGTCAGCAACCACCTTTTCAAGGCCACAGTATCAGCCCAAGCAGAAGTACTCACCGTCCTCTGCTCAAGCTTCAAGGCAGAAGGGTGCCAAGCAGCATGAACAGGGCCTTTGACTCCCCACCTCCTACTCGTCCCCATGGGGACATGGACTCTATCCACCTATCCCGTTTCCTTCCAGCCTGGTCCCGTATCACCTCAGACCAGTGGGTTTTATCTGTAATTCAATGGGGGTATGAGATAGAGTTCTTCCAACATCCCCCTACCCCGACGTTCGCCTACACTTCACCCTCCCCACCTCTTCAGGAAGAGGTTCAGTCCCTCCTCCTCAAGCAGGCCATCGAGGAGGTCCCGAAGGATCAACGCGGCCGTGGGTTCTACTCCCACTACTTTGCTGTTCTGAAGAAGGATGGAGGCCTGCGCCCGATTATGGACCTTCGGGGTCTCAACGAGTTCATTCGCTACAACAAATTTCGGATGACCTCCCTACCTTGCATTCTCCTGCTGCTGGATCACGGGGAATGGATGGCCACTCTAGAACTGAAAGATGCTTACTTTCATGTTTCCATTCATCCCCGGCACTGGAAGTTCCTGCGCTTTGCGATCGGCAACGCCCACTTCCAGTACAGAGCCTTGCCCTTTGGTCTGTCTACGGCCTCGAGAGTGTTTACGAAAACGATGGTCGTCATTGCCGTCCACCTAAGGCTCCAAGAGATCTCCCTATTCCCGTACATAGACAACTGGCTGATAGTGGCGGGGTCAAGGAAGGCTCTGCTTCATCACTCTCGCTCTGTTGTCAGACCTGGGGCTTCAGGTCAATTGGAAGAAGTCGCACCTCCAGCCGTCGCAGAGAGTGCAGTTCATCGGCACGGTGCTGGACACCGTAGCGTGCAAGGCATTTCTTCCCGTGGATCGAGCGGAGGCCATTGTCCAAGCAGTTCGCTCCCTACATCGCAATCCGTCGGTTCCTGCTCGCCAGATTCAGCGCCTGCTGAGGCTCATGGCAGCCACCACTTCGGTCATGACGAATGCAAGGCTTCGCATGCGGCCACTCCAGCTGTGGTTCCTCAAGGAGTTCCGCTGCAACTTCGACTCCCCGAATCGGTTCCTGACTGTCCCTTCAGAGGTGTTGGCGGATCTCGAATGGGGGGGCAAGAACGCAACTTGAAGGAAGGGGCGCCCTTCCACAGACCACAGCCGTCCGTGACGATCACGACAGATGCGTCCCTTTGGGGATGGGGCGTGCATGCGATGGGCCTGTGCGTCGGGGACCGGTGGCCGGCCCATCAGGCTCTTCAGCACATCAATTACCTGGAGCTGTTGGCCATCTTTCACGCTGTCCGGTCGTTCCGGACGCTTATCAAGGGACGGGCGGTGGCAGCCCTCACGGACAATACAACGGCCTTGGCCTACATAAATCGTCAAGGGGGCACGGTGTCCCGCAGACTCTGCCGGCTGGCAATGACAATATGGGAAGCGTGTATAGCCCTAGGGATATCGCTGCTTGCAACTCACCTCCCCGGTGTTCAGAACACCCGGGCAGACTTTCTCAGCAGCGGGGGAGCGTCGCTCTACGAATGGGAGCTCAATTGGAAGTTCCTAGAACCTGTGTTTCGCCTGTGGGGAGCGCCCACGCTGGACGTTTTCGCTACTCGAGACAACAGAAAACGTGAGTTGTTCTGCACCAGGGGCGGTGTGGATCCAATGTCCCTCGGGGACGGTCTCCTGGTCCCATGGACTCACCATGAGGTGTATCTCTTTCCCCCCTTGCCACTGATCACCAGGGTGGTGCAAAAGCTCCTGAGAGAGAAGCCAGTGGGCATCTTGGTGACGCCATGGTGGCCGAGGCAGCAATGGTTCCCGATGGTCCTGCGTCTTGCTCACGGGACGTTCCACCACTTCCCGCAGGTTCCGGATCTGCTGCTGTCGCACCAGGGGCGAGTTGTGCACCACGATGTGCCCCACCTGAAGTTAATGGCATGGCATCTGGACGCTCGCAGTTATCAGAGAGAGCTCGGTTCGTAATTCTGAGCAGTAGAAAGCCTTCGACACAACGCTCGTATGCCTACAAGTGGTCGAAGTTCGTTCAGTTCTCTACGAGCGAAGGGCTGGAGCCGCGGATGGCGGGCCTCTCTGCAGTCTGATTTCTTGCTGTCCCTGCTGGACCGTGGTCTGGCGGCTTCCTCGGTGAGGGTGTACCTGGCGGCCATCTCAAGTGAGCATGTGCAAATTGACGCTCATTCGGTCTTCGCCCATTCGGAGACTAAGAGGTTCCTCAAGGGCGTCGCTTGTCTGTATCCATCGGTGTGGGTGCCCGTGCCTTCTTGGGACTAGCCCTTGGTACTCAAGGCTCTTGTGGGCAATCCGTTTGAGCCTATGGCTACCTGTTCGCACCAGCTGTTGGCGTGGAAGACAGCGTTCCTGGTTGCGGTCACGTCGGCGAGGCGAGTGGACGAACTGACGGCGCTGAGGCGTGACAAGCCCTACCTTTGTTTCTTCTCTGAAGGAGTGGTGCTCTGCCCTGACATCACGTTCCTGCCCAAGGTGGTCTCCGCATTTCACTTGAATGCCGAGATCAATGTACCTGTGTTCTTCCCGAACCCTTCGACGAAGGTCGAACGGCGACTGCACGCCCTCGATGTGAAACGAGCATTGGCGTTCTACTTACACCGTATGAAGTCCTTCAGACTGGATTCCCAGCTCTTTGTCTCCTATGCGGCTCCCTGTTTGGGTCGGAGGATTTCTTCCCAGAGGTTGTCTAAATGGATTACTGGCACTATTAGGCTGTGCTATCTTCTCCGTAAGACGCCGCTCCCCGGGCCAGTGCGGGCCCACTCTACACGAGCTGTGGCAACCTCGGCAGCATTCATGAAAGGTGTTCCACTGAAGGACATTTGCAAGGCTGCCACCTGGGCGTAGGCGCACATCTTTGTGTCACATTATGCGCTGGACATGAGGCGGCGTCAGGACTCGGCGGTGGGCGTGCTGTACTACAGGCTGTCTCTTGTTGATGGACCGTTGCTCCCTCCTCCAGGTATGTCCTTTGCTTGCTAGTCTCCCATGGGTGTGATGCACAGAGACCACGAAGAAGATAAACAGGTTTCCTACCTGTAACTGATGATCTTCGAGTGGTCATCTGTGCAGTCACACTACCTGCCCTCCTTCCCCTCCGCTGCCGGTCCATCGTGTGTGGGCTAACGCAGTGGTCAGAAGGAACTGGCAGGATGTCCGCTCCCGTCCTGGCGAGCATGCGCAGTGTGTGTGTGGGGGTCTGCACATGCGCGCTGGGACGGAGGCGCGGAAATCCGCAGCTTTGAAGTTTACCAATCAGGGTCAGCGCCGGCGCCTCTCCCATTGGTGTGACTGCACAGATGACCACTCGAAGATCATCAGTTACAGGTAGGAAACCTGTTTTTTCTTTCTTTCCTTCCATTTCTTTGTTTCTTTCTTTCTTTCTTTCTTTCTTTCTTTCTTTCTTTCTTTCTTTCTTTCTTTCTTTCTTTCTTTCTTTCTTTCTTTCTTTCTCTGTCTCTCTCTTTCTCTCTCTCCTTCTCTCTCTCTCTTTCTTTCTCTCTTTCTTTCTCTCTTTCTCTCTCTCTTTCTCCCTCCTTCCTTCCTTCCTTCCTTCCTTCCTTCCTTCCTTCCTTCCTTCCTTCCTTCCTTCCTTCCTTCCTTCCTTCCTTCCTTCCTTTTTTACTGGATGAAACTTTTCTGTTCATCATACTGTTTTTGCAGACATAGGAGCTCTACCAATGAAAAGTTGGCACCCCCAGTCGTAGCCGGCTGGCCTTTATGAGATTTCTGTGTGAGTGAGTGAGAGTGAGAGATGTGGGGCAGAAAGAGATTATTGGAGATTACTGCTGTGTCTCTCAACAGCACTGGAAGTGATGGTACTATGAACCTGGCACCATTTTACTGGTCCTGCTTTTAACAGCTGTCTGACACCAAAATTAAACTCCTCCTGTAGATATTAAAAAGGATGAAAGAAGTTTACTGGCTAAATATCTGTGCAACAGGTTGCTTTTAAAGGCATGGGAAACACAACCAGTAAAAAGCTGTGAGGGGGTGAAAAAACATGTGGACAAAGGAGACCCAATAGATGTTGTTTACCTTGACTTCCAGAAAGCTTTTGATAAAGTTCCTCATCAAAGGCTCCTTAGAAAGCTTGAGAGTCATGGAATAAAAGGACAGGTCCTCTTGTGGATCAAAAACTGGCTGAGTAATAGAAAGCAGAGAGTGAGTATAAATGGGCAGTCTTCGCAATGGAGGACGGTAAGCAGTGGGGTGCCGCAGGGCTCGGTGCTGGGTCCCATGCTCTTTAACTTGTTCATAAATGATTTGGAGTTGGGAGTGAGCAGTGAAGTGGCCAAGTTTGCGGATGACACTAAATTGTTCAGGGTGGTGAGAACCAGAGGGGCTTGTGAGGAGCTCCAAAGGGATCTGTTGAGGCTGGGTGAGTGGGCGTCAACGTGGCAGGTGCGGTTCAATGTGGCCAAGTGCAAAGTAATGCACATTGGGACCAAGAATCCCAGCTACAAATACAAGTCGATGGGGTGTGAAATGGCAGGACTGACCAAGAGAGAGATCTTGGGGTCATGGTAGATAACTCACTAAAAATGTCAAGACAGTGTGCGTTTGCAATAAAAAAGGCCAACGCCATGCTGGGAATTATTAGGAAGGGAATTGAAAACAAATCAGCCAGTATCATAATGCCCCTGTATAAATCGATGGTGCGGTCTCATTTGGAGTACTGTGTGCAGTTTTGGTCGCCGCACCTCAAAAAGGATATTATAGCATTGGAGAAAGTCCAGAAAAGGGCAACTAGAATGATTAAAAGGCTGGAACACCTTCCCTATGAAGAAAGGTTGAAACTCTTTAGACTCTTTAGCTTGGAGAAACGTCGACTGAGGGGTGACATGATAGAGGTTTACAAGATAATGCATGGGATGGAGAAAGTAGAGAAAGAAGTACTTTTCTCCCTTTCTCACTATACAAGAACTCGTGGGCATTCGATGAAATTGCTGAGCAGACAGGTTAAAACGGATAAAAGGAAGTACTTCTTCACCCAAAGGGTGATTAACATGTGGAATTCACTGCCACAAGAGGTGGTGGCGGCCACAAGTATAGCCACCTTCAAGAGGGGTTTAGATAAAAATATGGAGCACAGGTCCATCAGTGGCTATTAGCCACAGTGTGTGTGTATATATAATTTTTTTTTTGCCACTGTGTGACACAGAGTGTTGGACTGGATGAGCCGTTGGCCTGATCCAACATGGCTTCTCTTATGTTCTTATGAACATGGGCATTAGGAGTTCTTACAAACTGGAGAAGAACAAACAGATAGGTGCATGCAGGTGTGGGGGTAGAAAGAGAGGACCCTGGGAATGTATGAAAAAGTTGCAGACCGCCCACTTTCCACTTCCATTTTGGCTCAGCATGAGTTTCAGAGAGATTTTTCTGAAAACAAAGTTACTTCAGAAGAAGAGGCAGGTTTGGGGGAGTGCCCTGAAAGTGACATCACAAGAAAAGGTGGAGTTTTGGTTCAGTGTGCCTCAGAAGTGTCATCACTTGGCCCTTGACGTGATACCACAGGAAATGACATGATTCCTGTCTCCCAGCTCCACCTCCAAAGTCTCCTGGCTCCACCCCCAAATTGTAGTGGGCTACGAAAGAGAAATGTAAAAATAACCGGACCATGGGAAAGAAAAGTTTGGGAAACACTGGTCTAAGGTATACAACCCTTGCACTTTTTGAGGCCAATCTGAAATTGTGATAATTTTATAATCATAGAGTTGGAAGGGATCTCCAAGGTCATCTAGTCCAACCCCCTGCCCAATGGAGGAAACTCGCAAATACCTCCTCCTACATTCACAGGATTTGAAGATTTTTCAGTGTATGGCAGTCACCAATTTTGAGCAGACTTCAGAGGATGGTGGAAGACAGGAGGGCCTGACGTGATTTTGTCCATGGGGTTGCAAAGAGTCGGACTCGACTGTGCAACTGAACAACAGCAACAAATTTAGCAGCTGCGCACATATTCTCTAAAAGCACTATGTTAGTTGGACACTGTTTACAAAGATCCCACATATTTAAAAGTAAAATTTCAATTTGAAAAGCGGTATTAAGTTGTGTAATTTCATATATTTGTGTTGAGATCAATTTCAAAAGGGTGTTAACTTTAGTGCATTCCCACCAGCAGTGTAGATAACTTCCTGTCATGTTGCAAGCTTTACAACATACTGGTGATAAATTGTTATGTAGATGTTGTAATTTTAGTTGAGTAAAGTACCATCTCATAAGTTTATGCAATTGTGTTCTTATTGGGAACTCTAAACATAAAAGACATCCAGCATGCACTCCATGATTCAGGTGAGATGATATGGGGAAAGTCTTTCTGCCAGTATTTAACATAAATTGGTGAAGCTGACTCATAAGCCTGCGAAAGTATTTTGTAAATGAAAGAAATATATTTCTGACATGATGAGTGTGAGGTTTTTAAAATTTATTTATTTATTCACTTTAAATTTATATGCCGCTCACTTTGCAAGCAGACTCTGGGTGGCTAACAGTCATGATAAAACAATGTAAATATAATTATAAAAGAATAAAACATTATTTATTTATTTGATTTATATCCCACCCTCCCCACCGAAGCAGGCTCAGGGCGGCTCACAGCATAAAATCCCAATAATAATTAAAATTAATAAGTATTAAAATTACACATTCAACAGTAAAACAAGATATTCAATAGTTAAAACAGTTAAAACAGAATATTAGTTTGGTGCTATTTCAGTGGTGACGGCCTTCTTCCACTTCCGTTAACTACAGGTGTCGTGTCAATTAAATGCCATCCGGAATCTTTCAGGCCCTGCAGAACTAAGTGAGGTTCCACAAGACCCTCACTTTGTCTGGCAATTGGTTTCACCAGCATGAGGCAGCAATCGAGAAGGCCCTGTCTCTGGTTGATTTTAATCTGGCCTCCTTCAACCCAGGGATTACTAATAGATTTATTCCGTTCTGAGTACTCTCTGGGGAACATGTGGGGAGAGATGGTCCCTAAGGTATAAACAATTCAAAACTACATTATTAGGTGCTATAAAAAGGTTTCGTAATAAATTAATCTCTCAAATCCTGTTCTGGTGAAGTGCCAGAAGACTGGAGGCAGGCAAATGTTGTCCCCATCTTCAAGAAGCGAAAAAGGGATCTGTTGAGGCTGGGCAAGTGGCCCTCAACATGGCAAATGAGGTTTGATGTTGCCAAGTGCAAGGTATTGCACATTGGGGTCAAAATCCTAACTATAAATACAAGTTGATAGGGTGTGAACTGAAGGAGACTGACCAAGAGAGAGATCTTGGGGTCGTGGTAGAGAACTCACTGAAAATGTTGAGACAGTGTGCAACTGCAATTAAAAAGGCAAACACTATGTTGGGAATTTTTTTTTTTAACTTTAAATTTTGTATTAATTTTTCCAACCAAAACCAACAATTAGAATACACACTCAACAACAAACAATTACAATGATATACGTACATTATAATCATGGCATAATTATCATTTATGTTAAGTAGAGCGCCTCTAAACCCTTCTATCGTTTTCCACTGTTACACATTTCACCCATATTTATAGTACATTATCATTCAATAAATAACCTGTAATTTAAAAGAGTCTTCAATAATATGAAAAATTAATATACTTTTTTGGAATATATTTTTCAAAATCTTCTTCTAAATTTATATAATTAAAAAAAGGAAACCATTTCTCAGCAAAGTTATTCTTCTGTTGTATGTCTAATACTCTTATTTGTATAGCTAATTTATCTAGAGCTGCTACTTCCCACACTTTGGTCAACCATTGTTGTTTGTTAGGGGACACATCTCGTTTCCAATATTGGGCAATCAAGAGCTTTGCTGCCATCAACAAAAGAGTTGCTAATTCTTTCTTCAACTGAGAAAGTTTTATATTAGGCCAGTAATTTAAAAGAAAGGATTCTGGTGTAAAGGGAATGTCTCCCTCTATGATGTTGTCTACTATGGGTTTAATTTCCCCCCAAAATTTATTGATTTCCGGGCACAGCCACCAACAATGCAGAAATGACCCTTCCTGCTTGCAGTTCTTCCAGCATTCAGGAGTAGGCTTTATATGTGCTAAAAAAAGCTTTTTAGGTGTCAAATACCACCTTGAAAAAAGTTTATAGTTTTGGAGTTTTAAATTTAATAAGTGGTATAAAGTGGGGATTCCCAAATGGTCTGCCATTGTTCTAAAGTAAATAAAGTACCACAGTCTTTCTCCCAGGCCTTCTGCTGACTTGTGGTTCCAGACCAATCCTTAACATTAAGCAAGTTATAAATAGTTGATGTTAGAGTTTTAGCTTGTTTGGGGTTCTTTCTCAACAGGTTTTCAAAGATTGTTAATGGCCTATCGATTATTTCCACAATTCTGGGGTTATGTAAAATAAAGTGTAGCTGTTGATATTGGAACCATGGGATTAATATTTTATGCTGAGCTTCCAATTGTGTTTTTGTCAGCATTTGTTTATTCTTGATGATGTCTTGAAATGTGTATATACCAGCATCTTTCCAGACTCTAAAGTCCCTAGTTTCACGGCCTGGTTTAAACCATGCTTGTCCTAGGAAGCTTGCCATCGGTGAGATGGATGGTATTAGAGTTTTTTTATGTTTATCCCAGATTTTCAAAGTCAGGGATAAATATGGATTATCATCAGCAATAAAGTGTCTATTTGGTGTATTCCAGATAGCTTCCCATAAGTGGTCCCCTACTACATAGGATGCCTCAATTTTTACCCAGTCTTTGTCACAGTCTTTCACTGCGTACCACAATATATTTTTTAAATTTGCAGCTAAGTAGTAGGCCTCTAAGTTTGGCAAACTTAAACCCCCCTGTTTTGTTGGTCTCGTCATTAACTTAAACTGAAATCTTGGTCTTTTATGGGACCATAAGAATTTAGAAATGAGATTTTGTCTATCTCTAAATTCTTTGGGTGAAATATCACAAGGTAAATTATAAAATAAAAACAAATATTTAGGCAAAATAAAAGTTTTAATCATGTCAGTTTTTTCCAACAAGGTTAAATTAAGTTTATTCCATTGTTCTAAGTGTGTCTTTAACTGTGTGAAGGTCCTGTAGATTCAATGGTATTTGTATACCCAGATGTCGAATAGATTTTTGGACCCATTTGAAAGGGAAGGCATTTAATAATTCTGATTTAGAAATTGGGGACAGACAAATAGGGTATAGTTCGGATTTTGTATGGTTGATTTTAAAACCCGATACCATGCTAAATTTTTGTATATGGTGAAGTAATGAAGTAATCGATTGAAGTGGATTAGTAAGATAAAATACTGCATCGTCTGCAAACAAACTTAATTTATATTCCTATTGGGATACCACTTATTGATGCCTCATTCCGTACAGCAAAAGCCAATGGTTCTATAGAAAGAGCAAATAAAATGGGAGACAATAGGCACCCTTGCCTTGTACCCCTATGTAAATCAAAATCCTTTGATCTATAATTATTCACGTAAATTTGTGCTTTTGGATTAGCATATAGTGCTTCAATGGAGGCTAGAAATTTTGGGCCAAAGCCCATATGCTGTAATAAAGTAAGTAAATAAGGGACCTCCACCCTATCAAAGGCCTTCTCTGCATCAATGGCCAAAAGAACTGATTCCACCTTTTTTTGCTTTCCAAAAAAAATTAAATCTAATGTTTTTCGGATATTGTCTGTTAGAGTTCTTGTGGGAATGAACCCCGACTGGTCACTATGTATATAATTTGCAATGATTTTGCAATGATTTTGTTCAGTCTGTTGGCCATTAAAGCTGAGAAGATCTTGAAATCATTATTTAAAACAGATATCGGTCTAAAAGATGCAGGGTTTTGTTTGTCTTTTCCAGGTTTGGGAATTACTGTAATTCTGGCTTCTGACCATGTGGTGGGCATAACACCATTGAGCATAACTGAGTTACAGGTCTGCACCAAGGGGGCTATTAACGCAGGTTCAAATGTCTTATAAAATTCAATGGGAATACCATCCCTACCTGGGGCTTTGTTGTTTTTAATGTGTTTTAGGGTTTCCGATAATTCGACTTGTGTTATTTCCTGTTCTGCCTTAAGGGTGAAAGAGATTGAGAGTGATTGCTGCTGATTGAGAGTGATTGCTGAGGAGTGCCCTGCTCCACCTCTTTGCATTTTAAGCTGCGCCTTGCCAAAGGGGGAGAGCTAAAGGGCTCTTGGCCTGTGGCTCTTCGCCTAGGGGCTCTCTAAGGAGCAGGAACCCAGATCCCTGGCTTCCTTGTTCTCCAAATAAGGTAAGTTCCCAATAAGGTAAGTTTAGGTAAGTTGACCCGCCAGAAGGGGAGCCACTTAAACAGCATTTAAAGAGGACTGTATATTTTAATATATATATATATATATATACAATGAAGATAGAATGCCAGCAGGGGGTTGGGGGCTTTCCAGTGTTTTGCACTGAGTGTCACATGTATGACTATCTGCCCAAAGGACAGAAGTCTTGGGTGTGTGCTCGATGCAAGGAGCTCCTGGTCCTCAGGGAACGAGTTCGTACCCTTGAGGCCGAGGTGACTGCCCTGGAGAAGCAGAGACGGTCAGTTAGGCACTTGGGGAAGACTCTCGGGGGCGTATTAGATGAGCCCCGCTCTGAACGTAGCAGCCCCGTTGCTGCCAGAGAGCGTGAGGGTCGAGAGGGAACAGGGCACCGTGCTGAGGATAAGGGGAATGCGCCCTCAGAAGGGACCTCTTCTTCGGTCGGTGAGCGGGAATCCTTTCGCGCCAAGGAACCATCCCTGAGCAGGGGGAGAGGGGGGGTATTGGTAGTTGGTGATTCGATCATTAGGCAAGTAGACAGCCGGGTGGCGAAACCGCGTACTGACCGTATGGTGACTTGCCTGCCTGGTGCGAAGGTAGCGGACATTACGCGTGTAGTAGATAGACTGATAGACAGTGCTGGGGAGGAGCCTGTGGTCGTGGTGCATGTTGGCACCAACGATGTGGGGAAATGCAGTCGTGAGGTCCTGGAGGAAAAATTTAGGCTGCTAGGCGGGAGACTTAAGGCCAGGACCTCCAAGGTAGCCTTCTCGGAAGTGCTACCTGTTCCACGTGCAGGGCAGGAGAGACAGGCACAAATTAGAAGTCTCAATGTGTGGATGAGACGATGGTGTAAGGAGGAAGAGTTTAAGTTTGTTAGGCACTGGGATGCTTTCTGGAACAAGCGGGAGCTGTACAAAAGAGACGGTCTCCACTTGTCCCCGGATGGAACCAGGCTGCTGGCGCTTAAAATCAAAAAGGTGGCAGAGCAGTTTTTAAACTAAATCTTGGGGGAAAGCCGACAGGAGATGAAATGTCTCTGGTTCGGGAGGACTCGTCTCAAAGAGATGAAGGGTTAGCTGCTATTTTTCTACCGGGTAACGGACCGGAGTTGTCCACTGTGAAGGTGACAAACAATATGGACTGTCTGCCAGTGTCTCGAGGCGGCAGGAGGAAGGTGGCGGGCCTAGCTCGCCTGGGAAATTATAGATGTTTGTATGCAAATGCTAGAAGTGTTCAAAGTAAAATTGGTGAATTGGAATGTTTAGTGCTGGGAGAAAACATAGACATTGTGGGAATTTCAGAAACTTGGTGGAATGAGGAGAATCAGTGGGACACAGTGATTCCTGGATATAAGCTATATCGGAAGGATAGGGAGGGAAGGGTTGGAGGTGGGGTGGCTCTGTATGTCAGAGAGGATATACGGTCCAGTAAGGCTGAGATCAGAGAATTAGATTCACTTTTAGAAATGCTTTGGGTTGAAATAGAGGGCCCAAAAGGAAATTTAACTATGGGAGTTTGTTATCGCCCACCAAATCAAAAGAGAGAGGACGATCATAATATGATGGAAGGCTTAAAGATAGCGGCTAAACGTAAAAACTGTGTTGTAATAGGTGATTTTAACTACCCGCAGATTGATTGGGTCAATATGTGTTCTGGTCGAGAGAAAGAGATTGAGTTTCTTGATGCTCTCAATGACTGTGCTATGGAGCAGATGGTCTCAGAACCTACCAGGGGTGGGGCGATCCTGGATTTGGTCCTAAGTAATGCCCAAGACTTGGTGAGAGATGTAAAAGTGATTGCGCCGCTTGGGAGCAGTGACCATAATGTTATTGATTTCACCGTTTGTATAAATAGGGAGTTGTCCAAAAAGACCACCACAACCACGTTTAACTTTAAAAGGGGTAAATACACTGAGATGAGGAGGCATGTGAGGAAGAAACTGAAAGGAAAGGTACATACGGTCAAAACCCTTGAGAAAGCTTGGACGCTATTTAAAACTATAATCCTAGAAGCTCAGATAAAATACATACCACAAGTTAGGAAAGGCACAAACAGGCATAAGAAAAGGCCTGCGTGGTTAACAAATAAAGTAATGGAAGCTGTAAAAGGTAAGAAGGACTCCTTTAAGCGGTGGAAAACCAGTCCAAGTGAGATTAGTAAAAGGGAACACAGGCTGTGGCAAATCAAATGCAAGACTGTGATCAGGCAGGCAAAAAGGGACTATGAGGAGCATATTGCAAAAAACATAAAGACCAACAATAAAACTTTCTTCAAATATATTAGAAGTAGGAAACCAGCCAGGGAGGCAGTGGGGCCCTTGGATGACCATGGGGTAAAAGGATTACTGAAGGAGGATAGGGAAATGGCTGAAAAGCTAAATGAATTTTTTGCCTCCGTCTTCACTGTAGAAGACGAGAACTTTTTGCCCGCCCCAGAACCACTAATTTTGGAAGGGGTGTTGAAAGACCTGAGTCAGATTGAGGTGACAAATGAGGAGGTCCTACAACTGATAGACAAATTAAAAACTAATAAGTCACCGGGTCCGGATGGCATACATCCGAGAGTTCTGAAGGAACTCAAAGTTGAACTTGTGGATCTTCTAACAAAAATCTGTAATCTTTCATTGAAATCTGCCTCCATTCCTGAGGACTGGAAGGTAGCAAATGTCACCCCCATCTTTAAAAAAGGTTCCAGAGGAGATCCGGGAAACTACAGGCCAGTCAGTCTGACTTCAATACCGGGAAAGTTGGTAGAAACCATTATCAAGGACAGAATGAGTAGGCACATTGATGAACACGGGTTATTGAGGAAGACTCAGCATGGGTTCTGCAAGGGAAGATCTTGCCTCACTAACCTGTTGCATTTCTTTGAGGGGGTGAACAAACATGTGGACAAAGGAGACCCGATAGATGTTGTTTACCTTGACTTCCAGAAAGCTTTTGATAAAGTTCCTCATCAAAGGCTCCTTAGAAAGCTTGAGAATCATGGAGTAAAAGGACAGGTCCTCTTGTGGATCAAAAACTGGCTGAGTAATAGGAAGCAGAGAGTGAGTATAAATGGGCAGTCTTCGCAGTGGAGGACGGTAAGCAGTGGAGTGCCGCAGGGCTCGGTACTGGGTCCCATGCTTTTTAACTTGTTCATAAATGATTTAGAGTTCGGAGTGAGCAGTGAAGTGGCCAAGTTTGCGGATGACACTAAATTGTTCAGGGTGGTGAGAACCAGAGAGGATTGTGAGGAACTCCAAAGGGATCTGTTGAGGCTGGGTGAGTGGGCGTCAACGTGGCAGATGCGGTTCAATGTGGCCAAGTGCAAAGTAATGCACATTGGGGCTAAGAATCCCAGCTACAAATACAAGTTGATGGGGTGTGAACTGGCAGAGACTGATCAAGAGAGAGATCTTGGGGTCATGATAGATAACTCACTGAAAGTGTCAAGACAGTGTGCGTTTGCAATAAAAAAGGCCAATGCCATGCTGGGAATTATTAGGAAGGGAATTGAAAACAAATCAGCCAGTATCATAATGCCCCTGTATAAATCGATGGTGCGGTCTCATTTGGAGTACTGTGTGCAGTTCTGGTCGCCGCACCTCAGAAAGGATATTATAGCTTTAGAGAAGGTGCAGAGAAGGGCAACTAGAATGATTAAAGGGCTGGAGCACTTTCCCTATGAAGAAAGGTTGAAACGCTTGGGACTCTTTAGCTTGGAGAAACGTCGACTGCGGGGTGACATGATAGAGGTTTACAAGATAATGCATGGAATGGAGAAAGTAGAGAAAGAAGTACTTTTCTCCCTTTCTCACAATACAAGAACTCGTGGGCATTCGATGAAATTGCTGAGCAGACAGGTTAAGACGGATAAAAGGAAGTACTTCTTCACCCAAAGGGTGATTAACATGTGGAATTCACTGCCACAGGAGGTGGTGGCGGCCACAAGTATAGCCACCTTCAAGAGGGGTTTAGATAAAAATATGGAGCACAGGTCCATCAGTGGCTATTAGCCACAGTGTATGGAGCACAGGTCCACCAGTGGCTATTAGCCACAGTGTATGTGTGTATATAACATTTTTTGCCACTGTGTGACACAGAGTGTTGGACTTGATGGGCCGTTGGCCTGATCCAACATGGCTTCTCTTATGTTCTTATGTTCTTATGATATATGTTCAGAAGATATTTTTATATTGTAATTTATAGAAGTGAGATATTCTTTAATTTTATTGCAGTCTGGATTCTCTGACTTATAGAGGTGTTGGTAAAAATTTTGAAATATTTGAATTATCTCACTAGATTTAGTAACCAGGGACCCTTGCTGATTTCGCATGTTATGGATAAGGTGGGATACTTTTCTTTGTGTAGTCCTTTGCTTAAGCAACTTTATTGATTTTGGCGTTTTAGTGAAATATTTTTGACTAAGTATCATTAGATTTTTTTTGTATTTTGGAGGTTTCTAACAAATCTAGCTTTCTACGTTCCTGTTCTAATGTTCTTAACAGTCCTTTCCCTCCTTTTTTAGCATATTGTAGTTCTAGATGTTTAATTCTACTTGTGATTTCTAGTAGTAACGATTGCCTTTCCCTTTTATATGTGGATGCCATTGCAATTAACTGCCCTCTTATGACTGCTTTAAAAGCGTCCCACAACGTTTCCTGTGATACATCTTTAGTAGTGTTAAATTTAAAGTACTCTTGTATTGCTGCTGTTATTTTTTTACATCGATTCATCCTGTAATAATAGTTTGTTTAATTTCCAATGGTATCCTTAGGTATCCTCATTTTGAGTAGAAAGTATCCCTGTGACCCACGAATGGTCTGAGACCACCCGTGGGCCTATATCCGCTTCTTGCATCTGATTGGCTAACTTTTTACTTACTAGGAGATAGTCAATTCTTGTGTGAATTTGGTGTACTGTAGAATAATAGGTGTATTGTTTTACTCCCAGGTTTAGTGAACGCCAAATATCCACCAGATTAAATGAATCTAATATATTCGATAAACCTGTTGATTTTGCTACCTTTTCCCCTGGTTTGTGCGTCTTGTCTAGTTTGGGGTCGCTTATGTAATTTAGATCTGCACCAATTACAGTTTCTCCCACCTGGAATTTAGTTAGTAGGTGAACTGTTGTCCTAATAAAGTCTTTCTGATTTACATTTGGGGCATACAAAGATGCTATCGTTAATGGCTGGCCGTCTAATTCTCCTCTAACAAAAATATAATGGCCTCTAGGGTCTGCTTTTATTTTTTGACACTGAAACGGAACCGATTTTGGAAACAAAATTGCCACTCCCCTGGATTTTGATGTCCCTGCCACCAAATAACTCTGGTTAAACCAATTTGAAGACAATAATTTTCCATTCGTATTTTTTAGATGTGTCTCCTGTGGACAAACTATATTTGCTCTAACTCTCTGCATAGTGTTGAGAAGTCTTTTACGTTTTACAATGTTGTTGAGGCCTCTACAATTCCAACTAAGGAGCTTATATGCACGTACCATCTTTTAAATTAATTAAACAAAACAAAGGAAGAAGAAATCAATGGTGTCACAACACAACACCACTTAACAAACTACAACAAGAACAAGAAATCCTAAACGTAATTCCCCTAATTAGGGAAGCTTTTCAGAGACTCCTCCCCTTATACTAAACAAGAATAGGGTGAGAAGACAATAAAAGAAAAAAGAAAGCTATTACAATGCTTTCTTGTCTGAAAAGACTAACCTTCTCTCTCACTAAACATTTACAGCCACTGGGGGGCGTTGTTCAAATCTTCACTTATACAGAATCACAAAACTTTTTCTTAAATATAACGTAAACGTTTTCCTAGGAAAACCATGAGAACTAAATATCTTTCAATCAACACTAAAGTACAAAATAGACCATTCCTTCCTTCCCTCTCTGAAAATTTTTTAGCAGGCTAGTTTATATACCATTTTACAAAAAAAAAAAGGTGACAGTTAACTTTCAGTCACATAAAGTTTCCAACCTAATCAATCCTACCTCATAAATAAATTTGAATTCTATCTAAAATTTAATAAATAATATAAATTTAATCTTAAATTAGACATTGAAACAATTTTCTCCAAGTAAATTTTCCTCAATCTCAAAATAAATTCTTTAAACGCACTATTTCAAACTCATAAATCATAAAGTATTTCTGAATACTCAACCAAATTTCATTATACATTACTTAACATAACACAAGTACACTTTTGCGTACATAAGTTTTCCTTTAGCTGTAGTTCCCTTATTAACCATTCTAAATATTTTATAAAAGAAATTTTTCATAACTACCACTAACTATTTGTACCTCTACAATATCTAAATATATCAGTTTTTTATTACCATCAAAAATGCACTTATAACCAGCAATATTTAAAACTCATTAATTTTGTAATCAGTGTTCCAATAAATTAGTCTTGTCTCATATCAATTGTATTATTTGTGTAGATTTCAAAAGTATAAATAAATTTTCATTAATTTATAATAACTCCTAAATATCATCATCAGTCAAATTCATTAGTTTTATATCTATTAAATTAATTTTACCTCTTATATCAATCAAGACCTCTATTAAAATTGAGAAAAAACCAATAATCACTATTCATTAATTATAAGACATATAAGGGCTTCAGTATGTCTGTTCATATTAACCTCATTCAAATCAGTCAAGATGTTGCTGCCCTCTTGTGGTTTTGTGTGCCATTACTTTGAGTCAAGTTACAGTTCGTGTTTGCTGGTCGTCTGATGCCGGTAAAAAAGGCGGGGAAGTCTTCTTTTCGCGTTTTTACACCCTATCTCAGTCAAGAAGGTCTATGTTGGGAATTAAAAACAAATCAGCCAGTATCATAATGCCCCTGTGTAAATGGATGGTGTGGCTTCATTTGGAGTACTGTGTACAATTCTGGTTACCGCCCCTCAAAAAAAGTGGCATTGGAAAGTGTGCAGAAAAAGGCAACTAGAATGATTAAACGGTTGAAACACTTTCCCTATAAAGAGGTTAAAACGCTTGGGGTTCTTTAGCCTGGAGAAACATCGACTCAGGGGCAGGGTTTCCTCTAAGCTGCGTTAGTGTGAGCCACCTCATAGCTTTTTAGCCTTCAGCTCACACATTTTTGTCTTCAGGAAAAATGGCCCCAGCGCAACGTAATTGATGCAGCATCTCACAACTTTAATGCCAGTAGCTCACAAAGTAAAATTCTTACTCACAAGACTCCACAGCTTAGAGGGAGTATTGCTCAGGGGTGACATGATAGAGGTTTACAAGATTATGCATGGGATAGAGAAGTAGTTTTCTCCCTTTCTCACAATATGAGAACTTGTGGGCACTCAATGAAATTGCTGAGCAGTCGGGTTAGAACAGATAAAAGGAAGTACTTCACCCAAAGGGTGATTGACATGTGGAATTCACTGCCACAGGAGGTGGTGGCGGTTGCAAGCATAGGGGATTGGATAAGCATATGAAGAGGGGATTGGATAAGCATATGAAGCAGAGATCCATCAGTGGCTATTAGTCACAGCATATTGTTGAAAATCTCTATTTGGGGCAAGTGATGCTCTGTATTCTTGGTGCTTGGGAGGGACAACAGTGTGAGGGCTTCTAGTGTCCTGGCCCCACTGATGGGCCTCCTGATGGTACCTGGGTTTTTTGGCTACTGTGTGACACAGTGTTGGACTGGATGGGCCATTGGACTGATCCTACATGGCTTTTCTTCTGTTCTTATGTAAAAGAGGATCCGGGTACCTACCAGCCATCAGTTTGATGTCTATACCTTGAAAAATTTTAGAACAAAACATCAGTCAGTCAGTGCTGGAACATTTAGAAAGGATGGTTGTCATTACTAAGAGCCAGCATGGGTTTCTCAAGAACAAGTCATGTCAGACTTACCTGATCTCTTTTTTTGAAAAAATTACTACCTTGCTAGATGAGGGGAATGCTGTAGACATAGTTTATCTTGATTTCAGGAAGGCTTGATAAGTTTCCACATATTAGCCTTGTTGATAAGTTGGTAAGATGTGGTTTGGATCCTGTTACTGTTAGGTGGTTATATAACTGATTGACAGATCGCACCAAAGAGTGCTTGTGAATGGTTCCTCATCCTCTTGGAGTGACAAGTGGAGTGCCTCAGGGATCTATCCTGGGACCTGTTTTGTTCAACATCTTTATAAATGATTTGGATGAAGGAATAGAGAGAATGCTTATTAAATTTGCAGATGATACTCAATTGGGAGGGGTTGCAAATGCAGTAGAAGACAGAAGCAGGATACAGGATGATCTTGAATGGCAGGAAAACTGGGCTGAAACAATAAAATGAATTTTAACAGGGATAAATGTAAAGTTCTGCATTTTGGTAGGAAAACTCCAATGCTTGATTATAGGATGGAGGAGACTTGTCTTAGTAGTAGTCTGTTTGAAAAGGATCTAGGGGTCTTAGTGGAACATACACTGAACATGAGTCAACAGTGTGATGTGGTGGCTAAAAAGGCAAATGCAATTTCGGGCTGTATTAACAAAAGTATAGCGTGGACTATTGCACCCTTCTTAAATCTTCGTTCGCGAAGCCAAGCCGAGAGAGAGAGAGCATCCAGCTCACATGAAGTGATGGTATGGCTTTCCTCTGCTCTGGTAAGACCTCACCTGGAGTATTGAGTATTGGGCACCACATTTTAAGAAGGTTATAGACAAGCTGGAATGGGTCCAGAGGAGGGTGACGAAGAGAGTGAAGGGTCTGGAGACCAAGTCCTACAAAGAAAGGTTGAAGGAGCTGGGGATGTTTAGCCTGGAGAGGAGGTAGCTGAGAGGTGATATGATCACCATCTTCAAGGACTTGAATGGCTGTCATATAGAGGAAGGTACAGATTTGTTTTCTGTGGCCCCAGAAGACAGGCCAGAACCAATGGGTTGAAATTAAATATGAAGAGTTTCCGGCTCAACATTAGGAAGAACTTACTGATGTTAGAGCGATTCCTCAGTGGAACAGACTTCCTGGGGAGGTGGTGGGCTCTCCTTCCTTGGAGGTTTTTAAACAGAGGCTAGATGGCCATCTGACAGCAATACAGATCCTGTGAATTTAGGGGGAGGGATTTGTGAGTTTTCTGCATTGTGCAGGTGGTTGAACTAGATGACCCCGGAGGTCCTTCCAACTGTATGATTCTATAAACCCATCTTCCACATTATTCTAATGTATTATTTTTGTATTGGCAAACTGGAATGATGTTTATAATGTATGTTAAAAAGTAAATTAGGTAGACAGTAACACCTCTGAGAAAACATTTGCTCAGTTTAACCCAGTCTTGAGGAGCAGTAGAGCAATTAACAGACTCTGCATTTATTGCCTTGTGACATTTTCACCATCATTCTTCAATTGTGACATGTTTACTGCCTTTGTTGTTGTTCCACACAAATGCTATCCACACCAAACTTTGTGCTCTTTCAGTTTAATTTCAACATTTTTCCTGTTGGATTCTAACTTTGTGCTGCTTTGCATGCTTAACCACTACCCATCAGCTATATGTAGCGCTGCTCATTGTGCCCCGTTCCATTGTCTGCTGAAGTGCGCATGCACATGAACGCTTACATTATGACAAAAACTTTGTTGGTCTTAAAGGTGCTACCGGACTCCAACTCTGTTATGTACTTGGTTAATGACTGTGCTTGAGGCAAACGTCCATTGTGGGCCAGGATCTTGACGCCTATATTCTGATTGGCTTTTGCTAGAATCGGCCAGTCAGAAAGTGAGGCATTTTGGAGGGAAATGCAAATGAAGGTTCCTAGAGGGCACAGTGGGATTGGTGAGGGCCTGCCTGAGGGGGTGCGGTTTTCTATGTTCTAACTGCATATATATTTTGCACTGCCAGTTTGTATGTGTGTGTGTGTGTGCTTCTCAATAAATGTGTTCTTGTTACAAAGAGCTGACTGAGCCTACTTTTTAAAAAGGATTTTTTAACAGAGGCTTTTTAAAAAAGGGAATTGGTACTATTTAAATTATTTTTAAGTGTTTTGGAATCAAGGTTGAGCAGTGGGTAGTCAATTTTGCAGGTGACACAACATTATTCAGAATGCAGGATTATTCAGGGTATGATGAAGATCTCCAGAGTGCATGAAGAAGAAATGGGGACTTTGGGGGTGGAGCCAGGAGACATTGGGAGTGGAGCCAGGAACAAGGTTGTGACAAGCATAATTGAACTCTGAAGGGAGTTCTGGCCATCACATTTAAAGAGGCTGCACATCTTTTAAATGCCTTCCCTCCATTGGAAATAATGAAGGATAGGGGCACCTTCTTTTGGGGCTCATGGAATTGGACCCCCTGGTCCAATCTTTTTGAAACTTCGAGGGTATTTTGGGGAGAGGCACTGGAAGCTATGCTGAAAATTTGGTACCTCTATCTCAAAAAATAGCGCCCCCCCCAGATACCCACAGATCAATTCTCCATTATACCCTATGGGACTTTGTCTCCATAGGGAATAATGGAGTGCCCAACAGACATTTCCCTCCCCCCTCAAGCTTTCTGATGACCCTGAAGCGGGGGAGGGCCTCCAAACTGGGAGATCCCCTGCCCCCACCTGGGGATTGGAAACCCTAGGTGAATTCTGTGGTACAAACTATTAGGGAAAGTTTTGAAAATAAAATGGCCAGTATTATAATGACTGCATGATGCGAATGGAAGGTATACTATTTACAATTCTTGCTACTTTTTCTAAAAATGATATTGTAGAACTTTGAAAGATACAGAACAAGACACCCAAAGCAATCAGGGGGACACAGTAATTTTCTTACAAGGAAATGATACATTCTACATAGCTTTTGTGTTTTTAAAAAGGTGATGGGGCTCATACCTCCCACAGTTTCCAGTTTGCCCCATTGAAGAAGCTCATGTGTCACCCATCAGCATGTGTTTAGTTTCTCCGGAAGGGCAAAGAGTGACTCTTCAGGCCCTTTCATCTTGGGGAAATAGTGTGAGGTCGTCCCAGCCCGGTTTCCCTGAGAACTTAAATCTTGTAAACATTGAGAGCTGCAAACAATGAACTTCCAGGATCTCCTCTGGTTCAGCCTGAAAAGAAGGACCTTTGGTGTGACCCAGCAAGACACTTTTTATAATCTCAATAAAGCGTGAAAACTGAGCTCTCACCTTTGCTGATATACAGAATTTCAGCATGGAATTTGAGTTTTCTTAGCACAATTTTTTTTGGGGGGGGGGCATTTTAATATGAGAACAGAAAGAGAGTCATCCATTTTCCTTTCTCTCCCCTTCCCCCACTTGACTTGAGGGGCTAAAAATGAGAAAAACCAGATTGTCTATACAAAAGTGCCATTAAAGTGCCTCAGAGTGTTTATCTCTGCTAAAAATAAAACCACCCTGGGAAGGGAAGTGGAACAAGTACAGGGAGAGTTGGGCAAAAATGTACACATTATTCTAGAATCAGAAAGAGCATCTCACATCTAGTTTGTTTGTAGGGTGGTTTTTAAAATTGGTGGTGTGTGCATAGATGATGCAGCTTTTCCAGAAAGGAAGGTTTCTGGCTGGCTGCTAGGAAAGATCTTCCACTGGCCTCTGAACTGTTCCTGGGGCGCCAAACTCCTGGCCTACAAAAATTTGAAAGGAATTCCATCTGCTCCTTCCTCGAGAAGGGTGCTTAATAAATCCTGGGGCAGCAAAGTGACACACGTCTTCATCAAGTCTTAATCCAAGGAATTAATGCGCCCCATGTGCGTCTGCTTAATTCCAGCAACGGTGCAAAAACCACAGCAATAGGAGGACATGCAGATGGGCATATAGGGCACAAAGCACTGCATGAAGGGATGTTGGCTAGACAAACACATCTTCTACTGTGGCATTTCTTGTACATGCAGACTTCCTAGAAGTCTCAGAGCTCAGTGTGTGTGTGCACATCAGACAATTGTCGCCTTCATGTATTCCCAATCTTAGTTAGAAAACTTTTTAAAAATACTCAGAGAAGGAATTCCTTCTCAGAGAAAATAGCAGATTACCAGAATCAATGTTGTGTTTCTTATTTTCTAAAGATTTTCAGCTCAATTTTTTGAACAAGTCTACATGTATAAGGATGCTTTTTTAAAAAAAACTTTAAAATATGCTAGGATTCCACTGTTTGCATGTTTCCCTGAAAGTAAACATCACAGAGCACAGATTGCAAGCATCTGTCATGGTCCATAAAAAAAAAAGATCCAAAAGCAAAAATCATTAGGACCAACCAAAAATAACTCAACACTTAGCTCACTGTTTTATGATACTTCGATAGACACTATTATGCAGCTGTTGCTTTTGGAATTATTTAATACTGTGGGATTTACTTTGGAGTCCATATGCATTGGGTTGTGATATTGATGCACAACCTGAGCATCCTTATTTACTTAGAGATGAGCCCTATTGAGTGGGAGACTTCGAAACACCTCTCCACATGTCCACCACTCACTCATCATCTGTATATTTCCCTACAGCACTTCTTCCCCAATATCTGTCCCAGATCGATGGAGTTCAACTTGTTGACTGACTCTGAAGCTCACAGCCCTTCTCTCTCCCTCTCTGAGGCTGGGACGCCTCACCATGAGCACAGCTGCAAAGGGCAAGAACACAGTGGTAAGATATCCAAATCCAAATACCTTTATTGGCATGGAAATAAAAAGTACAGCGTGTCAAATTTACAGAGAGTTTCAGTTATAAAAACCAGACAAAAATCAAGGAGAGCTAATTTTTGCTCCCTGATTGTTATGGCAGTCAAAAAGTAATTTGCAACTAGGCTTGTAATATGGGAACATCGGTCATATAAGAGAAAGAAAACTAACTTCGCCTCAGGTAATCCATAAGGGTTAGACAGGATAGGTTTGATTATACAGTCCCAATAAAAATTGCAGTGAAGTAAGACATAAGATACTGTGTCAAGCAGGACACATCTAACTCAAGATACTAACTCAAACAAGATACGGTATCTTATTACAAGACACTAATGCTGGACAACACATCCAATTGCCGTGTCAGATTACATAGGGAAGCCATTGAAATCCACAAACATAAACACAATTTCAACAGGAAAGAGAGTTTAAAAATGAGTAGGGTGTGGTTTCCAGTCCTGAAAAACACAAAAGGCTCTACAGCTTACAACAGTACTACAGATAAGATTAGAATTCAAACAGCCATTCCACATGCAAAGAACCTCTTCAGGAAAGCTCCTCCATTAACATGTCACAGCCTGAGAAATTCCTACAAGGTAATGATTAATCCCTACCCCACTTTCCTGAGTAGATATAAATTCCTACCATTTTCTTTTTCTTTCTCTGAGGATCCTGATCACAGCTGTTGGCGAAAAGTCAAATACTACTGTGCCATACAGCCTGGAAAATCTACAACAACTAATGAGAACCACATTAATCAGAAGCATTATTGATTCAAAGAGTAAAATCTCACTGATACGCTAATCTACTACTGTGAGTCAGAAATTTGTACTGATAGTGTATATTTGCATCGGCACTGAGGAATTAGAAATGCAAGACCCCGTAAATTTCTTCGTTGGTTTGATAGAACTGGAAGAGTAACAGCAGACAGACTATACAAAAGTTTGATGTCTCATATTGAGTCACAAGGGAAGAATTCTTACAGGAAAATTTCGTTTCAATGACATGATGGTGATGCTGGGATCCCATGGAGGAGTTTCAAAACTTCTCAAAGCCAGATTGTCTGCCATCGTTTTATGGCATTGTGCTAGCCATAAGCTTGAATTATCAGTACACAATGTTATATAAGAAGTTTCTAGCATTATTAGATTTAAGAGTTTTTCAGGCAAGGTGTATGTTATGTATTATTCATCTCCAAAAAAAATGCAAGGCAGCTCAAGTCATGTACAGCTATGTTGGAGATGGAGATTTGAAAAATTGGAAGGAGCCAGAACACTTCTATAGCTAAATGTAACCGATCTTGTAGATCAAGATGGGTTGCATCTAGCTACAGAACTGTTTTGGCTATTTGGCAGGGTTATGAAGTCCTAGAGCATCAATTTGAAAAAGGTAAATCAGGAAATGGTTGAAAGACAGGAGAAGTGCACATATGATGGTCTTCATAGAAAGAAGACTGTCAGAACTGAGTTTAGATTTGCAGGAGAGAAAGCTCACAGCAAGACTGAGTGTCTTATTGATGTTTGTGTGAAGAGAAGCACTGTTCCAGGTCTTTATTATGGAGATATTTTGTCCTGGGCTCTGGTGGTGCAGCTGAGAGGACTGGGGAGGGTCTCTGCCTTCCCTGGATCTGCCGGGGTTGCCAGCTGGCCAGGTGACATTTCACCAAAATCTTAGACCGTGCCAGGGTGGCTGTGGAGGTTTGTGGGATCAATGAAAGTTTATGCTAATCTCAGATGAATTGTGAGTTGAGAACGGCTTTGCATGTTCTCGCATTCACTTCTATCTTAGAGACTGCTCCTTTGGTGGACATTTCATATGTTAGATGCTTGGAGGTTCAGACACTTTTATAAACAGATGTTTCTTTTCATTTACTGTGAAGTCTTCCTTCTCTGTGGTCCCAGAGTGGTCACTTCTGGGAAGTAGCTTCTCCTCTCCATAGGCAGGGCTAGCAAAACTTGGATCCCAGAGGAGAGGGGCTTGCTCCTTGGATTCCTAATCAGTCAACAAGCCTCATCTCCTTAGAAAAATTTTCTGAAACAATGTTGTGGGGGGAAACCCCAAACGCAACACCTCAAACTGAATTTCAACTGTAAGGACCCCCATGTTTCGTGCATCCTGGCCTCCTAGATGGATCGAAGTCCCTCTTTTTGCATTAGTATAATCAATACACACTTAAAAAAAAGAATCTATAATCCCTTACTTGAAACTCTGAAAGGGAGATTCCTATTCTAGAAGAAAGTTTGCATTAGATCACCATTCACACCAGGGAGCCAGAGAATCCCTTAGACTATAGGTGGGTAGGACTGACCCACTCTGGGATCTCAGGGAAGGAAGACTTCACAGTAATTGAAAAGAATCTTACATTCTCCAGTGGTCTCAGGAGTGGGTCAGCCCTGAGAAGTGGCTCAACTGCATTAGAGGAAGGAGCTGGGATAGAACTGCTGGTAAGGTGAGTGTTGATTTGCATTTCTAAAACTGCTGGGGAGCATTACCTAGGGTTGCTGTGGGAGGGAACTGTGAGTGCTCGGTGCCTGCTGGAGAGGGGTTTCTGATTGCTTTTGTGTGTCTTGTGTAGCTGTTGCTGAGAGAGTGCAGCTTGTTTGCTGGCCGCACCCTCTACTTTTGCTCTGACTGTTGAGTCAGAGGTGGGTTGGGGGCTTGAGCCTTTAAATTGCAAGACTCATCCTTGCCAGAGGCGTGAGCCGAAAGGCGAGAGCCAAAAGGCTTATGGCCTGGAGGTCTAGCCTGGGGATTCTGCAGGAAGTTGGGTAGTTCCTCACGAGTAGTCTCAAGAGGCAGTTGGTAGTGGAATTTACAGGGAAATCAAGATAAAGAGACTTTTGAAATGGATTGCAGCAGCATGGCTGGTGAGGGAGCTGAGGCAGTGATGTGTGAAGATGTCTGTATTTCTACCTGAGAGTAGCAGCAATTACACTTACAGCAAGTGTAAGTTAGTAGTCCTGCTGGAGGAGAGGATAAGGGGACTGGAGGCATGATTGTCCACACTGCAGTGTATAAAGAAAGGTGAAGGTTTTCTTGACAGAATCAATGACGTGCCTTGAAAGGACAAGAGGAGGAAGAGGAAGTGGTAACTCAGCAATTGGAAGAGAACCCAACACAGGAGGAGGAGGGTTCATGGAAAGATGTAACCTGAAGGAACAAGAAAATGTTCTGAGCCTCTGCTGCTCAGCAATAGGTTTCAGGAGCTCCCCACAGTAACTGATTCTGAACCATTGAAACAAGGGCTACTTCCCCAGTCTCCGCGAAGCTTGAAGAAACTTTCTCTGGATCCTGTGGATAAGAAGCCTGGAGCTTCTGCTCCCCAATATAGGAAGAGGAAGGTGGTGGTAATTGGAGACTCTTTGCTCAGAGGGGTGGAGTCCAAAGTGTGCCAACCGGACTATATTCTGAGAGGTCTGCAGGATATGACAGAAAGAATTGAAAGACTAATTAAGCCCATAGATTATTATACTTTCTTGTTGATCCACGTGGGAAGGAATGATACTGCCTGTCATAGCCCTGAACACATTAGGGTATGTGGCTCTGGGTCAGAAGGTGAAGGAGCGGGCGCACAGGTTGTGTTCTCATCAGTTCTTCCTGTTGAAGGCCATGGCTTAGGACAAGAAAGAAGAATACTTCAAATAAATGACTGGCTATGTCGATGGTGGCATCAGGAAAGATTCGGATTTCTGGATCGTGACACTTTTGAGATGGTGGTCTTCTATCGGAAGATGGTTTGCCCCTTACCATGGTAAGAAAAAGGGTGTTTGGTAACAGCCTTGCTAACATAATAAGGAGGGCTTTAAACTAAATTGCATGGGCAAGCAAGACAATAATTCAAAGCCTTGTATGATGCCAGAAACTGGGGATAAGAACACTAAAGATTTTCAGAGAGTGGCGCGTACAATAGGTAATGTTAACTTGCAGGTATGTATGGAAACTAAACCCTCAGGATACATAAAAAATGAATTCCGATGTCTCTATACTAATGCACAGAGTATGGGAAACAAACAGGAGGAACTTGAAGTCCTAATACAGGAAGGAGGCTATGACATAATAGGCCTTACCGAAACTTGGTGGAATGACACTCACAACTGGAATATTAGGATTCAGGGGTACAACTTATTTAAAAGGGACAGGCCAATGAGAAAGGGTGGAGGCGTAGCAGTATATGTGAAGGAGGTATATTCTTGTGAGGAAATTGTCAAGCACCAATATTTCCCAATAACAGAGTTCCTTTGTTTTGAATCAAAAGATACGTTTATTTCAGGAAACTCAGGAGCTTTTCCAAGGACACAAGCCTTGGGAGTAATGAAGTACCAACGGTTACAGAGTTGCTATATAGGATATCATCAAAGGTTACTCTACAGATGCATACTTTAGTCACGGGTTCAAAGGTTTCTAAGCAACTATCTATTTCTTTCTAAGGCATCTTAGGCTATTGGAAACATCAGAAACATTCTCACACTTCTCCGTAAACAGATAACAGTTGCCTGTGTGAAACCGGGGGAGGATGTTTTGAGGTACCATAACCATCCCAGGGCCAGATAGTTTTGCTACGTGCCCTCTGGGTTGTAAATAATGGAGGAGAGGTGACCTGCTCTCTACATAGTAAAATATGGCCGAAATGAGCGCGCTTGACATACTGCCCCCTCCTAAGCCACCCTCCTGGGCTTGGATGGATATTTAGCAAATAATTGTTTAATTAGGGCTGGGGCCCTCACATTTGAACTTATTATCCATTCGTCATGGGCTATTGAGAAATGCTTCCACAATCAGAAAATAAACACACCCCATTTCAGTTTAGCATCTCAGATTTCTTTTACTTCGTGGTGATCCTGATAGGTTCCGGCAATTTTGGTCTAGGTGCCAGGGCGTCGCTCCAGGGTCCTTTCGAAGTAAACTGCAATGAAAAATTGGGTGTATCTTACTAAACATCTTTGGCAGTTCTAGTTCAACAGTCACCTTATTGATCACTCGTTTTATACAAAACGGTCTCAAAAATTTGTAAGCTAGTTTTTTAGAGGTTTGTGGTAGTGGTAAGTTTTTGGTTGATAAAAACACAGTATCTCCCACTTTAAAGTCCCAAGCAGTTGGGTGATGCTTATCATAATGTTTTTTCTATGTCTTTTTAGCCAGGTTTAAGTTTTCCTGGATGATGTTCCAGGCTTTCCCCAATTTTCTCCACCACTGCTCAAAGGTGGATGGGCTTTCTGCTGTGAGTCCTCCTGGTAGTTGGGGAAAGGGCTTCCCCTCATAATCATTCACCACTAGAAAGAGGGAGGATTTAGTGGAAATGTGTATGCTATTATTATAGCCATATTCTGCAAAGGGGAGTAGTTCTGCCCAGTTCGATTGCTGGGCACCGGAGATATTGCTCCAGCAACGCGTTCATCCATTCCGTTTGTCCGTCCATCTGAGGGTGATATGAGGAGTTTAATCCCTGCTCAATGCCTGTCAATCTACAAAACTCCCAGAAGTTGGCCTCTGTCACCAATCAATTTATCTGGGAAGGAATGTAATTTCACCACATGTTGAAAGAACAATTGGGCTAATTTCTTAGCCATTGGTATTTGAAAGCAGGGGATAAAATGCGCTTGTTTAGAAAAGGCGTCCACTACTACAAGAATATACAGTATCTTATTACAAGATGGTTTTCCCTTGGGAGGGAGGGAAAGTCCAGCGACACCACCGACCAGGGTCTGGCTGCTGTTTCCAGCAGTTGTAATAATCTCGGCGGCTTTCCCCCTTGCCGTTTTGCCATCAGACATATCGGGCAGGAGGCCACATACTCAGATATGTTCCTTTTCATAAATGGCCACCAAAATTGCCTGTTCACTAGGTGCAGTGTTTTGACATACCCAAAATGACTGGCAATCTTCTTGTCATTGTCAAGCATGAGATTTCAAAATAACCAGTCCTTGGATTTTGAAACAAAGTTAGGTTTATTGATAATCCATGTGGCTCATTCGAGCTGAAGATTGGAACTGATACTTTGTAACACTAGAATACATGCTTTAAAATGGCAGATCAAAGGTTCTATAAACAATTCTACATTCACGTGTGAAATTCACACGCTGGACTCCTTATCTATATTGCGGCTAGCACATCCTGGGTTCAGGCCTGGCTGAGCCTGAGAACAATTCCCAGGAGGTCTTATCTTCAAAGAGGACATTCTTGCATCTGTTAGTAAAAGCGAAAGAAGAAAGGTGGGGGCCCACAGTTAATTCTGAGTAGTAACAACTCTAAAGTCTGGATTCTATAATATAAAAGTAACAATTCTGAAATCCAGCTTCTATAGTATAAGATGAGTATACAATGCATGACATACTCTCCCCCCTAAGCTCTTGCTCGGGGTTTGTCTGGGTGCAGTAGGTAAAATCTTTTGAGAAGTGGGGCCCGGAGGTTGGATGCTTTCACCCATTCATCACAACTGGGGGGGGGGGAATACTTCCAGCGCACTAGGTAGTGCAACACTCCTCTTTTCTCTTTCGCATCCAATACCTCCTGCACCTCATGATGACTCTGACCCTTCACTTGAATAGGTTTGGGCTCCGGCGGACGGGGTGCCAACTCGTAGCCCCTGGATCTTGCCAAAGAAGGCTGCAATGGAAAACTGGAGAATTTTACTAAACAGTTTTGGTAATTCTAATTCTACTGTCACTTTGTTTATTACCCTCTTTATTTTGAAGGGCCCCAGGTATTTGTAAGCAAGTTTCTTGGAGGTTTGTGGCAATGGCAGGTTCTTTGTAGATAGGAACACAGTCTCTCCTACTTTAAAGTCCCATTCTGGGGTGTGCTTTTTGTCATAATGTGCTTTATAGTCCTTTTTGGCTGCATCCAGGTTTTCTTGAATTACAGTCCACCCCTTCCCCAGCGTCTCCCACCACTGCTGACAAGAGGAAGGGGGTTTGGTTCCATTGTCCTCGGGCAACGGGAATGGTTTCCCCTCATAACCGTTCACAATTTTAAACGGGGATGCTTTGGTTGAGATATGGAGGCTATTATTGTATCCATATTCTGCAAACGGCAGTAGCTCCACCCAATTGGTCTGTTGATAGTTCACATAGCACCGCAAGTACTGTTCTAGAAGCGCGTTTACACGTTCCGTCTGCCCGTCCGTCTGGGGGTGATAGGTGGAGCTCAACCCCTGTTCCATGCCTGTTAATTTGCAGAACTCCCGCCAGAAGTTGGCAACGAACTGCGGGCTGCAGTCATTAATGACCTTATTGGGGAAGGAGTAGACTCTAACAATGTGTTGGAAAAATAGGTACGCCAGTTTCTTTGCTGTGGGCAACTTTTTGCATGGAATGAAAAGTGCTTGCTTTGAAAAAGTGTCCACTACTACCAGTATTACGGTCCTGCCCTGAGAGGCCGGCAGCTCCACTATAAAGTCCATAGATATTACCGACCATGGCCGCTCTGCAGTCTGAGTGGGTTGAAAGAGACCAGGGGGCTTTCCCCCTTGCCTTTTCGCCATTATACACACTGGGCAAGTAGTTACAAATTCTGAAATGTCTTTCTTCATTTGAGGCCACCAGAATTGTCTATTGACCAGATGTAACGTCTTTACGTAACTGAAGTGGCCAGAGTTTATTACAGTGACAGTGTTGTAATATCTTGCCTCAATGCTTTTGGAACATATAGTTTCCCATCGTGATACCAAAAGCCCCCCGTTCCTTTAGTCAGTCCTTTTGGCTTTCCCTCGCTTTCTCGTTCTGCTTCTTCTATTAGTCTATTACCCCCACATGGCTCTGGCGCTCCCTTTTCCTTCCCTGACCGGGTAGTCACAGCGCTGGCCACCGCACTGGGGGGAATGATGGAGTCCACCACTTCCTCCCTCTGACTCTCGTGTTGGGGCAGTCTGGATAGCGCATCGGCTAAGAAATTTTTTGCCCCGGGAATATGTTTCAGGGTGAAGTTGAATTTCGCAAATAATCCCACCCACCGAATCTGCTTTTCAGTCAATTTCCTCCGACCAGTCAGCGCTTCTAAGTTCTTATGATCATTCCATATCTCAAATGGTACCCTCGCCCCCTCCAGCCAGGACCGCCATGTTTTTAATGCAAAAGTTACTGCAAATGCCTCCTTGTCCCACACCGACCAGTTGCGCTGCTCTGGTGAGAATTTTTTAGAAATGTAAGCGCATGGTCGCAATCTCCCTTCCGAGTCTCTTTGCATTAGTATGGCTCCTACAGCCACATCGGAGGCGTCGCATTGGACCACGAAGGGTTTAAGTTCATCGGGATGGCTTAATACTGGTTCGCTTGTAAACAACCTTTTTAAAGTTTCTCAAAGGCCTTTTGGCAGATGGGAATCCATGCTACCTTTGCTCCCGGCTTCTTTGCCTCCGGCCCCTTCCCTTTACTCTTAAGCAAGTCCGTTAGGGGTAACATCACCTGGGCGAACCCCTGAATGAAGGTTCTATAAAAATTTGCGAACCCGAGAAAGGATTGTAGCTGTCTAAGTGGCAATTGGCAGGCAATTTTTATTACCTTTTATGGCCATCCAGACAAGATGGCTTTCTAAACTGCCACACTGTTCCATCATGTGATCCCAGACAGTTTGCCCTCTTAATCAACAAACTGCATGTATATCAGCCCACTATACAAGATCCCCTCATCTAAAGAGGTGTGTTTTTAGCACACGGAAGCTTACGTTCTGAATAAAACTTGGTTGGTCTTAAAGGTGTCACTTGACTCCTGCTTTGTTCAACTGTAATTTTCAGGCTAACACTATTATTGTTGTTGTTGTTGCTGTTATTTATTAGAATTGTGAATTTCCTTAATGCCAGGACCTGGGTGATGTACATCAGCATATAATACGTATAAAATCAGTAAATCCAGTCACTTAAAAACAGTTTAAAACCAGATAACATCCTTTGTCGTGTGCAACAAATCAGCTTTCAAGGCATGGGGAGCAGAGAATCCCCATGGGGGGGGGGGGGTACAACAATCACATGAATCTTATGTCACATTATAGAGAAATACATCCTTAATATATTACAAAGAAAGTCCATCCTTGTTACACTCTTTTAAGAGATAAACTAAGGTCTATTTTTTATATATTTACTGAATGATTGCAGAATCATCACCAAAGATATATGAATGAAGTATTTAGAATTTTTTTTTATTTATTTCATTAAATTTCTATCCCACCCTTCCCATGAGCAGTCTCAGGGTGGGTTACAACATTAGATTAAAACAACAAATTAGATATTTAAAATTTATAAAACTCTCCCCCTAGCAAGATGGCATTCAGACAATGGTGTCCCAAAAGCATTTAGTATAAAAGATAGTAAATGGCCTGCTCTTTCTTGGCCAAGCCAAGGCAAGGACTGTCTTCTGCGGGCTTCAGACAGATAACAGGAAGGGCCAGGTAGAATGTGAACATTTTGAAATCATACCAGAAACTTATTACTTCCCAGAAGATCTCATGGAACACAATCTATGAACCCTTTTTATAGCTTGATCTTTAATGACCCCATTGATTTCTTAATCTTTGTTACTATAGCCAAGGAATGGGTTTCAATTTCCTAATGGGAAACTTACTTCCAACAAGTAAGATGGACTTCTCTTTGGATATAAGGATATACTTCTCTATAATGTGACAAAAGATGTATGCAATTATTGTTAAAAGTTTTACTAAACATGTCAGCCAGCAGTATTGTATTTTGTATTTCCTGTAATATAAACTTGGTCCTAGGTGGTTTTTTCTGGCCCTGGGCAGTCCAAAGCAATATTGGGAGGCAGGGAGGGAAATCTCATCTCTAAGGGCTTCATCCACTGAGTAGGAGAATCTTTGCCTCCTTTTAGTTCCAGGGCCTTTGGAGTTGGAGGATGTTGCATATGCTCTTCTTTCATTTATTTTATAACAAAAAAATCCTTTCTCTCTCAGACTGTACTTTTCAGAGAGTCAGAGCATCTCAGGAGCCCTGGAGGCATGAATGAAGCCTTTGGGTAGATGTAGGTTCCAGGTAGCTTCCTTAGCCAAAGCAAAATTCCAAAGCTTGTGTGGAAGAATCCCTCATTCTTACAGAAGCCTCCCAAATAACATGTGGAAACACACACCCACACACAATATGAGCGAGGTGCTTGCAAGCAGCAGCTCAACACACAGATGAGACCCATTTTTCATGATGCAGGAAATGAAGGAGAGAGCTGGAGTTCCGCACCTGGCCCTTCACTCAGAGTGGCTTAGAATCCCCTTTCCCCTCCTCTCCCCATTTAATGATGACCAACCAAAGTGACGCAACATGCTGCTCAAGCTTTAGAGTTCTCCTGATCTTTTCATCAGTATGGATGTTGTAAGAAAAGGCAAGAGTGAAGAGTTTTTTAAAAAAGTGTCGGGCTATGGTCTGAGGTCCTTTTCTGCTCCTGTTTGGAGAGCTATTCAGACAAAGAGGGCCCTGAGCACATTGGGGGCCAGGCACTCTTGGGAGGAATCTCCATGGGGTGAGCCATTTTTATTTGGCGGCATATCATAGAATCATAGAGTTGGAAGAGACCTCAAGGGTCATCTAGTCCAACCCCCTGCACAATGCAGGAAACTCACAAACACTTCCCCCTAAATTCACAGGATCTTCATTGCTGTCAGATGGCCATCTAGCCTCTGTTTAAAAATCTCCAAGGAAGGAGAGCCCACCACCTCCCGAGGAAGCCTGTTCCACTGAGGAATCGCTCTAATGGTCAGGAAGTTCTTTCTAATGTTGAAACGGAAACGCTTTTGATTTAATTTCAACCCATTGGTTCTGGTCCTACCTTCCGGGGCCACAGGAAACAATTCCACACCATCCTCTAGATGACAGCCCTTCAAGTCCTTGAAGATGGTGATCATATCACCGCTTCTCCAGGCTAAACATCCCCAGCTCCTTCAACCTTTCTTCATAGGACTTGGTCTTCAGACCCCTCACCATCTCCATCGCCTTCCTCTGGACCTGTGCCAGCTTGTCTATATCCTTCTTAAAATGTGCTGCCCAAAACTGAACACAATACTCCAGGTGATGTCTTACCAGAGCAGAGTAAAGCAATACCATCAGATCACATGATCTGGACACGATACTTTTGCTGATGCAGTCCAAAATTGCATTTGCCTTTTTAACCACCACATCACACTGTTGACTCAAGTTCAGCGTATGATCCACTAAGACCCTAGATTCTTTTCACACATACTACTGCTAAGACAAGTCTCCCCCATCCTATAACCATATATTGGATTTTTCCTACCTAAATACAGAACTTTACATTTATCCCTGTTAAAATTCATTTTATTGAGTTTAGCCCAGTTTTCCAGCCTGTCAAGGCCGGTCATCCTGGATCCTATTTCTGTCTTCTTCTGTGTTTGCAACCCCTCCCAATTTAGTATCATCTGCAAAGTTAATAAGCATTCCCTCTATTCTTTCATCGAAATCATTGATAAAGATGTTGAGCAAAACAGGTCCCAGGACAGATCCTTGAGGCACTCCACTTGTCACTCCTCTCCAAAAGGATGAGGAACCATTCACAAGCACTCTTTGGGTGCTATCTGTCAGCCAGTTACAGATCCACCTAACGGTTACAGGATCCAAACCACATTTTACCAACTTATCAACAAGGATACTGAAATTGAGATAAATGATGTCTACAGCATTCCCCCGATCCAGCAAGGTAATCACTTTCTCAAAAAAAGAGATCAGGTTGGTCTGACATGACTTGTTCTTGAGAAAACCATGCTGACTTAGTAATCACATCGATTCTTTTTAAATGTTCCAGGACCGACTTGAAGATGGGGACAACATTCGCCCGTCTCCAATCTTCCGGGACCTCTCCTGTTCTCCAAGAATTCTCAAAAATAATAGTCAGAGGCTCAGAAATTACATCCGCAAGCTCTTTTAGAACCCTTGGATGCAATTTATCTGGCCCTGAGGACTTAGTTTCATTTAACGAAACTAGGTGTTTATGTACTACCCCTATGCTGATCCTAGGTTGGAACTTCTTACCCTCCTTATATGTTCTGTTTTCAGAAAGACTCCACAGTTTTGCTCATTCAGCAGAGATGTTTACTTTCTTCTGTTGGAGGGGTGAGAGCCAGTTTGGTGTAGTGGTTAAATGCACTGACTCTAATCTGAAAGAACTGGATTTGATTCCCCACTTCTCCACATGCATCTGCTGGAGTGACCTTGGGACAGTCATAACTAATACACCTGCTAAGCTGTGGAGTCTTGTGAGCAAAAATTCTATTTCTTGAGCTACCAGCATTAAAGTTGTGAGCTACTGCATAAATTGTTTTTTCTGTGGGGCCATTTTTCCTGCACTAAAACAAAAATGTGTAAGCCAGAGGCTAAAAAACTGTAAGCTAACCCACACTAACTCAGCTTAGAGGGAACACTGATCCTAAGTCTCTCAGAGGTGTTCTGCTCAAGAACAGTTTTTGAAAGAGCTCCTTCAGCCCCACCTGCCTCACAGGGTGTCTGTTGTGGGGAGAGGAGGGGAAAGGGGATTCTAAGCCACTTGTAGAGTGGAGGGCGAGATGTAGTACTCCAGCTCTTCTTCTCTCTCCTTCTTCATTTGCTGCATCCTGAAAAATGGGTCTCATCTGTGTATTGAGCTGCTGCTTGCAAGCACCTCACTCCAAGATCACTATATTGTGTGTGGGCGTGTCTGTTTCCACATTCTGTTATTTGGGATGCTTCTGTAGGAGAATGAGGGACTCTTCCACACAAGCACTTACATGGGCTTCTGGGAGTGTCGGGCCATTCTAAAGCGTTTTCTGGATGACACTTCCATCCTAGACCCTTGCCAGTCCGGCTTCCGTCCGGGCCATGAGACGGAGACAGTGCTGGTCGCCTTGGTAGATGACCTCCAGCGGCATCTGGATCGAGGTGGCATGGCGGTGCTGATGTTGTTAGATCTGTCGGCGGCGTTCAATACGGTCGACCATCAGCTACTGACCCGCCGCCTCGCCGACATAGGGGTTAGGGGGTTGGCCTTACAATGGCTTTCCTCCTTCCTCAAGGGACGGGGACAAAGGGTGGCAATCGGGAGTGAGCTGTCCCAGAGGCGCACACTAGATTGTGGGGTGCCTCAAGGAGCAATTCTCTCCCCGATGTTATTCAACATCTACATGTGCCCCCTTGCCCAGATTGCCCGGAGGTATGGGCTTGGGTGTCATCAATATGCAGATGACACCCAGCTCTATCTGCTAATGGATGGCCGACCTGACTGCGTCCCAGGGAATCTGGACCAGGCGTTGCAGGCTGTGGCAACTTGGCTTAGGCTGAGTGGGTTGAAGTTGAACCCGACGAAGACAGAGGTCCTTTGCGTGGGCCGCGGCGCTCTGGGGAGGGAAATACCTCTCCTGGTTTTTGATGGTGTGCCGCTGAAAGTGGCGCACCGAGTCAAGAGCCTGGGAGTTCTACTGGAGCCTTCATTATCAATGGAGGCCCAGATAGCAGCCACTGCCAAGTCGGCGTTTTTTCATCTGAAGCGGGCAAGGCAGTTGGCCCCTTTCCTAGAGCGTCGGGACCTAGCAACAGTGATTCATGCGACGGTCACCTCAAGATTGGACTACTGTAATGCCCTCTACGTGGGGCTGCCTCTGTGCCGAACCCGGAGGCTGCAGCTGGTGCAGAACGCGGCGGCTAGGCTGTTATTAAGGCTCCCGAAGTGGGAGCACATACAGCCAGGGCTGCGCGGACTGCACTGGCTGCCAGTTACATACCGGGTTCGCTACAAAGTGCTGGTTACTACCTTTAAAGCCCTACCTAAGGGACCGTCTTTCCCCATACGAGCCCCAGAGAGCCCTGAGGTCAGCGGGGAAGAACAAGCTGGCTATCCTCGGGCCAAAGGAGGCAAAACTTCAGAACCCCTGCACACGGGCCTTCTCTATCGTAGCTCCACACCAATGGAACCAGCTCCCGGAAGAGGTGCGGGCCCTGCGGAGCCTTGACCAATTCCGCAGGGCCTGCAAGACCATCCTTTTCAGGATGGCCTTTGTGGATTGCTGATTGAAGGATTGATGGATTCGCCTAAGTGACTTTCACCATCATGCTAACTGACAGAATAGCACCAGAAACGCCTATTGTTATTGTCAATTTATTGTTAATCGTAAAGCAGAATTTTTTTAAGACTAATGTTGATTTTAAAAGTTTGTATAATTATTGTATGGACATGTTGTTAGCCGCCCTGAGCCTGCCCAGGCGGGGAGGGCGGGATATAAATAAAATTTTATTATTATTATTATTAAAGACATGTGATGGATTTGCCTGCCTTTGCTTTCTGCAGACACAGAAAAGTCCAAGCAGAACCAGACAGATGACTCCAACCCTGAGGATGGCTCCCTGAAAAAGAAGCAGCGCCGGCAGAGAACCCACTTCACAAGCCAACAGCTCCAAGAACTAGAAACCACTTTCCAGAGGAACCGTTACCCTGACATGAGCACTCGAGAGGAGATAGCAATTTGGACAAACTTGACTGAAGCCAGAGTCCGGGTATGGTGATTGGTTTCCCTGAATATGTCCATAGCTGGGGGGGGGGGGGAGTGTTGGTGAACAAGCCAACAGACCAGTCAGGCAGTAGTAGTCTCCTGCATGTGATTGGATTTGTGGTAGGTCTGTTTCCATTTAGCTGCCTTCTGCTAGGTCAGACCACTGGTCCCTCTAGGTGAGTGTTGTCCACTCTGCCTGCAGCAGTCTCAGCCAGTGGGCAACAGCGGCAGCTGCCTCAGACCCCAGCCACCCACCCCTTGAAGGAGGGGAGGGGGAGATGAAGGACAGGTTCCTGCCTCTGCTTGCACCCGTTCTGTATGGGGCTTGGGCAACTGGCTTCCAACAACAGCAATGCCTCCCATCCATCTTGCACGTGGGTGAGGGCTACTGATAGCCATGCCCCAGCAGGGGGTGGGATGGACTTTTTGCCCAAGACACTGCCATCACTAACACGGCTCCTACCAGCAGAACTTGGGACCTTCTTGCCATTGTCTAATATACGTGAAACTAGAGTTTTATGCTGAGTCAGCCTATCTGCTCTGACTGGAAGCAGCTGTCTAGGATCAGGGGCAGAGAAAGGTCTTTTGCAGTGCCTTCTACATGAGAATACTGCCAATGGAAGATGGGACTTTCTGCATGCCAAGCATGTGCTTAGCAGTCCTTCCCTGTCTCAATGCAGAAACTCATAAAGCTGTAATTCTGGGTAACACACAAGCTGCCAAATGCAGCAGTACTCACAGCCTCTGGGGTTTGAAGGATGCCTTGCAGGTTACAGTGGGGGTGGGGGCTCAGTGGTAGAGCATCTGCTTTGCATGCAAAATTCCCCTGGCTCAAGCCCCAGCATCTCAGTGGAAAGCATCAGGTAGCAGGTGATGACCCCGGGGGTCTGCTACTGACTGTGATGGGCAAAGGGCTGGTTCAGTAGAAGGCAGCTTCACATGTGTTGGTCTGCTGCTGCTATTCCTCTGTATTATTATTACTTTGTTTAACGTATCCTGCCCTCCTTTTCTTGCAAGCAGGTTGAAGGCAGGTTACAACATGAAATTCTCTGCAATAAAACCAAACTCAGTTACTGTAAAAACTTTAACTCATTAAAACAAGATGACAATCAGTTATTGCAGGGGTGGCCAACGGTAGCTCTCCAGATGTTTTTTTTGCCTACAACTCCCATCAGCCCCAGCCATTAGCCATGCTGGCTGGGGCTGATGGGAGTTGTAGGCAAAAAACATCTGGAGAGCTACCGTTGGCCACCCCTGAGTTATTTCACAGTTAAGAGAAGAGTGGACAGAGCCTAGAAAAATTCCCAATGGTGCAGTTTATTGCTCTCGAGTAGACCAGAGCAAGCATTATAGTTCAGTGACCCAACAATTTACAGCAGATTGTGGGAGGAGGGACCACTGCCTCACCCAAAAGACTGGCAGAAAAGCTCCATTTTATGGGCTCTGCAGAGCTGTGAAAGATCCTCTAGGGCTGTGGTCCCTAGTGGGAACTCATCCCACCAGGATGGGATCAGGTCCGAAAACACTCTGACCCTGGTTGAGGCTAGGCAAGTGTCTTTGAGGCTGAGGATTTCCAGTAAGGGATGGTCCAAGGAGAGCAAGGTCAAGGGCAGCAAATGCTCTTTAATTAACAGAACAAAAATACACACTGTCCTGCATCATTTTGATGGGCGGGGGAGGAAAGTGCCACCCACTCACAGCAGACTTACAGCTTCCTCATAGGGTTTTCAAGGCAAGAGATGTTCAGAGGTGGATAGTGGAGTCAGAAGCGACCTCCAGGGTCATCTAGCCCAACCCATTGCACAATGCAGGAAACTCACAAATATCTCCCCTAACACACACCCAGTGACATCTGCTCCATGCCCAGGAGATGGCAACCCCCCCCCCCAAAACCCTCCAGGATCCCAGGGCAAACTGACCTGGGGAAAAATTGCTGCCTGATCCCAAAGTGGATAACAGCATCTAAGAAAGGGCCACAAGAACTAGGGAGCCAGTTTGGTGTACTGGTTAAGTGCGCAGACTTTTATCTGGGAGAATTGGGTTTGATTCCCTACTTCTCCACATGCATCTGCTGGAGTGACCTTGGGTCACTCATAAATCTCTCAGAGCTGATCTGCTCAAGAGCAGCTCTTGGAGTGCTCACTCAGCCCTATCTACCTCACACACAGTGTCTGTTGTAGGGAGAGGAAGAGAAAGGAGATTGTAAGCTGCTCTGAGAGTCCTTTGGGTAGTGAAGGGTGGGGTATAAATCCAATTTCTTCTTCTAAGCACTGATGCAACCCCCCCAAGCCTCCTTCTCATGATCTGCCTAATTCACACAATCAGCACTGCTGTTAGATGGCTGTCTAGCCTCTGCTTAAAAACTAAAAAAAAACTAACCAGGCCCCTGCGGCCTGCCGGCCTCTGTCCCACCCACGCCCCGCCAGCCTCTGTTCCCTCGTGCCCCGCCAGCTTCCGTCCCCTCATGCCCTCCGGCCTCAGTGCCTCCACGGGCCTCCACCTCCCCGTGCCTATGTCTCTCCGTGCCCGCTGGCATCCCAGTGCTCAAGCTGCCCTCGCCGCTTCAAAGGGAGCCAGCTGGCTCCCTTTGAAGCAGGGGAGGGCTGGGGGTGAGTGCTCATGCAAAGTGCAAGCAGCCTGATGACATCACTTCTGAAAAGGAACAGGAGGGGGGGGGGACAGGCCCCTGCCTAGGGGCAGCAGAACGCCGGGCCTTCCTGAACTCATACTGAGCTTTAACTTTCCTAACACTCTCTCTCCCACCATTGGTTATTTATCTATATTTATCTGTGGTTATAAAGCCCTCCTTCAGTTTCCTTTTTTATTTCTCAAGTCTTTTGAGAGCTGCTTATGGAGGCTTCTTTAGGCTCCTCCCAGTTTTCCTTCTCAGAGGAATCATTTATGATTGTACCTTCAATATGATATTGTTGTTGTTTTGTTATTTATATTTCATTGATTGCCCTTTTCCCGCTCATGCCAGGTTCTGGATGATGTACAACGTATAATTTAAAACAATACACAAAATAAATACCCATAGATTAATTAAAATCAGAAGACACCTAGGTTTTTGTGACATCCTGGACTACCAGGGCAACCTGCTGGGTAGGGGGACTTTGAAAACATCTCAAAACATCTGGGGGGGAAGGAAAAAGGAAGGTGCAAGTTAAAGCATTGCTGCACTCAGCCAAAGGTCTGAAAGAACATCTCTGCCTTACAGACCCTGCAGAATTGAATGAGATCTGGCAGAGAGTTCCATCAGGTCACAGCCAGAACTGAGAAGGTCCTGGCCCTTGTTTAGGACAGCCAGACCTCCATGGGGCCAGAGATCATAGAGTCATAGAGTTGGAAGGGAGCTCCAGGGTCACCTAGTCCAACCCTCTGCACAGTGGAGGAACTCACAAATACTTCCTCCCACCACACACACATCCCCAGAGACCCCTGTTCCCTGCCCAGAAGATGGCAAAAAACCTCCCTTGCCAAACTGGCCTGGAGAAAAACCGCTGCCCGACTCCGAAGTGGCAATCAGCATTTCCCTGAGTGTGTAAGAAAGGGCCACAAGAACTAAGCACTGATGGAGCCCTTCCTGCCCTCCTTCTCATGATCTGCCTATTTCACAAAATCAGCATTGCTGTCGGATGGCCACCTAGCCTCTGCTTAAAACCTACAGGCAAGGAGAGCCCACTACCTCCCGAGGAAGACTGTTCCACTGAGGAACTGCTCTGCTTAACTTCCTGATGTTTAGCCAGAAACACTTTTGATTTAATTTCAGCCCATTGGTTCTGCTCCAACCTTCTGGGGCAACAGAAAACAATCTCCATCCTCTATATGGCAGCCCTTCCTGTATTAGAACTTCCAGTTTCTCCTGCTTGGTTCCCATACTTTGTGCATTAGTGTGGAGGCATCAGAATCCATGTTTTATGGTCCTTGAGGTTTTTGTTTCTGTATTTATGTAAGTTAATGTTTCCTAGCATATGTGCGACTTCTTGCAAAACTTTAGTGTCTCCAGTTATTGGCCTAGGCTTTGAATTTTTGTCTCATTCCCCCATGCAATTTAGTTTAAAGCCCTCCTTATTAGGTTTGCAAGGTTATTATCAAACACATTTTTTCTTACCTTCATGAGATGGAAACAATCTCCCAATAGAAAATCTTAATCTCAGAAGCATAAGCCATGGTCCAAAAATCCAGACCTTTCCTGATTACACCATCTACGTAGCCAGTCATTTATTTGCAATATTCTTCTTTCCCTTCCTAAGCCATGGCTTTGACAGGAAGAACTAACGAGAACACAACTTGCACTCTCAGCTCCTTCACCTTCGGACAAAGAGCCACATAGTGTTTTAATATGTTCAGGACTGTGCTGGGCAGTATCATTTGTTCCCACATGGATCAGCAGGAAAGGATAATTATCTGAGTCTTCCTACCCTTTCAGTCATGTCCTTAATGCAAGCACCTGGTAGGCAGCATGCCTCCTGAGATAACAGGTCCAGTTGGCACACTTTAGCTTCTACCCTTCTGAGTAGGAAATCCCTAATTACAGTGGTGGATGAGGTGGCCAGTCCAGCATGTAGTCTCAACATGTATCCTGCAATTTGAGAGGCCCCTTCCAGAGCCAGTTTGGTGTAGTTGTCAAGTTGTCATCCAGGTACACTACCACCCCCTTAAACAAAAACTTTCTCAATACATTGTTTATAAAACTCATGAACACCCCGGGGGCCCCTTGCAGTCCAAATGGCATCACCAGGTATTCGAACTGCCCTAGTGGTGTGTTGGACGCCGTTTTCCACTCATCCCCCTCCTTAATGCGCACCCGGAAATACGCATCTCTCAAATCCAACTTTGTAAAAATTTTCCCCTCCGACAGAGTACTCAATAAGTCCTTAATGAGGGGGATGGGGTAGGCGTTGGAGGTTGAAATCGCGTTTATCCCACGAAGATCTGTGCAAAGTCTAAGCGAGCCGTCTTTCTTTTTCCGGAACAGGACCGGGGCTGCGTGGGGGGCCGTGGCCGGCCTAATAACCCCCCGTTTTAAGTTCTTGTCTAGAACTTTGTGCAGCTCCGCCTTCTCCGCCCATCCCATCGGGTACAGTTTGGCTTTGAGGAGCGATTCCCCCGGTATTAATTCGATAGCACAGTCTGTGTCCCTATGGGGTGGCAGCTCGTTGGCGCCCTGTTCGCTGAACACCCCCATCAAGTCCCGGTATGCCCGGGGGATTTCCGGGACTTCTTCCAGTGTCAGGCACACCCTCTCAGTGGAGGGCGGAGGGCTAGGCCCCCACTCTGAGTTCCATAGGTGATCTTTGCACAGCGGGTCTATGAACCTTATGGTTTGCCTCCCCCACCGAATGTCCAGTTCGTGTCTGGCCAGCCACCCCACCCCCAACACTACTGGGTAAGAGCAGGATGGAGTGATTCCGAAAGACTCCTGCTCCCATTGTTCCTCGATCCCCATCAGTAGAAATTGAGTCTCTGAAGCACAGGGCTCCCCCCGCATCACGGACCCATCCATCTGCTCGAATTGTATGGGGCAGGGGAGGGAGGTGGTAGTCAGGCCTAAGGCCTCTACTATTTTGGGCGTTATTAATTCCCGGTTGCACCCCGAGTCAATTAAAGCCCTCACTTGCATGAATCTCTTGAGTTTGGGGTTCAACAGTCTCACTGGTACAAAGTATAGTGATCCAGTCACTCTCACCCTCACTGGTGCCGGCTCCTCTGCGACCTGCTGGTGGGCACCCTTCAGAGCAGGTCGTTCTCATTTCCCGATGGCTCTTCCATCCAGCCCAGCTCGCTCAGCTCATCGCTCAGGAACAGGTCCTCTTCTGCCTCCTTGATGGTTGCCACACTGCCTTTCGCCGCATCCTTAGGGCAGCTGGGGGCCTTCTTCGGCACAGGGGTGCTCTGCTTCGGGGCACTTGGTGGTGCTCGTGGCAGCCGCTTGCTAGGTGCCCAGGGTCTCCACACCGAAAGCACTTGCAGGGCCCGGCGGGCTTGCCCCCACTGGAACCCCCTGCCGGTTTCTTCGCCTCTGCTTTCGGGGCTGCTTTTGGGTCTCGTCCCCCTTTCCCGCTCTGTTGCTGGCATTGCATGGCGACGTGCTTCATATTGGTCTCAACCTCACCCGCTAACTAGATCCAACCTACCAACGTGGTAGGTCGGGCTTGGGTGAGGGCCCGATCCAATATGCCCGCATTCAGCCCCCGGGTGAAGTGCTCCATCTTCATTAGCTCACTCCACCCTCGCACCTTCGCTGCATTGGCTCGAAAGTCTGCAGCATACTCCCGGATTGACTTCTGCCCCTGTTGCATGTCGCACAGGGCCGCCAAAGCCCTGGTCTCCTGGAGGGGGTCTTCGTACTGGGCCAACAGAGCCTGTAGGAATGTTGCTACATAATCCAGTTCCGGGCTCATGGGTTCGTACAGACTCATGTACTATCTTTTTGCCACCTCTTTCAGCTTCGACCCCAGGTAATCCACTCGGCTGAATTCATCCGGGAAGGTGTTCCCCCAATAATGCATGTAGCTGTTCGCCTGGATTGTGAAGTATTCTACTTCGTCAGGGTCCCCATCAAAGGTAGCATCGAGCTCCCTTCCTCTCCCTCCGTCTCGAGGTGCAAGAGGGGGAGCTGCCGGCCGGGGCGCTGTGGGCGGTGCTGGGGCCACGGCCGGGGCTGCTGGCACGGGGATCGCTGGTGCTGGTTGTTGCTGGATCAGGGGGGGCTGAGTCGCCCTTCTAGGCCCGGGCAGCCCTAGAGAACGAGAGATTTCCCAGGCGATCTCTCCCGCCATGCGGTCGGTCATGGCCTGCAACTCCGCCTTCAGGCCCTTGATCACGCTCTCCACTTAGTTGTGGACCATGGCTCGAAACTCCCTGGCTGTTTCGTCCTCCTCGTCCTTGGGAGCCGCTGCGCCCAGCTCTCCCTCGTCTGGCTCCGGGCCCTCTTCGTGTAGTGGGACCACCACAATGGTGTCGATCTCCTCCGGCTCCATGGGACCCGGATTGGGCCCTTCTGCGTTCGCCATCCACATCCTCTGCATATGCCGGGTTAGGATGGCTTCGCGTCTCGCTGGGGCCTCATCCATTGTACTGGTGGAGGTCCAGGGCTGCCACTGCCTCGGGGTGACGAGCAGCTGCTGGAACTGCGGGGGAGATGCTGCTACTCTCCAGGCGTCCAAGACGTGCCAGGGAATGGATGGCCCTTCTTCAGTATTGGAAAGCTCACCGCCTTCTGGTATCTTTTCAGCCATTTGCTACAAAGTGACCAGGGTGGTTAAGCTTCAAAGTTGATTCTTAGCAAAATGTCAAGTCGACGGATTCAAGAATGAGTCAAAGTTGATACTAAGTTCCCATTTATTGATAACTGGTACTCTGGCGCAAGCCTCTAGCTTGCTAAGAATGAAACCAATAGATTGATACATGGGTTTTAAAATACACTTCAAAAACATTCCTACGGGGAGGGGTTTACAGGAGGGAACATTCACACATAACTACTAGATACTTTCTCAGGTGATATCCAGCAAATGCCCTTGAATTGCTATGCAAGGCTTCCTCCCACCTCAGGCCCTGAGAAGGCGCCGACTAGTTCCTTCACACCAGTTGCAATTCAAAATAAGAAAAGGGGGGAAGGGAAGTAACTAAGGTAAAACACTAGCAGCAGTGGATCCATTATGATTTTAACAGGGCCTATTGCTTACGCCATGATCCCCCAGTCTCAAGTCGGTATTAGTTGATCTTGACAGTAGTGGTTAAGTGCGCAGACTCCTATTGTCAGACAATCAACCAGACTCCATTCGATACAAAGTTTAAGGCTTTATTTGAGAGTTCATAGTTTCTGAGCGTAGAAAGATTGGAACTGGTACAATTTTGCAGGCGAGGAATTACTTTAAGGAATTGCACATCAAAGGTTTCTAAACAATTCTACATTCCCATGCATTCTAAGCCTAAAGTGATACATTTCACACAGTCACTTTCTCTTATCTTCAAGTGGTCCTTGATCTCACAGGGATGGCCAAACCGCCTTCCCCGGAGGCATTTTATCTTCAAAGAGAAGTTGCTTTTGTTAGTTCCAGGGACAGGAATTCACACCAATGTTAGTAACAACTATGTTTCTACTTTGATATGCAAGGTCTCTTCCCATGGTTAGTAACAGAGGCTAGAAAATGGAGTCAGTTAAGCTAAGCATTTCATTTAAGTTAACTAAGCTAAATATTTCTCAGAGTAATTTTCCAGTGTCTGACACTTATCTGGGAGAACCGGGTTTGATTCCCCACTCCTCCACTTGCACCTGTTGGGATGGCCTTGGGTCAGCCAGAGCGGTAGCAGAAGTTGTCCTTGAAGGAGCACCTGCTGTGAGAGTTCTCTCAGCCCCACCCACCTCACAGGGTGTCTGTTGTGGGGGAGGAAGATAAAGAAGATTGTGAGCCGCTCTGAGATTTTGAGATTCGGAGTGGAGGGCGGGATATAAATCCAGTATCATCTTCTTCTATCAGACACTTCGGGTGTATACCAGCTAGCTGCAATGGATTGTGTACAAGACTGGCCAAATGCGGTAGCATTTCCCAAGAATGATGCACTGAATAGACACAAATTAAAAAACTGAAGTCCAAAATTAATAAAATTATTAACTAATTAAACCTATGGATCAGGAGGTGGGCTCTCCTTCTTTGGAGGTTTTTAAACAGGCTGGATGGCCATCTGACAGCAATGCTGATCCTGTGAATTTATGGGGAAGTGTGTCTGAATTTCTTGCATTGTGCAGGTGGTTGGACTAGATAACCCTGGGGATCCCTTCCAACTTTATGACTCTATGATTTGCCAGCTCTTCCCCATGGCGCAGAGTGTTAAAGCTGCAGTACTGCAGTCTTAAACTCTGCTCACGACCTGAGTTTGATCCCCAGTGAAGCTAAGTTCAGGTAGCCGGCTCGAGGTTGACTCAGCCTTCCATCCTTCTAAGGTAGGTAAAATGAGTCCCCAGCTTGCTGGGGGGAAAGTGTAGATGACTGGGGACGGCAGTGGCAAACCACCCCGTAAAAAGTCTGCTGTGAAAACGTTGTGAAAGCAACCACCCCAGAGTCAGAAACGACTGGTGCTTGCACAGGGGACCTTTCCTTTCCTTTTTCCTTTCCTAAGTTATTAATTGTTAAAGGATAATTGATGTCTGAGCACTTTCTGTTTCCATGTTTCTATCGATACTGTATTTAGTAACGAAAAATGCAAGCCAGAGTATTCTCTGGTTCCATTAGGGTTCTGCTCAAAATGTACCTGTGTTCTCAACATCTACAAACAGAGTTGCCTGAAGGAAGTGTGGTCCCCTCTTCTGCTCTCTAACGAAGTTCACAGAGATAATTTCCTTTCTCCTTTCTCTTGCAGGTTTGGTTTAAGAACCGGCGAGCCAAATGGAGGAAGCGAGAAAGAAACCAGCAGGCAGAGCTTTGCAAGAACAGTTTTGGTGCCCAGTTCAATGGACTGATGCAACCTTATGAGGAGATGTATAGCGGCTACTCTTACAACAACTGGGCTTCTAAAAGCCTGGCTACTAGCACCCTGTCAACCAAGAGCTTCCCCTTCTTCAACTCGATGAATGTCAGCCCTCTCTCCTCGCAGCCCATGTTCTCCACATCCAGCTCCATTGGGTCCATGCCCATGCCATCTTCCATGGTTCCCTCAACAGTGACTGGCATGCCTGGCTCCAGCCTGAACAACCTTGGAAGTCCTGGCCTTAGCTCTACTGTTTCCTCCAGCACCTGCCCTTACGCTGCCTCCACTACCAGCCCCTACATGTACAGGGACACGTGTAATTCCAGTCTGGCTAGCTTAAGGCTGAAGGCGAAACAGCATTCCAACTTCACCTACCCAGTGGTGCAGACCTCTGCCTCCAACCTGAGCCCCTGCCAGTATGCCGCTGTGGATAGGCCAGTATGAGGGGTCAGGCCTCCCGTGCCCCTGCTCATCTGGAGCTTGGACTGTAGCTCAGTGGCCACACCCAGACAGGCACACCAACTTCCTACAAGATGTGCTTAGTTATTATCATGTTATAAACTGTTGACTGTCTTTTGGTAAAGTAAATGTAATTGTTTATTTAATTCTATTTTGGAAAGAGGGATTCCCCTCCCCGGCTCTGAGCTCATTTCAAACTCAGCACCCCAACACAGGCAGGCAGGTGCAGCAGAAAGGGTGCCGTGCATGCCCCTCCCTGCTGCTGTGTCGCCGGGCTGCTCCTTTGCCCTCCTCGGCTCTCGGAGGAGAGCTAGAATTCTGTGCTGGAAGCAAGAAGGCATTGGTGCACATTTGTCGGATGTTTACCCTTTGTGGACACAATGTTTGGTCCTTTTTTAAATCCCCCCCCCTACACACAGATTTTGGCATTTGATTAAGGAGGATTGGCAAAGGGAGGGGATGCTCTGATGGGAAGTTGGATGGTGTGTAAAATCGGGATAGAGGAGACAGACGTTTTCCAAACACATGGGTTTGTTATGGTATCTCCTTTGCTGCTGTTAATAGAGCTATCATTTATTTATTTATTTAAAGCATTTTTATGCTGCCTTTCAATCCAAGGTACTAAATATGAAAACATAACAATAGCATTAAAAACAATAGCATGTAGGATTCCTGCCCTAGTCACGGGGACGGGGTGGGGGGGGGGGACAGAACTCTCCACACTGCTGGGGCTTCTTCAAGCTTTTCCCCCAAAATCAACAATTGGCTATTGTTACAACATAGCAACAATCTGTGTACCAGATTCTGTGAGTTCCCAGCCTTCATTTTTAAAAAAAGTTTCTAGTCGCTTTGGTGGGGAGATAGAAAGGGAAAGGCATATCTCTGTAATACAAGGGGCTAGAAAACATTTCCTAAATGAATACAGGAATTCAGAAAAACTGGTTTTTTACAGATTCATAGAATCATAGTTGGAAGGGACCCTAGGATCATCTAGTCCAACACCCAGCACAATGCAGGAAATTCACAAACACCTTCCCCCTAAATTCACAGGATTAGTATCACTGTCAGATGGCCATCTAGCCTCTAGTTAAAAACCTCCAAGGACAGCTCACCACCTCCCGAGGAAGCCTGTTCCACTGAGGAACTGCTCTGACTGTCAGGAGTTCTTCCTAATGTTGAGCCAGAAACTCTTCTTATTTAATTTCAACCCGTTCTGGTCCTACTTTCTAGGGCCACAGAAAATAATTCTGCACCATCCTCTATATGACAGCCCATCAAGTACTTGAAGTTGGTGATCACATCACCTCTCAGCCGCTTCCTCTCCAGGCTAAACATACCCAGCTCCTTCAACCTTTCTTCATAGGACTTGGTCTCTAGCCCCATCACCATCTTCGTCACCCTCCTCTGGACCCGTTCCAGCTTGTCTATATCCTTCTTAAAATGTAGTGTCCAAAACTGAACACAATACTCCAGGTGAGGTCTTACCAGGGCAGAGTTAAGTCATACCATCACTTCACGTAATCTCTTGATAACAGCCCAAAATTGCATTTGCCTTTTTTAGCCACCATATCACACTGTTGACTCATGTTCAGCATTTGGTCCGCTAAGACCCCTAGATCCTTTTCACACATGCTACTGCCAAGACAAATCTCCCCCATTGGGTTTTTCCTACCTAAATGCAGAACTTTACATTTAAAAATACATTTTATTGGCTTTAACCCAGTTTTTCAGCCTGTCAAGATCACCCTGTATCTTGTTTTTATCTTCCACTGTTAGCAACCCCTCCCAATTTAGTATCATCTGCAAATTTAATAAGCATTCCCTCTATTCCTTCATCCAAATCATCGATAAAGATGTTGAACAAAACAGGCCTCAGGACAGATCCTTGAGGCACTCTACTTGTCACTCCTCTCCAAGAGGATGCAGAACCATTCACCAGCACTCTTTGGGTGTGATCTGTCAGCCAGTAACAGATTCATCTAACAGTAAAACGATCCAAACCATGTTTTACCAACTTGTGAACAAGAATAGTATGTGGAAGCCTTCCTGAAATCAAGGTTAACAAAGTCTACAGCATTGCCCTCATCCACCAAAGTAGTACAGGTTAGTCTGACATGACTTGTTCTTGAGAAACCCATACCAGTTCTTAGTGATCACAGCCAGCCTTTCTAAATGTTTCAGGACTGATTGATTATTTGTTCTAAAACTTCTCCAGGTATAGATGGATCCTCCTTTCCCCCCTTCTTGAAGATGGGGACAACATTTGCCTGTCTCGAATCTTCTAGCAATTCATCTGTTCTCCAAGATTTCTCAAAAATAATGGCCGAAGGCTCAGAAATTACATCTGCAAGCTCTTTTAGTACTCTTGAATGTAGTTCATCTGACCCCAAGGACTTAGTTTCATTTAAAGAAACTAGGGGCGTTTTCGCACTCACCTTCAGCCGGCGCAACCCCCCTCTTCACTGCGCAGGATCTGCGCGGATTTCGCACTAAATGCCGCGGAGCAGCCTTTTGCGCCGGAAACTCCCGGCGCAAAAGCCGCTCAAACATAAACCGCCAAAAAGCAGTTTCCGTTTGCGCGGCTTTTGCGACGGGAGTTTCCGGCTGCTCCGCGGCATTTAGTGCGAAATCCGCGCTGATCCTGTGCGGTGAAGAGGGGGGTCGCACCGGCTGAACGTGAGTGCGAAAATGCCCTAGGTGTTGATATACTTACCCCTATGCTGATCCTATGGTGCATCTCCCTTCCCACATCGTGTTTTGTTTTTGCCATGTTGAACCATGTTTCCCTCACAAGAGAAGACTGAGGAAAAGTAGGAAATGAGCAATTCTGCCCTCTCTTCATCACCTGTTACAATTTCATGTGCATATCCTTGCTCTTTTTCTTACTTTAAGAAAATAACCCTTTTTTGTTGCATCTCTCACTGAGTTCATTCAGAGCTTTAGCTTTCCTAACTCCTTTTCTACAAAGATAGTTCCAAATAGGCAGCCATGTTGGTCTGAAGTAGTAGAACAAAATAGGAGTCAATTGCACCTATAAGACCAACTTAGTTTTATTCATAACTTAAGCTTTCATGTGCATGCACACTTCAGAAGTCTGAATAAAACTAAGTTGGTCTTAAAGGTGCAATTGACTCCTATTTTGCCCCTTTTCTGCAAGAACTTGTTATTTGTTTATATTCATCCTTGGTCATAAGAGTTTCCGTCCATTTCCTAAATGAATTTTTTTTATTTCTCAAGTCTTTAGAGAACTGTTTATGGAAGCCATCTTGCCTTCTTTAGGCTCCTCCCATTTTTCTTTCTCATAGGAATCATTTGTGATTGTGCCTTCAATATTTTGCTTGTGAGAAACTCCTCCTCTTGAATTCCCTTCTCTTAAGTATTTCCGACCATGGGTTTTTACCCAGGATCACTTGAAGTTTGTCAAAATTTGGTTTCCTATATGTTTGACTATGTACAGCTTTCCCCTAAGTGTGTAAATTTCTAAATCACATGGTCACTACTGCCTAGGATGCCCACTATTTCTACCTCCTCAACCAGTTCTTCATTGTTGGTGATAATGAGGTCCAAGCTAGCAGAGCCCCTTGTTTCCTTCACCAGTTTCTGGAAAAGGAAGTTGTCAGCAAGACAAGTCAGGAATTTGTTTGAGCTTTTGTTTTTAGCAGAATTGGACTTCCAACAGATGTCTGGGTAGTTGAAATCTCCCATGACCACTGTGTCCCTTCTTTTTGAGAAGTTTGCAATCTGTTCTAGGAGTATCTCATCCAAGTCCTCTTCCTGGCTTGGATAGTTTATAGCAGACCCCCACCATAATACCACAGTTATTTCTGGCTTCTTTTATATTTACGCAGAGTCTCTCAACTGAGCTTTCATGCTCCGATTCATGTATATCCTCACAGGTATATAATGCTGTGCCTCCAAGCTTCCTTATTTGTCTGTCCCTTTTAAATAAATTGTAGCCCTTAATCCTGATATTCCAGTTATGAGTGTTATTCCACCAAGTTTCAGTAAGGCCTATTAAGTCATTGTTTCCTTCCTAAATTAGGACTTCCAGTTGCTCCCGTTTGTTTCCCATACTATCTGCATTAGTGTAGAGACATTGGAATCTATGTTTCATTCACCCTGAGGGTTTTCATTTCTGTACATACCTGTGAGTTAATGTTGTCTGGCTTATGTGCCACTCCCTGCAAAACTTGTGTTCTTATCTCTACTTATTGGCATCATACTAGGCTTTGAATTATTGTCTTGCTTCCCCATGCAATTTAGTTTAAAGCCCTCCTTGTTAGGTTAGCAAGGCTCTTGCCAAACACCCTTTTCCCTACCTTGGTGAGGTCCAAACCATCTCTCAATAGAAGAGCTTCAACTCAGAAGCATAAGGCATGGTCCAAAACCCAAAGCCTTTCCTGATGACACCATCAACTTAACCAGTCAGTTATTTGCAGTATTCTTTCTTGTCCTAAGCCACAGCCTTCAACAGGAAGAACTAATAAGAATACAACTTGCACTCCCAGCTCCTTCACTGTCTGATCCAGAGCCACATAGTGTTTTAATATGTTCAGGGCTGTGCTGGGTTCATTTGTTCCCACATGAATCAGCAGGAAAGAATAATAATGTGTGGGCTTGATGAGTCTGCCTACCCTTTGTGTCACATCCTGTATATGTTCACCTGGTAGATAGCATACCTCTCAAGATGACAAGTCTGATTAGCACACTATGGGCTCTACATCTCTAAATTGGGAATCCCCAATTACCAGCATTCACATTTTCCTATATTGGGGAGCAGACGCTTGTCTCATCCACAGGGATCTGAGAAACTTCCTTCTTTTATGCCCCCCCCCCAAAAAAGTCTGCCCTTAAAAAGCCTGGAGAACTCAATATTTTGCTCCTCTGTAATTTGATACTTGATCGGTCCTAACTGCATAATCCTGCAGGTGGATGTGGGCCCAGACACTACTCATGTTGCCAGCAGTAAGACTGAAAGGACATTCTGGGTAGCAACTCATCCAGGAGAACCATCTGGCCCTCACTGCAGTTGTAACAGCGTGGGAGGATACTGTTCACAGTGGACAGACATGGCAGGGTGGTTCTTACATGAAGCAGGATCTGGAGCCTGTTAACGCTGTGACAGCATGGAATATTTATGTCCTAACTAGAGAGACACCTTGGTCGTCTCTCAATGTAACAGGTCATAAGAGTCTTGGTTACGTCAGAGGAATTTCTTCTGGACAGCAGTCACACTGCCAGACACGGTGGGTTGCTCCCAAGTGGGAGGATGAAATGGAGCTCACAGCTGACAGAACAGTGAGGAAAGTCCTGGCCTTCCCTGGCAATCACATTGCAAGCAAGCAGTGTGGAAGGGTGTGGCTATGGCTCCCAATTGGGCACTCATGAGAAAATCCACCAACAGAAACTAATAGGAAACTTTGGAATGCCCTGTCCAGCAACCACATGACCAGATGAGGGCTTACACTAGATTGCCCATAGAGGAAGACTGAGGAGTTAACATATCAGGACAAGGGGGGAACAAACCCTCAGGTGAGGAACCAGGCACCTTTGCTGAGATACACAACCCTGGCTTGCACAGGAGGACAAGGGGAGGCCGAGGCATTAGACTCTTGATGAGGGGTGTGTGATTTCTCAGGTGAGGAAACCAGAACCTTATCTGAGTTGGTTTTGGATTATGAGATAGGACTTGGACTTGGTTTATTAGGATAGCCAGATTTCAACAGGTCTCCAATGATCACATATGCGGTGTGACCACATTTACAGTGCTGAGGAGGCACTAGTGGGTGTGTGGGAGGCTATGAGGACCAAGTCTTAGGACTAAATTGGATAGGAAGTATTGGTAGGTGGGAGACATATCAAGTACAAAACATAGCCCCAAATAAAGTGGCCAGCAACTCCCAGAATCAATCTCACCAACTTTGGTGTGCGAGGGAAAATTCTAAGTGAGCCCCATATGAGAGCTGTCACAGCTTCAATCCATTTCCTCAACGTGGTGTGTGGTGGGCAGCAGTGAGTGATGATTCTTGGGTGGAGCCCATCAGTGTGAGGGGGGATGCAGTGCCTTGGGCAAAATACCACCCAAGCTGAGAGACTCCATGCCCAGCTGTTGCAAACAGATTGTTGTGGATCAGAAGCATGACCCCACCATACAGGGGGACAGGTGTGAAGGAGGCACTCCCAGTGCGGGGGAGCATATTGAAATATGAGACTGACAGGTGTGGTTCAGAGGTATGACCCCACCAGACACTGCCCAACCGGGAGATAGGCATGAAGGAGGCACTTCCAACAAGGGGTGGCATATTGAAACATGGGCCCTTGGTTGAGGAACCAGTAGCTGGGCCAGTCTGCCTTGTTGTGGCAGGCAGATAGATGTGGTTCAAAGGCCTGACCCTATTAGACACCTCTCTGGCAGGGGTCAGGTCTGAAAAATTCACTCTCGACGAGAGGAAGGCTATATAGAAATATGGGCCCTGAGAAATAGAACCCTGGCTGCTGGGAGAGGGTAACATGGGATGACTGGTGGGTGTTGCTTCTAATGCCTGGGATCACTGAAAGACCCCATGATGGCCTGAATATAAATTTCAAAATGTCCAATAAATGATTTTTGTTTTGTTTTCTGGGACAGAAAACATGCACAGAGGGGGAGGATGGTGGTCACACCAAAAAGGGTCCTAGGGTATTTAATTAAAGTAATAATATTGAACTGAATTGAACCTAAGCTGCAGAATGCACACAAAGGAGGAGGATGTTTCCTGGGGTGCAGAATATACACCGAGGGGGAGGATGTTGGTCACACCTGACAAAGTCCCCCCTCCCTGGGATGCAGAACACACAGAGACGGGGTCATGTCTGATAAACTATGGAGGGGTTGCTTGTTTTCTGGGGTGGAAAATGCACACAGGAAGGGCAGCATTGACATCTGACTTTTTGTTTTGTTTTGTTTCCTGGAGAAGAGAATTTGCCATAAGGGGGTGAGTAGTGGTCCCAATAGTTCTTCAGGGTAAGGTCAATATCATGGGTGTTGGCTGTGGGACAAGCCCCAAACCACACCCAGCAGAGGTGTGACCCATGGGCTGCATGCCAGAATCACTGCAAAAAGAAAAGAAAGGGCGGGAATGTGAGAGCACAAGCAGAAGGCATGCTCTACTCCACCCAGTCCAGAGACGGGTGCCCAAGCATGGTGAGATTGACCTTCAGAAAGGGCACCTTATCCACCCTGGCTGGGGATGTCTCCAAGATGGGAGAAGCCCTGCTTGCTCTGGACATTACTTGAAGGGCAGGAAAGACCATATGGTGGTCTTGTGTGTCCAGAACTCAAATGGGTCAGAATTGGCAGGCTCAGGGGACTTCTCTAGGAATTCCTGGACCATTAAGTCCACAGAATCCTCAGCCATTGCATGCCTGGCTCCCCCAGCAGTACTCCTGACCTCCCACCTCACGATAGACAGCCAGAACTCCTGATTCTTGCCTGCCCACCTCCTAGGATGGCTTCCTTGGTCTCTTACTCTCCCTCCTGCTCCTCCTCCTTGTCAGCTCCCTCTATCAACTGTCACACCTTGTAGCAGAGTTCACTCTTCCAGTGAGTAAGCTCCATGTTTCAGAGGGTGATGCTGTCCTTGATATGGGGGTCATGCATGCATACTGGTTTGTACTTCCACACCTCAAAGAGTAGATGCAACCACTCAGTGATGCTTTCCCACAACCTGTCGACCTGGGCCCTGACCCAGGAGAGAACCCAGTTCCCTTGGAGCCCAGTTGCACCACATACTCCATCTCCCATTTAAGCCCTCAAATGTGTATGTGTGTGTGTGTGGGGGGGTGACTTGTCCCAGGCTGGTCATGTGAGCACAAAGCACATTGGTGGTGTCCAGAAATTGTTTGAGGACACACCTTACCATTGTGTCAACCAATCACTGGAGCTGATGCTGAGCTCACCCTCACCATGCTAGATGGCCATAGAGGAGATGACATCCTGCTCCACAATCCTCTGCTCCACTGAATACACAATAATAGCATAAGTGAAGTTCCACTGGGTACCCATGTCCTGGACGAGGACATGTTCTGGCTCTTCCCCCTCCCCCCCCCTCACTCTCATAGCAGCCTTGATGCTGCACAAAAAGGGCCAGCCAAGCACCGACAGTTCTCCAGTGATCTCAGTAGCGGCTTCATTGCACCACGCTCTGGCATGGCTCCCCAGTCCCAGGGCATCTCTCTCCACCAAGTGCAGCTGGTGTGCTATACAAACAATGCTCCTGAGGAAGGGGCCCGGGCAGCCTTACATGTTTCAACTGCCATTCATGACCACAAGTGATCTTTGGTCCACCCAACCACTTCATCAGGCTGCTCCATATAATTGCAGGGAAATTTACTGTCATTGCTTCATTTCCATACCCTGAGCATGGTGGAGAACCGCCTTGTAGAGGAGATAGGCAGGATTTGTTTTCTTTGGGGGGCATTTAAATGTCAGGGGGCACCCCCTCACACACATTCAAGGCTGTTTCACTCAACCCTCAGTTAGCCTAGGTCAGACAAGAAAATGTGCAAAAAACATCCATGGAATGGATCCCTGTGGTCACAAAGATACAAAATTAAAAAGTATACTTCAGCCTACTGGGTGAGCATGAGACTCACAAGCGCTGAGCAGCAGTGGTGAGGGGCCACTGCTGGCCCTTCCACTAGGCAAATTAGGCATTGCCTAGGGCACTGAATTGGGCACCCCCCCCCCCCATCGGTGCACTATCACCCTGCCTGGTTGCAAAGGAGGTGGCTAGCTTCACTTCGTCTCCCTTCTGATTGGGACTGTGCCACTGTGCACCTGCTGGCTTTGCTCCCCTTACCTTCTGATTGGTTTAGCTGGGGTTCTGGTTGTCCTTTGGTCTGCTAGACAAGACCAAGTGAACATCAGGGTTCGGGGTTAGGGTTCAGGGCTAGGAAAATGATGTTTTTTAGGAAAATAATGATTTTTATTTAGGTATATCATTCCACATACAAGCATTAAAGTATATTCAGTAGAATCATTATAGTCATTAAAGTCCTAGACATCAAAGTATTAATCATTAAAGTGCCAAGCATTGTATATTAAGCATTCAGGATTATACGATTCACCTTTATACTATTAAACACAGCAATATTTTGTGTTACAATATTAAAGATGAAGCATTAGACATTAAGAAGAAGAAGATGAAGAAGATATTGGATTTATATCCCACCCTATACTCTGAATCTCAGAGTCTCAGAGTGGTCACAATCCCTTTTACCTCCCCCCACACACACACACAACAGACACCCTGTGAGGTAGGTGGGGCTAAGAGAGCTCTAACAGCAGCTGCCCTTTCAAGGACAACTCCTATGAGAGCTATGGCTGACCCAAGGCCATCCCAGCAGGTGCAAGTGGAGGAGTGGGGAATCAAACCCAGTTCTTCCAGATAAGAGTCCGCACACTTTACTGCTACACCAAACATCAAAAAGCTAAGCAAAACCAATTAACATTAATCATTAATATGTAGTGCCACATAAAGCTAAAATAAATACAAAAATGCACAAATATAATCAAAAATAATAAAGTATAAATGATAGATTCTTATTATGTGTTAAATACAAATAAATACAATTAAATACAATGAGACCAAAAGGAGACTTATATCAACTACCTTAATTTCAAATGTATACAAATGAGTTTATACATTAGTTACACATTAATTGCACCTTAATTATACATTAGTGCATCTGTTAATGATTTTACAATGCATAACACATTTTCCACCCCTTCTGGCAAACCCAGAGGTGTCACTAAAGAGGGGGGGGGGACAACAACTATTGTTAAACTTTTCCAAGATGCTGTAAATCTACAGGGGTTGGATATAAATGTTCGTGATTTGACTGTATCGTGAGCGTATCTCTGCCCTCCTCCCTCAACAATGAAATTTTTTCTCCTTCCCTTTCTCTCTTTTTCTTAGTTCATACAATAAAACTGCAGCTTTGTCTCTTAAGAAGCTTTGTCTATTTGGCAAACACCAAATCTTTTGCAACACTTCAGAATTTCCAGAGGATTTCTCTTTAAAACTATCTGGATCATTCCCTTCCACTCGTCTTTCCTCACATACTTTCTCATATTGCTCTTTTGTGTTTGCTATTAATTCTTCTGATTCTTGCATGGTCATGTCCGAAGGAGTTTAGTGTCTGCAACCTTAGCCCCAACTTCTGGTCTATTATGCCTACCTGTATTTCATGAATCTTTCGTGCGTCTTCCCTCCATCCCCCCAGCACTCCGTTCTCCTTGACGATTTAGGGGTTTTGTCCCTCCCTCTATGTGTACACACTCCATAGCTTTATCAGTAGAGGAATCATGCTGTAAGACCTGGAATCTATTGCTATTGCTATTGTTTGACCCTTTCTGTATGTTTCCCCTCTCTCTCAGAGACTGCTTTGGGAACCTAGGGGAATGCAACCTGGTTCTTCTCCTGTGAAGAGATGTCTAACCCTCTGTTTGAGACAATGTTGAGTTAGCCTCCATAGTGTCTTTAGTCAACTGGCTAGCTAACTTATTGACATTTCTTTGCATACCTGTGGCAAAGATTTGTCGCAAGCTGTCCCCTGTTTGTTGCAAGGTCTTATCTATTTGGTCTACTAAATTGTCACTTGATAATTCCATAGAAACAGTAACATCTTGTTCACCTTTCTCAAATCTCCCAGAAGAACGTATTTGCTTTAAAAATTCAAATGCCTCAGGGAACTTTTTATTATAAAAGGCTTGGCGGCATAGCAAACATGAATGTCCTTGGGCCTGACACAGGTTATACCAACTTCCCCTTTAACATAAATGAGAAGAGTCCCTTTGAAGCTCACACTAAGGACAAAAAAACAGGTTTCTTACCTGTAACTGATGATCTTCAAGTGGTCATCTGTGCAGTCACACTGATGGGAGAAGGTGCCAACGCCGATCACGATTGGTAAACTTCAAAGCTGCGGGTTTCCGCGCCCACGTCCCAGTGCGCATGCCCAGAAGCCTCACTGCGCATGCTCACTGAGACGGGAGCGGACATCCCGCCAGTTCCTTCTGACGGCTGCATGAGCCCTAGAACGGACCGGCAGCAGTGGGGAAGGAGGGCGGGTAGTGTGACTGCACAGATGACCACTCGAAGATCATCAGTTACAGGTAAGAAACCTGTTTATCTTCTTCATGGTCACTGTGCATCACACTGATGGGAGAATAGCAAGCTAACAGCCTACCTGGAGGAGGGTGCCACAGTCCGTCAGCGGGGAAGCGACTGAACAACAGCACGGCCCACGGACAAACACTGATGCCAACAAAGGTCCAGCGCATAGTGTCTGATGAAGGTATGCGGGGAGGACCAAGTGGCTGCCTTGCAAATGTCTTGCAACAGCACACTTTTCATGAAAGCTGCAGAGGTGGCCATTGCCCTTGTAGAATGCGCTCAAATAGGTCCTGGAAGTGGTGTCTTGTTCAGTAGGTAACAAAGTTTTATCGTCTCCGTTATCCACTTTGAAAGTCTTTGAGACGAGATCTTCTGGCCCAACGAAACTGGGGCGTACGAGACAAAAAGCCTAGGGTCCTTCCGAGAGGGCCCTACATGATGCAGGTAAAAGGAAAGCACCCGTTTAATGTCTAGAGCATGGAGCTTCCACTCAGACTCAGTAGCCGGGTTAGGAAAATAAACCGGTAAACAAATCTCTGTGTTTAGGTGGAACGATGAGACCACCTTGGGCAGGAAAGTAATGTCTGGACACAGCCATACTCCTTCGGTACTGAAACGGAGATATGGGCCATCACACCTCAATGCTGTGAGTTCCCCCACTCTCCATGCTGAAGTGATAGCCACCAAGAATGCTGTTTTCCATGCCAGCAATTGGAGGGAACATGTTGCCATGGGTTCGAAAGGCCTCCCCATCAGGGCATTCAGAACCCCAGGAAGATCTCAAGATGGAGTCGGGCATCTAATAGAGGGATATAACCTCATCAACCCATGCAGAAACTTTTTTGTAGTAGGATACGTGAAGACCGAATGTCCTTCAATCTGAGCATGGTTGGCAGAGATAGCGGCTAAATACACCCGTATGGATGACACTGCTAGTCCCTTGTTGAGTAAAGTAAGCAAAAAGTCCAAGATCAAGGGGAGACCCGCTACCCTCGGGTCCCCCGAGGTATCCAACGTAAATTGTACGAACTGTGCCCACTTATAAGCGTAGGACTTTCTAGTGGATTCCTTTCTGCTATTTAGGATGACATGCTGAGCCCTCAGGGAAAACGAGCTCACAGCAGCCTCCACGCTGTTAGCTTCAGATGCGGGACATCGTGGTGGACCACTAAACCCTGGTGGGATAGCAGAAGGTTCGGAACCATCGGAAACTGATAGAAGTTTCCCTTGGATAGGCAAAGGATGGGGGAGAACCAGTGTTGTCTGGGCCACCAAGGGGTGACCAGAACTCCTCTCGGATGTTCCCTGTACAGTTTCTGCACTACTCTGGTAATCAGTGGAATCGGAGGGAACAGGTACACATGTCGCTGGTTCCACGGAAACTGAAGGCCGTCTCCCAACGATAGTGGGTCTCCTCCCCCCCCGGCAACAAAAGCGCCTGCACTTCTTGTTGTTGCGGGTGGCGAACACATCTATTTCTGGCATCCCCCACCTCTGGAAGATGGGTTGGAGAAAGTCCCAGTTGAGCTCCCACTCGTGGAGGGAGGGCCCCCCCCAACTGAGGAAGTCTGCACATGTATTCTGGTCGCCAGGAAGATGTGTTGCCGTTAGAGACGTGTTAATTTCTCTGCAAATTTCCCATATGTGCAGAGCTAGGAGACACAGCTTCCTTGATACCGTACCCCCTTGCCGGTTTATGTAGGCCAACGCCGTTGTATTGTCTGTCAGGATTGCCACAGCTTGGTTTGCAAGCAACGGCTGGAACGAGAGAATGGCGTGATGAATCGCTAGTAGCTCTAAAAAGTTTATGTGATACTGCAGATGGCACCTGGGCCATCTGTCTCCCACACAGAGTCCATTCATATGCGCTCCCCAGCCCCAAAGGGATGCATCCGAGGTTATGGTTATTGTCGGGTGTTGCTTGTGGAAGGGAGCCCCTGCTAGTAGGTGATGCCTCTGCTGCCACCATTCCAGGGTAGCCAGAACGTCCTGTGGAATGGAAACCTGCATGAGGGAGGATCTATTTGGCATCTGAAGTACTTGAGGAACCATAACTGAAGGATCCTCATGTGGAATCTGGCAAAGACCAGAACTGATGTGGTGGACGCTATTAGGCCCAACAGGCGTTGAACCTGAAGAGCTGTGACCATTTGGTTTTGTAGGAAAATCTGTACCAGGCTTATAATGTCGTCTGCACGCTTCTCTGGTAGGAATGCCTTGCACGATCAAGTATCTAGGATTGCTCCTATAAACTGAACCCTCCAAGAGGGTTGAAGACATGATTTCTTTCTGTTTACCTGCAGTCCCAACTCCTGCAAGAGGGCCAAGGTGGTGGTGATATGCTGTAGTAGACGAGATTTTGTAATGTAATGTAAAATTTTATTTGTATCCCGCCCTCCCCCGCCGAAGCAGGCTCAGGGCGGCTAACAACATTTAAGGTGAACAACACAATAATAAAACAATAAATTCATATTAAATTCACATTAAAACCAATCAATGATTAAAACATTTTGACTCCGCAACCAGAAGCCAGTCGTCTATGTATGGGAATAGTGTGATCCCCTGTAACCGCAAATGGGCTGCAATGACCACCATTGTTTTTGTAAACACCTGGGGGGCTGTGGAGAGGCTGAACAGTAAGGCCTGATACTGATAATGCACAGTCCCGATGGCAAATCTGAGAAATTACCTGTGGGATGGGTAAATACTTATATGAAAATAAGCGTCCTGTAAATCCAGCATGGCCATCCAATCTCCTTGGTTTAGCAGAGGGAGTATGTTTGGCAAGGAGGTCATCCTGAATTTGTGGTGTGGGATTAATAGATTTAGACCTCAAAGGTCCATGATTGGACGCAGGCCTCCGTCCCGTTTCGGGATTGCAAAATAATGGGAATAAAAACCCTGTCCCTCTTGGTTTGTTGGGACAGGTTCTATGGCATTTTTGCGAAGGAGCGAGTGTACCACTTCTCGAAGAGTGGGTGAAGGGCTGCTATAGACGAATGTTGGAACTGTTGGCTCCTGGTGGAATTCTATCATATAACCCCTCCGGATTACCGATAGGACCCACTGGTCTGTAGTTATTCTGGACCATGCCTGGAAGAAGGGGAAGAGGTGGGTATGGTCCAAAGCTGGAGGGGGGATGGGGAACAGGGGAAAAGACAGTCAAAGTCCCTGCTTGGGTTGTCTGTTCCCTTTTTGGCAAGACGCTTGTGCCGAGGTCGGGGAGTATTTGGATTTTGAGTTGTAAGGAGGCTTAGAGAAGGGTGTAGTGCTCTTAGGCCTCCACTGTTGCTCCCCTGTTGGTTTAGGGAACGACTTCTTGTTCCACGGTTTAGGCCAAGGGCGTTTGTTTTGTGATCGGGATGAGATGGGAACTCCCAGATTCCTGGAGGTCCTGATGCTTTTTCCATCTCTTGCAACACAGAGTCTGTGTTGGCACTAAATAAGCCGTTCCCGTCAAAGGGCAAATCCTCAATGTAGGCTTGAGTATCTGGTTGCAGTGCAGTGGACCTTAGCCATGAATGTCTTCTCAAGGTGATAGCCATTGTAAGAGTTTTTGCTTTTATGTTGCCCGAGTGCTTGGCTGAATTTAATTGCTGTTTGGCCAATAACATGCCTACTTTTTGGATCTTCTTGATCACATTCCTACTCTGCTCTGGGAGACCTGGTAGTATAGTTGACAGTTGGTCCCATAAAGCGTATTGATATCGCCCCATGCAGGCTGAATAGTTTGTCACCTTCAATCCCAGCGAGCCCGCCGAGTAGACACGTCTTCCCAAGTTGTCCAGTTTCTTGCCTTCCTTATCTGGGGGGGGGGGGGGGGCAGCATGCGTTTTCCTAGCTTTCGATGAAGATGCTACCACCACCGAGTTCGGTTTTGGGTGATTAAAGAGGAAGTCCACTGTGGATTCTTGTAGCCTATACATGTGATCAAGTCTGCGTGACAAAATAGGCGTGGATGCAGGCTTGTCCCATGACGCTTTTGCTGTGTACAACATCACTGTGGTTAGTGGAAGAGCTATAGCTGTGGATGTGTCCATTTGAACAATGTCAAAGACATTGTCTGTGACGACGGGTTGAGGCTGGACTCTGGGGAGGGATATGGACTGAGCCATTCTTTTTATAAGGTCCCCATAAGACTTTAGGTCCTCCGAAGGAGAGATGGGTTGCTCCTCGGTGACTTTGTACGAAGGTGATGGCTCCTCTGGAGATGATGATGCTCCTTGCTCCTCCGGTCTCAAACCTTCTACCGACCTTGAGGAACCCGCAGGCGATTCTGAATGTTCAGAGGGTAGTAATGGTCGTTCTGGAACCGATTCCGGTAGTGTAACCCGTTCCGGAGCCAGAGGGTGCGGAGAGCCTTTCCTCTGCTTGGAGGGTTCCTCCTCCGGGGGTTTGGATACCGACGCGGATGGGGCTCGCTTCAGAGGTCTGTAGGACGTCCTAGACCTGCAGGATGCTTCTGAGTATTGGTCCAACTCAGCCTGACGCGGGGGAAACCATGGAAAGACCGTCGGCATCAGGTAGGATACATAGAAATATTGCCATTGGCGTTGATCCCATGGCAATGGAGGTGGTACCCATCGAGGCGGAGAGCTTTCACTCGGACTTGCTCTAGGTGAACGGCTGTATGGGGATTTGTCTCTATCCGGTTCCCGAGAGCGACGTCGACGGCTTCGGGATCGGTCTCGTTGAGAGCTCCTGGAGCGATCTCGTCTAGGGTTCCTGGATCTACCTCTTGGACTTCGGGATCGGCCTCGATGAGGGCTTCCCAATCGATCTCGAGGGCTTCGACCGGGGGGGTTTCCGCTGTGATGTGAATGAGCTCAGGGGGACTGTCTTCTGCACTGGAGCGCTGTGCAAGGTCCAGGTCGCGGTCGGAGTCGGACGAGATGGCAATCTGTGTCGACATGGAAGCGAGCATCAGTGGGCTTAACCGATGGCCTGGTAAGGCGAAAAGCTTCAGCGGTGGGACAATCAGAGCCGTCGGGTCCGATGGTGACTTCGGTGAGGAGAGAGGAGCGGTCTTGCTGTGTTTCAGCTTATCCGCCTTCTTTTTTTTTTCACTTCCGAAGGAGCCCCTTTATCCTCCCTAGACCTCTTTGCAGGTGTGGAGGAGTTCGACGTAGAAGCCGAGCTCGCTTTCTTAGTGGGGCGATCGGCATCGGAGGGGGGGGGGTCTGTCGGTATTGACCGATGTCGACTGTTTGTGGGCTCGCTCCGATAGAGCCGCCATCTTCCGAGGGGACAAAGCCTGTTCCATCAGTGCAGCTGCAAGACGGGCCGCCCGATTTTTCTTTGTTTGCTTCGAAAATCTGGCACAATGGGTACACGAGTCCGGTCTGTGAGCCTCCCTGAGGCAGAGTAAACATAGAGTGTGGCCATCTGGTGGGGCGATTTTACTGCCGCACTTGGCACACCTTTTAAAAAATCCCCAACGTTTTTCCATGCAAGGAAAAGGGGGGGGGGGGAAGGAAAGCAGGAAAAACAGGGGAAAACGCCTCTTTCCTCCCCACTTCCACAGACAATAGGAACGAAACAACAATGAGGAAAAAAAGGGTTTTAAGCAGTCTCTGGAAATCTGAAGAAGTTCTAACAATAGAGAAAGTTCACCGACCGTAGTGATGATCGACTGATCCAAGAGGCGGTCAGAAGAGAACTGGCGGGATGTCCGCTCCCATCTCAGTGAGCATGTGCAGTGGAGCTTCTGGGCATGCGCACTGGGATGTGAGCGCGGAAATCCGCAGCTTTGAAGTTTACCGATCATGATCGACGTTGGCGCCTTCTCCCATCAGTGTGATGCACAGAGACCACGAAGAAGATGATGGACTTACAGTCAACCCTCTTGTGGCCGTAGACCCCAGACTGGAAACACACTGGGTTGGCCACTATAACGAGTTACCCCCTTATCATAACCTAAAAAGAAATAGGCAAATGTCTAATCTGATTCCTATGATCTCTTTGTAAAGAGATAATTGCCTTATATTCCTCACTCCGAATTCCCCATGTATTTAAGTACCTATAAATTGCCTTATATTCCTATAATTTAAGTACCTATAAATTGCCTTATATTCCTATAATTTAAGTACCTATAAATTGCCTTATATTCCTATAATTGTCTTATATTCCTCACTCCGAATTCCCCATGTATATAAGTACCTATAAAGTGCACCTGCATAAGATTTCAATGGATCCTCAGCCCCCTCCGAGAGGTATGTGCCATTTCCTCCCTCCCTTTGCTCCCTCCACCTTGACCATATTGACCATTTTGAGCTTACTGAACATCCTGACCCTTTCTCCAACCTTGATCATTGTAATGTACTGAGTGACGAGACGTGTTGAAGGCAACATGCTTTATTAGCAAGTACATCACAAGGCGAGGCAACGCGGGCCGGGTCCGGATTATATACATACCCCGGAACAACCCTCAGTCTGGCCAGGTCCAATCCTGGCCAGTTAAACTTCCCGCCACAGATCTCGATTGGCGGAGCGTATTTGCGGAACTACATCCGGGGACCAGTGGACTTTCACTGGTCACCTCTGTAGTGTCCGCTGTGTTGTAATTTCAGGATTGAAATGCAAGACACAACACTCCTCCCCCCCTAGTTCAAGACACAAAGTCTTTCAAGTAGGCTGGTGCCCTGCGTTCCTGGGTCAACCTCCTCGGGGTTATTTGGGGAGTTGGAGCGGCCGCCGTGGCTGACGGGGCGGCTGGTTCCTTGTGGTGGGGTGACGTTGGAAAAGTGCTGTCCATCACCTGTTGCTGTTCTGGAATCTCCACTCTGGGGGGGTGGTCCCTCTGCTGTGGTGCTCTTCCACCTGCATAGTTGATGCGGCCAGTATAGGCTGGGCAGCTTCTGGGGGTGTTGCTGTTAGTACTCCCCCGCTTCCTGCTACCCCGATCGCTGCCGGTTCTTCCAGCAGTGTGCGATGGCACAGCTGGTCAATATGCCTCCTTAGGATTTAGCCCCCCTCCGATGAGACCTTGTAAGAGCGGGACCCGGTGACCTGCAGAACCCGGGCAGCTAACCATTGTGGTCCACTTGCAAAGTTCTTTGCGTATACCGGATTCCCTGGAAAGAATCCCCTAGCAGCTTCCCTGGTTTCGGATGCAACCTGTCCATAGCCTGGTCAGGGTGCAACCTGTCTAGCCTCCTGATCAACTTCCTCCCCATTAGTAACTCGGCAGGGCTTAACCTGGTGATAGGGTTGGGGGTGATTCTATTATCAAATAGGAAGGCTGCCAAGTGGTGATCCCAATCTCCCTGTACAATGCGACCCAGGGTGTCTTTAGTGGTGCGCACCATGCGCTCTGCTTGGCCGTTGGTGGCTGGATGGAAAGGGGTGGACCGAATGTGCTGGATGAGGTACCGATTCAAGAACTCCTGGAATTCCCGGGAGGTGAAAGCGGTCCCATTGTCCGTGACGAGGGACTCGGGAATCCCATGAGTGCAAAAGACCCTTCGCAAGGCTCTGACCGCCGCCGCGGTGGAGGTTGAAGCTCCGGGAATCACTTCCAACCACTTGGTGTATGCATCGATTAAGATAAAGAATATTTGGCCCTGGTATGGCCCCACAAAGTCTAGGTGTAACCGGGACCACGGCCTCCTGTTGGACTCCCAACAGTGGACACGGGCACTGGGCGGATCAGGTCGGGACTCTGGGCAGGGTTGGCACCTTCGAACCCACCCTTCTATCTCCTATCTTTTGTCCATCTCCGGCCACCATACATAGCTACATGCCAGGGCCTTCATGCACACTATTCCCAGGTGTGTTTCATGTAGGGCTTCCAGCACTTGGTTCCGCAACAGGGGTGTGGGAACCACCACCCTGCTACCCCAGAGAAGGCACCCCTTGTGCATGGACAGTTCTCTGCATGATGCGAATGCCCTGAATGCTGCATCCAGTTTGCCTGTGGGCCACCCCCTTCTCACCCAGTCTAAAACGCATGCGAAGATGCGGTCTCTACCCGTGGCCCTAGGTACCTCAGCGGTGTGGAGGGGCCTCTCTGGTAGAGTCTCTATAAGCATCACATGGTGGGTGGGGGCGGGATCCGGGTCCATAGACGGCAGCGGCAGGCAGCTGAGGGCGTCTGTGTGTCCCATAGCTTTGCCGGGGCAGTGGACCAGGGCATATGTGTCTGAGTTGAGAAACTGGTTCCACCACAGGATAGAATTTGCAATGTCTGGCGGTCTGGGGCGAGGAGGCCCAGTAGCGGCTTATGGTCCGTGGTGATCGTGAAACGCCTACCGTACAGGTAGTCGTTGAATTTATGCCTGCCCGCCACTATTGTCAAGGCCTCCTTGTCTATCTGGGCATAGTTGTGCTCTGCGGGGATCAGGGTCCTCGAATAATAGGCCACGGGAACCTCCCTCCCGTCCAGGAGTTGGTGCCCCAGAACGGCGCCCACCCCATACGGGGAAGCATCACAAGCCAGAATCACTGGTAAGGATTCGTCAAAATGGTGGAGCACATCATTGGAAACTAGGAGGTCCTTGACTGCCTGAAAAGCGGCGGCCTGCTTCTTTTCCCAGACCCACGGGGCATTTTTATCAAGGAGCCTATGAAGGGGTTCTGCGATGGCCACTTTGTGGGGCAAAAATGAATGATAAAAATTTAATAATCCCAAGAAACTTTGTAACTCCGTCTTGCATGTGGGGGCCAGGGCGTGGACAATAGCCCTGATCTTGTTGGCCATCGGGTGGATTCCCACGGCGTCTACTGCAAACCCCAAGAACTCTACCCTCGACACCCTGAGGGAACACTTCTCCCACTTTACTTTAAGTCTCACCGCCTGGAAACGGCGGAGTACCTCACGCAGACGGCTGCTGAACTCCTCAGCATCTGGGGCGGCGATCAAAACGTCATCAAAAACGGTTTTAGTCCGGAGATCCCTTTGAGAAAAGAATCCATAATGCTCTGAAAAATCCCCGGAGCCACACTAACCCCAAATTACAACCGCCACACCCGAAAAGCTCCCCTGTGAGTCACAATGGTCTGGGCTTCTGCTGTCTCAGCATCCACCGGGAGTTGCTGGTACACCTGGGCCAAGTCCAGTTTCCCAAAAACCTTAGAGCCTGCTAGGGCTGCCAGTACGTAGCTGACCACTGGAACGGGGTATGGGTTGTCCAGAAGTGCCTTATTTATTGTGCACTTGTATGCAGCACATATGCACACATCTCCATTCGGCTTCACTAGAGTGACTATGGGTGTTTTCCATGCAGCATAGGATACCGGTTCTAGCACTCCCTAGGCCGTGAGGCAGTTCAGCTCCACTTCTATTTTTGGTTTAAGAGTGAACGGAACTCGCCTGGCCTTCAGCCTTATCGGTCTCACATGGGGATCAAGGGGTAAGGTGATGGGAGGCCTCTTGTAGCACCCCAGGGACCCATCAAACACTTCTGGGAATTTCCAGCACACATGCTCGAAATTTTGCATTCACATCTGCACACCCACTATTTGAATACCCAGCGGTTGAAACCAGGCCAGCCCCAGTAATGTGGTGAGCTGGTGTTTGACCATGAGAATGTCCAGCTTGCCCTTTAAATTCTTAAACTCTACCCTTTCGGTGGCCCAACCAAAATCTGTACAGGGTTTTTTTGGAAGTCCCACAGTATGAAGTCCGCCGGTCGCAGCCGGGGCTGGCCACGGGGACAAAGTTTTCTTAGAAACTCCTCCGAAATTATGGAGATGGAGGAGCCCGAGTCCAGCTCCATTAGGCATGGAGTTCCCTCAATTAGGACCGACACCCTGACCTTATCGGGGGTGGTGAGGGGCAAGTTCATTACCTGCAGGCTAGTCGATGAGGTTGAGCAGGCATCAGTCGAGATGTGGTTGGTGGACTGGTGTCTGCCGGTGGCCTTGGCCTGGCAAGCCCGCGCTATGTGAGCCACTCTTCCGCAGTTCCTGCAGTCCATGTTGAGATAGGGGCAGTCCCGGCACTCATGTGAATCCCCACAGCTGGCGCATTTGGTGTTGGCTGGTCTCTCTGTCACTCGTGGCTGAGTGGGCGCTCTCGGCCCCATTCCTGGTTGGCGACGTAGCTGGTTTGCCTTCTCCTCCTCTGAGTTGCCCGGTGCCATCTCCTTCTGGTGGACGGCTTCCGCTCGCGGGTTGTTGTAAGCTTCGGTTGCTCTCTCGAACGCGGTGGCTTCGTTGAAGGCGAGTTGGAGGGTGAGCTCTTCCTTTGAGAAGAGCTTTTGCTGCAGTCTTTCATCTTGGAGGCCCCCGACGAAGCGATCCCTCAGGGCTTCATCCAGCTTGTCAAAGTTGCAGTTCCCCGCGATTTGGCAGAGGGCGGCCAGGTAGACAGTGGCTGTCTCTCCCGCCCCTTGATCCCTCTTGTGGGAGAGGAATCGGCAGGCAATGATGGAAGGCTGGGGCAAGAAGTGCCCGGTCAGGAGTTTGACTATCTCTTAGTACGTTTTTACCGTGATCTTCGCTGCGGTCATGAGACCCTTTGCGATCTCAAATGTGGCCGCCCCGCAGACACTCAGGAGCATGTCTCTCTTATGGCTGTTGTCTGTAATCATGTTCGCTCGTAGGTAGCAGTTGACCCACTCCGTCTAGGTCTCCCACCTATCGGGGTTGGCGGGGTCGAACTCTGCAAGGTGGCCCGTCGTCCCACTTGAGTTAGCAGCGGCGGGCGCTTCTGTCTCCCTCGAATGCCTTCCTCGTTTCCGGCCAGGTCAGCGAAGTCCGGCTTCGGGAGTTACCTGGCTAGAATGCCATCCTCGTCACCACTGTAATGTACTGAGTGACGAGGCGTTTTGAAGGCAACATGCTTTATTAGTGAGTACATCACAAAGCGAGGCAACGCGGGCCGAGTCCCGATTATATACATACCTTGGAACAACCCTCAGTCTGGCCAGGTCCAATCCTGGCCAGGTAAACTTCCTGCCACAGATCTTGATTGGCGGAGCGTATTTGCAGAACTACATCCGGGGACCAGTGGACTTCCATTGGTCATCTCCGTAGCGTCTGCTGTGTTGTAATTTCGGGACTGAAATGCAAGACACAACAATCATCATTACAATCTGTCTCAGGCACCCCCTAATAGTACTCACACCAGAAGCACCCTCCATCCCTTGTTCTTTTTCCATTAAAATGTCTTTTCCATTAGAGTAACGACCATATTACCAATGTCATTAGTATTTTCATTGCCCTTGTCCATAACTTTAACTTTAGTTTTATCTACATTATCACCTTTATCAACACTGAGATTAGCAATATCATTAGAATCATCTCTGAGAATGTCAGTGGTGGTCCCCAATAATTTAGCAGGTTGGTGCAGTACTGCAGTCCTAAACTCTGCTCACGACCTGAGTTCAATCCCCAGGGCCAACCACCCTGTAAAAAGTCTGCCATGAAAACATTGTGAAAGCAGTGTCACCCTAAAGTCAGAAATGACTGGTGCTTGCACAGGGGACCTTTCCTTTCCTTGACAGATTGGTCTTTAGCTTCACAGGCCTGAGAAGGTTGGTTACTCAAAGGGTTTTCAGTTTCCATATTGTCCTTGTTTTTCACTTTACCACCATCAATTTGTAGTTCCAATTTTCTCTTTTTGTTTTTAAGTGACAAAGAACAAGATGGTTGACTAGGTTTTACAGAAGAACAAATTACTTCTTTCGATTTGCAAATTCCTTGCCCAATATCCTGAAAAAAAGACCCTGGTTTTCTAGAGTAGGAAAATCCATAGAGGTTTCAGTAAATAAGTCAGATGCTACATCCCAAAAGTCCTGTTCTTCAACATCACCATCAGTCTCACCCAAAGAAACTTGAGAGGATCTAAAACCAGTATTCTTACCTGTACTATGATATAGAGCACTCCCTTTGCCTTTAAAGCCTTCTTTCCTTCTTAGAGTCCAAAGATCTCTTGAGTTGTCCTTTCTTATTACACAGAGCTTCTGCTTTGGGCATATCAAAAGTCTCAGGATGCAAATTATGCATAGATAGTGCAAGGTCAGCTTTATGTTCCCTTAGTGCTAGGTGGAGTGCTTGGTACTCTTTAAAGGCAGCATTCAATAATTTCTGACATTCTGCTAAATTAACAAGGTCCTCTGGTAAAACCTTTTTCTTTCCACTTCATTTGAGAACTGATAAAATTCCTTCCTGACTGCTATGCAAGGTGCTCTATCTCTCCCCCAGTTATTTGTACAACGTTCTGTTTTCCAGCCTCTTTCTAATCTCCTGATAATACAAAAGGAGATTTCAAGCCATCACTCCCCTCTGTCAACACAGGAGACTGTTGACGATCTAACAAGCTCTATACAAGTCCATTTAATAAAAATCTCTTTTCTGTGTCTATGCTTAAATTCTGACAGGCTTTTCCACTTGGCAATAACTCTCTCTTTCATTCCCCCTCCTTTTCTCTATTTAATTATGGCATTGAATCAATTCCCTGAAAAAACTCCTTAACTTATAGGAAATCATTTCTTCCACCCCTTTATCTTTCTCATCTTTCCTCCAACAGAGTATAAACAAACATCCATACATTATTCTATAAGATTCAGGCTGTTTGGCTCTATTTCTCCACACCAAACCCATTTTCCATACAAGGCCATTGTCAAAGTTCTCTTCCTCGATAAGATTAATAGATGTTTACCAGATCACCATTATACAACAAATCACATCCAGATGTGTTGAGGACAAATTGTCAAAGTTCTCTCTTTTATTATTGCCAGATGTTTTGAGAACAAGTTGTTTTTGCCAATATTTTGCTGTTATACAATGAATGACTTCCAGATGTGCTTTGTCAATATGTATAAATTTATTGATTGTGTGCTTTGTTATGATATATATGTATTGATGAATATGATCAGAATGGGTTAGATGGGGTTCTCAAGGACCCATGGAGAATCTTTGGTCCCAGATTAGGAGAATTGGGATCCAGGGTACCAGATGGAGATTTTCTTTTAGAGTTCATTGACCTCTCTGGTACCAATTATCAGAGTTTGGCAACAATAGGTGGTTTCCTTATGTAACAGGGGGGTTTGGTGCTTTCCAGCCAAAAGATGACCAAATCTAGCTTTCTTGTCTCTGATTGGTCAGAGGGAAGGGGGAAGAGTATAAATTGGGGAAAGGATCTAATTTAGAAAAGGTAGCAATACCAAGCCTCCTGAGAAGCCTGACCCCTCCATCTTCCCCATTTCTTCATAGACAACCACCTGAAGCCCTATGAGAGGTGAGAATGAAATGCTCTTTGCTATCTATACAATGGTTTTGCTTTTACCAAATGTAATAGGCTAGGGAACCTTAGTATAGGAAAGGCTGTAGCCATGTAACCATGTAACGAGATCATATATTATCCCTAACCTTTTAAATTCATGTATTGACTAAGACTTAAATAATTCTTCATATATTTCAGAGCTTGAAGTTTGGTGTCCTTCTTTCTGAAAGATGTTCTTCCCAGAGTATTTGAATAAAGATCCCCTTTTGTCATATAGGGGTAAACCCTGTATATTTTTCCTTGTTAGATTGGTGGAGAATGCCGGCATTCCTATACCTATGGGAGAGCTCAATTTCAGGGAAAAGTGGTTTAATACCAGATTTTAAGTTACCCAAGCTAGCTTTTCATAATGGGGAATAAAACCATCAGTTAAATGAGAAAAATTAAAAGGTTTAAAGTAAAGGCATGTAACACAGAGAGAGATAAACCTGACTCTTTAAAGACAGGACCAGGAATGCTATCTGAATTGGATCCTGTCCAGAAGAGTTCTGAGATGTTTGAAAGCCTTACAGCATTGACAAGGAATAAATTGCAGCTTGATAAAGCAGATAGATGGACTCTGGATTGCAGCTCAAGAACAGAAAAATCAGCTACAGGAATGCATGCCTAGGCTAGATGATCAGGAAAGTCAGCTGGAGCATTTAAGGGAGCAAGAATAGTTAAGGAAAACTCAGTATTTGGACAGTGTGGCACAGAATTTACGAACTTCATCTGTGCTACACCAGTTAGAGGATGAATGTAAAGATTGGAGGAGAAAAGCAGAGCAAACAGAGGGGAAAGTGCAGGACTTTCAAAGGTTAGTGAAGCCCAGCCCGCTGTCAGACTGACAGAGCATACAAAGAACAGTACTGACAGTGACAGCCATGAGAAGTGTAATAAGAACATTCAGAAGTTGAAGGAAGCCCTGCTGGCAAAAAGGGGATTATTTTCAGCAGTCACTAATGGGCTGGATGTCCTCCCTTATTGACCCAGATGAGGATCTGGATGGCTGTCAGGAAGATGTGTGGGAGGTTGTTCAAAAAGTGTGTTCAACACATGCAAAAACAACCCTAGGGGAGCTAGAGCATGATGGAGTAGTGACTAAAAAGGCTAGGAAGACAAGTTGTCCGATGGAACCTGTAATCAGGAAGTCCATTCGGAAGGATGTGACTGTCAGCTTGTATACATTGAAGTTGGCTTTATTACCTGAAATGTTTATTTACTGCTAACTAACTCTATAACCGTTTGCCGTACTAACCATAGTGTTGTAGAAGAATGTGAAGGATGGCCGGGAGGGGGGAACAGAGGTGCCAAAGGTCTTTTGAAGTGCAAAACATCTAGCTGGTTCCCAGGCGCCTAGCAGAGACAAGCAAGGTCACAGCAGGGGAGGAGAGACAGACTGTGTAGGTGGGAGATAACAGATAGGCGCACTGGTTACTCTCAACAGAAGAGCCCCAGTTTTATTATGGGAAGTGATTTAAAACCCCTATGCTTTGATGTGTATCCATAAATGCTCATGCTTGCACCCCTCTCGTTATTAGTATCAATGAACCTGCGTAGTGAATAGCATTGCTGTAATCAATAAATGGAAACTTTGTTTTGAACAAAACCAAGCCTGTTCCTTCTTGAAACTTCAATGCCCCTTCGCTGACATTTTGATACTAATATTAGTATTTGTGATCACCCCCTCTTGTTCCTTTGACATTGTCTTGGGGGTGGGGTGGCTAGCCCGACACCAACCGAAAAGAGAGTGGGGGGAGCACACGATAGACTTTATCGACAGACGGTGCACCCACCACCTATGGAGGGAACCGTGGGGCCCGAAGCCACCCCCTAAGAACGAGAAACTCTGTGTGACCATAGAGGAAATAAAGACCATCCCCCGGGAATACCGGGACCTGAAAGGGGCGTTCAGTGAGATTGAAGCCGATGAGCTGCCACCACACAGGAGCACAGACTGTGCCATAGAACTCATTCCGAGCCAGTCACTACCCAAGGCAAAACTTTACTCTATGGGGTGGGCAGAAAAGGAGGAGTTGAGCAAATTCCTAGACAAAAACCTACGCCGGGGCTTCATCCGCTTTGCCACGGCCCCCCATGCGGCCCGGTACTTTTTCGCAAAAAGAAGGATGGGAGTTTGAGACTTTGTACCGATTTTCGCGGGATTAATGGGATTTCCATGACCAACGCCTACCCCCTCCCACTAATTAAAGACCTATTAAGCGAAGTCTCGAAGGGGTCAATATTCACCAAGCTCGACCTTCGAGACGCCTACTTCAGAGTAAGAATCAAGGAGGGGGATGAATGGAAGACCGCTTTCAACACCCTACTGGGGCAGTTCGAGTACTTAGTAATGCCCTTCGGGCTACAAGGGGCTCCGGGAGTATTCATGAACTTTATCAACGATGTGCTGAGGAAATACCTGTATCAGGGGGTGGTGGTATACCTGGATGACATCATTATCTATTCTAATGATCTGCCCTCCCACGTGAAACTGGTCCGAGCAACCTGTATCAAAATAAACTCTATGCTAAGTTGTCCAAATGCGAGTTTCACCAAAAGGAGTTGGATTATCTGGGATTCTGGGTGTCGGGCAAGGGCTTGGCCATGGACCCGGCCAAGATACAGGCAGTGCTAGACTGGGAACCCCCAAGGACACGTAGACAGCTCCAATCCTTCCTCGGGTTCGCAAATTTCTATAGGTCGTTTATCCAAGGGTTCGCCAAGGTGGCCCTACCATTAACGGACCTTCTCCAGACCAAGGGGAAGGGCCCCGAGGCGAAAAAACCCAGGGCCAAGCTAGCATGGACTAAGCAGTGCCAAGAGGCGTTTGACATGCTAAAATGCCTATTCACAAGCGAGCCGGTGTTAGTGCACCCGAATGAGCTCAAGCCCTTCGTGGTCCAATGCAACCCCTCTGACACGGCCGTAGGAGCAATATTAATGCAGAAGGACGGGGAGGGTCGCCTGCGGCCGTGCGCCTACATCTCGTGCAAACTTTCAAACGAGCAGCGAAATTGGTCGGTATGGGACAAAGAAGCCTACGCAGTCACATTCGCTCGAAAAACCTGGTGATCGTGGCTAGAGGGCGCAAGGGTCCCGTTTGAAATTTGGACAGATCATAAAAACCTAGAGGTCCTCACGGGGCGCCGAAAACTGACGGGAAAGCAAATTCGGTGGGTGGGGTTTTTCGCCAAGTTTGACTTCATACTGCGGCACATCCCGGGCTCAAAAAACTTTTTGGCCGATGCCTTCTCGAGACTTCCCCAATATGAGAGTGAGTGAGAGTTGGTGATAGACTCCCTAGTGCCCCCCGAAGCCGTGGCGGGAACAGTACAAACCAGGTCTAAAACCACCGCCCAAAAGAAAGATCCTTTGGGGGCGGGAACAAGTTGAAAACCGAGGCGGAATTAGAAGGGGAAAACCGACCGGCTGGGGTGGAAAAGGGGGAAGGAGGGTTTTGGTACCATGCGGGAAAACTCTATGTGCCAAAGTCACTAAGGGCAGAGGTGCTGCAACACTGCCACACTAGCAAGCTGGCGGGGCACTTCGGCAACGTAAAAACCGCCCACCTGGTTCACAGGCAATTTTGGTGGCCCCAAATGAAAAAGGACATTTTGGAATTTGTCCAAACCTGCCCCACCTGCCTCATGGCAAAGAGAAGGGGGGGAAGGTACCAGGACTATTATAACCACTCCCCACCGCGGAACGGCCGTGGGCAGTAGTGTCGATGGACTTTATAGTGGAGTTGCCGCCATCTCGCGGTCGGACAGTGATATTAGTGGTGGTAGACACGTTTTCCAAACACATTTTCATTTCATTCCCTGTCGAAAGCTCCCCACCGCAAAGGAACTGGCCCACCTGTTCTTCCTCCACGTGGTCCGGGCCCACTCGTTCCCAGACAAGGTCATTAGTGACCGCGGGCCACAATTCGTTGCCAACTTCTGGCGGGAGTTCTGTAAACTGACTGGCATGGAGCAGGGGCTAAGCTCCGCCTATCACCCTCAAACGGACGGTCAAAGTGAGAGGGTGAATGGACTTCTAGAACAATATTTATGCTGCTACATAAACTTCCAACAATCCAACTGGGTGGACCTCTTACCCTTTGCCGAGTATGGCTACAACAATAGTCTCCACAGCTCGACAAAAGTCTCCCCGTTTCAAGCAGTAAACGGTTATGAGGGAAAGCCTTTCCCCTCCCTCCCGGGGGGGGGGGAGCAGCCCACCGCTATCCCCCGAATGTCATCAATGGTGGGGAAATCTACAAAAATCCTGGAAAGTGATTCAGGAAAACCTAGAGGAAGCAAAAAAAGACTACAAAGCTCAATTTGACAAAACACATAGCCCAGGTTGGGACTTCCAGGTAGGGGAGACAGTCTTCCTTTCCACCAAGAATCTGCCACTACCACAGACATCCCGGTAGCTCGCCTACCGTTTTTGGGTCCGTTCAGAATAAAGAGAGTAATTAATAAAGTGACTGTAGAACTGGACTTGCCCAAGCTATTCAGTAAAATACACCCTGTTTTCCATTGCAGTCTTATCCGTCGAGATCCGGGTGGGTCGAAGTGGCATCCTCGGAGCCCCGAACCGGAACCCATTCTAGTGAGGGGCCAGAAACACCACGAAGTGAAGGAGATTCTAGATGCTAAGCTACAACGGGGTTTTTTGTATTATTTAGTCCGCTGGCGCCACTTTCCGCCTAGCTGTGATGAGTGGGTGAAATCTTCTGACCTAAACGCCCCCCTCTTACTGAAGCAATTTTACTTACTGCACCCAGACAAGCCCCGAGCAAGAGCTTGGGGGGGGGCAGTATGTCAGCTTGTATACATTGAAGTTTGCTTTATTACCTAAAATGTTTATTTACTGCTAATTAACTCTATAACCGTTTGCTGTACTAACCATAGTGTTGCAGAAGAATGTGAAGGATGGCTGGGAGGGGGGAACAGAGGTGCCAAAGGTCTTTTGAAGTGCAAAACATCTAGCTGGTTCCCAGGCGCCTAGCAGAGACAAGCAAGGCCACAGCAGGGGAGGAGAGACAGACTGTGTAGGTGGGAGATAACAGATAGGCGCACTGGTTACTCTCAACAGAAGAGCCCCAGTTTTATTATGGGAAGTGATTTAAAACCCCTATGCTGTGATGTGTATCCATAAATGCTCATGCTTGCACCCCTCTCATTATTAGTATCAATGAACCTGCATAGTGAATAGCATTGCTGTAATCAATAAATGAAAACTTTGTTTTGAACAAAACCAAGCCTGTTCCTTCTTGAAACTTCAATGCCCCTTTGCTGACAGTGACCGGTCTTGTTATTTTAAGTGAGGTGGAAGAGATAACAGCACTGGAACCCACAGAGGTAAAATCACTTTTGAAAAAACTACGTCTGTTGACAGCAGAATCCATTCTGGCATGGATATTTGAGGCATCCAGATATACAGAACTTATACTGAAAGACCTAAAGAACATTGCATGACAACGTTCTAGGCCTGAGACTTGGGCTGCAATTCAGTTGACATTGGATGATTCTACATTGTTGGCTCCTAGATCCATAGCCAAGGTGTTTTATGAGGAATCTCAAGGCCCTGATGAATCTCCTGAAATTTACATGAAACGCGAGGAACTTTTGGCAATTGCCACAGAGATAGTACACCTTCCCATGGGTAGACCAAATTTTAATACAGATCGATTTAAAGAGGAGTTGGTAGATGGTCTGAACATCCAGACCAAAGTAATTTTGGGAGCAGTAGAACCAGCATTGAGAACTTATCCACAGCTCCAGGCAAGAATCCGTTGAGTAGGGCAGTTGTTTAGGGAAGGTAGAAAGTCTCAGGTAAAAAAGGGAAAAGACGAGGGTTGTACGTAATGTAACCTTTTCCAATAGTGGACGCTGGGATCGGACTAATGGTCCTCCAGATGTAAGACCAAGAATCCCTAGACCCAACCAATCCTGGAATGCTGCTAGACCATCTCCAGGAAGAATTGGACAACCCAGAGGAATTCAGAACCCCTCCATAGTGATCAATAGAGTGGTCTCAACAGACCACCAGAAGAGAGAGTGATGGGATTAGACAGAAGGTCTAATGAACTGGTTCAGGGTTTGACAGACATAATTAAGGAACAGGAACAGGTTGTGCATCCTGTGGCACAAGTACAGATTCCCATAGCGCAGGCTCGCTCTGTGGGGCTGCCCAGTTGGGGTGCAGCTGGGAATGACACAACTGGATAGGACTGCCCTTCCCAGAGATTCCCCAGATGTATTGCAAAGACCAGTGATTGAGGCTCACTTGGGAAAAGGGGACAAGAAGCCTCTGCTTTTAGTGGATTCAGGGGCATCAGTTAATGTGTTGAGCCCTGAATGGGTACCAAAAGATATTAAATTTGAAAAACCAGTTGACAGAATCCAAAGAATGGAGGCCATAGGAAAGTTACCAGTTCCCACTGATGTGCATTCTTTGAGAGCCATTTTAGGAACTCTAAGCTTTTCCAGGAAGTTCATAGAAGGGTTTGCTGAAAAAGCTTGTCCTTTATGAGTATTGAAAAAGTATTGGAAATGGGAGTGGGGTCCAAAGCATTCAGAAATATTGGCCCAATTGACATATTAGGCTCAAGCCCCGGCTTTGGCATACCCTCGAATAGGGTAGCCGTTCATAGTTCAATTAGGATCCACGGATATAGCAATAGGAGCCACGTTGATCCAGAACTAGGGTGGAAAACAGAGAGTGATAGCATCTAGAGTCTTTAGTGGAGTAGAACAGAATTTTATTCTGTGTGAAAGGGAATGTTTGCATTGTTTTGGTGTTTGTAACAATGGGAATATATATTGGGGGAGAGTAAAGTTATAGTTCAAACTGTATATAGTGAGTGGGAAGATTCAAGTTGGTCATGGTAGTAATCCCAGAATTTCACAATTGTTTGGTGTGTGAATTATAAAGTTTGGTTTCTTATTATGAAAAAGAAAAGGCGAAGACCGGATATGGGATCATCAGAGTTAATGATAACTTAGTGAAAGGAGGAACTGTAAGTCCTCATTCGGCACAAGCAGCAGAAGTCGTGACTGTTAAAGAAGTGCTTGCAACTGAGAGTAATACAGAGAATGCTGCAATTTTCACAGACTCAGATTGGACCAAGCAAGCTCCTTTAGTCTGGCTTCCAATCTGGAAATCTCGATGTGTACAGCAGATGAAAACAACCTCCCACACATCTTCCTGACAGCCATTGCGCCTTGCCTTGCGCCTTGCCTTGCGCCATCCACCTTGTCTTGCCACACCTTGCCGCGCCTTGCCTTGCGCCTTGCCTTGCACGTTGCCTTGCGCCTTGCCTTTCCGTGCGCCTTGCCGCGCCTTGCCTTGCCGCGCCTTGCCTTGTGCCTTGCATTGCCTTGCGCCTTGCCTTGCACCTCACCTTGCGCCTTGCCTCGCCTTGCGCCTCACCTTGCGCCTTGCCACGCATTGCGCCTTGCTATGCCTCGCCTTGCCACGCCGCACCTTGCCTTGCGCCTTGCCTTGAGCTTTGCCTTGCGCCTTGAGCCTTGCCTTGCGCCTTGCCTTCCTTGCGCCTTGCCTTGCGCCTCGCCTTGTGCCTCGCCTTGCCGCACCTTGCTCGTTGCCTTGCGCCTTGCCACACCTTAGGTTAAGGTTAGGGTTCAGGTTAGGGTTTGGGGTTAGGGTTCGGGTTCAGGTTAGGATTAGGGGTTAGGGTTAGGGGTTAGGGTTAGTGTTAGGGTGAGGGTGAGCTTGAGGGTGAGGGTTAGGGTTAGGATTAGGGTTAGGGTGAGGTTAGGGGTTAGGGTTAGGGTTAAGGTTAAGGTTAGGGTTAGGAAAATAATGATTTTTATTTAAATAATCCTTTCCACATACAAACAAAGGGAAATTGTTCGACATGCAGATAAGTCTCTCATGCAATGTCATTTACAGTATCTAAGTACCATAGAATACAGAAGAAAAAATGATAAGTCTCTCATACACTGTCATATACAGATCCTAAGTACCCTAGGTTACAGAAATTAAAATACTATACAGTTACATAATTACAGCATTATATAACTTTTTGTACAAACAATTTTGTCAAATGTGGACTTCAACAACAGGGGAAAAATTCACTTTGTTACAGGAAAGAAATTACATTTTAATTTAAGTTTCAACAAATGTTTGTGAAAGAAAAGGAAACGGAAAGGGCTTCTCAAGGAATGGGCGGATTGACCACCTCAAACCATTTCCACCTCTTCCACCATACAGATTCCTTAGTCTTTTGTTTCTCCCACATTTTGACTTGTGTGACTTTAATCACCGTGTTCTTTGTGGGAGTGCTCTTTTTGGATACCATTTCCTGTTGCCTATTTTGAAACACAACGTAAAGAATAACTAAATTAACCAAACAGACCAATGACCACCTTACGCGGTACGTTCTGAGAGGATAAAATCGTTGCACTGTGACCCTTAAGGGCCAGGGGCCAAGGTTGACCCGGGTGACTGTACCCCTCCGGAGGTTCTAATCCTGAGACCATCACCTCCCAGGCTTGGTGCAACAAGTACGGCCAATGTAGAGTCCTGGCGATGGACGCGCATTCCTTACAAACGGCCACGCATGCGGATACCGCGTGCTGTACGGTTTCTATGGTGGCCGCTCGTCTGTACTGGTCCGTGAACCTCCCCGGGTCTGATAAAAGAAAACTGATACACTCTACCCTGGGGCAAGCTATCTGTTCTATCGGTAGTCCGAACCATTGCCCCCCCCCCCATAGTACCTGATGATAAGCCTGCCACCTCACATCCCAGTAGTAAAAGGGGATGGACCCATCGGAAAAACTGGGGATGGGGAACGTGGGTTCTCTCAGGTAACCCAAGATGGTATTCTTTAGATAGTAAGGGTAATTCTCTGATAGTAAGGGTCAAGAAAAGCCTTTTTCAACGCCTCCCAGTACATTTTCCCCGTTCGGCCCTTCTCTCCCGAACATGAGGTCTTGACCAGGTGAGCCGTCAGCCGATACCTTTTCACCGCCTTCTAGACTTCCAGTAAAAAGGTCGGTGTGGCTCTAGCGGTGTGCAAATTTAACCGGGGGATATGTCCTTCCTCCATCCACCACGCCTTTCCCCAAGAAACTGCCATCCACTATTTTAAAAAGTGCAAGCGCACGCCTTCCAAGCTTGAGGTAGGATCCGAACCTGAATTTTGAATATCACCCAGCCACCCCCAGTTCATGTTAAAAAAAATTGCACAAAAACCATAAGCCTACCTCCAACAGTCCTAGCCCCCCGTTTTGCTGTTTGTCGTAGGATATGGCTCTGGCCAAAGGAAAATTTAAGGTGCCGAAAAGCCACTAGAATACCCTTCATGTTACGGAGGCTACGATCGGTTCGGGTGGGGGGAAAACACCTGCCAGATAATTCCCCGTGGGGATGCAGTACGTGGTAAAGAACTGGATTTTCTGACTAGTGGAGAGGCGCCAGTTCTTCCAACATTCCAGTCTCTATGAAACTGCGCCCTCCCATCTGAACCAGTTCTCCTTCCAGCTGTTTTCCGTTAAATTAAAGGAGACATCCAGGATCTTCAGCGTGTTGTCTCCTACGGGGATCGGGTCAGGGACTGTGGAGGATTCGTATTGACACCTTCTCTCCATGGGTTCCGTGTAAAAAGCGTACAAAAGACCGTCAGGTCCTGGAGTCGAATTCCTTCTTCCGCAACCGATGGACGAAGCGACCTCTTCTTCCGTAAAGGGAGAACACATCTGGGATTGCACGATCTCCGGTAATTGGCAGTTCCAGCTCTCGATGGAGTCCAGATAAAGTGCTATGTTTTCCATATTCGAAACAGTGTCTCTTTCGTTGGGAAGGGTCTCGTAAAATTTATTATAAAATTTGGAGAGGTAGAGGGCGATGTTTCTCGAGCCGACGATGTCCCCGGTGGGTTCCTCCGGTCTCAGGAGCGTCAGGCGGGTCATCGGACTAGACTGCCGATCTTTTTGCCATTCCCCTTTAACGAGAAGGGATCCCGATGCTCTCGCAAGAAAAGTTAAGCGCTGCTGCCGCCGCTGCGCTAGATGATACGATTTAATGGTGCCCTGATGCTGAGTCAAGCGTTCCTTATCATAGGCAATGCCCTTGTCCCTTCTCCACTGAATGCTCAGGAGTCCGGCGATGGCCTTATGATAGTCCCTCAGTTCTTTTGAAGAGTTAATCCCCTTGACCCTCATCGCTGTCTTCTTCATCGCCTTCTTAAGTTTTTCCCACCAGGTAATGATGGAGTCTTCGTTGATGAATAAGCTGTGATAAGAGATCAGTTGACGGAGTTCCCTGAGCATCAAGAAGGTGTTAAGATCTCTATCCATCAGCCTCCATCGCAGCTGTGCGGTGCCCGTCGGGCAGCAGTAGAAAGAACGGCGTGCAACATGGCGTGATCCGACTAAATCATGAAGATTAAGTTCAAGTGAGATGAGGGACACCAAAATCGGTCAATCCTGCTGAGGTGTAGGGGGTGGTAGTAGGTCATTTTACTTTCGCCGTAGTGTCCGAATTTCTTTATGAAGAAATCCCTGTGATGAGTGGGAAGGAAATCCATATGACCTGCGTGGCTTAAGCCCAAATCCATCAGAGCCAAGTGGTCTTTCAGGAAAGCTTTTAGTTGTAATTCTTCCACATTTAAAGGCTTGGCGGGTGCTGGACCGCTGTTCCCCCACCTTACCCTGTCACTCTCCTCCGAGCGATTGTTGAAGTCTCCCACCACTATTAACGTTCTGTGGGTTTGAGAGAAATCTTTTAAGACCTCCCAGAGCGCCCTCCGTTTCTTAACATTGACGGGAGCGTAAAGCACCAACAGTCTATATTTAACTAGAGATGGGCCGGGGTGAGTCAGGAAATTGAAGTCTAATATGACTAAATGGCCAGGGGAGGCGTGTATCGTCCTTATCGTCTGGACTTCGCTGGATCCTTTAAGTAAAATCCCTATTCCCCCCACCCCGTGCTCGAGCTTGAGCGACCAGATGGAATGTCCCCAAGTCCAATCCTGTTGCGCTTCACTCCGTTCTCTCAGAGAGCTGATGTTAGTTTCCAATAAAATTAAAATGTGAGTTTAATATGGGCACAAGCATAAAAAATTTCCTCTCTCCGGGAGGGCTGCTGAAGCCCGTTGCAATTCCAGGATAAGATAGAGAGGGCCATTATAAAAAAAAATTGAGATATAAAGGGAAAGGGAAAGGAGGTCTTGGCTGTTAGCAAGTCTAGGGCTTGCTTAGAGTTGTCTCGGGCTTTGGCAAACCTTGATTACCCGCCCCTTCCCTAGGGGAGGGAAGTGCGACTTCACTGGGGAGTAAAGGGGAAGCTTTCTCAGAAGTCTTATCCCCTTTACTTAGGTTGACTGGCGGAGGGTACAGGTGAGGCTGTAAGAGGTAAAGACTCGCAACCCTGTCCTACTCTGCCTCCTGATTGGGAGGCAGAGTAGGACAGGGTTGCGAGTTATCCGCTTCAAGAGGTGATGGGAGTTGAGAAGGACCTTCGCCTTGTTGTCTGGGAGTGAGCAGCGTGTGCTGCTGGATTGCTGGTTGCCGCTCTCCCCATTGAGTACCTTCCTGCGAAATCTGATGACTTTCAAGATCTTCCTGCAGCTCTTGTTGATTGTCTGCATCCTGGTTTGTGTCTTTCGAGTCCATTTGATCGGTTTGGGCCATTCCTCTTGGTTTCTTTTCGGCATCCTGCTCTATGTCTTTCTGCCCGTCTTTGGGTTCAGCCTCCATGAATTCCATGTCGGAGGGGTCCGAGTCTGAACCTGCCGACTCTTCCTCCATACGAGCTGCGTCTTTCTGTTCCCTTCTTTTATCTGCCTCGCTGGTGGCCATGGTGAGCTGGGTTCTAACTATCTGAAGATGTTCCACTAAGCGGGGTTTCTTCGACTCATAAGCACGAATCTTCCTTTTCTCGGCTTTAGAACCCGATGGTGTTGTACCTTGTTCCCACATCCGCCGAAATGTGGTCTCCTGTCGCTCCAAATTGTCTTCAGCCGCTGCATGCTCCTGTCTCATCTCCCGAATCAATTGCTCCAATTCGGTTTCATCCAGAGCTGCCACCATCTTCCTCCAATGACTCAGGTTGGTGATATATTTCTCTGTGTTGGTTGTCCTGCTGGAGGTTTTTGGCGATGAAGTGGTGAAGAAAAAATGAGAAATTGGTGATGTGTCTTTAACTGTTGCAGAGGTGGCCTTTTCGTCATCCCCCGACTCCTCATCCTCTTCGTTCTCTGACATAGCAACTGGGCGGTCACCGCCATCTTTTCCTTGTCTATTCTCACACACATTTGGCCTTTGGTCCTCTCGGCATTGAAGTCCTTGGTCCTCTTCTTTCTATAAGGCTTCAAAACGATTTCGTGAAGCCAAGTTGACTTCCTGTTTTTTTGTAGGTTTGAATTTCTTGTAAACACCCTTAGATACCATCCCCCTAATGGGGGTCATCTTCTTCCGTGAGACTTGAGTCCAGTCTAGTTGTTCTTCGGGTTCGGTTAGGGTATCGGTTAGGGTATCTTGATCAGATCAGACGCGTTGCGCCTTTTCTACAGGTAGAGAGTCAGGATCTGGAGCACTCACGGAGGGGGCTGTTGGAGTTGCTCCTCTTTTAGGCAAAGTAAAAGTGGAGGAGTGTCTGGCAGATGTTTGTTGTCTATAACCCGAGTGAATCTCTTTAAGCCTTTTGTACATGTTAGGATATTGGATATTATAAAAAGCATAGGGGCATAACAAATAAGTGTGACCCATTTGTCGACAAAGGTTGCAAAAAATTCCCTTCCTACACCCCGTGGACAGGTGACCAAACTCCCCACAGTTAGAGCATAGGGGCGAGGAACAGTCCTGACGTATGTGGCCGTATCCTCCACAAAGGAAACAGGAGGAAGGTTGGCTGCTATATCTAGTAACACACCTTTCTGGACCTAAAAAGAAATATTTAAGTAAATGCTGAAGTCGGCTTTTCGAGTCTCTCTGAAGAGCAATGACAGCTTTGTATTCCCCTGTCCAGATGCCATTGCTATTCAGTTTTTTCTTGGGAGCCATAAGTATTCTACAGTGTTGCGTCAGCCAATATTCTATGTCCTCCTCTGGTACAGTGGTTGTTCTTAAGGACACCGTTGAAACCCTTGCTTCTCCCCGAAATAAAGGAACAATATCAAAGTCGACCAGAGGACCTGAAGAGAGGGCAGTAGCTGCTTGAATCCGAGCCCAGAATCTTTGGAAAACCAATTCAAAAACAACACATACATCTGTTTCCCTCATACCCAGAGGGCAAATAACGGCTAGAATGTCCTCACGAGGGACATCCAGAAAATCCTCAAGAATAGTGTTGGTCATATAAGTGTCTGACAGCTTATGGGGGTCACTCCCCCTATATCTAAAACGAGTGACAAAACGTTGTCGAGGGTCAAAGGAATCTTCTGCATCCATACCTTCATTAAAAAATTCCTCTAGAATTTTATCATTGAACATTCTTTCCTGTTCGTAATTAACCGCTCTCCTAGGGAGTTCATCTCTAGCGGGTCCCCGAGACTGTTCCGATTGTGAGTTTTGACCCCTCGAATCGCTAAGCGGGGTAACCTGGTTGCCGCTCATCAATTGAGCCCTTGGATTTCTACCCTGTATGGCCCTGGCGTAAGAGAAGTAAGGACCCTCAGCCCCTTGAGGTTTGCCTTCTCGAGAGTATTGGGTAGTCTCACCACCCACTGATGAATCTGTCAAAACTGACAGGTCTGCTGAAGAAATTGAGGGACCTGGATTAGTGAGTTGGGTCACAGAGTTGTCTTTTAGAGGGGCAAGTCCTATACTGACCGGAGAAGCTTTATTTGGGGTCACCTTATGATCTGTTTTCTGTGAGAGACCGAGTTTCAGGGGTAAAACCTTAGTCTCATTGAGCTTATCTGGTTTGTCTGATTTACGAAATTTGTGAACTGTACCCATGTCTAAAATCGACCTTGTACCCTCGGGTGCATCTCCAGTCAGTATAGGCGACTCAGTGACCGGAAGTGTAGAAACATTGTTGAGCCCAGTCCTCCCTTTAATAGCCTTCTGGGTAGAGGGGTCGGAACAATTATCTGTGTTCCCCCCTTGTGTAATTGAAACAGTAACCGACTCTATCGAGTTAGGATCATTCTGTGTATTCCTTGGGTCCAATTTACCCTCCCCCTTGTCATGTGAATAATCTGCATCAATCTTCCTGTGCTTACCATCATAACCGCTATCAGAGGTCATGGTGGTATCAAAAGTATTAGAGACATTAGAAACATTAAAGGCATTAGAATGACATGATTCGCCAACCGAAGTTACTGTAGACTCCTGTACTTCATTGTCCCCAATTGTTACACCGGTAACATTGTTCTTAAGAGCCGGAACATGTGAAGTATTGTCTAAAGGCTTACTGCAGCCCGTTGATGCGTTTTTGGGTTCCAGTTGATGCTTCAGAGGACGCTGACCCTTAGGCATCATGAATGGAATAACTGGAGACAGTTCAATGTCCGCCGCCCCTATAGGACGAGGTCCAGTCTTCGATGCCTTTGCCCGTGTTGGTAACTCTCCGACAAGGGATTCCGTGAATGCTTGTTATGGTTATATTGAATTACATAGTTTTAGTATTGCTTGATATCTCCTCATTGCTGGTGTGGATCCGTGCAATCTCTTTCCACTATGAACACCAATGTATGCTTAATAGAATGCAATGTAGAATTAAGGAAAAACAGTAAGTAGATGTATGTTATAGTTATAAAAGATTACATAGTAACTATGTATTGCTATCTGCTCAGTGCTTGTATGAATCTGATCAATCTTTTTGCACAAAGAATGCCTTTGTAAATTGAATAGAATAAAACAGAGAATTTTTGAAAAACACTAAGCGAATGCTTGTTATGGTTACATGGAATTATATAGTTTTAGTATTGCTTGATATCTCCTCAGTGCTTGTATGAATCTGATCAATCTTTACACAAAGAATGCCATTGTAAACCGATAAGAATGAAATGGAGAATTTTCAAAAAACACTAAGTGAATGCTTGTTATGGTTACAATGAATTACATAGTTTTAGTATTGCTTGATATCTCCTCAGTGCTGGTGTGAATCTCTGCAATCTCTTTCTACTATTAACACCAATGTATGCTTAATAGAATGCTATGTAGAATTAGGAAAAAGTGTAAGTAGATGTTTTTTTATATTTATATAAATTTACATAGTTACTAAGTATTGCTATCTGCTCAGTGCTTGTATGAATCTGATCAATCTCTTTGCACAGGGAATGCGTTTGTAAATTGATTAAAATGAAACGGAGAATTTTCATAAAACACTAAGCGAATGCTTGTTTTGGTTACATGGAATTATATAGTTTTATTATTGATTGATATCTCTTCAGTGCTGGTGTGACTCCGTTCCATCTCTTTCCACTATGAACACGAATGAATGCTTAATAGAATGCTATGAAGAATTATGGAAAAACAGTAAGTAGATGTTTGTTATATTTATATAAATTTACATAGTTACTAAGTATTGCTATCTGCTCAGTGCTTGTATGAATCTGATCAATCTCTTTGCACAGAGAATGCGTTTGTAAACCGATAAGAATGAAACGGAGAATTTTCGAAACACACTAAGGGAATGCTTGTTATGGTTACATTGAATTACATAGTTTTAGTATTGCTTGACATCTCCTCAGTGCTGGTGTGAATCCGTGCAATCTCTTTCCACTTTGAACACCAATGTAAGCTTAATACAATGCTATGTAGAATTATGGAAAAAAGTAAGTAGATGTTTGTTATATTTATATAAATTTACATAGGTACTAAATATTGCTATCTGCTCAGTGCTTGTATGAATCTGATCAATCTCTTTGCACGGAGAATGCGTTTGTAAACTGATTAAAATGAAATGGAGAATTTTCAAAAAACACTAAGCGAATGCTTGTTATGGTTACATTGAAATATATCGTTATTGCTTGATATCTCCTCAGTGCTTGTATGAATCCGATCAATCTCTTTACGCAAAGAATTCCATTGCAAATTGCTAGAAATGAAACGGAAAATTTTCGAAAAACACTAAACGAATGCTTGTTATGGTTACATTGAATTATATAGTTATAGTTTTGTGTGATATCTCCTCAGTGCTTATATGAATTCGATCAATCTCTTTACACAAAGAATTCCACTATAAACCAATTAGAATGAAACGGAGAATTATCTAAAAACACTAAGCGACTGCTTGTTATGGTTACATTGAATTACATAGTTTTAGTTTTGCTTGATATCTCATCTGTGCTAGTGTGAATCCGTGCAATCTCTTTCTACTATGAACACCAATGTATGCTTAATAGAATGCTATGTAGAATTAAGGAAATACAGTAAGTAAATGTTTGTTATATTTATATAAATTTACATAGTTACTGTTATCTGCTCAGTGCTTGTATGAATTTGATCAATCTCTTTGCACAGAGAATGTGTTTGTAAACTGAAAAGAATGAACCAGAGAATTTTCGAAAAACACTAAGCGAATGCTTGTTATGGTTACATGGAAGTATATAGTTATAGTATTGCTTGATATCTCCTCAGTGCTTGTATGAATCCGATCAATCTCTTTACACAAAGAATTCTATTGTAAACCGCTAAGAATGAAGTGGAGAATTTTCAAAAAACACTAAGCGAATGCTTGTTATGGTTACATTGAATTATATAGGTATAGTATTGCGTGATATCTACTTAGTGGTTGTATGAATCTGATCAATCTCTTTACACAAAGAATGCCACTGTAAACCAGTTAGAATGAAACGGAGAATTTTCATAAAACACTAAGCGAATGCTTGTTATGGTTACATGGAAGTATATAGTTATAGTATTGCTTGATATCTCCTCAGTGCTGGTGTGACTCCGTTCCATATCTTTCCACCATGAACATAAATGTATGCTTAATAGAATGCTATGAAGAATTATGAAAAAACAGTAAGTAGATGTTTGTTATATTTATATAAATTTACATAGTTACTAAGTATTGCTATCTGCTCAGTGCTTGTATGAATCTGATCAATCTCTTTGCACAGAGAATGCGTTTCTAAACTGAAAAGAATGAATCGGAGAATTTTCGAAAAACACTAAGTGAATGCTTGTTATGGTTACATGGAATTATATAGTTTTAGTATTGCTTGATATCTCCTCAGTGCTTGTATGAATCCGATCAATCTCTTTACCCAAAGAATGCCATTGTAAACCGATAAGAATGAAACGGAGAATTTTCGAAACACACTAAGGGAATGCTTGTTATGGTTACATTGAATTACATAGTTTTAGTATTGCTTGATATCTCCTCAGTGCTGGTGTGAATCCGTGCAATCTCTTCCCACTTTGAACACCAATGTAAGCTTAATACAATGCTATGTAGAATTATGGAAAAAAGTAAGTAGATGTTTGTTATATTTATATAAATTTACATAGGTACTAAATATTGCTATCTGCTCAGTGCTTGTATGAATCTGATCAATCTCTTTGCACGGAGAATGCGTTTGTAAACTGATTAAAATGAAATGGAGAATTTTCAAAAAACACTAAGCGAATGCCCCAGGAGAGCGTTAAGATCTAGCTCCCAAAACCTCCTACAAATCCCTGGGCCAAGAGAGGCTAGAATGAAGATAACTCGGGAGCAAGCCTTCTCATTAGTGGCCCCGCGCTGGTGGAATCAACTCCCAGAGGGGGTGCGAGCCCTGCGGGACCTGAACCAGTTCCGCAGGGCTTGCAAAACCTCTCTTTTCCAACTCGCATTTGAATTAGGACCAGACTAACTTGATAAAATCATTCTAACTCTAGCCATCTTATGTTGTAACTGAAGCTGTTAATATGTAATTGTGACACCAGAAATTATAGCACCTATTTTTATGTATTTTAATCTATATATGTAATTGTATTGTACTTATAATGTTTATCTGCTTTTAATTGAATCATGACGTAGTCATGTCTGTGAGCCGCCCTGAGCCCGCCTTTTGGTGGGGGAGGGCGGGATATAAAAATAAAATTTATTATTATTATTATTATTATTATTTATTTATGCTTGTTATGGTTACATTGAAATATATCGTTATTGCTTGATATCTCCTCAGTGCTTGTATGAATCCGATCAATCTCTTTACACAAAGAATTCCATTGCAAATTGCTAGAAATGAAACGGAAAATTTTCGAAAAACACTAAACGAATGCTTGTTATGGTTACGTTGAATTATATAGTTATAGTTTTGTGTGATATCTCCTCAGTGCTTATATGAATCCGATCAATCTCTTTACACAAAGAATTCCACTGTAAACCAATTAGAATGAAACGGAGAATTATCTAAAAACACTAAGTGACTGCTTGTTATAGTTACATTGAATCACATAGTTTTAGTTTTGCTTGATATCTCATCTGTGCTAGTGTGACTCCGTTCCATATCTTTCTACCATGAACATAAATGTATGCTTAATAGAATGCTATGAAGAATTATGAAAAAACAGTAAGTAGATGTTTGTTATATTTATATAAATTTACATAGTTACTAAGTATTGCTATCTGCTCAGTGCTTGTATGAATCTGATCAATCTCTTTGCACAGAGAATGCGTTTGTAAACTGAAAAGAATGAATCGGAGAATTTTCGAAAAACACTAAGCGAATGCTTATTATGGTTACATGGAATTATATGGTTACATGGAATGCCATTATATAGTTTTAGTATTGCTTGATATCTCCTCAGTGCTTGTATGAATCCGATCAATCCTTTACCCAAAGAATGCCATTGTAAACCGATAAGAATGAAATGGAGCATTTTCGAAAAATACTAAGGGGATGCTTGTTATGGTTACATTGAATTACATAGATTTAGTATTGCTTGATATCTCCTCAGTGCTGGTGTGAATCCGTGCAATCTCTTCCCACTATGAACACCAATGTAAGCTTAATACAATGCTATGTAGAATTATGGAAAAAAGTAAGTAGATGTTTGTTATATTTATATAAATTTACACAGGTACTAGCCAGTTTGGTGTAGTGGTTAAGTGTGCGGACTCTTATCTAGGAGAACCAGGTTTGATTCCCCACTCCTCCACTTGCACCTGCTAGCATGGCCTTGGGTCAGCCATAGCTCTGGCAGAGGTTGTCCTTGAAAGGGCAGCTGCTGTGAGAGCCCTCTCCAGCCACACCCACCTCACAGGGTGTCTGTTGTGGGGGAGGAAGGTAAAGGAGATTGTGAGCCGCTCTGAGACTCTTCGGAGTGGAGGGTGGGATATAAATCCAATATCTTCTTCTTCTTCTTCTAAATATTGCTATCTGCTCAATGCTTGTATGAATCAGATCAATCTCTTTGCACAGAGAATGCGTTTGTAAACTGATTAAAATGAAACGGAGAATTTTCAAAAAACACTAAGTGAATGCTTGTTATGGTTACATTGAAATATATAGTTATAGTATTGCTTGATATCTCCTCAGTGCTTGTATGAATCCGATCAATCTCTTTACACAAAGAATTCCATTGTAAACCACTAAGAATGAAACGGAGAATTTTCGAAAAACACTAAGCGAATGCTTGTTATGGTTACATTGAATTATATAGTTATAGTATTGCATGATATCTCCTCAGTGCTTGTATGAATCCGATCAATCTCTTTACACAAAGAATTCCATTGTAAACTGCTAAGAATGAAACGGAGAATTTTCGAAAAACACTAAGCGAATGCTTGTTATGGTTACATTGAATTATATAGTTATAGTATTGCGTGTATCTCCTCAGTGCTTATATGAATCTGATCAATCTCTTTACACAAAGAATGCCACTGTAAACCAATTAGAATGAAACGAAGAATTATCTAAAACCACTAAGCGACTGCTTGTTATGGTTACATAGAATTACATAGTTTTAGTTTTGCTTGATATCTCATCAGTGCTAGTGTGAATCCGTGCAATCTCTTTCTACTATGAACACCAATGTATGCTTAATAGAATGCTATGTAGAATTAAGGAAAAACAGTAAGTAGATGTTTGTTATATTTATATAAATTTACATAGTTACTAAGTATTGCTAGCTGCTCAGTGCTTGTATGAATCTGATCAATCTCTTTGCACAGATAATGCGTTTGTAAACTGATTAAAATGAAACGGAGAATTTTCGAAAAACGCTAAGGGAATGCCTGTTATGATTACATTGAATTACATAGTTTTAGTATTGCTTGATATCTCCTCAGTGCTGGTGTGAATCCGTGCAATCCCTTTCCACTATGAACGCCAATGTATGCTTAATATAATGCTATGTAAAATTGTGGAAAAACAGTAAATAGATGTTTGTGATATTTATATAAATTTACGTAGTTACTAAGTATTTCTATCTGCTTAGTGCTTGTATGAATCTGATCAATCTCTTTGCACAGAGAATGCGTTTGTAAACTGATTAAAATGAATCAAATTAATAAGAATCAAGTTTTAGTATTGCTTGAGATCTCCTCAGTTCTGCTGTGAATTCAAAAATTCTCCGTTTCATTCTTATCGGTTTACAATTCTACATTGCATTCTCTTTGCACAAAGAATGCCATTGTAAACCGATTAGAATGAAATGGAGAATTTTCGAAAAACACTAAGCGAATGCTTGTTATGGTTACATTGAATTATATAGTTTTAGTATTGCTTGATATCTCCCCAGTGCTGGTGTGAATCCGTTCAATCTCTTTCCACTATGAACACCAATGTAAACTTAATAGAATGAAATGGAGAATTTTTGAATAACACTAAGTGAATGCTTGGTATGGTTACATTGAATTATATAGCTTTAGTATTGCTTGATATGTTCTCAGTGCTTGTATGAATCCGATCAATCTCTTTACACAAAGAATGCCATTGTAAGCTGATTAGAATGAAAGGAGAATTTTTGAAAAAAATTGTTGTATGCTCTACTCTCTGAAAATCTTTAGTGTTCTTATACCCAGTTTCTGGTATCATTCGAGGTTTTGAATTATTATCTCGCTCCCCCATACAATTTATTTTAAAGTCTTCCTTAGGTTAGCAAGGCTGTTACCAAACACCCTTTTTCGTACTGCCATAAGATGCAAACCATCTCCCGATAGAAGACCACCATCTCGAAAGCATAAGCCATGGTCCAGAAATCCGAATCTTTCCTTACAACACCATCGACGTAGCCAGTCGTTTATCTGAAGTATTCTTCTTTCTCATCCTAAGACACAGCCTTCAACAGGAAGCACTGACAAAACACGACCTGTGCGCCCAGCTCCTTCACCTGACATGGTGCCACATAGTCTTTTTCTAATATGACAGGCACTATGATTTATTCCCACGTAAATCAGCAAGAAAGAATAGTAGTTACCTGGATCTTTTTTCCCTTTCTTGAAGATGAGGACAACATTCACCTGCATCCAATCTTCTGGCACCTGTTCTCCAAGAGTGCTCAAGAATAATAGAGAGAGTTATTACTTTCAGTCTGCCAGCAGTGGCTGATAGGTCACAATTTACTGATAAACATTTTTGAAGCCTGGTAACTTTTATAGATATTTGCATGATTAATTTAAAAGGGAGTCTTGGAACACCGTAAAGATGTACAGATTTATTGTAATGTGAGCTTTCATGGGCATGATGCTATTCCATCATATGCAATGGGCTATCTTCATAAATCCTTTGCCACAATCTGTTCATCTTTAGTGCTTTTTCTGTTTTGACTGTGCCAAACTAACGCAGCTGGAATTGGTAAGATTTTAATGAATTCAATGAGATGTTATCACCCCTTTTGCCTACTCTGGTATCAAAGATGCCCAAGAAAAAAGGGTTTCTGAGGATCTTGCTTGTCATGGGAAAGAGGCGAGGCAAGTCAGCCCTGTGGCTGCTTGAGCAAAATCGGAGAGAAGTGACGAGGGGAAAAGGGCTTCGAGACTGGAACAAGCCTACTGAAAAATCAGTCAAAAACTCACCATGAGTCAAGGAAACCATGGCCGTCAGTTTGCAAGACCCAAGTCTTGGTTGGATGTCTTGGAGGACATTCAAGCACATGTCAGAAGTGACTTGATGGCACTTTACATTTGCATAGTTTATTTGGAATTACTGAAAATATAGGACAATTATACTTTTCCAGACTAACTAAAAGTACAACTGCTCTCTTTTCTTTTTAATCAGTGTGGGACCAGTTGTTTCAGAGTACAGTGCTCAGCAGGGAGGGAAGAGCCTTCACTCATGGTGTTGGCTGTGGAAATGTCAAGTAATCCTCCTTGCAAGAGCAAGGGGTGTTACACATTCTCGTTTTAATGAGTGCAGCATTGGAGATTATGGGAAAGGCCTCCAAAGGGTTTTCAGGCTCAGTGTCCTAACTTTGTTGCAACTGAAACTCATATAAGTGTTACAACATCACGCAAGCCCCCCAGGAAGTTCACAAAATGTGAATCCACAAGAAATGCCAAACAGTTTCTGAAAGTGGAATCTATGTGGCTGTAGTTAAAGCCATGTAATAAAGGCCCTTCCTTATCAGGGAAACTGTGCAGTTTATGAAAAAGCCAGCAGAGGGGGATAACGACATTTCGAGATGGCAGAAAATAAGGGATTTTTGGCAGCCTACAGATTCAGAAACAGTGAAGTAGGACAAATGGTGTCATAAGATACTGGTGTATCTTTCTCACATTGGCAACTGGGAGCAAATTATTTCTGTCAGAGACTACATCTCCTCTAAGATATTCCAGATATGTTCTGTCTGCCATGCATATAGACTATTTCCTTCCACCTTCTATGTAGCCCACTTTTTCATCTTACATGCATGTTCTTTATTGCTGTATCAGTAGACATGTGGTGATAAGATGGATGTATGCAGTGCCTGATGCCCTTGGGATGTATGCAGTGCCTGATGCCCTGTTTCCCCCCCATGTTTCTTGATGCAGCAATGATGAAAACTGAAAGAGGAAGCAATTGTTTCTATTCCTGTTTCTATGCATCTTTATCTCATCCAAATGTGCATTATTTGTTTGTTGAAATATGTGTATCCCACCTTTCTTTGTGATTCATGGTAGCTGCCTCCAACGAGGAAGAAAATAAGTAGTATTATCCCAAAGTGCTTAAAGTCAAACATTTTTTTGAGCAGGAACACACAGGAACACAATTCCGTCCAGCTTGGTGGCAGGGGGTGTGGCCTAATGAGCTTCTGCTGTGCTGTTTCTACCCAAAAAATCGCTGCTTAAAGCATTTCATGTATCTTCTCACAGGCCTTGTTTAGCTAATTGGGTGTACATGAAGTTGCCTTATATGAACATATGAACAAATAAAGCTCCTGAGTTAGAGCATTGGACAATCAAGGTCAGTCTTGTCTACTCAGAGTGGCAGTGGCTCTTCAGGGTGTCAGGCAAAGGTCTTCGAACTAAGGTTGCCAGCGTCCAGGTGGGGCCCGGAGATCTCCTGCTTTTACAACTGATCTGCAGCTGGGTGAGATCAGTTGCCCTGGAGAAAATGGCTGCTTTGAAGGGTGGACTCTGTGGCATTATACCATGCTGAGGCCTAGGGTTGTCAAGTCCCCTGTGGTCTCCAGCAGGGGACTTTTTGTACCATAGAGTTTCCCCTCCCAAATTGCTAGAGCATCCAGGAAAACCATAGATTTTCCCCAGAAGCACTTAGAGTGGCTGGTATGCAGCGTCGCAGGCACAATGATGTCACTTCCAGGTAACATCATTGTGCCGGCGACATCAGGGGAGGTTCCCCTCACAGGCTCAATGTGAGCTCGTGGGTTGGGAACCTCCAGGGTGGGAGAAACCCTGCCTGGCCCGGGGGCTTGGCAGCCCTGCCCTCTCCAGGATCCAGTCCTAAGCTTGGGACCATTGGAGGGAATGCTTACATTGATGCAGAGAATACAGCCCAAAAATTTGTTAGAAATTAAAATAACCTGAATGTGTCTACTATCAGACCAAGGTAGAAGCTGGGATTCTCCTGCTAGGTCAGTAGAAATAAAAGTCACTAGACCACCGCTACCAAAGGGGCCAGATTTTATGGCTGGTAAAATGAATGCTTGAAAACCTTTCAGGGAGAGCAGTGAAGAATTCAAACACCATGTTTCCTGAAGGAAGATTATATCAAAACTTCAAGGTAGTTGTCCACCAATTTAGAGTGCCACCCGACTATTTTCCAGGAAATGACTCGGATGTTTCTGGAAGCTTCTGCTAGTCAGATACTGTTTTTTGGGGAAGCTGATGGTGCTATTCCATTCTAGGGCTCTTTATTCATCTGACAGAAAGGTGTTGATTGTTGAACCATCGACTGATAGACTTGAGTATTCTGTTGATCTTGTCTCTCTGAGGCAGAAGCTGCTGGATGTTACTCTGGAGACCCGGCAGGGACTTCAGTTATCACATTTAATTCAGGTATGTTTGAGGCCACTGCTGAATTAGTATGGCTGCTTTTCTTGTTTATTTTAATAGTAGGTTGAAGAGGGAATCCTTGCTTCAGGAGATGAAATGTCCATTCCTCTATCAAAATTAGGACTAGAACTCAATTACATTTCGCAAACCTCTGATTTCTGTCTTAAATCTTTCAAGACATTTGTCAGATTGACAAGACAGTGTATCAGAGAGTCCTGTTCACACACTAGGAGTGAAGTAAAAGAAGAAAGGAGGCTAGCTTCCACCTCCTCTTCTGAGCAACTGGAATGAAAATTTTCTTTTTCAAATTTATTTTCAGGAGCTAAAGGAGTCGAGTTTTTGACACAAAAGCTGGTGCCAAAGAAAAAAATATTGAGTTCAAAATACCCTTCTTGGTTGGACCATACTTTGGTAATAGCCTCAAAATTTCAGAATTCCTAAAATGTCTTTGGAGCTGGATTCCTAATGTTGAAAGAGGCTTGTGCAAACAAAACAGCGGGAATTATTTTTGTATTAAAATGGAGAAGAAAACGTTCAAAATGCAAAATTCCAGCAAGTCTTTCCAAACAAATAAGATCAATGGAATTTGGAAAACCTTAAGTAAGGCAGCTAGGTGGAATCTAGCCTTCCCTTTTGTACTCCAATCGACGTGTCTTCTCTTCAAAGGAAAGGCATTTATTACCACACTGTTGGAGTAGAAATCTGGGGGTGGGATGAGAAAATACTCATCCACCTAAAAGTTATCCAAAATACCTGTTTAAGGAAAATTTGGGACCTTCCCCAAGGTACTCCTGCTTCACACTTGAGACTAGAAGTCGGTTTGCCCTCAATCACCTCTGGAGCCCACTTCATACTATAAAATTCTATAAGAAACAGGGCTGTTTTTGAGCAGGAACGCACAAGAACACAGTTCCGGCTGGCTTGATGTCAGGGGTGTGGCCTAATATGCAAATAAATTCCTGCTGGGCTTTTTCTATTAAAAAAGCCCTGCATGAAACAATGCTGAGGTCAGAGGGTGTGGTCTAATAGGCAAATGAGTTCCTGCTGGGCTTTTTTATAGAAAAAAAGATAGGTGGTGGAGCTCACTACCAGGTGGTAGTATTTCAGACCACCACCTGGTAAAACACAGTTTTCATTACTTCAGCAATAGGAATGTGTGGTCCAAATTACGCATTTTACAAATGTACTTTAAAGAGGGTAAAGTCAGTAATAGGCCGGGACCTAAGAAAACTGTGGGACTGGATTTTTTAAAAGGACGTCCTTTGATCCATCAATCTAACTTCTATGTCTGGTATCCCCAGTTAAAAAATAAATAAATCCTTTTCCCGCTATCTAGCTGACCTCTCAAACGCCCCTGTAAGAAAAGCATTTACCCAAGCCCATTTCCAAACCATGCCATCTTTGTACCTTCAGTGTAGGTTTCAAAAAAATACCTGTAGACCAGCGTCTTTGTTCTTGTGGTAACAATCAGATAGAAGATATTGCTCATTGTATTCTATCCTGTCCATTCTATGGGCCCATTCGAAATAAACTGCTGAATCAATTTCTCACAAAGTTTAAATTAGTAGAGGAATGTATTACATTTTTATTGGGTGATGCCATTCCAGATGCTACTCTTAAGGTGGCTACTTTCATCTTTTTAACAAAAATAAGGAAGATAACCACAGCCACACATACAAGAATTTTGGCCAAGTTATAGTCTCATTCTGTCACGTTGTTTTATTACATGTTTTAAATTTTACTGTATTTTTTTAATGTTTTAATTTTTATGGCTAGAAGTAAACTGTATGGGGGGTTTGCTGGGTTGTTATGGCCTATGGCTACAACAATAAAATACTTTGAACCGATCACTCCCAAAGTCTCCAGGTATTTTCCAACACAGACCTGGCAACCCTAGGTCTTTCACATTCCCTCTGTCAGGTCCTTTTAACTGGAGGTATCGGGGATTGAAAGGTTCACCTTCCGAATGCAAAGCTGGGACCTGGCCACTAAGCCACGCCCCCTCCCTATATGGATGCAGCCCAATGGAGGAAGTAATGGTTTATCCACTGTGATAGTGTTATCATGGTAAGGAGTTATGATTCCAGGGGATAGGGCTGTCAGGCTCCTGCCAGGGGCAGAGAATTCCCTTCCCTCAGTTTCTGGCCCCCCTACTGCTTCTGATCAGCTGGAGAGAATAACCGGACTTCACCCACTTCACTTGCCAACTGAAGCTTATCTTTGTACTGTATTGAGGCTTAAGGAAATGTTTTCCATTTGTTATCTCACAGTGTTCCTTGCTGTTTCAGTCTATTATTATAAAGATAGAGATTAGCCTTTCTGTGGCTCTATTTTGTTTTTCTTCATGGCTTTTTGAAGCTTATCACCGAACCTATGCAATCCCAGTTAGGGCAGCTTGAAGAGCACTCTCTGTACATCTGGGTCACATTAAGAGTCTTGCAAGTAATGTAATGGAATGAGAGAATTAAAGATCTCTGATCTTAATCTTTTTAGAAATCAAAATTCTTGGTGGGTGGTGGAATCAAGGGCAGAGAAAACATGGCACTTCTGCTGTCCAGCTAAAAGAATCCCATAGCAGGTGATGGGAAAGATCTCCAGCTGAGGCCCTGAAGATGGCTTGTTTATTCAAATCCTACATTTCTCTTTTCTTTCCAGTGGAGCTCCAAAGTGGCATACAATGTGGCATACATCCCTCCTCCATTTTCTTATAACAACTGCCCTATGAAATGGGTTAAGTGAGCTTGTGTGGCAGAGCATGGTTTCCAGCCCTGGATCTGTTTCTGCTTTTCCACACAAGCTATCAGAGACGTGAGTTGATTGACTTCGAGAACCATATAATGCAGCTGGATGTGTTCATGACTGTCTGTGTGTAATCTGTACAACTCTCTTTGTACAACTGTCTTTGCTGGTTGAATCTGTGCACTGTTGGATGATAAACTTTACACCGTTACACCGAACAAGCCCATGTTTGTGAATATGTTACATTCAGGTAGACATGGAACTTAAGGTCAAACTAGAGAAGGACTCAGGAAATTAGTGATTAAATCAGCAAGGTCTTTAAAGATACATGGAGCCCAAGCAGGGCCGGCCCTGCCACTGGGCAAACTAGGCAATTGCCTAGGGCGTGAGCCTTCTGGGGGTGCCAAATTGGGTAGGATTTTGTAGAAAAGTATGTGGTGGAGCTCATTAGCATATGCCACTGACTCAAGAAAGCCAAATGTCCCAAGTGAAGTATTTTAATCTTCCCGCATAGAAATTAATCACACAACCATTCAAGGTTATGGTAAAATAAGGAAGTATTGCATACACTTACGGTGACCCCAGCAAGGGGCTTTCAAGGCAAGTGGCCTGCCAAGCAGAGGAGGCTGGCCATTGCCCTCCTCTGCAGAGCCTTCCTGGTTGGACTCCCTTCCAAGCACAGACCCTCTTTCGTGCCTGAGATCTGACCAGATTGGACTCTTCCATGCCACCTTCCCTCCTGCACATCACCTACAACCTGACCCTTTTAACTGGAGATGCCAGGGGTTGAACCTGGGACCTTCTGCGTGCCAAGCAGATGCTCAGCCACTGAGCCACAGTCCCTGGTTTGCCACTTCCTTCCTCTGCAAAGCCTTCCTTGGTGTTCATTTGGGATGCTTGGCTTTCTTGTGTTGGGTTGCTTTTGGCTGGTGGGGTGGCGATGGCATATGCTAATGAGCTTCACCACCTATTTTTCTTTGATTCCGAGATCTGACAAAATCAGGCTCCACCATGCCACCTTCCCTCCTGACAATGCAAATACTATACAAAAAACAACTCAACAAAGAAGGGAAGAAGGTCTGGTGGTTCCTGGAGAGGTGGCATAAACATCTCCCAAATAAATATCTGACATTCTCCAACAGTGGCCTTCAGTTAGGAGCCTCCAAGTGGGGCATGGAGATCCTCCAAAGTTAGAGCTGATCTCCAGGTGATAGAGATTCCACAGCATTTTAGATCTCTGTCACATTCTCAGGGTGCAGGCTGGCAGGAGTCCAAAGCCAGTCCATGGTCAAGGTCCAGGATCTCAAGCAGGAGCTAAGTCACCAATGTAAGATCAGGAATCAGAAAGGAGCGTGGATGCAAGCCAGAGAATAGATGTTGCTTCCATGAGGTTGCCAGGTCCCGGGTGGGAGTTATATGGGAGCCTCAATCAGCCTGCTCCCTGGGTGACAGTGACTCTGCTAGAACTCAGGGCTGAGAGATATGAAGCATCGGCATGCCTCATGTTTTCGCTATGAAAGTTCTTTCAGGAGCCTGCTTCAAACTCTTGAGATGGAAGGAGGAGAGCTTGGAGGAGATTGATTGTCAACAGCTGACATTGGTGCCTGAAGAGTGATTGATGGGCCAGTTGCTGTTTGTTCAGCTGAGGAACTGGCTGGCAACTCTTCCAGGTCTGTTAACCTTTCCAGCTCCTCCTCTTCATGACAATCTCTCCTCTCCCCAAACCCCACCTTCCTTTTCTAGAAATTTCCAAATCCAGAGGTGGCAATCTTGCCTTCAGTGGTTTATGATGAAGATGACCATCTTAAACCCATCTCACACCCAGCATCTCAAAAGTTCCCTCTACATAAGGCAATTTCCTTTTGAGTTGCAAGGCAGGGTCATTTTGGTTTTATTTTCTGCACTTTTTGCCAGCTCTACAATACTTCTCTTGAGATGAGTAATAGTAGTTTTAAAACATTGCCCTCTGCTACTGTTCATGTTTCTTCAGACTATCATTGCGCTGATGGCCTAGACTTCACTGGGCAAATGGCAACTCTGTGGGGTGGATTCAGTCTGGTAAAATGCACTGTGATCAGGATCCAAACCTTTCCCCATCTCCACATCTTGAAGCTGCTCAATTGGGAACTTGCAAACCAGTGTTGAAAGGGATGACCAGATGTGTTGCTTGCTTCTTTTTTTGGCCATCACGTTGCAGACCCAAAGGGTTTCAAGGCAACAGATGTTCAGAGCTGGCTTGCCATTGCCTGCCTCTGTGTGGCGACCATGGACTTCCTTGGTGGTCACCCATCCAAGTTCAAACCTGGGTCAAGCTTTCATAGTTTCCAAAATCTGATGAGACTGGAGTAGGCTGGGCAGTTGTGGTAGCAGTAATTCTTATGAAACAGATTATACGAGCATCAACAGAACAAAAGCACAATGTGGAGAGTAGTACAAAGAAAGGACCATCTGTAAAGTATGAGTAGGACCCTGGGAGGTGGAATCCCCACTGCCAGCATCCTCCTGCAGGGTATAAAATGTCACACCAAATCCCACCCTGACCCAAAACTGGGGTGCTCCACCCCTGAGTGTGCAAATGTTAATAAATTGCAGCTGGAACAAGCCCGTTTCTATTCTAAACAATAATGTCATATTGTCATTTTAAAAGTCAATAATGACATATTGCTAGATGCAATATCTCCAATGGAAGACTATACTTTTTTTCTAGGCATGTCATCAAGCAAGGCAGACAGACAGACAAGGGAGTAATCTTTAATTTACAAAAAAAAAATCAGTTCTGTCCAGTAATTTTTTTTTAAAAAAACTTTATGTTTACAACATTTTATGAGTTGGTCATTTTTGCATTCAGAGTTTGATAATAGCACTTTTCAGTTGTTACAGTTTTGGCTGTCCTAGCTTATGCATAAGGAACGAGTAGGAAAACCTCACAAACTCACCAAGGGTGCAAGCAGCATATCGACTTGCTGTATTTTGCACATAAATTGGGACGATGCAACCATTGTGTGTTGGTAGAGGTCTGGCAGGGAAGAGAAGCATCAGCGTACTATTTCTATATATTCTGTATTTGTGTTTGGCCTGGATATCCTAGACCAGGAGTCCCCAGCCTTCTTGAGGCTGTGGGCACCTTTCAAGTTCTGACTTAAATGGGTTCTGCATAAATGGCTACTGCAGGAGTCACAGCCAGCCACACTGTGTGAAGATTCTTGTGCTGTGGTGGCAGCTGCTGCCAAAGCAACGTTAAAAAAAAAATTGCACAGCTAATCAGTTCTCCAATGACCAACCAGAACCCTGGCTGGGTTTAAGCCCAAGCTGCTCCCACCCATTTCCTAAAAACACTTGGCAGGTGCCAGGAAGAGTTTTGGTAGGTGTCACGATGCTCGTGAGCATCATGTTGGGGGCCTGCGCCCTAAATGAAAAGACTCTTGGTGCCTTGGAATAAGTTGGCTTGTTTTTGATTTCAGGACAAATTGCATGCCCTCCTCTTTGTCCTTCAAAGTGATATGAAGCAAAATCACCAGACCAGGGTGTTGTGCATTGAGTTTGCATTAGCCGTTTTGTGTGATCTTGCGCAGGCACCCACAGCTCTCCTGAATCCTGATGTCCACATTCCAGTTGGCCGTTCTCTCAGAATCAGCCAATCGGGACGTGAGGCATTTCTCCAGGAAATGCAAATGAAGGATACTGGAGAGAAAAATGGGATTGGCTGAAGCCTGCCAGTAGGGTGTGGTTCTCTCTCTCTCTCGGCTTGGCTTCGCGAACGAAGATTTAAGAAGGGTGCAATAGTCCACGTCTGCTGCAGGCTCGCTGGTGGTTGACAAGACCAATGCGGGACAGGCAGGTCCGGCCACAGTGGCTGCAGGGAAAAGTCTGATTTAGGGTTGGTGCTGTAGCAGTGCGATTCTTCCTCAATCTCCTTTTGTCCTCAAGACCAGCTATGCGTGCGTTCTCAAAAGAAGAAACAGCCTGGTGGATGGTGTGCCTCCATGCTTTGCGATCTGAGGCTAGGTCAGACCACTGGTGATGGTTGATGCAACAGGTGCCAAGGGATTTCTTCAAGGAGTCCTTGTACCTCTTCTTTGGTGCCCCTCTATTTCGATGGCCGGTGGAGAGTTCGCCATACAGGGCAATCTTGGGAAGGCGGTGGTTTTCCATCCTAGAAATATGCCCTGCTCAGCGCAGCTGCGTCTTCAACAGCAGTGCCTTGATGCTGGTAACCTCCGCCCGCTTGAGAACTTCAGTGTTGGTCACAAAGTCACTCCAGTGGATGTTGAGGATGGTGCGAAGGCAGCGCTGATGAAAGCGCTCAAGGAGTCGCAGGTGATGACGGTATAAAACCCACGATTCGGAGCCGTAGATGAGGGTTGTCATCACAACCGCTTTGTAAACATTGATCTTTGTGCCTTTTTTCAGATGCTTGTTGCTCCACACTCTTTTGTGCAGTCGGCCAAAGGCACGGTTTGCCTTTGCTAGCCTGTTGTCAATCTCCTTGTCGATCTTAGCATCTGAGGAGATGATGCACCCCAGGTAGCTGAACTGCTGGACTGTCTTCAGAACTGATTCACCCACAGTGATGCAGGGAGGGTGATAATCTTCCTGGGGTGCAGGCTGGTGGAGAACTTCTGTCTTCTTCAGGCTAACTTCTAAGCCGAATAGCTTGGCAGCCTCTGCAAAGCAGGACATTATATGCTGCAGAGCTGATACCGAGTGGGAGACGAGTGCAGCATCATCAGCAAACAGTAGCTCTCGGATGAGTTTTTCCATTGTCTTGGAGTGGGCCTTTAGTCGCCTCAGGTTGAACAGGCTGCCATCGGTGCGATAGCGGATGTAGACACCATCGTCATCATCTAGATCTACTGCGGCTCTTTGAAGCATCATGCTAAAGAAGATTGTAAAGAGAGTTGGCGCGAGAACGCAGCCTTGCTTTACACCTGTGCCTATTGGGAAGGTCTCCGAGAGGTCGTTGCAGTGTCTGACTTGGCCTCGCTGGTCTTCGTGTAGCTGGATGATCATGCTGAGGAACCTTGGGGGACATCCTAAACGTTCCAAGATTTGCCACAGGCCTTTCCTGCTAACGGTATCGAAAGCTTTGGTAAGGTCGACAAAAGTCACATACAGAGCCTTGTTCTGTTCCCTGCATTTCTCTTGGAGCTGCCTGAGAACAAATACCATGTCGGTGGTGCTCCTGTTAGCTCTGAAGCCGCACTGGCTCTCTGGGAGGAGTTCTTCTGCAATGGCGGGCACCAGTCTGTTCAGGAGTATTCTGGCAAGGATTTTGCCTGCGATGGAGAGCAGGGTTATCCCCCGGTAGTTGGAGCAGTCTGACTTTTCCCCTTTGTTCTTGTATAGGGTGATGATGATTGCATCACGAAAGTCCTGTGGTAATTTGTGGTTAAACCTTGCCAAACTGTATATAGTTTGCCATGTTGCCTCTGTTTCTAGTGACTGCTCTTGCTAAGAAAGTGTTGAATGAGATCTGTCTGAAATCACTATTTAACACAGGGCACCAGAAAATGTCAACAGAGGAGTGGGAATAGTCTACCCCCTGACTCATTTTAGTCACCCAGTCAGTGGTGATAATTCTGTGTTCTGTATCTAAAAGAACACAACGTTCAGAAGTGTGATGACGAGTCAATGGGCTATTGTTTGCCATCTTCCCTGCCATCCTATGAGCTTTGAGATGGTGTGACAACACGATTTATCGGATCCCTCCAAGGAACAAGGCAGCCCTTCTTCCTCACAGCAAAAACATGGATTTCATGGATTGGTTCAGTTGAGACACTTAGCTGTGGAAATGATTCAAATTGTTTGCTATGTATGTATCAAGTTCTCTGGGGAGAAAGACTGGCAGGCATAGAAGTGGAAGCCAAAATAGACTGCGAAGGAGCTGGTTAACACTGCCCTGCCTTGTGAAGAAAGTACAACACAATGGATGACCTTTTTCGGGGTGGTGGTGATGGTGGTGATGGTGCATGCCTACAAAGTATTTCCACACTTTTTTCTGTATGTTCCCTCCACACAGGGGCCAGAATCATGTTGGTTGTAAAGAGTAGGCACAAAGTGCCAGAGCAGGATTGCAGCTGAACGTCAAAGGAAACAGCTCCAGCATTTCCTGGGTTGTTGTTGTTGTTGTTATTAATTAGATTTATATTCCGCCCTCCCCACTGAAGCAGGCTTAGTTGTTACAAAATATTCACGCAAAGTATACAAAATGACACTCAATTTTGTGTTCAAATATAGGATTCAGGGGAGGAAACCCTGAAGGCATTTAACACCTTCTCTGAATGTTTTCCAGAAATGAAAAGAACGCTTGTCCTCACCCTTTTGGATAATTTCCAAGGAGGAGAGATGTGTATATGTTAGGGTTGCCAATTTCATGCAGGGAAATTCCTGGAGATTTGGAGGGCTGGGCGAAGGTAGGGTTTGGGGAGGGGAAGGGTCTCAGCAGGGCGCAATGCTGTAGAGTTCACCCTTCAAAGCAGCCATTTTTTCAAGGGGATAACAATAACACTTTTACACAATACAGTATCTATACAACCTACATTTATCAAAATAAATGCGTAGCAGCACTCATCATTAGTAATTTATAAACCATTAGTAATTCACAAATGCTCATAATACAAACACAGCTGGAAAAAGAGTTCTTTTCACTCCCCCACACTGTCTGCTGTATGAAGATAGTAAGGTACAGTTCCTCAGAGGCAATTGCCTTCCTGCTGTTCTCCCTTATGTTCAGCAACTTGGGTGGAGTTCTCAAATCTCCATCACAGCTTGTCTCCGAGAGAGAAAGGGACCGCAGCCCGGGATTCCTCATGGTTTCAGACCTTAATAAGCCTTTATCTCTCAGTGTTTTATCCTGGAGCCTCAGTACAACATTCAACAACTTGGATCAATGCATGTTAATTGCTCTTTCTGTTTCCTGCATTAAATTACTAATGATGACTACTGCTATGCATGTATTCTGATACATGTAGGTTGCATATATACTAGATGGTGTAAAAGTGTTATTGTTACTCTGGTGTTTTTTCACTTATTATTCACTTACATTGGAACCTGTTGATATTTACCATTTTCTCAAGGGGAGCAGCTCTCTGCCAGCTGCAGATCACTTGTAAAAGCAGGAGATCTCCAGGCCCCATCTGGAGGCTGGCAACCCAAGCTCAGATGGTTACCTATCCCTACAAGTTTATCCCCAATGCGTGAATCCTCACATCTGCACTTTGATCACTGTTATAGAGTTGCTGAAAGCATAGATCATAGAATCATAGTTGGAAGGACCTCTAGGGTCATCAAGCCCAACCCCCTGCACAATTCAGGAAACTCACTAACACCTCCCCCTAAATACATAGGATCTTCATTACTGTCAGATGGCCATCTAGCCTCTGTTTAAAAACCTTCAAGGAAGGCGAGCCCAACACCTCCCGAGGAAGCCAGTTCCACTGAGGAATCGCTCTAATGGTCAGAAAGTTCTTCCTATTGTTGAGCCGGAAACTCTTTTGATTTACTTTTAGCCCATTGGTTCTGGTCCTACCTTCTGGGGCCACAGAAAACAATTCCACACCATCCTCTATATCAGTGGCCCTCAATCTTTTTGGCACCAGGGACCGGTTTTGTGGAAGACAATTTTTCCACGGACCAGTGGGGGTGAGGGTGCTGCTTTTTTTGCTGTCCCAGGCTGCCCCCAAGCCCATACCCCATCTCTGCCCCTCCATGGGGGTCTTTAAATAAGGAGTAGGTGAAGGTCTCTGCCTTACTCTGTGGTCTGGTTGCTAATGGGCCACGGACCGGTACTGGTCCACAGACCAGTACTGGGCCACAGACAGGGGGGTTGGGGACCCCTGCTCTATATGACAGCTCTTCAAGTACTTGAAGATGGTGATCATATCACCTCTCAGCCGCCTCCTCTCCAGGCCAAACATCCCCAGCTCCTTCAACCTTTCCTCATAGGACTTGGTCTCCAGACCCCTCAGCATCTTTGTTGCCCTCCTTAGGACCCGTTTCTTCTTAAAATGTGGTGCCCAAAACTGAACACAATACTCCAGGTGAGGTCTTACCAGAGCAGAGTAAAGCCATACCATCACATCACATGATCTGGACACTATACTTCTGTTGATACAGCCCAAAATTGCATTTGCCTTTTTAGCCACCGTATCACACTGTTCTCATGTTCAGCGTATGATCCACTAAGACCCCTAGATCCTTTTTGCACTGCTAAGACAAGTCTTTCTCAACCTATAGCCATGCATTGGATTTTTCCTACCTAAATGCAGAACTTTACATTTATCCAGGGTTGTTTTGTAGAGAAATAGGTGGTGGAGCTCATTCAGGGATTGTTATGCAGCTGCAATACTATTCAATGAACAAGAAGGTGGAACTCTCAGAAGGAGGAGGTGGAACTCTCAGAAAGGTTTAGGAGCTGTGCTCCTGTGAGCTCCCACTGAATCAGAGGACTGCATTTATCCCTGTTAAAATTCATTTTATTGATGTTAGCCCAGTTTTCCAGCCTGTCAAGGTCATCCTGTATCCTGTTTCTTTCTACTGTATTTGCAACCCCTCCTTATTTAGCATCATAGGCAAATTTAATAAGCATTCCCTCTATTCCTTCATCTAAATCATTGATAAAGATGTTGAACAAAACAGGTCCCAGGACAGATCCTTGAGGTACTCCACTTGTCACTCCTCTCCAGGAGGATGAGGAACCATTCACAAGCACTCTTTGGGTGCGATCTGTCAATCAGTTACAGATCCACCTGACGGTAACAGGATCCAAACCACATTTTACCAACTTGTCAACAAGGATAGTATGTGGAACCTTATTGAAAGCCTTACTGAAATCAAGATAAACAATGCCTACAGCATTCCCCTGATCCAGCAAGGTAGTCACTTTCTCAAAAAAAGAGATCACTGGGATTCTGGGTGGAGGCCAATCAGGAGTCATTGGGCCAGCCCTTGCACCTATAGTTATGTGTGTTGGATTTGGGGTGGGGTTATTTGTATGTATATAAGCAGGGCCTGGCCCTGCTTAGCAGTTCAGTTTTTTACCTTGCTATGCTGTAATCATTAAATAAAGAGCTGTGATCACTCTTCCATGAATGTCCTCGTGCATCGAACTCAGTACTTTTCACTGGCTACGAAGGTGGGATCCTGTTGAGCAGAGCCCAGTGTCTAACTGCACTGCACCACACTGCCATCCACTTTGCTTTCTTAGAGTCCTGTGACATCACAGACAATACAAAGAAGCGGGCCAGCTTCTTCCATTTCTGCAGCCACTGGACATTTGAGATCGGCCATTCCCTGCTGGCTTCGGCCAACCTCAAAGACACTCTGTACCGGTACATTATGAATCAGCTATAAGAGCACTTCGTTCCCAAACCCTCTCATAATGGCTCGCCACATGTTCTACATGAGAAATCAGGTATCTGGGGAGTCGTTCACCACTTTCATTATGGCTCTCCTGAGGGTAGCCCATCACTGCAATTTCAGCACCCTGGAGGAAGCACTGGAGGAAGCAACCTGGAGGAAGACCAGCTGGTGTGCGGCCTCAGGGACAAGCGAATCCAACAAAGGCTCCTTGCCAAGAAGGTCTAGGTCATGTTCTAAGAGGCCTTCGCTGCAGAGGCAACCAACCAATTTGCTGCTGAGTTCCACCACTCGCAGAGCCCACCAGCTTCCCATAGGCCGAGAGCAGCAGCCCACCATGTGGAGTCTTCTGACGAAACCAAAGAGGTCCTTCAGATGTCCCAGCCAGCTCACCGCACCACTCTTCCATGCACTGTCATCCCTGCTACATTGACGCCCTGTGCCAGTTGCAGAGAGCTCCATGAGCAGAGGTCCTGCCGTTTCCATGACGCCCTCTGCCAAAATTGTGGGTAGGTTGGACACATCACCAGAGTCTGCCATTCCAAAGGAATCTGGAGGTGCCAGACTGCTCACCAAGAGTCCATACATGAGTTGGAGCTCCACACCACCTCACCAGCCACAACAGGTACTGCATCTGCCCCGTCCATGCCTGGTGCTATGCCAGTGGTCCCGCCTGGATCCCAGCAAGAGTCATCAGTCACAAGCCCTGTCTCCTACAAGGTATCAACAGACAGGGGCCAAGTTCTGCACAGACATGTGGACCAAATCCACTGCTGCATGTTTCCTGCTGAACTGGACCTGCTACCTGCCGAACTGGACCTCGGAGTAACCCCAGTCGCAGCCACTACTGGACCCGGAAGTGGTCAGGCCCCAGCCAAACTGCCAGTAGCTGGAGGAACCACCGCCTGGCACCCTGGAAATCCCAGAGTCTACAACCACTCCAGCCCCACGGCAATCTGGACACAGGAAACAGACACCTTGCCAGCACCTGGGGTGTTACAATGGTCTAATCATGAGCATTGCAAACTGGTGCACCTTAAGAACTATGTTTATTAGGTGTTTGGGAACTTTGTGGGGAGAAGTATGTATTGGGACTGGAACAAGCCAGGAGGTTCTTACAGAGACTATGCTGAGCTGGAGGCTCCAGAACGACAGCCACCGGGATTCTGGGTGGAGGCCAATCAGGAATCATTGGGCCAGCCTTTGTACCTTTGGAGAGCCAGTTTGGTGTAGTGGTTAAGTGTGTGGACTCTTATCTGGGAGAACCGGGTTTGATTCCCCACTCCTCCACTTGCACCTGCTAGCATGGCCTTGGGCCAGCCATAGCTCTGGCAGAGGTTGTCCTTGAAAGGGCAGCTGCTGTGAGAGCCCTCTCCAGCCCCACCCACCTCACAGGGTGTCTGTTGTGGGGGAGGAAGATAAAGGAGATTGTGAGCCGCTCTGAGACTCTTCGGACTGGAGGGCGGGATATAAATCCAATATCTTCTTCTTCTTCTTCTACCTATAGTTATGTGTGTTGGATTTTGTGTGGGATTATTTGCATGTATATAAGCAAGGCTACTTAGCAGTTCAGTTTTTAACCTCGCAATGTTGTAATCACAAAATAAAGAGCTGTGATCACTCTTCCATGAGTGTCCTCATGCATCGAACCCAGTATTTTTCAGAGTACCACCTCTGTGTCTAAGTGTTGGAGATCTCCCGCTTTTACAACTGATCTCCATCTGGCAGAGTTCAGCTCCCCTGGAGAAAATGGCTGCTTTGAAGGGTGGTCTCTATGGCATTGTATCATGCTGAGGCCCCTCCCCTCCCCAAACCAAAACCTCTTCATGGAAACAAAATTCTCCAAAAATGTTTAAAGGTTCATGAGGGGCACCTGTGTGTTTCTCCATTTCCCTCTTTTTCCTCTGGCACCTCTTTTTCCAGAAAAAAGCCCTGATTCTAGCAGAGTTGCAGGGTTTGGGGAGGGAGGGATCTCAATGGGGTATAAATTATATACTCTCTTTCCAAAACAGACATTTTCTCCAACAGAACTGGGGTCAGTATTTTAAATAAATAAGCAATCTATGTAGTTGTTGGAATTCTGGGAGCTTGCCAGCTGAGCCAACTTATCCATTAGGCTCAGTAGGCACACAGTACTTATAGGGAACCACGGAAATGTTTTAATTTCTTTAAAATCAGAAGAAAAAATTTGAACTTTTAGGGTTGGAGACCCTCACAACATTCTTCGACTGCGTTGGTATATCCATCTTGGATCATATTTGTCTTTCTACCAACATAGTCATAAAATATAATTTAAATGGAAGAAGGGGCCCACAAAGGCAAAAATGTCCAAAGCCTATGAAAGGACTCTCAATGCAGCCCTGCTTAGCAGCTCCCCCCTAGAGCTTTGGCAACCGAAGTGAGATTCACGGTAGGAAGAGAGGAGAAAAGGGCAATGCCTCTGTGAATACACACGATTCTCTTAAAGTCTTATCACATCTAATTAGTAGCTTGAAACAGACATATAGTATTCAAAAAATACAGAACTTCAAAGTACAGAATGCAAAACAGGAGGAGTAGACCACAATTGCTCAGAATAGTAAACAAATTTCTTCTTCTTCCTTAAGTGAATGTCTATAGCTCCCATAATGCAGCAAAAAAGACTTTTAAAAGGACGCCTATTGCAATCCACTTTCAAACATGCAGTTCAGAAATTTATCTTTAAGTACCTGGTAACTAAATGGGCATTTCCGGAACTTTTCCAACCACGTTTTCACTAAAGTTTCCTCTAAGCTCTGTATTAAAAAGCTTTTTTCAGATCCAGACTTCAACTCTTACATTTTCAATAGATTTCAAAGTTCCTAGGGAACCGACATTTTCAATTGATTCAATAAATTTTCAATAGATTAGGAAGTGGTAGCAAATTCTTCTGCTGCATGCCATCCATCTTTCCTGGCGTATGAACATGGGACTGAGCAAGTGAGGTGGATTAGTGGTGTGAACCCGCCAAGCACTCCAAACCACTTCCGGACTTAAAAAAAAAGAAAACATTATCAGTTTTTTTTTATTAGTGACCACTATAATGAATGGGTAAAAAGAAACCTGAACTGCCCTAAGGGGACGGTGCATAACAGCCATTTGACTGTGCCAAAGTGCCCCCAGCAGGGGACATGCATGGGAGCATCTGACTGGGAATAATCGGCTCCATTTTGAACCAGCCCAATTTGGGACACCTCCAGTGCACCTGAAGCTGCCCATCTGTACCCAGCCATGATTGTGCTCTTGAAGTATTTGAAAGGCCTTAGAGAATGCCAGGCATTCCTATTGGCAGCAGAGGATAGGACTCACAATAATGTTTAAATTATGGGTGGGAAGGTACCAACTGGATATTAGGATTTTTTTTTACAGTAAGATTTGTTCAGCAGCAAGCCCCACATGCTTGTCATTAATATCTCCTGGTATCATTTTACAACTGCAACAAGAGACTGCAGCAGGGAATATAAATAGCTTCTTTACAGGCCTCCCTTGGTTTTAGGCCCTTGTGACTTTTGCAGGACTTGGTGCAGCCCTTGACCCTCCTTCAGTTGACCTCGGTGTTACAACAACTTGATGGGAGTCCCATAATCACTTTGCCTTGTTTGACTGGCAGTCCCTTGCCTAAGAACTTCCATCTATTCTTCTCTTATTGATTTGATTTATATGCTGCCCTCCCCGTCAAGGCAGGCTCAGGGCGGCTCACAAATCTGAGGTCACACACATTGTGTGACCAAATAAAATAAAACAACAATAAAAACATAAAACATAAAAACAATTTTTAAAAACATCTACTTATACTGGCATCAAGGTTTCAGACAGCGATCTGAATGGTGGCTAGCCATTCTAAGAGCTCCTAGGATCGCGATAACATAAAGCGGTAGACCATCGGTGATGTTTCTATGGGTCAATCCCTCTGCTGCAGACGTTATCATTATAAAAATGCATGGCGGAAGATTGCCGTTTTGCAGGCCCTGTGGAACTGTGGAAGCTCTCGCAGGGCCCTGATCTCTTCCGGCAGCTCATTCCACCAGCTAGGGGCAGCAATGGAAAAGACCCTGGCTCTTATTGATTTGAACTTCGCTTCTCTGATGCTGGGGACTGTCAACAGGTTTTGAGACCCAGACCGAAGTGCTCGCTGGGACATATGCAGGGAAAGGCGGTCCTAAGGGATGTATCTTAAATGATACAATATAAGTTGTAATGTAATGTGTAGGGTTTGTGAACCCCTGACTTTGAGATGGCTAGTCACGTGTTAGCAGTGTGTGTTGAGGGGAGCTGGTTGCCAAGTGTGGGGTGACCTGATTCAGATGTGATGCAGCAGAGAAGTTAGGCAGGGTGGCCAGCTCTGGGTGGGAAAATACCTGGAGATTTTGGGGAGGGGAGGTTTTTTGGGGGGGAGGGGCTTCAGCAGGGTATAATGCCATAAAGCCCACCCTCCAAAGCAGCCATTTTATCCAGGGGCAATTATCTTAGTTGTATGGATATAAACTGCAATTCCAAGAGATTTCCATCTCATTTTCCCAACCCAAAGGCTCCAAGATGATGGTGTGGAGAAACACCATCTTAGTTGGGAGGGAACATGAAACTGCTAAGCAGGCTTTGGCCTAGCCTCCCTCCAACCCCCCCTCCCTTCCAGAGCCAAACCAGCAACTCTAGGGGGAAAGCCTCCTAGAGCGGCAGGAAGTTCTTTTGTTCTTGGCATTTGAGTTAACCAGGAAGAAAGGCAGTCCTCAACTGGCACTCAAAGGAGGAGGTTGTGAGCATGGGGGCTCCTGCCTGTGGGATAGGCCTACTCAAGAGGAAAAGAACCCAAGGCAGTCATTCATAAGGTAGGGCCAGTTTACACCAGGGATGAGCAGATGCGTTTAAATCCACCTTTATTTGTCCTCTGGTTGCAATTCAGGTACTGTGCTAAACTTTTATATGCAGCTGTTTTTGTTTTGTTCTTCTTTTCTTTTCTTTTTCTCTTTTAATTAAATATTTTTACTGTTTGGAATGCTGGCAGTCAAGCTCTGTACCACATAGATCCCCAACCGCCTTAGACCACGCTGCTTTAAGAAGGGGGCCCCGGGGAAGGGGGGAAGGCATGCAGTTGGGTAAGGTGCCAATCCTCCAGGGGTTCCCCGAAGAAGTGCTGTGGTCTCTGTGACACCCAAGTACTGGGTGGCAGAGGGCCTTGAGGCCTGGCCTCATAGCGGGAGAGGGGGATTGGGAGTCCTGTTCCTCTCAATCTGAACCCCTAGACTGAGCAGCTGGTGGCAGCGAGCCTAAGTGGCAGGAGGAGAAATAGCTCCCTCCAGGAGTTGGCGACTCAATAGGGAGTTGACGGGACCGGGTCTGAAGGCAGAATCGGGCCGGTTCCGTCACAGATGGTATTTGGCCCCCTGGGTGGTTGCAGGTGCAGCTTATCAGTACATATGCAGTTCCCTAGTGGACAAATAACACTCCCTGGGGCCATTTTAGGTCAGGAAACAGTGGTGGGGAGGAAAGTTGACTCTCCTGTATCTTCCATGCTGCAGTGCTGATCTGAATCAGGGCCTCAAACATTTTGAAAACCCATTTTCTCACTCCTGATGTCTGGCTGTAAAGAGTCAAAGGGCTCTTCTCTTCCATATTCTCATTTTCCTCTTGTTGTTCAAGGGTCCCCCCCCGCCCATTCTGCATGTGCTTTGCTCCCTCTAGTGGTCAATTTGATATTATATTGCTGTATTATCTCCCTGCCAGACCCGCCATGTTTCAAATCATAATGTGTAGTTTGGCAACTTGAGCAGAACTTTCTTCACCCAGCTGTCTACCATATAAAGAGGCCCTGCCAAAAGTCCATCTAGACTAGCATCCTGCTTCCAACAGTGGCCAGCTAGCCTATTTGCATAGTTGACCCTGGTTTTCCTAGTCATGGCGCGTCATGGAGTGGAAGAAGAATCTCATCCATTTATTGACTTATCCTAAGCTCTTCCTAGAAAAATTGGTGCTCAGATGCTCTAAGATCAGTGGCTTGACAAGTCCTGGGTCAAAACACCACAAAAGAAAGAGAGGGGGGGGGGGTAACCAATAAAAAAGATAGGGTAAACCAAGAAAGACTGAGAGCACAACCCCCCCCCCCCGAAAAAGTAGTAAGGATGTCTGCCTAAAGGTAGAATCTGAGGATCCGCTGGAATTACAGCTCATTTGCTGTCTACAGAGATCAGTTAACCTGGAGAAATGGATGCTTATGGATACTTCGGAGCACTTTACAGCACTATCATCTCAAGGCTCAATCCTCAATTTTTCAGGAATTTCTGATGTGGTCAAAAGTTTTATGACAAAAGAAATGGTGGGAAAGATCATGAATAAAAACTTTGAAAAGTCATTGACAGTGGGAGGCAGTAGAGTAAGAATTATGAAAGAACTGCCAAGACAAGTGCTAGCTGACAGAAAGGCATATAAAAAATTGACAGAAAAACTACGTGACAATGGAATGAGGTATAGATGGATAATACCTGAAGGTTTGAGCTTTGAACTTCAAGGGAAAAGGATTATAATCACAAATACACAGGAACTGCATAGATTTTATGAAGAAAATAAAGAATTTGCACCATGATGGATCACAAATTGATATCTTGGAATGTAAATGAACTCAATTCACCACGAAAAAGAAAAGCAACATTTCATTGGATAAAAAAACAAAATTGTAATATAGTATGTTTACAAGAAGTGCATATTAGACAAAAGGATTATAAATTTGTATGGAATAAACAATTGGAACTAGAATTTTTTACATTGGCTGAACAGAAGAAGAGAGGAGTAGTCTTTTATATTAAACAAGAACTAGACCTGAAATTGGTATTTAAAGATAAAGATGGAAGATATATAGCGGTAGAAATTACTTTGAATGCCAAAAAAAGTTGTTGTTGGGATTTTATGCTCCAAATGGTGCTAAAGACATTTTCTTTAAAAATATTACACAACATCTTGATAAGTGACCTACGAGCAAATTTTATTGATGGGGGACTTTAACGGAACAATTCAGAATACGATAGATAGATCTGGGAAGAAAAAAAATGATAAAGAAGAGAAATTGCCAAAGTCTTTTTTTGAATTGGTTAAACAGGAGAGTTTGGAAGATATATGGAGGAAGTTTAATCCTGAAGTACGGGACTATACCTTCTTTTCAGCTAGACATAGCTCTTTCTCTAGAATTGACATGTTGTGGGGTACTAAAGATTTGGGACTTATAACAAAGAAAACAGAGATATTACCTAAAATAGGAGCTGATCATAACCCAATAATGTGGATTACAAAACTGTCAAAAAAGTCAAGAAGGTGGAGATTAAATCAAGATTTACTACAAAATAAAGAAATAGTGACATCTCTAGAAAATGAAACCAAAACGTACTTCCAAGTAAATGACAGAGAGGATATAGAATTTCAGACGGTATGGGATGCCTACAAGGCAGTAATGAGAGGATTATTAATAACATTGAATAATAAAGACAAGAAAGCAAAAGATAAACAGATGTTGGACATTCAAAATGAAATTAAGAAAAAAGAAGGTGAATTAAGGAAAAGACCAGGGAAAAAGAAAATTATAAGGGAGATTACAATATTGCAAGCACAAATGAGACATCTGTTAAATAAAGAATTGGAATGGAATTTGCAAAAATTAAAACAGAAATCTTTCGAGGGAGTGAATAAACCTGGAAAACATTTGGCCTGGAAATTGAAGAAAAAGAGAGAAAGTAAAATTATTAATAAAATTCTGGCTGATGGAAGAGAGATGGTAGATCAAGAAGGAATAAAGAGAGAATTTTTTAAATATTATGCTAAACTATTTAAAGGTGTTAAAGCAAAGAAGCCCCACCCACCTCACAGGGTGTTTGTTGTGGGGGAGGAAGGTAAAGGAGATTGTGAGCTGCTCTGAGACTCTTCGGAGTGGAGGGTGGGATATAAATCCAAGATGGAAGCGTATTTGCAGAAGATTAAAATAGCACCTTTAACTGATTATATGGAAAAAGTTTTGAATGATCCAATTGAAAAAATAGAAATTGAAGTAGCGATTAATGCAATGAAAGTTGGAAAGGCACCTGGACCAGATGGATTTACGGCAATTTTTTTAAAAACGTTTAAAGAAGAATTAATATCAAAACTTCAAAAATTAATGAATGTGATAAGAATAAATGGGAAAATACCAAATACATGGAAGGAAGCAGTAATTTTGCTGATTCCAAAGGAAGATAGAGATGTCACTAATGTAAAGAACTATAGACCAATCTCATTATTAAACAATGATTATAAGATATACACAAGAATCTTAGCAGAATGGCTTAAACAATATCTAATAAACTTTATAAAGGAAGACCAAGCGGGTTTTCTCCCTAAAAGGCAAATAAGAGACAATATTAGAACTGTTGTAAATATTGTAGAATATTATGAAAGACATCCAGAGAAGAAAGTTGCATTATTCTTTGCGGATGCAGAGAAAACTTTTGATAATTTGAATTGGGACTTTATGTTTGCAGTAATGGAGAAAATAAAGTTGGGGAAAAACTTTATAAGAATGATAAAAGCAATTTATAATGAACAACGTACAAGGTTATGTATAAATGCAGATCTTACAGAAGAAATGATAATCAGCAAAGGTACAAGGCAAGGTTGTCCACTTTCATCATTGTTGTTTATAATGACTCTTGAAATCTTATTGATGCAAATACAAGATGATGAAGAAATTGAAGGAATGAGAATTAAAGGATTCTCCTATAAATATAGAGCATTTGCAGATGATATAATGTTTATAAATGAAAATCCTACACAAGTAACACTTTTGTTATCAAAGATTTCAGGTTTTCACGGCTGGTAACATCATTAGGGTTTGTAGAATCTTTTGGGCTCAAGTGCCGTGTTCTACTGAAGAAAGTTTTTCTTTCAGACGTTTCGTTCTCAGCTGCGGAGAACATCCTCAGTGGCGTTGCAGCCGGAGCAGGCGCTCTGACCTTCTTGGCTGCTGTGCATTGAGTGAGGCCAGGTCAGAGCGCCTGCTCTGGCTGCAACGCCACTGAGGATGTTCTCTGCAGCTGAGAATAAAACGTCTGGAAGAAAAACTTTCTCCAGTAGAACACGGCACTTGAACCCGAAAGATTCTACAAACCCTAATAACACCTTTGTTATTAGCAAAAATACAAGATTTTGGAGAATTGGCAGGACTTTATGTTAATAAAGAAAAGTCAAAAATTTTGTGTAAAAATATGCAAGTAAGTAAACAAAAGGAATTGCAGAGATTAACGGGATGTGAAGTTACCCCTAAGGTAAAATATTTGGGTGTGGAAATAACAATGAAGAATATTGATCTGTTTAAAAACAATTATAAAAAGTTATGGCGTAAAATGGACAAAGATATAATAAAAGGGAACAAGCTTAATTTGTCACTGCTTGGTAGAATAGCTGCAATTAAGATGAACATTTTGCTGAGAATATTGTATTTATTTCAAACTATTCTGATTGTGAAAGACAGTAAACAATTTAATAAATGGCAAAGAAAGATTTCAGAATTTGTATGGGCCGGGAAAAAACCAAGGATTAAAGTGAAAGTTTTAACAGATGCTAAAGAAAGAGGAGGATTCCAACTACCAGATTTAAGATTATATCATGAAGCAGTTTGTCTAGTGTGGATTAAAGATTGGGTGACGCTGTTGAATAAAAAACTTTTAACGTTGGAAGGTCATGGAAATAAATTCGGCTGACACGCTTATATGTACTATGGAAAGAAAAAGCTGGATGGTTTTTTTTCTCACCATTATATAAGAAATAATCTACTAAATATTTGGATGAAGTACAAGTAATATGGCGATGAGAGAAAACCACTATGGATAGTGCCAGCAGAAGTAATAAGAATAACAGCTGAGACAGGAGAGGAAAAAGGGATGTCATATAATCAATTACTAAAATTACAAAGCGGTAAAATAGAATTGAAAACTGCTGAAGAGTTGAATAATAAATATGATTGGTTTCAAATGCAACAAATAAAAAGTTTGGTGGAAAGCGATGTTAAAACTAAAGGAATAAGATGAGAACAAACAAATGTAAAAAGTTCTGCTTGGAGATAATGAAAAATTAATTTCGAAAATCTATAAATTACTTTTAAAATGGTCTACAGAAGATGAAGTAGTGACATCTCAAATGATTAAGTGGGCAATTAATGTAAATAAAGAAATACAGATGGACACATGGGAATATTTGTGGAAGAACTCTATGAAACTCTCAACATGTCAGAGTATTAAAGAAAATTGTTTTAAGATGATGTACAGATGGTATATGACTCCTAAAAAGTTGGCAAAGATGAACAATAAGATGCCAGATAGATGTTGGAAATGTAAAAAACATGAAGGTTCTTTCTACGATATGTGGTGGACTTGTGGCAGATGATTCAACAAGAGATTTCTAAGATCTTGGGATACAAATTTAACAAAGTTGCAGAAACTTTTCTGTTGGGATTACAAATGGAAAAATTTCCAAAAGAAAATAGAACTTTAATTTGGTACTTGCTCTCAGCTGCTAGGACATTGTATGCGCAGTTGTGGAAGCAAGAAAAAAATACCAGAGAAATGGGATTGGATTGTAAAAGTTATGACATGGAGTGAAATGGACAAGTTAACAAGAACCTTAAGAGACTATGGTTTAGAAATATTTAAGATGGAGTGGAAAAAGTTCAGAAGATTCGTAGAAAAAGAGTGGAAAATAAAAGGACATTGGACAATTTTTGATAATGACTAAGTACAAGAGAGAGGAGGATATTAATTTTGGTTCTTATTAATTAAGGGTACCTTTAATATTAAGATTTTAAGTATATAACACCGGCGGGGGTCAAGTAACGAGGGGAGGGGTGGGTAGAAAGTAATATATGGGATAGATAAAAAAAGTAATTATTAATGATGTAAGAAATTGAAATTTATTACCATATGTTACTAATAAAATTGTTTGAAATGAAAAAAGACCTTACTTCCAATGGAAATGATCATGGGGCATTTTTGGCATGTAATTATATCTGAAGAAGTGTGCATGCACACGAAAGCTCATACCTTGAATAAAACTTAATTTTCAGGAATTTCCCAGCAGGATCTGGCAATCTTACCCCTCCTGCACCACTGGTGAATGGGGGGACCTGGCAGAGCTCTGGAAGTGTAACTCTATAACCTTTCCCTTTCCCATAACTCCTGTACATCTCTCTCGGAGCTCTTAAGAGGTCAGTTACCAGCTCTGGGCTTCACCTGAAGTTTCAGCAGTTCAGTCTTCTCCTTGGGGTTTTCAAGGGAAGAAGTTCAAACCTGTTAGAGACCAGAAGTAGGCTGTTTTGTTTTTCCAGTGTGTATATATTTCTCTGGTTTGATTTGTGGGAATAACTGAGAGAGGAACACCAACAAGAGAAAGTGGACAGTACGGAGAAACTGGAGATCATCTTGAAAAAATAGGCTTCCCAATCCCCAGGTCCCAGCAGGGGATCCCCCGTTTTTACAGTCTTCTCCCCGCCCCCAGCCAGCTGGACGGCAGGGGGGAAGCCCTGCCCCCCCCACAATCACCATGCAGTTTTAGAGCTCCTGCAGGTCCGTTTTTAAAATATGTGCCTTTAAGGCTGAGCAGGAAGCAGGAAATAGGAAGGGCGTCGGAGAACAGCCCCCCCCCTTTGTTTTGCTTTTTTTTTCAGATCAAGTAAAGTTCTGCAGGAACAAGACCCAGTAAGTATTTGTGTGTGAGAGAGATGGAGGGGGCAGGGGATTCCCTGGTTTGGAGGCCCTCCCCCCACTTTAGAAAGCGTGGGGGGGAGGGGAAAGTCTAATGGGCACTCTATTATTCCCTATGGAGAACGATTCCCATAGGGAATAATGGGGAATTGATAAATGGGTATTGGGGGCTCTGGGGGGTTATGTTTTGAGGTAGAGGGACCAAATTTTCAGTATAGCATCTAGTGCCTCTCCCCAAAATACCCCCCAAGTTTCAAAACGATTGGACCAGGGGGTCCAATTCTATGAGTCCCAAAAGATGGTGCCCCTATCCTTCATTATTTCCTATTGAAGAAAGGCATTTAAAAAGGTGTGCTGTCCCTAAAAATGTGATGGCCAGAACTCCCTTGGAGTTCAGTTATGCTTGTCACACCCTTGTTCCTGGCTCCATCCCCAAAGTCTCCTGCTCAGCCCCAAAAGTCCCCAGATATTTCTTGAATTGGACTTGGCAACCCTATGAAAAAAAAAAAAAAAGCTCTGTTTGACTGGTCCCTTGTTCTGGGGGATACATTGTTCCAGTTCCCCAAGTTTCATAGTCGGATCCTCAAGGAAAGCTGACACATTACATTTAAAATCTACTGACCAGTGGGTTGGGTCAGGTAATAGGTGGGTCATGATGGGGCAAAGGCTAGAGAAATCTTCCAGCAACATGAGAGACTGGAGAGAGATCTTGGAGACCTAGTAGACGACTCAATAAGATGTCAACGGTGTGTGACTGCAATAAAAAAGGCAAATGCTATGCTGAGGATTATTGAGAAGGGGATTGAAAACAAATCACCCAGTATTATAATAAATCTATCCGTTGTGTATAAATCTATTATGTGGCCTTATTTCGAACACTGTGTACAACTCTGGTCATCGCACCTCAAAAAAGGTAGCATTGGAAGAGGTGCAGAAAAGGGCAACTAAAATAATGAAAATATGTTGAAGATAAGGCTTTTTAGCTGAGGGGGTGACATGACAGATGTTTACCAAAATTATGCATGGAATAGAGAAAGTAGAGAAAGAAGTATTTATCTTCCTTTCTCACACTACAAGAACTTGTGGGCACTCAATGAAATTAATGAGCAGTAACGCTAGAAGAGATCCTCCTTCACCCAGAAAGTAATTAACATGTGGAATCACTACTACAGGAAGTAGTGGCAGTTAGAAGCACAGACAGCTTCAGGAGGGGCGTAGATAAACATGGAGCAAAGCTCCATGAATGGCTGTTAGCTACAAGGTGGCCAAATGTGCTTAATGTAAGAGCCACAAAGAATAAACATCAAATGTCTGAGAGCCACAAGACATGAACCACACACACATTTTTATTACAACTCTTAACACTTGACTTGGTGGCGCAGCCCTTATGTGCTCACTTTTCTCCCTGGGCTCTTGTTAATATGGAATCTCTTTCCCCATTCTAGGTGTCTGGGTAACCTCTGTGGTGGAGAAGAGTTTGCAAGCCTGCCTACTTCCTCCTCCTTCCCCGCTTCACACACAGCCTCCTTCCCACCTTCACACACGGCACTCAGAGGCTGACTGAGATCCCAATGCTATGCACACTTGCTCAAGAGTAAACCTCAACCTCCAAGAGCCATACAATATGTGTATAATATGCTGGTCACCCATGCTATAGATGTACTACTATGCCTGGAGCAATGATGCTCTGAATTCTTGGTGTTTGGGGGACAACAGTGGGAGGGCTTCTGAAGATCTGGCCCTGCTGGTGCGTTTCCTGATGGTATCTGGGTTTTGTCAACTGTGTGACACAGAGTGTCGGACTGGATGGGCCAGTGGCCTGATCCCACATGGCTTCTTTTATGTTAACATGGAATCTGTTTTCCTAAATTTTCAAGACCCAAGATGGGTTATCTGACATAGTATTGATATGTCAGACCAATAAAAAACTTGATGGCTGGCAAGCCTCATTGGTTTCACTGAATTAAAGGTAATAATAATAATATACCCTCTCCCCATATTCTGTTCCTAATGATGCCCTTCAACAGAATGACATTTTCCTAAGTTTACCAAAACTGGGATTGGACCACTAGGCATGACGGACCACATTACAGGAACTCTGAACCATTCCACATAACTTCATGGTTTATGTACACACTGCTTATACTTGCTTTATAAAATACTATAAAATAAATTGTGACTTTCCTCTAAGAATGGAAAACAGCCATTTGAAAGCTACAACTTGGTTGTTCTTTGGCTCCCAACCCAGCAGTCTTCATTTCCATGTTTATCTCTTCTTGGATGTTTGAAGTGAATGAAAACAATGTATTTTGCTCTCCTTCCAGGAGATGGAGAGAACTGTGGTCAAAGTTGAAACCTCTCTGTAATGCCAGAACGTTGGGAAAAAAGGCTGTTAAGTTTAATGAAAACCAAACCTTTTAAACAGTGGCCAGGGAGCTTTAAGATCATCTTGGACTGGCCTGTCCATGTATGCACTTGGGATTTTGTAAGTTTCTCTCCAAGCCTTGATGTTCCAGGCCTATGCTAATTGATCACTTCTGTCAGCTTGGAAACATTGTGAAAACCGCTGCACGCCATCTAGTTTTTCCTTGCCTCTGCCGTGTTGATACAGAATGGGTTTCAAGTATGGATTATTATCTTTGCACACTGCTTAGATTTAAAGACTCCTGTACAGATGTTTTCCTGCTCTAGAATCCAGTCTGGTTTTTTTACATTTAATTTTAGCTACACACATCAATTAACAGTCCTTTTGTCTAGATTGGGGATGATTTGGGTTGGATGATTCTGCAGGAGGACACCACACTTGTTGAGCAGTGGTTCATGTGGATTAAGAAGAACCTGGGTTCAGATTTTCACTCAGCTCTGTAACCACCAGGGACAGGCACTTTCTTCCAACATCATCCACCACAAAGGGTTGTCGTGAGGATAAAATGGGGAAAGGAAAACTGTGTCTCCTACTCTGAGCTCCTTAGAAGAATGATGGGGAAAAAATTAAACGACGTTAATCACCAATGATTTGCACACATTTGGTTATTTAATCAATTCATTTCTACTCCACCTTTTTCCCAAAGCAACTTGTGATGTAATCTTCCGCTCTACTTTTCTCTCATAACAGCCCTCTGAGGTAGGTTAGATGTTTGAAAGCCTCAAGACAGGAAGGAAGGAAGATGAGGAAGGGGAAGAGGTGGAAAGAAAGCAACTTTAAATGCATTTTCCACTGGCTGGCTTGGCAAAGTTATTTAAAGAGAGAAATGCCTTCTCCAAGCTGGCCAACGGCCACATAATATGTGTGAAAGAGCCACATGGGGCTCCCAAGCCACAGTTTGGCCACCCTTGCATTGCAGTATTACATGCATGTTTCATTGGGATATGAGCAATTCGGGGGTTATATATGCTCCTTGGGGCAGATGCTGCCTCATTAAGATCCTCCAAAATCTTGCCTCCAAAGCCTCACCAGCTTTTCAGAAAGGCACACCACAGTTTACTTACAAGCTCCATTCTCCTTCACTCCACCCCACTCTGGAGTTTACAATCTCCATTTCTAAAATCCTGTAACTGCCAGCAGTTAACAACCTGCCCGCATATGGAAAACACATCCATCCATCTTCCACAGTTATGGCTGATGGCTTAATAGAGTTTTCTACTGTGCATTCTCAAGCTTTCCTTTTTCAAAACAGCATTTCCCTTCATTCTTTCCCCAGGCATGCCATTAAATTCATCTCACATACTGAGGTTTTTCAAATTATTCAGAAAGCCAAAAAAGAAAAAAAAATAGAAACGTGGCCAGTTCTCTAAAAATGCCTTTCAATTGTTTTTAAACAGGAAAAGATGATGAAATGTACTCCTTGTAACACTGCAGGCAGGATTTGTTCCCAGAGGTACAAAAAGATGGGGTGTTTTTGGTTTTTTGGAAGTGGGCATAGGTTTCCAAATAATTATGTAAGTCAAAAATTACTTATGATCCTTTTGATCTCAATGAACTTGGGACAGTCCTAGGGGTGGCAGCCTCCAGGTGGGATCTGGGGATCCCTGAGAATTAGAGCAGATCAACAGATTAGAGATCAGTTCCCTGGAGTAAATGAGAGTTTTGGAGGGTGGACTCTGTGGCCTTGTACCCCACTGAGGTCCTCTCCAAGCTCCATCTCCAAATCCCCAGGCGTTTCCCAACCTGGATCTGGCTATTCTACCCCCCATCCCCCTCCGTTGGTCGGGGGTGGGGCTGGCAACCCTAGACATGTTAGCCCCCATGTCTCCGGGGTTCTCAGCTTGTTGAACCTGTGTGCACTTTAGGAATTTGGACTCATTGTGGTGGGCTTAGACACAAAATGGCTGCTATAGGAAGTGGAGTCACCTGCAAAATGGCTACCACAGCTTCCCTTCAGTCATACAGTGAAGATCTTTTTCCTGTGGTGGCAGCTGCTGCCAAAACAGCATTTTTAAAAATCTGCAAAGCCAATCAAATTTGCCTTCCTGGCTATTATATCGTAGGTTCTATGCATGGAGGAGTCGCCACTTGAGTGATAACAAGCTCTTTAATAGACGTGACATTACAAGACTGGGGCTGGGGGCCAATGGGTCAAACTTATGTACATCTCTGGGTTCCTGCACAAGCACGTTATTGGGTCATTCAAACCGGTGGGACTTGTGATTGGTCTAGGGCTGCAGAGATTTGGATCCTGCAGCCCTTTGTTCTCTAGTCCCCAAGCTCAGTCTGCATGGCTCCAATGAGCCAGGCAGGAACACCCAAAGTCTTCCCTTGAGTCCACATACATAACACTGGCCCTGCAGAGAGAGAGAGAGAGAGAGAGAGAGAGAGAGAGAGAAAGAAAGAAAGAAAGAAAGAAAGAAAGAAAGAAAGAAAGAAAGAAAGAAAGAAAGAAAGAAAGAAAGAAAGAAAGAAAGAAAGAAAGAAAGAAAGAAAGAAACTGACTGGCCCAACATTACTGAGCAAATTTGAGCTTGATTTGAATCCTTCCAAACCACCTTTGGAAGCTGAACAGTACAGACGATCACACTTGGCTGATAGGTATTATTTGCATGTTCAAGACAGAGAACAAAGTTTGTATATTTGGTGTATAACCTTTCGCTGGCTATTAATTTTAAAAAGACCACACAACCTTTCCAGAGTCACAGCTCATTTCATCAGATAATTAACTGTAATTTTGAGCACAGGCTGAAAGGATAGCAACCAGGGCTGACCTGCCACTAGGCAGTCACCTAGAGCACTGGGTGGGTGGGGGTGCCAAATTGGGTGACCTTGTAATTGGTGATGAAAACCCATAACTTTGGGTTTCTCCTGGAGGGTTGGCATATGCACATTTTTGGGCTTTTCCCCTCCCAGGACCCTTCTTAAGGCACTGGTAGTGGGAAGAGCGGGGGAGACTTCGTGGTCAGAGCACCAGACTGAGGTTTTAAACAAAGAACAAATATTTTATTGACTATTTACAAGTAACAAGATTTTAAACACTTTAAAAAAGGCACTTTAAATCAAACCCAGAAAGAAAAACAACACCAGGCACAAATAAAATGACAAAATGCAGCTCCTCTGTCCCTGAACTGATCCCTATACTTATTTTCCCTTGGGATGAGGTTCAGTTACCAACCTGCAGCCTGGCCTCCTGCCTTCTACATATAGTCCTGGATTCCTCTGAGAATCCCTTTCCACTGCTGGCTTCCCTGATTCCCAAGGCCTCTCTCTGCCTGTGGGCAATCTGGAGCAAGAGCCTCCTGGCCTCTCTGAGGGTTGCAGGATGACTCCCCCTTCCCAGGCTGGCTGGAGCATTTATATCTTCTGACTCCGCCCGATGGCTTTCCCACACTTTTTGACAATAGAAGCATCTGGGATTTGTAGACCTACCCTGAAGTTTTGCCCTACTTTCCAGGCTGGGTGGCCATTTTAACTAAACTAAACAACCTAAATGAAAGCAAACACAAGATGGAGTCTGTGACGGAACCGGCCCGATTCTGCCTTCAGACCCGGTCCCGTCAACTCCCTGTTGAATCGCCAACTCTTGGAGGGAGCTATTTCTCCTCCGGCCACTTGGGCTCGCTGCCACCACCTGCTCAGTCTAGGGGTTCAGATTGAGAGGAACAGGACTCCCAATCCTCCTCTCCAGCTATGAGGCCAGGCCTCAAGGTCCTCTGCCACCCCATACTTGGGTATCACAGAGACCCCAGCACTTCTTCGGGGAACCCCTGGAGGATTGGCACCTTATCCAACTGCATGCCTTCCCCCTTCCCCGGGGCCCCCTTTATAAAGCAGCGTGGTCTAAGCGGTCGGGATCTATGTGGTACAGAGTTTGACTGCCAGCATTCAAAACAGAACAAAATGTTTAATAAGAAGAGAATAAAAAAAACAAAAACAAAAAACAGTTACATGTAAAAGTGTAGCAACAAGAAGGGCAAACAAAAGGTCGATTTAAACGCATCCTCTCGTCCCTGGTGTAAACTTGGTCTACCTTGTGAATTACTTACTCGGTCTGACTGCCTGGGGTCCTCCTCCTCTTGAGTAGGCCTCTCCCACAGTCAGGAGCCCACAGACTCACAACCTGTCTCTTTGAGGGCCAGCTGTGGACTGCCCTTTTCCCGCCTAATTCAAATAAAAAACCCAAAAGAACTTCCTGCCCCTCTAGGAGGCTTTCCCCCTAGAGTTGCTGGTTTAACTCCAGAAGGGAGGAGGGAATGAGGGGAAGGCTAAAGAACTTCCTGCCCCTCCGGAAGGGAGGGGGGGAGTGCAGGAAAGGCATTTGTAGTCCGCGCAGATGCTGACGCTTCCATTGGGCCTCACTGGGGTAACAATAGGGGTCTCCCATCGTGCGTTGGCGACCGGCTTTAGAACCCCTTGTGCCACGAGGTGGTCTAGCTCCTCCTCAATTTTGGGTTTCAGAGCAAAGGCTATGCGTCAGGCCTTCAGCCTTATGGGCTGTACATTGGGGTTAAGCTGCAATGCCACGGGGGGTCTGGTATAGGTCCCAAGAGTGCCATCAAAGACTGTGGGGAATTCCCTGCAAATGCTCTGGAAATTCATACTAGTGGGGTCTGGTGGATTCTTGTCACCCAGATCCCCAAGGGATTAAACCAAGCCTGGTCTAATAAGCTTCAAAGGTCCCCAACTACCACTAGCAAGGGTAGAGTTCCGGAGAACTGTCCATATTTCACCCTGAAAAACCTGACCCCTAGAATGCCGACCTCCCACTTCTGGAAGTCCCGAATGATGACCGGGGATGGGTGCAGCCGGGGTCCTCCCCCCAGGCATAGTTGTCTGAGGGTCCAGGCCAAGATAACTGCATCCTGAGTCAATCTCCATTTTACATGGAGCACCCTCTATTAAACAATAGTTTTAAGTTCTTCTGGGGAAGGCATGGAAAGTTGGCATACCTGTCCAGCCGATGCCATGAGGGAGTGCAGTTCCTCAATGAGGGCAACCTTGTGGCATCGGCTGTTTTTGTGCTGGGTTGCATTCCTCGGTGTTTGGTGAGTTGATTTGAAATGGCAGACTCATGCCAGATGACCCGTCTTCCCGTACTGGCAGCAGACGGAGTCTGTGAATTTGCAGGAGCAGCGCTCATGGGGCTCCCCGCAGCTGGCACATTCGTGGGCAGGTGCAGTCTCGGTCACACATGGCGGCAGGTGCTTCGAGGCCAAGTGGTGGAGCTTGAGAGTGTTGTCTCCCCCCGAGTCATCTGAGTCGGATGATGAGGATGCGGCTTGATTTGTGGTGGCCGCCGATCGCTCCTTCCATGACTTCTCATATGCTGTCACCTCCTTGATCGCCTTTTTTGAGATCGGTGTCATCTTTCCCCATCAGATTCCGCCGAAGCTTCATGTCCCACAAGCCGAAGATGAACCAGTCCCTCAGAGCCTCATCTAGCTGGGGAAAGCTGCAGCAGAGCACCAGCCAGCTCAGGGCGGCAACATAGTTTCCCAAGGGCTTTTTGGGCCACTGACAGCGCTTGGAGAAATCGAAGCAGCGGGCCAAGACTGTCAGCTGCAGTGCAAAATGGGTCATAAGCGCCAAGATAATGTCTTCGAAGGACACTTCCTTGAGCACGGTGGGTGCCATGAGACCCTGCGCCAGCTCCAGGGTGATCATGCTGCAAGAGCTGAGTAGCAGCACCTTCTTCTTGGGCCCAATGACCTTGTGGTACTCAATGTAGTACTCCAGATGTCTTCCATCAGTCGGGGCTGACAGTGTTGAACTCTAGAACCGTTGCTGATGTGGCGGCCATATCGTCAGCGATGTGCGGTGTGGTGTCAGTTGCTGGGCTCGCTCAGCTTCATCATCACTATAATATAGTGGGTTCAACACAATGAAGAAGCGAGGTGGTAGGGATCACAGCTCTTTTTATTCAGCACAGCATGTATAGGGCTGCACTCTAACACTGCCTACTGGGCCAACAGGGCCAACTATATATACACCCAAGGTTCCCGTACTAGCATGCCATTGGACTATTCAAACCAGCAGGGGGCCCGTGATTGGAGCAAGGCAGCAGGGATTTGGATCCGACTGTCCATTGTTCCCGAGTCCCCAAGCTCAGTCCTACAGACTCCACTGAGCCAGGCAAGAACATCATACAATATACACATTTCAGATCACACATACAACAGGTTTATAGGATAGAATGGGGGGAGGGGAGCAGAAGTAATTATTTCTGCCGAGGGCGCTAAACGTTCTAGGGCCAGCCCTGAAAGCAACACAGGTTTCACTCAGCCCCTCAACAACCAAGATTTGGTCAAGGGGCTCCTTACCTGCCCTTCCAGTTTGGTGTAGAGGTTAAGTGTGTGGACTTTATTCTATCTTTAACGAGCAGCTGGAAGAACACCGGCTAGGCTGATCCTGCTTTGAGCAAGGGTTGGACTAGATAGCCCCTTTCAACTCTATGATTCTACGACTCTTATCTGGGAGAACCAGGTTTGATTCCCCACTCCTCAACATTCGCCTGCTGATGTGACCTTGGGTCAGTCACAAGTTCTCACAGAACTGTCCCTCTGAAGAGCAGTTTCTGTTAGAGCCCTCTCAGCCCCACCTACCTCACAGGGTGTCTGTTGTGGAGAGGGGAAGGGAAAGGAGATTGCAAACTGCTCTGAGACTCCTTCGAGTAGTGAAGGGCGGGGTATAAATCCAATCTCCTCCTCCCCCAGCCTAAACACCAGCAGAGACTCTTGCACAGATCTTCATTAAAATACATCACTAAATGCACTGCAGTTCTTGGCTAAAATCTGTGCCCCGGAATAAGCAACTGAAGTACCTAAACAGAAGGGCTCCTCCAGGGCTTCTGCTGGTGATAATGCAATGAGAGAGAAAATAAAGGAGCCCTTTGGCCACAGCTCAGCTGAAGTTACATTTGCTGAGAGAGAGGGGAGTTGGAAGATCAGATGTGCAGAGGTTTGGGGGTGGGCGGGTTGGGGCCCCCAGTTCTCCTGTTACTTATTCTTAGATACCAATTACTCTTGAATCACTTCTAAACATCTGAACAAAGTGGATTGGGTGGGCAATTTGCAGGAGTGGGGTGGAGTGTTGCATTCTGGTGTCCCACAATCCTCTTCCAGGAACATGACATGAAGCTGCCTTCTACTGAATCAGACCACTGGCACAACCAGGTCAGTATTGTCTACTCAGACTGGCAGTGGCTCTCCAGGGTTTCAGGCAAACGTCTTTCACATCGTCCACTGCCTGTTTAAAACAACAGAGATGCTGAGGATTGAACCTGGGACCTTTTGGATGCCAAACAGATGCTCTACCACTGAACCACAGTCCTTAGCCTAAAGCAGTGTTTCATACATGAACACACTTGAAGCTGCCTTATACTGAATCAGACCCTTGGTACACGAAGGTCAGTCTTTACTCAGTTTGGTGTAGTGGTTAAGTGTGCGGACTCTTATCTGGGAGAACCGGGTTTGATTCCCCACTCCTCCACTTGCACTTGCTGGAATGGCCTTATACTGAATCAGATCCTCAGTCCATCAAAGTCAGTATTGTCTGCTCAGACTGGCAGTGGCTCTCCAGGGTCTCAAGGTAAGGTTTTTCATGCCTATTTGCCTGGACCCTTTTTAGTTAGAGATGCCGGGGATTGAACCTGGGACCTTCTGCTTACCAAGCAGATGCTCAACCACTGAGCCACCATCATTCCTCAAAAATATATTGCTTCTTCCCATCGAGGAATCGAACCCTGGTCTCCCATGTGACCGGTGGGGATACTTACCACTATACTAACGAGGAAACGGCTCATATTCATCCAAATATGAACCAGGGCTTCCCCTGCTTAGCTTCTGAGATCCGATGAGATCGGGATAGCCAAGCCCTCCAGTCTACAGTCTAAGTACCTTGACTGTAATGCGCATGAAAAGGTGTGGTTGCTTAGACTGGCACTGGAGGAGACCTGCCAAGTTCTCTGTTGGTCAATTATTGGATTCTACAGGACTGAGTAGAAAGCTTGCAGTTCTACTGCAAATCAATAATTTCTAACTGGGCCTGGAACCGTGACAGAGAACTCTTCCTGGTTCTGGGGCAAAACCCTCCCCGCCCCCTGCAGTGCAGTTCCAAGCACATTTGGGCTATCATGGTTTTAAAAAGTCTTTTCTTGCAGCCACATTGGGTTCAGGACCCTTTTTAAAACTGCCCTTGGCAGTCTCCCATCCAAGTCCTAACCAGGGCCAAGCCAGCTTAGCTTCTGAGATCTGACAAGATCAGGCCAGCCTGGCCCATCCAGGTCAGGGCAGCCTACCTTAAAGGGTGGAAAGTCACAGCCAACTTCCCTATAGGGTTTTCAAAGCAAGAGACATTCAGAGGGGATTTGGCACAGCCTGCCTCTGTGTTTCAACCCTGGACTTCCTTGGAGGTCTCCCCTCCAAGTACTAACCAGGGCCAACCCTGCTTAGTTTCTGAGATCTGATGAGATCCAACTGGCCTGGGCCATCCAGGGCAGAGTATGTTCTACTTGTACATGCAAGTACAATCTTGATTCTTGTCTACAGAACCAAGGACCAGGCAGCTTAGGAGTACAAAAGAAGCAGGGATATAATATAGTGGGTTCAATGCATAGAGGAGATGCGGTTGCAGTGATCATAGCTCTCTTTATTAGTTACAGCATGGTAACATGTAAACTAGAAGACTGCTGAACTGGGCCAATGGAGCCAACTATATACAGTTCAAGGTTCTCGCGCTAGAAAACCATTGGGTCATTTGAACCAGCAGGGGCCCTTGATTGGACCCAGGCAGCAGGACTTGGATCCTACTGCCCATTGTTCCTGAGTCCCTAAGCTCAGTCTACATGGCTCCAATGAGCCAGGCAGGAATGCTGGTATAAATGTATTGCATGAGTCTACATACACAACATCCCTGCCCCCTTAGTCCGCAAGCCCTAGCAAACATAGTCCCTGAGGTATGCAGGCCTATGGTGCTCCCGTGTTGACTGCCTGGGGGCCGGAATCGGCTGTTGCTGGAGTGGCAGCAGGAGCTTGTTCCAAGCCCATGGCTTCAGGCGCAGCTAGCAGTGGGGCAGATGAAGCTTGCCTTTCGGCCGGTGTGATGGGATACTCGGTGGCCACCAATCTGGCTGGAGGAGCAGGAGCTTGGGCCTCAGATCTGGCTGGCTCAGTTGGTTGCGGTGATGGAGCTGCAGGCTGGCTGAAACTGTGGTGTGTATGAAGCACGTCAGTGTCAGGTGATGGAGACTCAAAGACGTATTCATTTAAACAATGTATACTTTATTGGAAACGCATAGCTTGAAACAGAAGTTGAGACTAATACCTTGGTAGGGGTGTTTCGGGGTCTTATGGAATCTACTTCAAAGCAATATCTAAACAATAGCCGTATTCTCAAAACAAAGGGGAGTCAAGGTGTAAACTTTCACACGAGAGCTCTCTCTTATCTCTTAGCCTCTGGGAAGAGGCTAGCTAGCAGTCGTATCTAATAACGGTTACATTCCTTTGGTCTCACTGTCTCCTAAACACATTTTGCACTTCAAACTTTTTCTTTGATATGCACGTGGACTATAGCATTTACCTAGACTAAGGGTTAGTATTAAACAAGCCATTTGGTTAGTATTTGTTACTTTCCATAGGATAGAGTTACAGAGCCTGACATACTGCCCCCCCTAAGCTCTTGCTCGGGGTTTGTCTGGGTGCAGTAGGTAAAACCTTTTTAATAGAAGAGGTGCCCTTAGGTCGGCTGACTTGATCCATTCATCGGAGGAAGGGGAAAAATATTTCCAATGAACTAAGAAGTGCAGTATCCCCCGTTTAAGCTTGGCAGCCAGTATTTCTTGCACTTCATGATGACTCTGACCCCTCACTGGAATAGGGGTGGGTGTCGTTGGGTGTGGATGCTAAGACGTAGCTCCAGGATCCTTTTTCAAAAGACTGCAATGGAAAACAGGGTGGATTTTACTAAACATCTTAGGTAGCTCTAGTTTGACAGTTACTGCGTTTATTACTTTTTTAATTTTAAAAGGTCCCAAGTACTTGTATGCCAATTTTCTGGACAACTGGGCAACGGCAAGTTTTTAGTTGACAGGAATACAGTGTCTCCCACTTTGAAGTCCCATTCTGGGGAGTGCTTTTTGTCGAATTGTGCTTTGTAATCCCTTTTGCCACTTCCAGGTTTTCTTGGATTACTTCCCACCCCTTAGTCAGTGTTTCCCACCATTGTCGACAGGAGGAGGGTGAGCTGGGGTTGTTGGTGGCTGGTAGGCTGGGGAAGGGTGTCAAGTCTGTCTATAACTCTGGCTCAGTCAGAGAGCATTGTGGGTAGAACCAAAGTATATTCACTTGCTGCTAGCTCATATCTTCCCTACCCCTCCCTTCTTGTAGTAAGTGTCCTTGCTTTGAAATGGAAAGATGTGAAAGTCTTATCTGTGCCTTCTCAGGCCTGGCTCTCCAAAGGGAGTCAGGAGCCTGCTACGATCAAGGCCACTGAGCCTGAGAATGAATTGGTAACATCAATGTGTGAATGGATCCTGCATAATCCTCCCCCCTCGTAGGAATCCCTTTGAAGTGTCCCTTATATGCAGTGTCTTTGCAGGTTGTTCTTTAGTCTTTCAATGCTGGCTTTGCCTCAAGTAACAGTATCAATAAACTAGTTTCTTTTAATCAACAACGACTCGTTATTGAATCTGCCGACTTGACATTTTGAAAGACTCCCGATCTGAAGCTCAACCGTCCTGGCAACTTTGTAACCAGATGGCCAAAAAGATTCTGGGAGACGGGGAGCTTCCCTACGAGGAAGGGGAGCAGGAGGCGCCCTGGCATGTCTTAGACACCAGAAGGGCGGCTGCCTCCCTTCCGCAGTTCTAGTTGGTGATCACCCCCCAGCAATACCACCAGCGGACCTCGACCACCACCATGGACGAGGCCCCGATTCGCTGGGATGCTATCATGACTCGCCACCTGAGGAGGGTGCAGATGGCTGAACCAGAGGCCACCAACCCGGGTACCCTCGAGCCGGGTGAGGTGGACAGCATCATCGTCGTCCAGGTGCCGGAGGACGACCCTGAGTGCGCCGGGGGAGAAGGAGGTGTGGAAGGAGGTCGATGGGGCGATCCAGGGGCTCAAGGATGAGATGCAAGCAATAACCGCCCAACTTGGCCCAGCCCTGGGGCTGGGCGGACCCTGGAGGGCCTAGCCGGCCCTGCAGCTGCGGGGGCCCGCGGCCCCACTGCTGGCGGTGGCCCCCGCGAGGGGACTGGCCCCGAGACCAGCAGGTCCAGCTGCCCCGAGGGACGGCGGGAGAGGTAGAGAGCTGGAAGCCAGCTTTGACGGGGACCAGGAGGAGGAGGACTACTTCGCCATTCAAGCGAACAGCTACATGTACTACTGGGGGAACACCTTCCCCGATGAGTTCAGTAGAGTGGATTATTTGGGTTCGAAACTGAGAGGGGCCGCAAAGAGGTGGTATGTGAGTCTGTACGAGGCCATGAGCCCGGAGCTGGACTATGTGCAAACCTTCCTCCAGGCTCTGGCTCAATACGAAGACCCCCTCCAGGAGATGCGTGCCCTGGCAGCCCTCAGGGACATGCAGCAGGGGTCCCGATCCATCCGGGAGTACACGGCGGAGTTTCGGGCGAATGCGGCGAAAGTCCGGGGGTGGAGTGAGCTGATGAAGATCGAAAACTTCACCCGGGGCCTGAATGCCAGTATCCTGGATCGGGCCCTTACCCAAGCCAGACCCACCACCTTGGTGGGATGGATCCAGCTGGCGGGGGAGGTCGAGACTAACCTGAAGTGAGTGGTGATGCAGCGGCAGCACCAGTCAGGGAAGAGCCAGCAGAAACCGGCTCCCCCCAAAACCGAGCCAAAGAAGCCTGCTGGAGGAGGAGGAGCGGCCGCGGGACCTCGCAAGTGCTTCAGGTGCGGCGACCCGAATCACCTGGCCTCCAGCTGCCTGAACCCCCCTCTCCCCAAGGCCCCGCAAGGGGGGGGGAAGACCAACGCGCCACCCCGAAGAAGCTGACCAGCCGCCCTAAGAAAGCGTTGAAGACCAGTGTCGCCGTAGCTGAGGAAGTGCTGCTCTCGGTGGAGCTGGGAGACCTGGCCTGGGCGTCCAAGCCGGCGGGAAACGAGACCGACCTGCTTTGAAGGGTGCCAGCCAGCAGGTCGAGCCGGAAGGGGCACCAGTGAGGGTGAGAGTAACAGGACGTTTGTATTTTGTAACAGTGAAGCTGCTGAACACTAACCTGAAAAGGTTCATGTAGATACGAGCCTTAGTAGACTCGGGGTGCAATCGAGAACTGATATCCCCCAAATAGTTGAAGCGCTGGGGCTCGAGAGCATACCTTTGCCCTGCCCCATGCAGTTCGAACAGATGTACAGGTCAGCAATGCGGGGGGAACCCTGTAAGTTAGAGACCCGTCCCTGCCCGATGGGGATTGAGGAGCATTGGGATCAAGAATCCTTCATTATCGCCCCATCCTGCTCCTACCCAGTAGTCCTGGGAGTGGGCTGGCTGGAGAAACACGAGCCCCGCATTAGGTGGGGAGCGCAGACTATCATATTCGTAGATCCCCTCTGCGCAAGTCACCTGTGGAACCCAGCCTGGGGCCCGCGAGCTCCAGTAGCCAAGGAGCGGGCGTGCATGTCCGTAGAGGAAGTACACGGAGTCCCGAAAGCTTATCGGGACCTGATGGGGGTATTTAGCGAGCAGGGAGCCAACCAGCTGCCCCCCTATCGGGACATGGACTGTGCCATAGAACTGATCCCAGGGGAAACCCTACCCCGAGCAAAACTTTACCCTATGGGGTGAGCGGAGAAGAAGGAGCTCCGCAAGTTCCTAGACCAGAACTTGGAGAGGGGCTTCATTAGACCGGCTACAGCCCCACACGCCACCCCTGTCCTGTTTAGGAAGAAGGATGGCTCGCTCAGACTTTGCACAGACTTTCGCGGGATAAACGCAATTTCCATCTCCAACGCCTACCCTATCCCCCTCATCCGGGACTTATTGAGCACGGTGTCAGGGGGCAAGATTTTTACCAAATTGGACTTGAGGGATGCGTACTTCCGAGTGCGCATCAAGGAGGGGGATGAATGGAAGAAAGCATTCAATACGCCAATGGGACAGTTCGAGTATTTGGTCATGTCCTTCGGACTGCAGGGGACCCCGGGAGTGTTCATGAACTTTATTAATGATGTACTCAGAAAGTTTCTGTACCGGGGGGTGGTGATGTACCTGGATGACATCATTATTTATTCGCAGGATGAACAGTCCCATGTAAAACTTGTGAGAGAAGTGCTCAGCACCTTGCTGGAGCACCAGCTCTATGCTAAGCTATCCAAATGTGAATTCCACCAGACCGAGCTAGATTACTTGGGGTTCGGCATGTCAGAGAAGGGGCTGGCAATGGACCCGGCTAACGTGCAGGTGGTATTGGAGTGGGCTCCCCCAAGGACACGTAGACAGCTCCAATCGTTCCTCGGGTTTGCAAATTTTTATAGGACCTTCATAGAGGGGTTCGCCCAGATTGCACTCCCCTTGACAGAGCTCCTAAAGGGGAAGGGGAAGGGGCCCGACGTCAAACAGCTGGGAGCCTGCCTAAATTGGACTCCGAAGTGCCAAGCGGTCTTCGACAAACTGAAGCGCCTGTTCACTAGCGAGCCGGTCCTGAGCCACCCCGATGAGCAGCGGGCCTTCATTGTGCAATGCGACGCCTCCGATGTAGCCGTTGGCGCCATTCTCATGCAGAAAGACGAAGGGGGAAAGTTGAGACCGTGCATCTACATCTCCCGGAAATTCTCGGGGGAGCAGAGGAATTGGTCAGTGTGGGACAAAGAGGCCTTCGCAGTAATGTTCGCTCTAAAAACGTGGCAGTCTTGGTTAGAGGGGGCGAAAGTACCATTCGAGATCTGGACCGACCACAAAAACTTGGAAGCCCTCACGGGGAAGAGAAAATTGAGTGAGAAGCAAATCCAGTGGGCGGGGTTCTTCTCCAAATTCGACTTCACCCTGCGGTACATCCCGGGAGCAAAACATTTCTTGGCGGACGCCCTCTCGCGGCTTTCCCAGCACGAGAGCCAGAGGGAAGAAATAGTGGACTCCCTAATTCCCCCCTCTCAAGTGGCAGCCATGGTCACTACTAGATCGCAAAAGAAGAGGGAGCTCGAGGGACTGAGTAGGGAAAAGCTGGCCGTGGAAACCGAAAGGGAGGGAGAGGAACGGCCCGAGGGAGTGCAGAAAGGAAAAGATGGGCTGTGGTATAAAGGGGAGAAACTGTATGTCCCAAAAAGCTTACGGGCCAAGGTGCTGCAGTTCTGTCATTCCAATAAGCTAGCGGGGCACTTCGGCTACGTGAAAACCCTGCATCTGATCAGTAGGCAGTTCTGGTGGCCGTCCCTAAAAAAAGGATGTGTCCGAGTCCGTGGCTTCTTGCCCCATCTGCATCATGGCCAAAAGAAGGGGGGGAAACCCCAGGACTCCTCCAGCCCTTAGAAACAGCGAGACGCCCCTGGTCGGTGGTTTCCATCGATTTCATTGTGGAGTTGCCCCCCTCCCATGGGAAGACCGTGATCCTGGTGGTGGTACTTTTCCCAAACAGGCTCACTTCATTCCTTGTGTGCAGCTGCCCACCGCAAGGAAGTTGGCCACTTTGTTTTTTAATCACGTGGTCCGACTCCACTCCTTCCCGGACAAGGTCATTAGCGACCGCGGGCCGCAATTCGTTGCCACCTTCTGGCGGGAGTTTTGTAACTTGGTGGGGATTGAGCAAGGTTTGAGCTCTGCCTACCACCCCCAGACACACGGACAGACGGAGAGGGTGAACGGGGTTCTAGAGCAGTACCTGCGCTGCTTCGTGAACCACCGACAGTCCGACTGGGTCGACCTGCACCCGTTCGCCGAGTATGGGTATAACAACAGTGTGCACAGTTCCACCAAAGCCTCCTCCTTCTCCACCATTTACGGGTACGAGGGAAAACCTATGCCCTTGCTGCCGGGAGGGGAACCCCCCTCAGAACCAACGGCCTTTGAGCAATGGTGGCAGGGGCCGAGTGGGAGTTCAAGGTGGGGGATTCAGTATTCGTGTCTACCAAAAACCTGCCTCTCAACCAACCATCAAGAAAGCTAGCCTACAGGTTTCTGGGGCCCTTCAAGATCAGAAGAGTCATAAACCAAGTGACAATGGAACTAGAGCTGCCTAAGGCACTTAGTAAAATACACCCTGTATTTCATTGCAGCCTTCTCCGTCGGGACCCCAGGGCTTCAGCTTGGCATCCTCGAGCGCTTGGCCCCCAGCCCGTGGTAATTGGAAACCAGAGTCATCATGAGATCCAAGAAATCCTGGACTCTAGAATCAAAAGAGGGGTCCAATATTATTTGGTAAAGTGGAAACACTTCCCCATCAGCGAGAATGAGTGGGTAGCTGGGGGTGACATCTCAGCACCGGACCTGATCAGAAAATTCCAGCAAAAATGTTCCAACGGGGCTGTGGAGGCTCCGAAGGGAGTCAGGAGCCTGCTACGATCAAGGCCACTGAGCCTGAGAACGATTTGGTAACATCAATGTGTGAATGGGTCCTGCATAATCCTCCCCCTCGTAGGAATCTCTTTGAAGCGTCTCTTATATGCAATGTCTTTACAGGTTGTTCTTTAGTCTTTCAATGCTGGCTTTGCCTCAAGTAACAGTATCAATAAACTAGTTTCGTTGTATCAACAACGACTCGTTATTGAATCTGTCGACTTGACAAAGGGTTTCCCTTCGTATCCATTTACTATCTGAAAGGGGGTGGTTTTTGTTGAGCTGTGTAAGCTATTGCTGTAACCCTACTCGGCAAAAGGTAATAGCTCCACCCAATTATCTTGTTGATAGTTAATAAAGCACCTGAGGTACTGTTCGAGAAGAGAGTTCACGCGTTCCGTCTGTCCGTCCGTTTGCGGGTGGTAGGCGGAACTCAGCCCCTGCTCAATTCCTGTTAGTTTACAAAGTTAACAACGAACTGCGGCCCGTGGTCGCTAATGACCTTGTCTGGGAATGAGTGTAATTTCACAATGTGCTGGAAAAATAGTTGGGCTAATTTTTTAGCTGTGGGGAGTTGCTTGCAAGGGATAAAGTGGGCTTGTTTTGAAAACGTGTTCACCACTACTAGGATTACTGTTCGCCCTTTTGATGCTGGCAGTTCCACTATAACGTCCATAGACACTACTGACCAGGGGCGGCCGGCCGTTGATGTGGGGTGGAGAAGGCCGGGTGTTTTCCCTCCCCTCCTTTTGGACATTATACATGTGGGGCAGGATGCCACAAACTCAGAAATGTCCTTTTTCATTTGTGGCCACCAAAATTGTCGGTTTACTAAATGCAACGTCTTTACATAACCAAAATGTCCTGCTAGTTTGCTGCAATGGCAGTGTTGTAGCACTTCCGGGCGGAGGGTTTTGGGAACGTACAATTTTTCTTCATGGTACCAGAATCCTCCTTCCCCCTTTATTAATCTGTCAGGTCGCTCCTCCCCTTCTTGTTCTGTTTCTGTGATCAGTCTATTCCCCCCCTCCCATGGCTCCATTTTCCTGGTCTTTTTCCCTGACTGGGTAGTCACGCCCCCTGCAATGGCTGAGGGCGGAACGAGGGAGTCTATGGTTTCCTCCCTTTGGCTCTCATGTTGCGGCAGCCTCGAGAGGGCGTCGGCTAAGAAGTTCTTCGAGCCGGGAATGTGACGTGGGGTGAAATCTTGGCATTCAGGGGACCATGCCAATTTAGAGCCTGGTTTTTTCGCCTCCAGTCCCCGTCCCTTGCTTTTTAACAGGTCTGTCAGCGGTAGCATGGCCTTAGCAAAGCCTTCTATGAACCCCCTGTAAAAATTCGCAAATCCGAGGAAAGATTGGAGCTGTCTACGTCTTCTCGGGGGTTCCCAATCCAATACTGCTTGGATTTTTACGGGGTCCATAGCTAAACCCTTCCCGGACACTCTAAATCCCAAGTAATCTAGTTCCTTCTGGTGGAATTCACATTTCGACAGTTTGGCATAGAGTTTGTGCTCTAGCAGAGTGTTGAGGACCTTCCTCACCAACTTTATGTGGGAGGGTAGATCTTTCAAATAGATAATGATGTCATCCAGGTACACCACCACCCCTTTGTACAGGTACTCTCTTCAAGACTTCGTTGATGAAATTCATGAACACTCCCGGGGCCCCCTGTAACCTGAACAGCATTACTAAGTATTCAAACTGTCCCATAGGAGTGTTGAATGCCCTTTTCCATTCGTCTCCTTCTTTAATCCTGACCCGGAAGTAGGCGTCTCTCAGAACTAACTTTGTGAAGATGCGCCCTTCTGACACTGTACTTAGTAAGTCTTTAATCAATGGGATGGGGTAGGCATTGGACATTGATATAGCGTTTATCCCACGAAAATCTGTGCAAAGTCTAAGCCCCCCATCCTTCTTCTTTCTGAACAGTACTGGAGCCGCGTGCAGTGCTGTAGCGGGTCGGATGAACCCCCGTTTTAGATTTTTGTCTAAGAATTTCCTTAGTTCAGCCTTCTCTGCCCATCCCATGGAGTACAACTTCGCTTTGGGTAGTTCTTGCCCCGGTATGAGTTCAATAGCACCGTCCGTGCGTCTATGGGGGGGAAGTTCATCCGCCTCCTTCTCGCTAAACACTCTATGCAAATCCCGGCATTCCTGGGGAATGGATTTCACCTCTTCTATAGTTAAACACAGTCTTTCATTTTGGGGGGGGGTGCGGGGCCCCACTCCAGCGACCAGTGGTGATGGGTGCACTTTTTGCTATCAAAGTCTATGGTATGTTCGGCCCACTGGATGTTCGGTTGATGTCTATCCAACCACCCCACCCCGACTACTACATCAAATGACAAGGAAGGGGCAATTACAAACACTTCCATGCCCTAGTGTTCTTTAATTCCTACTGGGAAAAATTGGGTCTCTTCTACACACGGTTCTCTTTTCATCACAGTCCCGTCCATCTGCTCAAATTGTAATGGGTGGGGTAGTGGGTTCCTGGCTAGTCCTAATGCCTCGACTAACCTCGGGGTGATGATTTCTCTAGTGCACCCCGAGTCTATTAACGCTCTAGCGTGCATGAATCTCTTGGAGTTGGGGTTTAATAAAGTCAAGGGGACTAGGAACCATTCTCCGGATATTCTCACCCTCAGTGGTGCTGTTGCGGCGTCGACCTGCCTTTCGGCACCGCTTAGGGCAGGTTGTGCTCGTTTCCCGACGGCTCCGTCTCGTCTCCAGACTCGCTTGCCCTGGTAAAATTCTTGTCAAGCACCGCCGACAATGCGGTGCTGCCCTGACTGGGCTCCTTGGGTCTTCCCGGTGTCTTCTTCGCCTTGGGTCCCGCCATTTTTTGTGCAGGGGGGGGGGGCTCGAGGTTTCTCAGGGCTCCTCCACTTCCTCCGCCGCTTGGGTTCGCCGGAGGAGGTGGTGCAGGTGGGACCGATCCTCTGGGCTGCCCGCGTTCCATTTCCAACAGGGCCTGCATTCGGTCGATTTGCCGCCCAAGCTTCCGGGTGACGGTCTGGGTGTTGCTCTGGATCTCACTCCTGAGGTCCCTCGCCAGTCCTTTCATTTGGGTTTTCACCTTCTCCATGATTTTCTCCTCCATACGGGCGGCCTCGTCTCCCTTTCCGGGATCCCCGACCTCCTCGCTTTCATCTTCTGAGTCGGGCAGACTCACTCGCGAGGCATCGACCTCTTCTCCAGCCGGGGGTCGGGTGAGGAGAATCTCGTGGCGCTCCGAGGCCGCATCCATCAGTGCCGTAGAGGTCCTTGGCTTCCACTGCTGTGGGCTGATGAACAAAGATTGGGTGTAGGATGGGGATTCGATTCCCGTGGCTCACCTATGTCCAAGGACTTGCCACGGGGGAGTTTTCGGTTCCCCTGGAGGTTCTCCGTTGCTCGAAACTTTTTCAGCCATTTGACTTCAAAGTTGTCGTTTTCAGATAAACCTCTTTACAGATTAGTCTCAAAATGTCAGGTGATGGAGACTCAAGGATGTGTTCATTTAAACAATGTATACTTTATTGGAAACGCATAGCTTGAAACGGAAGTTGAGACTAATACCTTGGTAGGGGTGTTTCGGGGTCTTATGGAATCTACTTCAAAGCAATATCTAAACAATAGCCATATTCTCAAAACAAATGGGAGTCAAGGTGTAAACTTTCACACGAGAGCTCTCTCTTATCTCTTAGCCTCTGGGAAGAGGCTAGCTAGCAGCCGTATCTAATAACGGTTACATTCCTTTGGTCTCACTGTCTCCTAAACACATTTTGCACTTCAAACATTCTCTTTGATATGCATGTGGACTATAGCATTTACCTAGACTAAGGGTTAGTATTAAACAAGCCATTTGGTTAGTATTTGTTACTTTCCATAGGATAGAGTTACAGAGCCTGACAGTCGGGAAACTCCTGCAAGTCCAGAGTAGGCAGAACCAGGGGTTTCAGGTAGACTCCCAGTGTTGCATCTGGTAGAGGGTAGTGCCAGTTGGGTCTCTTGGCAAGGTTGGCAACCGGCAACTCAGGACTCGATCACGTCATCGATCCTTGGCCACCATATGTTGCTGCGGGAGAGCACCTTCATCCACACCACCCCCAGATGAATTTCATGCAGTGCTGTTAGCACCAGCTGGCGCAAGGGTGGGGGTATGACCACTCTGTTCCCCCAAAGGAGGCACCTCTTATGAACTGAAAGCTCGTCCCAGTGGGATGCATAAGCTGTAAAATCCGGCCCACTCGGCTGGTGGGCAATCCCCTTCACACCCAGTCCAAAACACAGGAGAGGATCCAGTCCTTGGTAGACAGGTGGGCCATGTCCTTAGAATGCACGGGGTGGTCCGGAGGGATTCAAACAAAAGGATTTGGTGAGCCGGAGCAGGATCCAGGTCCCCCGACAGAAGTGGCAAATGGCTCAAGGCATCTGTGTGACCCATCGCATTCCCAGGCCGGTACTGGCGGGTTTACTGGTACTCGGCCAGGAAGGTGGACCAGTGTAGGACATGAGGCGAGAGCATCTGGTGGTCAGGGGCAAACAAGCTGAGCAGCAGTGTGTGGTCCATCAGGATCATGAAGGGCCGGCCATTGAGGTAATCGTGGAACTTTTTTACCCCCGTGACTATGGCCAGACCCTCTTAGTCTATCTGCCTGTAGTTGCGCTCCACTGGCTGTAGAGTCCAGGAATAGTAGGTTACTGGGACCTCGCAGCTGTCCAGTAGCTGATGGGCCAAGACAGCCCTGTCCCCGTAAGGTGAGGCATCGCAAGCAAGAATGCGCCAGCAAGCTGTTGGAGGTGAGATGGTCCTCACCGCTTGAAAAGCAGCGGCTTGCTGCTGACCCCGGACCCAGGGTGTAGGGGCTCGGCTACTGCGACCTTGTGGGGAAGGAATGTATGGTAGAAGTTCAGGAGATCAAGAAATGCCTGAAGCCAATAAACGTTTATAGATAGTGTTAGAGGAATAGTATAGAGGTTCAGAGTTTGTTGACTTAAAATTGAAATGATGATAGGTATATAAACTAATTGATAGAGAAATATGTAAACCTTTATTAATAATGTGTGTGTGATTCACTATCCCCACTCTTTCCTCATTTCCCCCCTTTTTTTCGTTTCTGTACCTTTCTTAAGCCATAACCTTAATAAATTGTTGAAGTACAACAAGAAATGCCTGAAGCTCCGCTTTGTTTGTGGATGTAGGGGCATTGCAGATGGCCCGGACCTTGTCTTGCACGGGGTGGATTCCACTGGAATCCACCGTGTAGCCCATAAAGTAAATTTTTGGGACCCCCAGGAGGCACTTTTCCTTTTTTACCTTCAGCCCAGCCGAGTCGAACCGTTAGATTACTGCACGGAGGTGGAAGGTCAACTCTTCCTCAGTAGCGGCAGCCATCAGCACATCATCAAGGAATAGCTGGACCCCAGGGATGCCTTTTAAAGGAGAGTCCATTAAGTTCTGAAAGATCCCTGGGGTCATGCTGACCCCGAATTGGAGGTGCTTGACTTGAAATGCACCCCTGTGAGTAACAACTGTTTGAGCCTCGGCTGTTGGTAGCTGTTGGTAGGCCTGGGCCAGGTGTGGTCCTGCAGGGCCTTATTAATGGTGTATCTGTAGTCTGCACAGATGCGGCCACTGCCTTTGGGCTTCACTGAGGTCACTACGGGGGTTTCCCACCATGCATTGGAGACTGGCTCTAGGACCCCTTGTGCCACAAGGTGATCCTCTTCCTTGACCTTAGGCTTTAAGGCGAAGGGGACACGTCGAGCCTTCAGCCTTATGCGCTGCATGGTGGGGTTGAGTTGCAGGGCATTGGGGGGTCTGGTGTAAGTCCCTAGAGTCCCATTGAAGATGGATAGGAATTCCCCACAAATCTGTTGAAAATCTGTGCCCCTGGGGCCTGGTGGATACTTGTGACTGATCCCTAGTGGATCAAACCACGATCGCCCCAATAAGGTAGAGAGGGAACTGGCAGTGACAAGCAAGGGCAGGGTTCCCTTGTAGTGCCCATATTTGCCCTGAAAAACCCAACTCCCTCTACGGTGACTTCCTGTTTTTGAAGGAGAGAGATACAAGTGGGGTCCCCCCAGGGCACAGTTGCTTCAGGGTCTGGGCTGAAATTACCGTGAAGATGGCCCCCAAGTCTATCTCCATCTTACATGGAGCGCTCTCTATGAACACGGTAGTTTTAAGTTTGTCTGGTGAGGGCAGAGATAACTGGCATACCTGAATGGTGGGCATGTTGAGGGAGTGCAGTTGCTCGACTACAGCGGCCTCATGGTGTTGGCCATTTTGTTGCTGGGTTGCTCTTCCCAAAGTGTAGCATGTCGATTTGGACTTGCAAACCTGCGCTAGATGGTCCATCTTCCCGCACTGGTGGCAGATGGCATCCCTGAATTTGCACGAGCAGCGCTTGTGGGGCTCCCCGGTGACATGACACATACCCAGGCAGGCACAGTCTCCATCACATGTGGTGGTAGGCATCTTGGGGCTGCGTGGTGCAGCTTGAGAGCGTCTTCACCATCTGAGTCTTCTGATGCTGAGGTGGGGAGCTGGTGGGTGATGGTTTCAGGACGGCTCTTCTCAGCTTCTCTGTCATGGTGGCAATTTTCAGAGCCTCCTGAAGCATTGGATCATCCATTTCAGCTGTTTTCCAGTGAGGCCTCTCTTCGCAGAGGTCATGTGTTAAGCGGTTGAGCAGGACCTCTTTGAGCCATGCAAAGTCCCCTTTCACCCCCAATTCATGTAGGGAGGTGAGGTAGTCAGCTGCAGACTCATTTGCCTGCTGCTGGCAGTCGTAGAACTGTAGCCTCTGGGTCATTTTGGTCAGCTGCAGGGCGAAGTGGCCGGTCAGCACCTTGATGATCTGGTCATAGGTGGAAGTGTTGACTGTTGCTGGTGTGACCAGGCTCTTGACTAGCCTCAGGGTGGCAATGCCGCAGGAGCTCAGCAGCAGGGCCTTCTTCATCTCCTGGCCTTGTCATTGTCTCCAAGCTTTTGGGCCATGAGGTAGTACTTTAGCCCAGAAGTGCCAAACTCATTTTTTATGAGGGCCGGGTCTGACATAAATGAGACCTTGTCAGGCCGGGCCATGGGTGTCGTACAATGGAATCCCAGGTAGCAGAGATATAAAGTTTATAAAAGACACAAACACAAATATTATAGAATCACAGAAAGATAGAGTTGGAAGGAGTCTCCAAGGTCATCTAGTCCAACTCCATGCACAATGCAAGAAATTCACAAATACCTCCCGCCACATGACTCCTGTATTTTTATTTTAAACACAAACTTGCTTAAAACATTTAACATTCATGCAGTATTTCGTTGCTGATGCCCTCATGCTGACTACACTGGGGAATCTACATAACTAAACTGGAGTGTTTATCTACAAAACCTGAGTCTTCCTCAGAAAAATAACTAGAACCCCTATGAGGCAGTGCATTAATAGAGAGACAACAAAGTATAGTGGTCAGACTATTATTTGGGAGGCTTAGCTTCAAAATACCCATTGTATAAAAGGAAATGTGCTGGGTGAACTTGGTTTGGACAGACATTCTCAGCCTAACCCACCTCTATGACTTGCTTCACAGAGAGAGAAACACACACACTCTCAGTAGCAAGGCTAGGGGGAGGCGGAGGCACTCAGAACTGCAGCATAAAAAGCCCAAGAAAGACAAAGAGAGGAACAAAACACAGCCCACGCCTTAAAAGAAATGTTTTTAGGTACGTGGACTCAAAACTTAGATGCCAGTGTAATGGACTGAAAACACACAAAGAGATGCCTGGGAAGAGAAGAGACAGGCAGGGGTGGGGGTGGGGAAGGAAGTTGGAACCAGAGCCAGCTCATACCTGCAGGTGGACTCAAAGCTTCACACAAACAGAGAAGGGGGCGAGGAGAGGAAGCAGGGCGAAAAGTTGTTCTCACAGCTTGTGGAGAAACGCCATTTTAGTCAGTGGTGGTGCTTCATTTGGCAGGGGTCAGTAAATCCCTCAGCCGGCGTTGTAGCCTTCCCCTCACTCCCCCCCTCCCTTCCAGAGCCAAACCAACAACGCTAGGGGGAAAATCTCCTAGAGAGGCAGGAAGTGCTGTTGTTCCTTGCATGTGTTAGGCAGGAAGAGAAGCCAGATTTGAACTGGGGCTCGAGCGAGCATGTGGTGAGCAATGGAGGCTCCTGCTGGGGAGGCCCCCAGGCAGGCGGACTAAGTAAGTAATTCACAAGACAGGGCAAGTTTAGATCAGGGCCAGCAGGATGCGTTTATAATCAACTTTTCTTTGTTATGCTGTGTGCTGTGCTGTGCTAATTGTGTAGATGCAACTGTTTTTGTTTTGTTTTTCTTTTCCTATATTTTTCTCTTTTAAATAAATATATTTTTTCTGTTTTAAATGCTGGCAGTCAATCTCTGTACCACATAGATCCCCAGACCGCTTTAGACCACGCTGTTTTTAGGAAGGGGGCCCCAGGGAAGGGGGAAGGCATGCAGTTGGATAAGGTGCCAATCCTCCAGGGGTGCCCCAAAGAAGTGCTGAGGTCTCTGTGAAACCCAAGTACAGGGTGGCAGAGGACCTGGAGGCCTAGCCTCACAGCTGGAGAGGGGGATTGGGAGTCCTGTTCCTCTCAATCTGAACCCCGGGACTGAGCAGGTGGTGGCAGCGAGCCCAAGGGGCAGGAGGAGAAATAGCTCCCTCCAGGAGTTGGCGACTCAATAGGGAGCTGACGGGACCGGGCCTGAAGGCAGAATCGGGCCGGTTCCGTCACACTTGGTGGCAGCGGTGGGATAAGAACAAACAGAGAACTTGATTGGCCAGGCATTTTTGTTTTTTGATACGTGCAAGCACCCAGAGGAAGCAACAGCGGTTTTGTTTTATTTTCGGGTCAACTGGAGTAGGGAAAGTTTAGCTAGTTAGGATGGAGCGTGCTAAGATGCGGGAAATCCTGAAGATGACAAAGCCACAGCTCCAGGAAGAGTGTGCAAAGCACAAGCTGGAGTGTGACAACATGACTGTAGTAGATATGAAAGACCTCCTTTTGGAGTATCATCAGCATGCAGGGGCACTTGCAAAAGTGTCCCCCACCCAGTCAGAAGCAACCTTGCAGCTACAGTTGGAACTGGCAAGAATACGTACCAAGGCGTACCAAGAGCGCAGACAGGAGGAACGAGAGAGAGAGGAAAGACAAAGAGAGAGGGAGCTGAGACGAGCTGAGCTCCGCAGACAGGAGGAAAGAGAGAGGGAGCTGAGACAAGCTGAGATCCGCAGACGGGAGCTGGAAGAGCAACGTCGCCATGAGCTTGAGGTGCTACGTCTGGAAGCTGAACTAAGCAAAGAGATCCAAGTCACCCCCAAGGACTTTGCAGTGTACCAAGAGGGAGAAGACCCCTCCATATACCTCTCCAACTTTGAGAGGGCAGCCAAACAGTGGGGGATTGCAGAGGAGGACTATATGTCTTACCTCTGTAGCCTCCTGACTGGAGAACTCTCAGCCATTTATCACAGCATGCCTATGGAAGATGGGGGGATAACTTTTGCAGGCTATAAAGCCACTGTATTTAAAAGGTTTAAACTGGGGCCAGACCACTCCCGAAAGCAGTTCAGGGGTTTGGCTCCACAAGAAGTTAAATCCTATTCTGAATGTGGGGTAATGAAGGAACAAACAGTTCCAGTGTTATTGGGCCGGGATTTGTTGGTTGGCCAGTACTCTATCAATGCTGTAACCCGCAGCCAAACGCTCAGGGGGAAGTGGGAGGAGGAAGGCAATGTTAGGGAAGCCACCTCACCACCAACCAGGGAGGGGGAAATAGCCCAGGTTACTGAGGACGAAGAGAGGGCAGCCACCCAGGAGGGGGAGGACCAGCCTGTCTCAAGCCCTGGAGAAGGGTGTTCTCAAGGGGAAGAGGGGTGTAGCTTTCCCCAAGTGCAGCAAGAGGCTGTCGATGTTCCTAGCGAGGAAAGGAACCTGTCTAGCATAAAGGATGTGCATGCTGAAGAGACCAAGGTGGAGAGTGGAGATTTCACGGGAGGTTCTGAGAGCAGCAAGGCTAATGTGGGCTCAGAGGAGCACATAGCTGAAGGCTTGGGGGGACGGGAGCGGTTCCAGAAGGGGGTCCGGAGCGGCCTTAGGTTGGAACCGGTTCACCAAGTAGCTGTGGATCAGGAAGTGGGATCGTCCGAGACGCTCTCAAAACAGGTCGTCTTGAAGCAGGGCAGACAGGAATCCTGGGAAGCTGTGGGACCTTCCAGGCAGGAAGGGGGTCAGTTGGGTAGTGCTGAAAAACCAACCGAGGGGACTGAGAACCCAAGCCAAACCCTCAGGGGAAGGTGGGGGGAGGAAGGCAACTTTAGGGAAGCCACCTCACCACCAACCAGGGAGGGGGAGGACCAGCCTGTCTCAAGCCCTGCAGGAGGGTGTGCCCAATGGGAAGAGGGGTGCCAATTTCCGCAAGGGCAGCAGGTTGCTGTGGAGCCTTCCAGGCAGGAAGGAGCTCAGTTGGCTGACACTGAAAAACCAACTGAGGGGGCGGAGAACCCAGATCAAACGTTGGCTGGGTGTTCTGGAAACAGTGGGACTAGGGGTGGCTTGAAGGAACAGATGATAGGAAGTCTGGGGGAGCCAGAAATGTTCCTGTCTGAGGTTCAAAGTGACCCTAGGCTGGAACCACTGTGTGAGGTGGCAAGGGACCAGAAAGTGGAGTTCGCAGAAGCTGAGACAGGGGATAGGGTGATGGATGTCCTGCCACTTCATACTGGTGAATGGAAAATGGAATGGGAGGGACCCCATGTGATTGTGGATGACCTGGGCGATGATACTTATGTGGTGGCTATGGAGAAAACGGGAAAGGCAGTTCAAGTGGTGCAGGTGAAAATACCACAGCCATTCTCTGCGAGGTCCATGGTGTTGCATATAGGTAGGAAGGAAGGAGACAAAAAGAAGCTGGGACAGCAATTGTTTGGAGCCCCAGAGGTGGTTTTCTGGGAGGACAGAGTGGACAGAGGGAATATTCCACCAATGAGGGATAAAGAAGAAGCAACTGTGTGGGAACTGGGCAGTTTCCAACCCCATATGTGGGGCCAGGGATTTCCTCCTGTGATGGACCACTCACCCCAGCAACAGCAGCAACGAAGGGAGAGCACCAAACTCCAGAGGTGGTCCTGGGAGATGGAGGAGTACATCTTAACGACTGGACATTCCTTCTGCATGCAGCAATGCAACGTTTTGTCCAGAAAGGACATGGACACCTAGGTTGTGGGACTTTGTGTATTATTGGAGAAATACCGGAATGTTTGTGCAATATTTTGGTTAATGGGTTTCTCCTTGTTTGATTGGATTCTGCTACGGGGTCACCTCTGTAGGAGGCAACCCCTCCGGCTCAAAATTTAAGGAGGGGGAAGTGTGGAGAAACGCCATTTTAGTCAGTGGTGGTGCTTCATTTGGCAGGGGTCAGTAAATCCCTCAGCCGGCGTTGTAGCCTTCCCCTCACTCCCCCCCTCCCTTCCAGAGCCAAACCAACAACGCTAGGGGGAAAATCTCCTAGAGAGGCAGGAAGTGCTGTTGTTCCTTGCATGTGTTAGGCAGGAAGAGAAGCCAGATTTGAACTGGGGCTCGAGCGAGCATGTGGTGAGCAATGGAGGCTCCTGCTGGGGAGGCCCCCAGGCAGGCAGACTAAGTAAGTAATTCACAAGACAGGGCAAGTTTAGATCAGGGCCAGCAGGATGCGTTTATAATCAACTTTTCTTTGTTATGCTGTGTGCTGTGCTGTGCTAATTGTGTAGATGCAACTGTTTTTGTTTTGTTTTTCTTTTCCTATATTTTTCTCTTTTAAATAAATATATTTTTTCTGTTTTAAATGCTGGCAGTCAATCTCTGTACCACATAGATCCCCAGACCGCTTTAGACCACGCTGTTTTTAGGAAGGGGGCCCCAGGGAAGGGGGAAGGCATGCAGTTGGATAAGGTGCCAATCCTCCAGGGGTGCCCCAAAGAAGTGCTGAGGTCTCTGTGAAACCCAAGTACAGGGTGGCAGAGGACCTGGAGGCCTAGCCTCACAGCTGGAGAGGGGGATTGGGAGTCCTGTTCCTCTCAATCTGAACCCCGGGACTGAGCAGGTGGTGGCAGCGAGCCCAAGGGGCAGGAGGAGAAATAGCTCCCTCCAGGAGTTGGCGACTCAATAGGGAGCTGACGGGACCGGGCCTGAAGGCAGAATCGGGCCGGTTCCGTCACACAGCTGCCCAGAGAGTAAGACAAAACCGTATTTGGGCAGTTGCTTTCTGGGCCTTGGACCCCTCCAGTCTTCACTGCCCGGCAGAGCAGCGTTAGGCTCTGTGCCCCAATCCTTCCCTTGGGATGCACGGTGCGGTTGCTGGGGCTCGCTCACCAGGATCCCATCCTTGTCGCCACTATAATATAGTGGTTCAATGCATAGAGATGCGGTTGCAGTGATCATAGCTCTCTTTATTAGTTACAGCATGGTAACGTGTAAACTAGAAGAACTGGGCCAATGGGGCCAATACAGGGTGTCTTTGATTGGACCAGGGAAGCAGGGATTTGGATCCTACTGCCCATTGTTCCTGAATCCCCAAGCTCAGTCCACATAGCTCCAATGAGCCAGGCAGGAATGCTGGTAAAAACGTATTGCATAAGTCCACATACACAACAAGGGGCGGGGGGGGGGGGGGGGAGAGCAGCTCCCCACCAGCAGCAGTGCCAGAAAGAAACTCCCTTGTGGGCCACCATCCCTTGCCCCAGGTTGACTTCTCACAGTTTAGGAAGCGTCTCAAATGCAGGCCTTCTGTGGCATCTTCTTAATTTAGAATCATTCTTCTTAATTTGTATCCCGCCCTCTAGCTTAGCCGCCCTGAGCCCGCTTCGGCGGGGGAGGGCGGGATATAAAAATAAAGTAAAAAAAAAAAAAATTTCTGGGATCCAAGATCACTGCAGATGGTGCAGATGTGAAGTCTGTCACTACTTCCATGTCTTCTCCTTCTATTTGCCAAGGTATGATGGGGCCAGATGCCATGATCTTAGTTTTTCTGATGTTGAGTTTCAAGCCTACTTTTGTGCTCTCCTCTTTCACCTTCAACAAGAGGTTCTTTAGGTCCTCCTCACTTTCCGCTATTAGAGTGGTGTCATCTGCATATCTGAATTCACAGGATCCTCATCTTGAAATGAAACTGATCAAAATGAAACTTGAAACGAAACTGATAAAAAAAGAAGCAAAATTCAGGAAGGTAACATGTTTCAGAGTGGGTGCCTGTGTTCATTTGTCACAGTAAACGAACAAACCAACCCAAAGAGTGCATAAGCAAGCACAAAGCCGAGGCACCCTAGACTGTCACCAGGGTTATTTTTGGTAGAAGAAGCCCAGCAGAACCTATTTGCACATTAGGTCACGCCCCCTGACATCAAGCCTGCTGGAACTGCATTCCTGCTCAAAAAAAATCCCTGATTGTCACACATCTGACTTTTTGCATATCCATTGATGGGGGTGCTAGTTTATGAAAGTCAGTGCTCAGAAAATCTGTTAGGGCCAAACTAGAAAGGAGCTGACTTGCAGCATTCCCTCTAAACTGTGCTTGTGGGCAGCCACTCACTAACACCAAAACCCCCCGCTTAGCAGCAATCTGCAGGGTTTTACACTGCCCATCGCCTATTTTAGGATTACAGCAATTATATTCTGCTCAGGACATGAACTGCTCCGCTCAGTCGGTGGAAAAAAACCAGTGGGAGCTGTTGGCGCTGGGGCTTCTGAGCCTAGAGTGCTGAGCAATCTTTTAAAAAACGAATGATCAGGGAGGGAGTTCTTGTTGTTTTTCTAATCGCTGATAGTGCTCCAGGAAGAGAACTCCCAGCACATACCTGGTCAGGTCTCCAGTCTTTTGGGTGCCATTCTCTGTTTGCAGAAGGCTAGTGAAAGGGTGAGATATGTTCACTGCAATAGTTTCAGTTGGGTTGTCAACCCCCAGGTGGGGCCTGGATGTCTCTTGGAATTATAACTATTCTCCAGACAACAGTTCCTTGGGAGAAAAATAGGCTGGAGAGTGAACTCTGGCACTATACGCTGCTGAAGTCCCTCCCCAATCCAGGCTCTACCCCTAAATCTCCAGGAATTCCTCAACCTGGAAAAGGCAACCTTGCTTTTTCCAAGGGTAAAGTTTGGAAGGCCCCACTGCAGCCGGGCTTATTCGTCCCTTGGTTTCAAGGGTTGCCAATTTCAGAGTGTGGAAGTTCCTGGAGATTTGGGGGTGGAGCCTGGGGAGGACAGGGTTGGGTGTAACACCATATAATAATGCTATGGGCTTTTCTTATGTTCTTATGGGGTTAGAGAGATTCATGGGGATAAGCCTGTCAATGGTGACCGAGGGTTGCCAGGTCCAACTCAGGAAATATCTGGGGAATTTGGCGTGGAGGCAGGAGGCTTTGGGGGTGGACCAAAAGCAAGGCAGTGACAAGGGTGACTGAACTCTGAAGGGAGTTCTGGCCATCACGTTTAAAGGGACAGTGTTTCTTTTAAATGTCTTCCCTTCATTGGAATGATGAAGGATGGTGATACATTCTTTTGGGCCCACAGAATTGGACCCCATAGTCCAATCTTTTTGAAACTGGGAGGGGGGGGGGTTGAGGAGAGGCACCAGAAGCTATGCTGAAAATTTGGTGCCTCTCCCTCAAAAAACACCCCCCAGACACTGACAGGTCAATTCTCCATTATACCCTATGGAGACCAGTCTTCATAGGATATGATGGAATGTCCAGCAGGCATCAACACTTCTGCTAAAGGGACAGGGAAACCCCAAACCAGGGGATGGGCAATCCTGTCAGAGGCAGTCAGCCTCTGAATCCCCAAGCCAGGAGGCAACCTAAGGGGAAGGGCTCGGCCTCTGTGCTGGGCCCTCCAGGGGAACGGGTCGGGCAGCTGTGTGAGACAGGTGGTTGGACGAGATGGACCACCCTCCAGAGCAGTCCTCCTGGTGAACTGATCTCTGCGCAGTCCGGAGATCTCATGTCCCCCCTACCTGGAGGTCGGCAACAGCAGCTCGATCCGTAGAAACCCTGCCCTGCTTGTGAGTCCCCAACTGCATCTGCTTCGCCCGCTCTTGCAGCCTGGCCGGCCCCGGGCTTGCGCTCCCTCCTCCGGACTCCGGCCACGTCCCGGGGCGGCTCCAGCAGAGACTGCCCGACGGACTCTGCACCGCCCCGTGGCTGCGCGCTTTGGCGGGGAAGGGGGCGGGGGAGACAGAGCGGGCGGGGGAAGGAGGCGTGGCCGCCGCTCCCCATTGGCTCGCCGCTCCCCGTATTCAAATATTCCAGCCGCTGGGCACGCTCGGCGGCCAATAGGCTGCCGGCTCCGCGTTCCACGAAGCGCTACATATTCCCAGGCGATCAGGCCGCATAAGCCAATGAGCTCCGCCCTCCCGCCGGGAGAAGTGGGGAGTGAGAATAAAGGCAGCTAGCGGATCGGGCGGCCCGGAGGCGCGGGAGCGCGCGCGCGGGGACGAGCCCGTGCAAGTTTCCTCCGAACTTTTGCTGCGGGCGGCCAGGAGAGCCGGGCCCGCCGCCGCTGCTGCTGCTATGCTGGGGGTGGACGGGGGGCCGGAGCTGGGAGGGCCTTAGGGCGTTGGAAGGGGCTGGCAAGATCCGGGAGGCGCCCCCCCGGGCAGAGAGCGAGCTGCGGGGCAGGAGCTCCGCGCAAAGGAAAGTCCGGGGAAAGTTCCCGCGAGGAGGGAGGGGGCGACCCCGGCCCGCGAGTCCCTTCCTGGGGTGCGGGGCCAGGATGAGCCTGCTGTCAGCCATCGACACCAGCGCCGCCTCGGTCTACCAGCCCGCCCAGCTCCTCAACTGGGTCTATCTGTCTTTGCAAGACACCCACCAGCAGCAGCAGCAGCAGGCCAGCGCCTTCGATGCCTTCCGCCCGGAGCCGGCCTCCTCCCAGCACCCCGAGCTCAGCTACCCCAGCAAGAACACGCCCGAGCTCGGCTCCTCGTCCCTCAACTCCAGCTATCTCAACAGCTTCTTCCAGCTCCAAAGGAACGAGGTGAGGGCGGCCGGCCCCCCCCCCCCCGCGAATGCCTGGGCTTTGCAATGGACAGCCCCCCCCCACGCCTGGGCTTTGCAATTGGCAGCCCCCCCCCCGCACTCGAATGCCTGGGCTTTGCAATGGACAGCCCCCCCCCCAATGCCTGGGCTTTGCAGTTGGCAGCCCCCCCACCGCACTCGAATGCCTGGGCTTTACAGTGGACAGCCCCCCCCCCCAATGCCTGGGCTTTGCAGTTGGCAGCCCCCCCCCCCGCACTCGAATGCCTGGGCTTTGCAATGGACAGCCCCCCCCCCAATGCCTGGGCTTTGCAGTTGGCAGCCCCCCCACCGCACTCGAATGCCTGGGCTTTGCAATGGACAGCCCCCCCCCCCAATGCCTGGGCTTTGCAGTTGGCAGCCCCCCCCCCCGCACTCGAATGCCTGGGCTTTACAGTGGACAGCCCCCCCCCCAATGCCTGGGCTTTGCAGTTGGCAGCCCCCCCCCCCCGCACTCGAATGCCTGGGCTTTACAGTGGACAGCCCCCCCCCCCAATGCCTGGGCTTTGCAGTTGGCAGCCCCCCCCCGCACTCGAATGCCTGGGCTTTGCAGTGGACAGCCCCCCCCCCCAATGCCTGGGCTTTGCAATTGGCAGCCCCCCCCCCAATGCCTGGGCTTTGCAATTGGCAGCCCCCCCCCCGCACTCGAATGCCTGGGCTTTACAATGGACAGACCCCCCCCCCCCAATGCCTGGGCTTTGCAATTGGCAGCCCCCCCCCCCCCCGCACTCGAATGCCTGGGCTTTGCAATGGATAGACCCCCCCCCCCAATGCCTGGGCTTTGCAATTGGCAGGCCCCCCCTGCACTCGAATGCCTGGGCTTTGCAATGGAGAGCCCCCCCGCACCCCGCAATGCGACCCCCGCCTCCGCTGGGGACAGCTTCAGAGCCGCGGCGTCGAGGGGGGAGGCTTGGCCGGGGAAAATGCCGTCGGGGGGCTGGCTGGTCCGTGGGCGGCCGCGGGGGATGCGCGGCCTGAGCGGCGGTGGCCTGCGAGGAGAGGCCGGGGGAGGGAGAGAGCGAGCGAGCGAAGAAAAGTTTGCCCAAAGTTCACTCCCTCGGCCGTTCCCTAACGAGCCGCCATGATGCTTTGGGGGGTGGCTTCTTCCCCCCGCCTTCCCAAGACGCCCTTTCCAGAGCCCGCGGGCTGCCTGGCCGGCTGGCTTCCCCCTTTCAAGCTGGCCCGCTGCTCTGCCGCGAGGAAGCCCGAGAGCGGAGGCAGCCCATGTGGGCGCGGGCAGCTCTCGGCCTCCCTTCGGTGTCGCCCGGCGGGCGGCAGAGGCACTGGGGGAGGGCCAGCCTGCAGGCCGAATGACAGCTCCTCTCCGGGGGAAGGGAGCACTGACTTGCCCTGGAGAAAATGGCCGCTTGGGAGGGGGGACTCCGGGGCCTCGCCCCCCCCCCCAGGTCCTGGTCCTCCCCAGGCTCCGCCCCCAGATCCCCGGGAGTTTCCCAACTCGGAGCTGACAGCAGCCGTCCACAGCTTTCATCCCTAGCGCCACAAAGTTGCCTCTGCCATTCCTCACTGGGCGCCTTTCAGGGCATCAGACAGAGCTGCGTGGATGGCAGTGGACTGAGCAGGGGGGAAGCCTGTGCAGGAAGGTAGTGTTTGGAGAGGGGGGGGGGTGTCAGACTTTATTAACCTTATTTCATTTATGCCCAGCCCCCGTTCTCTCCAGTGGGGATCCAAGGTGGCTTCCATGATTCCCTACTCCATTTTTCCTCTCGACAGCCTCGTGAGGGAAGTGACGTTGAAATTGTGCCTGTGATTGTCCCCTCGCAAGCTTCCCTGGCACGAGTGGGAATTTGAACCTGGTTCTCCAGGATAGTAGTCGGAGGCATTAAGGGCCTACACCATGTGAAGGACATGGAGAAGTTTTCCTCTGGAGAGGAGCCGCTCTGTCCAGCACAGGATTTGGGGGAGCAGGCCCATAGCCACGGAGGGGGGGGTGGGCAAAGGGCCACGGCCTCTCTATTAACCCCCCTTCCCCCTGTAGGGCCCCTCTGCTGCTGCTCAGTGGAGTGGCGTTTGCACAACCAGTGCAAATGGGGCAATCTGGCCCCACTGGCCTTTCCCACAGTGCAGGAAAGCCCAGTGGGGGTGGAGTGTGCACAGCCCCCCCACCAAATTTCTTACCTCGGGGGCCCCTCCCCCCAAATTTTTCTGGGTACGGGCCTGTGGGGGGAGGGTCCTGGACCCTGGAGTCCAGGGTCTAACTCTATGATTCTGTGGAGGTGGGGGCTTCACTGACGTTAAAGAAAACGAGAATCAGCGTCGGTGGATGAGGATCTGGGAGAACCAGATTTGAATCTCTACTCTGGTAGTGGAAGCTGGCTGGTCAGACTAATTCTTCAAGACCAGCCTACCTTATGGGGTTCATGTGAGGATAAAATGGAGGAAAGGAGATTGAGGTAAGCCACTTTGGGGCCTGTTGGTAAGAAAATGAATAAATAAACCTAGTGATATCTTAAAAATGAACAACGCTTATTTCATAGTCAGCCTTTGAGCAGTTTGATGGTTGGCTGCGACCCAGGAAGATTCATTTTGAAAGAAATCTTCATCCTGAAGGGGATACTGGTTTTTTGACTTATTCTGCAAAGGTGGACCTACACGGGCTGCTTCTTCACTATCAGTTTTTCTGTTGACATTCTGGTAAACGATTACTAGATTGATGAGAGCCGTCCTGTACGGAGTGACTGCGGTCTAAGCCCAGAAAAGACAGGGAGTCACTTTGTTTGGGATTGGTCTGACTTCAGGGAGATAAATGCTGACATGAAGTGGCCCAGCAGCATTGAGATGGAGTGGGAAACAGATGAGAGAATATTTGGTTGTTTCCAACCTGCTGTCACAACACAAGCCAAGTTAAACTGGCTATCCAAGATAATTCCCAGTTACTATGCTGTAGCTAAAATCTGCAAGATCCACTGTTGAAGAAAACAATGGGTATGTTTCCTAGTGTGTGTGTGTGTGGGAATGGACATCCTCCATCTCTTCTGACTGAGAGATGATTGTTACAAAAAAAATGTATTGGGACTAAGAGAAATTGATGACTTGATTAATTGTACTGATGGAGATAGTTATCAGCTGTATATAGAAATGTCAGGTGCTCTTCAGATCCAATTTTATGGTTCAGTATATCCCAGAGATAGGGTTGCCAATCTCCAGGTGGGCCCTGGAGGCTTCCTGGAATTGCAGCCGGTCTCCAGCTGACAGACATCAGTTCCCCTGGGGAAAATGGCTGCTTTGGGGGGGGGGGTGGCATCATACCCTGCTTGAGATCCTTCCCCTCCTCAAACCCTGCCCTCCCCAGCTTCCATCCCCCAAATCTTCAGGAATTTCCCAACATGGAGTTAGCAATCCTGCCCTTGTCATCTTAAAGTCTTACTCTAGAGGGTTTGCTAGAAATCGTTGTTGTTGTTCAGTTGCACAGCTGAGTCCGGCTCTCTGCAACTCCATGGACCAACTCACGCCAGGCCCTCCTGTCTTCCACCATCCTTTGAAATCCACTCAAATTCATGTTGGTTATATCAGTAACACTGTCCAGCCATTGCATCTTTTGCCTTCTGTCCTTCCCAGCATCAGGGTCTTCTCCAGTGAGTGCTCCCTTCTCATTTGGTGGCCAAAGTATTTGAGCTTCAGCTTTAGCATCTGACCTTCCAGGGAACAGGAACAGTCTAGGTTGATTTCCCTTAGGACTGACTGATTTGATCTTCTTGCAATCCAAGGGAGTCTCAGGATTCTTCTCCAGCACCACAATTCGAAAGCATCTATTCTTTTGCCCTTGGCCTTTCAGGTGGTAAATGGGGTATGGTTTTCACTGGCAAATATGTATCAATCAATGGGCTAGTGTTAAAAAGAGCCTGTCCTAAGAATCATCCCCCCCCCCCCCGCTCACCCCTGCTAATCAAGCTGAGCAGTTCTGCAAAAGTTGTTCTCTCTAAATTTTAGAAGAAGAAGAAGATATTGGATTTATATCCCGCCCTCCACTTCGAAGAGTCTCAGAGCGGCTCACAATCTCCTTTACCTTCCTCCCCCACAACAGACACCCTGTGAGGTGGGTGGGGCTGAGAGGGCTCTCACATCAGCTGCCCTTTCAAGGACAACTCCTGTGATAGCTATGGCTAACCCAAGGCCATTCCAGCAGGTGCAAGTGGAGGAGTGGGGAATCAAACCCGGTTCTCCCAGATAAGAGTCCGCACACTTAACCACGACACCAAACTTGCCAAAGGTCTAGGGTAGGCTCGTGTCTGAGTAGGCTGGCTAGTAAAAAAGAAAAAAAAGAAAGTGGGCTAGCAAGTTGACCAGACCTTGGCATTGTTGGTATGATGTTTTGGTCCAGTTTGCAGAGATGAAAGTACTCCCATTTCCAAAGCAGATGTTGCACTCACTCAAAATACTGCCATGGGGAGAGTCCAGAAGATGAGCCTGTTTTAATCTTGCCAATCTGATATCTCTGTAGGTTGGAAATGACAGCAGCAGCAACATTATTTCTTGCTTAAAGAATGGCCAGTTGGAAGCACGGGGACTGCCTGTGCCAAGAATGGGTTAAGCCCTTGTATGTTTGATTGATCCCAATTTGAATATCATTGTTCCCTCTTCTGGAGTCATGTATCTCAAAAGCTGTTTATGAAACTGGAGATTCTTGTTGAATCCTTCAGTGAAGTTGATAATGGGTTACTTTTTAGAGGCAATTTCCATACAAAGATTGGTAGTGTTCTTTTTACTCTGCAGTGTGAATAAGGGCTGAATGCATTCTCAGGAAAGCGTTTGACAATCTCTCAAAGGTTCCCTTTCCTGCCGCCTTTTCAGCACCATTTTTTTTGGCTTCCCCCAGGGTATGATTTGTGCCTTGGTCTGTCTGTTCCTCATCCTTCCTGGCCCTGGCAGCCCAATCCTAATCAGTTATTTTGTAGGAAGCCTGTCTCCTTTCAAGGGGACTGATTCTCAGATAAGAGTGCCTAAGGATTGCAACTAAACTTGCCTCTTAGTGTGAGTCATTCTTACGCTCAGCTCTTCTGCATATTTAAGTTGACAGAGAAGTTTCATTAGCATGGGGAGGCACTATAACTCTTCTGCAGGTCTGAAGTGCTTGAAGTACACTTGGACACCTGGCTCAACTCTGAAGGAAACCAGTGGTATCTCCAACTAGCGATGTGGTGCTCACAGCACAACCTGACAAAGGCACATTGAATCCATGAAGCTGCCTTCTACTAAGTCATTCCATTGGTCTGTCATGCTCCCCCTGTGATGTACTCTGAGTGTCACTGGCTTGCCATGATATCACGTGGAGAGATATGTGATCTTGTCTTCAGCCTGATCATTTTCCCCCAAAACTAAATCCCAAGGGGTTCTCCATGATGTTCTACTACAGAGCCGCACCTCCTCCAAAGCTGAAACTTCCAGATTTGTAGTCTGGTCTCTTAGCTGCTCAATCAAAGTTATCGCTATCACCAAAGGCTGTTGCAAGAGGGGTTAAAATGGTTGATAACAATCAGTGGTTCCACATGCAATAAGATGCAGAAAGCATGCACAGAAAACACGAGTCATACCAGTGGAGGGAATTGTATTCAGAGAAAAAAGAGCACTTTTGCAGCCTCTACTTTCAGATTTTCTTTGCAAATAATGCCGCATGATCAGAAATATTTTATCAGCCAGCAGGTAAATGATTATATTCTGTGGTGACCAACCAATACACTGAGAGCGATGAGAAGGCAAAAAAAAAAAGTTCTCTTCTTGGGGTATCATATAGTGCAGGGGTCCCCAACCCCCCTGGGCCATGGACCAGTACCGGTCTGTGGCCTGTTAGCAACCGGGCCGCGGAGTGAGGCAGAGACCTTTGCATACTCATTTAAAGAACCCCATGTGGGGGCAGGGATGATGTGTGGACTTGGGGGCAGCCTGAAGCAGCAACCCCCCCCCCCCCGGCCCATGGAAAAATTGTCTTCCACCAAACCGGACCCTGTTGCCAAAAAGGTTGGGGGCCACTGATATAGTGCACTGTATAACGGACAATAAAGTAAAGTTTCATTACAACTAGTTTGACATATACACAGTCAGTATTTAATAGGGATACATTGATACCTGTCCTTCAGATACACTGTAGGCATCTGCTGGAATCTCAGTTCTTTAAATACTTTCCTCATACTTGGAAAAAGAGAGGTCTTTTAACTGGCAGTATAATGATCTCTTTAAGTATCTTCATATCCATAAGGAGACAGGTTATTGTTTACAATTTCTTCTTCCAGGTTTACATGAGTCATCTGTGGGCCAGCTGCAGCCATTTCTTGTGGAGCTATGTCTAGTAATCACCATTATCCTCCTGGCTGGTCAGAATGGTTTGTCCTGTTCCAAAACTGATCCAGATTTTTTTTTTTTTGCATGTCTGCTTGCAGCCAGGTTTTCAATCTGTAGGGCACAATTCGAGGGTGGCCCTGTTGATAGGTGTGAGGAGTCTGCCGTGGGAGAGGTGGTGTTATGGTGGATCAAGTTGTGACTTCATAGCTGTCCTTGAGTGTCGTAAACCTGGCCCAAGCAATTCAGGCTGTGACTTCATGGAGAGGGGAGGCAGGGATGTTCTGATCCAAAGACTGGCTCAGTTTGTTGAATGTAGCTCATGGGAAACAGCTTGTTTTCTCTAGAAGCGAAGAAATCTTCAGATCCTAAAGCGAGGTGTATTTCATAGCATCTGTCGTCTAGCCTTGTGTATCAATGAAATTACAGAAATAGTTGTAATATGGGAAAGACAGAACCATAAAAACTGTTGGGCACTGTATCGACATCACTGAGGAGAAAGGCACTTTTGCTCTTTGGGAGCCTGTCCCCTAAAGAATGGGCTATAATCTCTATGTGAATTTCAGCCCTCCTCCATTTTGGCCTTCCTTGTCTCAGTGTGGTCAATATGAACGCCTGAAGCTGCTTTATGCTGTTGGCATTGTCTTCTCTGGATGGCAGCAGATCTCCAAGGTATCAGACTGAGGTCTTTCATGTCACCTACTCTTTGATTTTTTTAACTGGAGATAGTGGTGATTGAACCTGAGACCTCCAGCATGCCAAGCAAACTCTGGCTGCCCTTGCAGAGTCAAATACTCTGGACCTTACAACTCTGTGTCCTCCAGGCCCGCAATTCCAACCATTTTCCACCACTGTTTCCATCCTGCCAGCCGTTTATGGCCATTCCTGTCTCTAGGGCCTATTTCCATGTGGAATTCACTGCTGCAGGAAGGTGGCTACAAGCATAGACAGCTTCAAGAGGGGATTGAATAAACATAGGGAACAGAGGTCCATCGGTGGCTATTAGCCACAAGATATAGATTAGGGGTGGCCAAACTTGCTTAACGTAAGAGCCACATAGAATAAATGTCAGATGTTTGAGAGCCACAAGACATGAACAAACGTTACACACACATCTTTGTTAAAACTCTTAATACTTTCTTTGCTCAGAAAGATAAAATACTTATGTATGCACTTTACTACATGATCATGGTAGGAGTCTTTTTTTTTTAACATAAGCTGGGAACAACAGTCCCCATAAAATCAGTATAGGGAAAAGTCAGGGAATTATTTTTTTGGCACCAATGGGAGAAGGAAACATGCATGTACCATATAGAACTCTGACCACCATTTGCATCATTATGCACCTCTCTTTGTCTTGACATCAAGGTTAGTAAATACAGAGCTTTGAAACTAAGAGGGAACTCTGCATTGCCCTCTTTAATTCGACTCCCTCAGCTGTTGCACCCTTTCCCCGCTCTTAGTTTCTAGGCGACACCTGTGGTGGAGAAGAAGAACTTGCTAGCCTGCCAATTTCCCCCTCTTACCCCACTTCACACATGGTGGAAATAGTCACCATCTATGGGTCAGTGCTCAGAGGCTGACTGAGGGCCAGATGCTAAGCAAACTTACTTGAGAATAAGCCTGCATTAAGTTCCTCCTTGACCTCTGGGAGCCGCACAATATATGTGAAAGAGCCACATGTGGCTCCTGAGCTGCAGTTTGGCCACCCCAGTATAGATGGAACACTTTGTCTGCGGTAGTGATGCTCTGTATTCTTGGTGCTTGGGGGGGGGGGGGGCAACAGTGTGAGGGCTTCTGGAGTTCTGACCCTGCTGGTAGACCTGATGGCACCTGCATCATGGCCACTGTGTGGCAGAGAGTGTTGAACTGGACAGGCCATTGGCCTGATCCAATATGGCTTCTCTTATGCTCTGATGTTCCCTGAGGTATTGCTTTCTCCAGCCCCATATCTCAAACCATCCTTTGTTTCTTCAGCTCCCACCTTCTCTGCCAACTTCCTGCTTTAGATTCCTCGTTTCCTGGGGATGTTTTGCTCAAGAAGGGCACATTTGGCTGTGAAATCTGAGACCCCTCTCTGACTGATTCTCTCTTGCCACTGCCCCCCCCCCCCACAGGGCATATAGCAACTTGAAGGGAGGAGCTTTGGATCTGGAAAATGGGGTTAATCTGTCTGTACCACAGCCCTAGACTGAGTCAGCTGCCCTCGTGGCAATTGTAATTTAGAAAGGAAGTCTACTACAAAGGGAGTCTACATCTTTCCCTCCTTTGTATGTGGACTTTCAGCTTGTTTGATTGCTTGGGGAAATGATCCTTAATATCCTTAGGTTGTTTAGGTCCCTGATCTGAATAGCTCAGGCTAGCCTGATCTTGGCAGATCTCAGAAACTAAGCAAGGGTCGGCCCTGGCCTGTATACGCATGGGATACCACTATGAAAGTCTAGGGTTGCTAAGCAGTTGCATCAATGACAAACCACCTCTGCTTGTATCTTGCCTTGGAAACCCTGCAGGTTTGCTGTGTCAGCTGAGACTTGATAACATTTTTAAAAAGTTTGCTCAGGTGATTCGCAGGGTAATCTTAGAAGAGTTATCCTATTCTAAACCCACTGACCTCAGTGGATTTAGAATACTATTTAGGATTGCCCAGGAAGAAGTTTTACTTATGCGTGGCTTTTTAGCTTACCGTGCCTCCCTTGACAATATCTCACTGGCCTGTAGAAAATGATGTTCTTTTTTCTCTTCATCAAGATTTTTAACTGCATCCTGTTCTACGGTAAGGGGGAGGAGAAGGAAGGCTTAATGATCGGTATTTGTGGACTGAAGAAGGGTGGGGTTAAGAACTTTCCCAACATTTTCACTCTGCTTTTAATGGTACAACTCTGTGGCTCACAGCTGTCACTTTCAAAGTAGCTGTACGTGTTATATTTGGGGCTCTGGATGTACACTGGCAGATGCTGAGACTCATTTGTAACTGCAAACATGCTCTGTGCTCTCATAAGTTTGCTTTGGTGTACAAAGCTGGGCTTGTGGCCGTATTCACACACACCCAGCTATACGCTACCTGTGTACACACGTTCGTTTGTGATTAAGCTTCACTGCTGCATTAAAAAGTTCATCTCTGGATGCTTGAAGGGATGCAATATCTGCTGCTGAGTTTGTGGAGAGGGTTCTTTTTTAAACGTCCGGGGAGTCAAGTGCTATGATTTTAAGATGATTGTGACTTCAGCAACAAAAAAATATAATACTACGTTTTTTCTCCCTGTCCCAAAATCATTTCCCCATTCAATCAAGGGCATCCAATGACATTGTTGAGCAGAAGGATAGAAAGAAATACTATTTTATACCATGAGTGATTAAAAGGTGGAATTCACTGCTGGAGAGGTGTAGTGATAGGCGGCTTTCAAAGATTCACGAATAATAATAATAATATAATAATAAATTTATTTTTGTATCCCGCCCTCCCCCGCCAAAGGCAGGCTCAGGGCGGCTAACACGACACGGTATATACCATGATAATAAATACAATATTACAACAAACAATTGAGCGATTAAAACAAATAAAATTACATTCATAAGTTAAGTTAAAATTAAATAAACAGTTAAACCATTGTAAATTATACATTTCAGTGCTACAGTTCAACTAAGAAGGCTAGATGTCATTTCCCGGGTTTCATCTTAATGCAAGCTGAAAGAGGGCAGTTTTACAGGCCCTGCGAAACTGGTTTAGGTCTCGCAGGGCTCGCACCTCTTCTGGTAGTTGATTCCACTATTGGGGAGCCATAGTTGAGAAGGCTTGCTCCCTTGTTGATTTCAATCTAACCTCTCTTGGTCCAGGGACTTTTAAAAGGTTTTGAGAGCTAGATCTCAGTGCTCTCTGAGGGACATATGGGGAGAGGCGGTCCCTGAGGTAGGCAGGTCCTCGACCATATAGGGCTTTAAAGGTAATAACCAGCACCTTATAGCGAACTCGGTACACAATCGGCAGCCAGTGCAGGTCCCGCAGCCTAGGCTGCACATGTTCCCACCGAGGCAGTCCCACTAACAGCCTGGCCGCTGCATTCTGCACTAGCTGCAGTTTCTGCGTTCGGTATAAGGGCAGCCCCATGTAGAGGGCATTACAGTAGTCTAGCCTCAAGGTGACCGTTGCATGGATCACAGTTGCCAGGTCTCTACGTTCCAGGAAGGGGGCCAACTGCCTCGCCCTCCTAAGATGGAAGAAGGCGGATTTAGCAGTGGCAGCTATCTGGGCCTCCATTGTCAAGGAAGGCTCCAGTAGCACTCCCAAACTCTTGACCCTGCGCACTGGAATCAGTGACGCACCGTCAAAGGTTGGTAGGGAGATCTCCCCTCCCGGCCCGCCGCGACCTACGCAAAGGGCCTCAGTCTTCGCTGGATTCAGCTTCAGCCCACTCAGCCTGAGCCAGTCCGCTCAGGATATATCTATGAGTGGCTCTATGACGAAGGATATATCTATGAGTGGCTCCAAGCCAAGGGAGCCTCCATGTTCAGAGGCAGTAAACTTCTGAATTGAAGTGTCAGGAGGCAACATCTGGGGAAGGCCTCAGCCTCTATGCCCTTTATTGAACCTCAAAGGAACTAGTTGGCCACTGTGTGAGACAGGATGCTGCACTAGGCGGACCTCTGGTCAGATCCTGCAGGGCTGCTGTTATGTTCTTTTCCATACTTACTTGAGAGTAACCCCCATTTAGCATGGTAGGATTCGCTTTTGAGGAAACGTGTAGGACTGGCTTGCAAAAGCATGCAGTAGAAAGTCCCTGGCTTTCACCTACTGTGAATTTGCTAGGTCAGCAGTATTTCAACCCAGGGGGTCAGAGCCCTCAGATGGGTTGTGGACTTTCTTCAGCCAGGTTACAAGCCCTTCTAAAGTTTGTGTTTCTTTTATCATCTTGTTGAGGGACCAGCTGCAGGGAGCACCAGGTGGTATGTCTCCTATTCTCTGCAAACAGCAGGACAGTAAGGTGAGGTCAGTCAGCGGTGGAGCAGATTCTTCCATAGCTCTGACCTTATTTCATCGCTTCATGACAAAGTGGCTGCAGAAGTTCCCAGGTTCAGTCCTCAACATCTCCAGTGAAAAGGACTGGGTAGCAGCTGATATGAAAGACCTCTACGTGAGACACTAGAGAGCTGTTGCCAGTCTCAGTAGATCAGGGGTGTCAAACTCATTTGCTACGAAGGCCGGATCTGACATAAATGAGACTTTGTTGGGACAGACCATGTGTATCATAAAATGTAATGCCAGGTAGTTGGAGGCATGTATTTAATTCGATTTTTAGCCCTCCCTTCCCGTAAAGCAGGCTCAGGGTGGGTTACATCATAAACTTTATAAAGATCACAGACAAACACAGTTAAAGATTTGGTATTTCTCCTGTGTGATTGAGGGAACTGAGCAAAGATTTCCCTCCCTCCCCAGGGATGAGGACGTGGTGGAGCCACAGCCAGTAGAAAGAAAAGAAGCTTGACTCGGTAGTTGTGCTGTGCGATTGAGAGAGCCTGGCAAAGCAAGTTCCCCCTCCTCCCCTTCCTCCCCAAGGGAGAAGCCTCAGCCAGTGGAGAAAACAGAGGCTTTGCTCTGTAGCTCCATTACAATCGAACAACCCTGGCCAAGCAAGCTGTGATGCAGAAGGAGGGAAGAGAAAAAGAAGGGCCTGATATGTCCTCTGGGACGTTTGACATCACTGGAGTTAGGGTTGCCAAGTCCAATTCAAGAAATATCTAGGGACTTTGGGGGTGGAGCCAGGAGACTTTGGGGGAGGGGCCAGGATATATTGGGGGGGGTGGAGCCAGGAGCAAGGGTGTGACAAGCATAATAGAACTCCAAAGGGAGTTCTAGCCATCACATTTAAAGGGACCGCACACCTTCCATAGGCACCTCCTTTTGGGGCTCATAGAATTGGACCCCCTGGTCCAATCTTTTCGAAACTTGGGAGGTGTTTTGGGAGGAGGCGCTGGATACTCTGCGGAAAATTTGGTGCCCTACCTCAAAAAACAGCCCCCCCAAAGCTCCAGATACCTGTGGATATAGATAAACAGACTATATTTGCATAAGTGCAGTGGAAAAAGTTTCCATGGAAAAAGTAGCATCAGAAAACCCGTTTTGGAAAATTTTCTGCCCTGATGTGATTGTAACTGTAGCTTCTCCACTTCCTGTCACTTGCACGCTGTTCAGAGGGTCCCATGCTCACATGGTCCCAGGCCTAGAAATGTTGTAGGCCACTATACTGAATGGCTACAGAAGAAGGCAGAAAACCATATAGCCACTCTGCTCTATGGAGAAAGGGCAGGATACTAATATAAAAACTAGATTGGGGTCCCCAACATTTTTGATCCTGTGGGAACCTTTGGAGTTCTGACATAGGGTGGGGGCTGTCACAGGGGGTGGTGCTGTGTACACACACAGGAAGCCCAAAGGCAGGAAAGAAGAGGGGAAAGTAAAATATGCTGGGAAAAAGGGATCAGAGAGAAGCTACCACTGAAACAATGTTATTTTAATCTCCACAGTATGAACATATGAAGCTGCCTTATACTGAATTAGACCCCCCCTGGGTCCCTCAAAGTCAGTATTGTCTTCTCAGACTGGCAGTGGCTCTCCAGGGTCTCAAGCTGAGGTTTTTCACACCTATTTGCCTGGACCCTTTTTTGGAGATGCCGGGGATTGAACCTGGGACCTTCTGCTTCCCAAGCAGATGCTCTACCACTGAGCCACAGCCCCATTCATGACTCTCCAGGGTCTCCAGCTGAGGTTTTTCACGCCTATTTGCCTGGACCCCTTTTAGTTGGAGATGTCGGGGATTGAACTTGGGACCTTCTGCTTACCAAGCAGATGCTCTACCACCGAGCCACCGTCCCTCCGCAATCAGATCTTTATCAGCTCTTCAGTGGCCAATCAAAAGCCCTGCTGGCTAAAAGTCCATTTGGCCCCACCCACTTTGCAAAATCTTTTGGTGGGCACCAAAACTGGCGTTGCCAGGCACCACGGTGTCCACAGCCATCATAGAATCAAGAGTTTGAAGGGACCTCCGGGGTCATTTAGTCCAACCCCCTGCACAATATAGGAAATTCCCAAGCACCCCCATACCCCCTGTGACCCACGTTCCATGCCCAGGAGATGACAAAAAACCTCCAAGTTCCCTGGCCAAACTGACTTGGGTCCCCTGAACTAGATGCACAAACAGCTCTCGGTTGCACTGTAGAGGTCACAGTTGTGGCTGGTATTAGAAGGTGGTTGTGTAGATCACTGAAATTGTGTGTTACAAATATGCATTGCGGTATGCATGCCAAGGGCTGTTATTACAATTGTCTACTTTTTTAGTTGAGAGAGTTCACAGCATGCACGAACCCTCTAAAGGATGGCGTTGGGGAAACTGAGAACATCTGTTTGGAGGGGGGATTGTGGATATGTTATTTTTATTCCCATTCCATAATGTGTTTTAAGATGACCTCAGCTGGGTGGGCCAGACTTGTAGCAAATGTGACGCTTGGGCAGCCCCTCTGACTCTGTGGGAATAGTTTTGGCTTCAGTAACACTTCACAAACATGTTGACAGTGGAACTAGACCCTGGATTTAATTATCTTTCCCATTAAACTTCATGCAAAAGACGTGTATGATGCAAAACTGGGCCTGGGAGTGGTGTCAGCCAAGTGCTCTGCTGGGTTCCCTTCCCCCTGCCAAGACAGGTGTGTCTGGGTCAAGGTGTTCCTTTGCCATTGACCCCAGCTATTTATACCTCTATGCCTCCCCCCATGTGGAATGCGGTGTCAACACCTGCCAGAATAAGGAAGGCTCTCGGGGCAAGCATCCCATTTATGCTGCCTAGTGATTTCATTGTACTGGTTGTGGGGGTGGTTCTTGGTGGCCATCGCAGAGAGTTGGCAGCTAAGGAATGTCCCAGACCCAGGCAGTGCGTTTGGATGAAGGGGGTGGGCAGCTGTCTCCGTTCTCACTTGTGGACTATTTTCAGTTTCAAAACATTGGCTTCAGACAACGATGAGTATTTGTACAGTGTTTTAGAGCGGGGGGCCCCAATGTGATGTCTGGGAGTGCCACACTGCCGCATTTCGGCCAAGTGTTTTAAGAATGTGGTGGGGCTTTTTGCCAGCAAGGCTTCAGATTGGCCACTGGAGATCTGATTGGGTATGCAGATTTTTTTTTTAAAAAAAAGGATCTTCACTGTGTGACTGAAGGTAAGCTGTTGCACTGTTTCCGCCTCTTTGTGGCAGCCATTTTGTTTTTGTGCCTGTCATGCCATGTTAGAATTCCAAAGGTGCCCACAGGCTCAGATAGGCTGGGGAACCCGGGTTTAGAGGCTCTGTAACCAGTGGGTTCCAAAAAGGTGTTCTTGGGAACCTTCAGGTGTTACCAAAATGAGAAGATTCTTGAAGGAGCCAAGGTTTCCAGATAGACAGCTTGTCCTGCCACCATAGATCTCCCACTGTGAGGTACAACCACAGAGTGAGGCTGCATGTATTTTAGGGGTGTGCATGTGGTAGTGATAGTGGGGAGATCCCACAAACCCACTCAGTCTCATGTTTGCAAGGACTGTGCAACTTAGAGTTTCCAACAACTCACAGGGATGGTTTAGCAGGCAAAGTGATCTAGAAGGGGTTCCCTGAACATTGGGTGTTTTCATACAAACATATGTATTGCTTGGTAAAGATTAGTTAGATTGAGTGATGTGTGAAATACGGGAAGTTTTGGAAAGGGAAGAAGGGCAAAATTCATGGGAAGTTAAGCACTTTTTCATTGCTTTGATTTCCATGAGAATGACTTTAGCCAAGGGCCCAAATTGTGGTGATGCTGTGAACACATTTGGAATTCTGAAAACAGGGAATGGCATACAGTAAAATGGCTGCCATGGTGGCTGGGGCTGACCATAAAATGCTGTGAGGTGGCAGGCCTTCTACCGTTTCAGAGTGGCTGTGTCTTGCAGATGCAAGCATTATGCTTACTGGGCTTTTCTGAAGCACTTCTCATGACATGGTGGAAAGAGAAACTGGCTATTTGCTTAGGGAGGAAAACATAGTTTGGATGGGTCCCAGGAAGTCTGTTAGTGACTTGGGGAATCACTGATCTAAGCATATGGTTAATATTCCCATCAGTGTGATATAGAAATGTTTAGCTTTGGCTGTATCGTGCCCACTGTATCTGTTATAACAAAACATGGCCTAGGTTTATCTGCAGGAGATGAATATTTCACCCCAAGGAGAAGTGTCTTATGATGGTTCTCTCCAGTGTGTATATCTGGATACCTTTTTCAGCCTGTGAACAACTTTGGAATTCTGAAAAAGGGTGGTGGGTGTAACTACCACAGGAGGTGGAGCCAATGACAAAAGTGGAGCCGCACAGACAGAGCAAGCCCAAGTGCAGGGGAGCAGAAGGATCATTTTAAAAATATACTAGAAAGAGTAACGAAAGAAAATAAAACCAAGGCTGTGGTGGCAGCTGAAACTGAAATCAGAAGCCCAGCTGGGGCAAGAACTGCACATGGCTCCACCCACTTTCTTCCTACCACTTGCTGGACTCCAGGAAGTGTGTCAGCGGGTGCCCAGGCACACATGGGAAAAATGTTGGGGACATATATGCTTGATATTCGACATTAATATAGCATCTGATTATACGGGTCCTATCACACATGTGTGTGTATTGCTCCCTGTATATTTGTTGATTGTCAGTGGAATGTCTTAACTCTCTCAATTGAAAAGTACTGTATATGAATTGACATTGGGTGGCATGGAAATTCTGTCTGTGGTGATTAATTTGTGATTGGCTGGCTCATGCACGCATGCACACTGTCAGTAATGAAGAGTATACCTGGTATGGGCAGGTTTTGGTCTACAGTTTTATATACAGCCTTCCGAAGCTCAGTTGTTTGTATGTGGACCAGTAGTATGTGTGTAGGACCAGCAAGCTACCCAGAAAAGGTTTAATTCCATAATATATGTATCTATTCAATTAGATTCCGTTCTTATGCTGCTCAGTTTCTTGTCACTAGGGCTCCTCAGGCACATCTTACCATTGGCAATGCTAGCAGACTGCTGCTTCCTCTTGAAGGCCTTGGGTGGAGAAAGGCCTTTGCCAGCATTGCCACCTTTAAACAGGAAGTGCCAGGGATATATTGTATACACAATGCATGAGGACTGCTAATGAGCTATGGGCATTCTTCACATTTGCAAGGCTTGCTCTCCTTCAGCTTTTGAAGGGTGGTTACTTAGAGGAGGGCAGGGGGCTGTTCTTGTTGGCGGCAGAGGACAGGACTCAGAATAATAGGTTTAAAGTAAGGACAGGAAGGTACCAGCTGGATATTAGGAAAACATTTTTTTTTAAAGTGTGAATTGTTCAGCAGTGGAATCAGCCATCTAGGGAGGTGGTGGGCTCCCCTACACTGGCAGTCTTCAAGCAGCAACTGGACAAACACTTGTCAGGGATGCTCTAGGCTGATCCTGCATTGAGCAGGGGGTTGGACTAGAGGGCCTCTATGGCCCCTTCCCACTCTGGGATTCTGTGAGTCTTAGGGCTGGGGAATACCTGGAGACTCTTGGTAGGGCAAGGCTTGGTGAGGCAAAGGTACTCATCAGTCCACCCTCCAAAGCAGCCATTTTCTCCAGGAAAACTGATCTACAGGGCTGCTTTCTTTTTTTTTAGCAGGAACGTACAGGAACACAGTTCTTGCTGGCTTGGCATCAGGGGTGTGGCCTAATATGCAAATGAGTCCCTGCTGGGCTTTTTCTACAAACAAAGCCCTGCTGATCTCTATAGTCTGGAGATCAGTTGTAATTCCAGAAGATCTCCATACCCCACTGGGAGGCTGGCAACCCTATGTGTGAGAGAGACTTACCCCTTCCTCTGCTTTCTTGGAAGTTGTTGAAATCACTGGGAGAAACGGGTGGGAATGGCAACTTCTTTTCCCTTCACAGTCTGTCTGCCCCTCAACACCAAGTACTTTCCGCCTGAGTCTGCAGAGGTTTTTCTATTTTTTTTTTTCTGTTTCTCGAAGCTGCCCTGTTTTGTTTTAGGTTGGCTTAGCCCAGGCATGGATTGACACAGAACTAGCTACAGTATTTGGGAAAAGACTGAATGAGGAGTGAAAAATATTGGCAGGTTAAGGGAGGCAAAAGCAGGGAGCTTGCAATGCAGTTGCCTTGGAAAAAGTCATTGCAGAGGAGAAACTGGGGGAAGGGAGACAGCCTCTGAAAAGTTGCTGTTAAACGAGGCTTGCATGGCAGTTACTGCGGATGTGACTCGCATGCTGACCGGAGAAACTGGATGGGAAGAGAAAAGGCATCAGCGCCCACAAAACACTGTTGTGTTGATCTGCATTTCCATCAGTTGGATGTGTTCTCATTACAATAATCGCCTGCTAAATAAACCTGAGTAGAAGCAATCCCCTTGAGCTCACTCTTTACTCAAACCCAGCGCTGCTGATAACCCTCCCATTTGCATGCCTCCTTTGCCTCATTCCTGTGATAGCTAACTTCATCTCTGGCAGATGAACAGGACTGATTTCGAGTTTGACAGAAACAGCCTTTGATTTACTTAATTAAAACTGTTTATAGTCCATAAGAACATAAGAGAAGCCATGGTGGATCAGGCCAATGGCCCATCCAGTCCAACACGCTGTATATATATATATACACAAACACTGTGGCTAATAGCCACTGATGGACCTCTGCTCCATATTTTTATCTAAACCCCTCTTGAAGGTGGCCATGCTTGTGGCTGCCACCACCTCCTGTGGCAGTGAATTCCACATGTTAATCACCCTTTGGGTGAAGAAGTACTTCCTTTTATCCGTTTTAACCTGTCTGCTCAGCAATTTCATCGAATGCCCACGAGTTCTTGTATTGTGAGAAAGGGAGAAAAGTACCTCTTTCTCTACTTTCTCCATCCCATGCATTATCTTGTAAACCTTTATCATGTCACCCCGCAGTCAACGTTTCTCCAAGCTAAAGAGTCACAAGCGTTTCAACCTTTCTTCATAGGGAAAGTGTTCCAGACCTTTAATCATTCTAGTTGCCCTTTTCTGGACTTTCTCCAATGCTATAATATCTTTTTTGAGATGCGGCGACCAGAACTGCACACAGTACTCCAAATGAGACCGCACCATCGATTTATACAGGGGCATTATGATACGGGCTGATTTGTTTTCAGTTCCCTTCCTAATAATTCCCAGCATGGCATTGGCCTTTTTTTATTGCAAACGCACACTGTCTTGACATTTTCAGTGAGTTATCTACCACGACCCCAAGATCTTTCTCTTGGTCAGTCTCTGCCAGGTCACACCCCATCAACTTGTATTTGTAGCTGGGATTCTTGGCCCCAATGTGCATTACTTTGCACTTGGCCACACTGAACTGCATCTGCCACGTTGACGCCCACTCACCCAGCCTCAACAGGTCCTTTTGGAGTTCCTCACAATCCTCTCTGGTTCTCACCACCCTGAACAATTTAGTGTCATCCGCAAACTTGGCCACTTCACTGCTCACTCCCAACTCTAAATCATTTATGAACAAGTTAAAGAGCATGGGACCCAGTACCGAGCCCTGCAGCACCCCACTGCTTACCGTCCTCCATTGCGAAGACTGCCCATTTATACTCACTCTCTGCTTCCTATTACTCAGCCAGTTTTTGATCCACAAGAGGACTTGTCCTTTTACTCCATGACTCTCAAGCTTTCTAAGGAGCCTTTGATGAGGAACTTTATCTAAAGCTTTCTGGAAGTCAAGGTAAACAACATCTATCGGGTCTCCTTTGTCCACATTTTGGTTCACCCCCTCAAAGAAATGTAACAGGTTAGTGAGGCAAGATCTTCCCTTACAGAACCCATGCTGAGTCTTCCTCAATAACCTGTGTTCATCAATGTGCCTACTCATTCTGTCCTTGATAATGCTTTCTACCAACTTTCCCGGTATTGAAGTCAGACTGACTGGCCTGTAATTTCCTGGATCTCCTCTGGAACCCTTTTTAAAGATGGGGGTGACATTTGCTACCTTCCAGTCCTCAGTAACGGAGGCAGATTTCAATGAAAGATTACAGATATTTGTCACAAGATCCAGAAGTTCAACTTTGAGTTCTTTCAGAACTCTCGGATGTATGCCATCCGGACCCGGTGACTTATTAGTTTTTAATTTGTCTATCAGTTGTAGGACCTCCTCTTTTGTCACCTCAATCTGACTCAGGTCTTTCAACACCCCTTCCAAAATTAGTGGTTCTGGGGCGGGCAAAAAGTTCTCATCTTCCACAGTGAAGACGGAGGCAAAAAATGCATTCAGCTTCTCAGCCATTTCCCTATCCTCCTTCAGTAATCCTTTTACCCCATGGTCATCCAAGGGCCCCACTGTTTCCCTGGCTGGTTTCCTACCTCTAATATATTTGAAGAAATTTTTATTTTTGGCCTTTATGTTTTTTGCAATATGCTCCTCATAGTCCCTTTTTGCCTGCCTGATCACAGCCTTGCATTTGATTTGCCACAGCCTGTGTTCCCTTTTACTAATCTCACTTGGACTGGTTTTCCACCGCTTTATGGAGTTCTTCTTACCTTTTACAGCTTCCATTACTTTGTTTGTTAACCATGCAGGCCTTTTCTTATGCCTGTTTGTGCCTTTCCTAACTTGTGGTATGTATTTTATCTGAGCTTCTAGGATTATAGTTTTAAATAGTCTCCAAGCTTCCCCAAGGGTTTTGACTGTATTTACCTTTCCTTTCAGTTTCCTCCTCACATGCCTCCTCATCTCAGAGAATTTACCCCTTTTAAAGTTAAACGTGGTTGTGGCGGTCTTTTTGGGCAACTCCCTATTTATACAAACGGTGAAATCAATAACATTATGGTCACTGCTCCCAAGCGGCGCAATCACTTTTACATCTCTCACCAAGTCTTGGGCATTACTTAGGACCAAATCCAGGATCGCCCCACCCCTGGTAGGTTCTGAGACCATCTGCTCTATAGCACAGTCATTGAGAGCATCAAGAAACTCAATCTCTTTCTCTCGACCAGAACACATATTGACCCAATCAATCTGCCGGTAGTTAAAATCACCTATTATGACACAGTTTTTACGTTTAGCCGCTATCTTTAAGCCTTCCATCATATTATAATTGTCCTCTTTCTTTTGATTTGGTGGGCGATAACAAACTCCCATCTTTCTTGCCCGGACTCAAGGCAGGATACCAGAATAAGTCAATACAGTCAATGACATTTATTACTGTGGTGTTCATTATGATTTTGTATTGTTGCACTGTTTTCAGTAAACTTGTTCATTATTTAAAAAAATACAGTCAACAAGGTGGAACTTTCTGATGTTATAAAATTAACAAGGATCAGTCAATAGATGGGAAGTGAGATCGCTATTCAGCATTAAATCGGACGTTTTCAGACACCGTGCTTGGGCAGTAACATTATAAAGTCTGCAGTTAGAATTTCGTTCTTAATTTATATACCAATTTTCAATTAAAAGTCCCTAGGAAAATAAAAAAACAACAAAACAATATGTATGCAATAAAAATTCAGTCAAAACCAGTAAAATCAAAGCATACAAGAGAAATCAGTAATATTCCCATAGTGCCGACGAGTACTCCCAATAAAAGCAAGAGAGAATAATAAGTATTTTTAACACAACACATACCCTGACCTGGATATCCCAATTAATAGAAAATGAGTCCATTATTTGTTGCCAACCTCCAGGTGGGGCCTGAAGATCTCTTGGGGTTATAGCTGAGCACCAGGAGAATAATGGCTTTTTTTGGAGGGTAGACTATTTGGGATTGTATTCATCCCCAAGCCCCACCTCTCCTGGGCTCCACTCCAAAATCTTCAGGTATTTCCCAACCTGGAGTTAGCAACCCTGCCATTATTATACTACATTTAGGGCAGAGGGCACTTGGGATTGGGTGTTCTGGCCTAGGTTCATAGGAACCATGTGGGGAAACAACGCTTCTCTGGGCTTGCTGTGAATCATATGTTCATATTGTACTTCTCAGAGGTTTGTTCAATACATGGGTCACTGTCGCCTCTTCCGCATGATAATGGTTCACAATTCAGTAGTGCTGATAATGTTGCTTTTTTTTTTAAAGAAGAAGACGACATTGGATTTATATTCCACCCTCTACTCAAGAGTCTCAGAGCGGCTCACAGTCTCCTTTATCTTCCTCCCCCACAACAAACGCCCTGTGAGGTGGGTGGGGCCGAGAGAGCTTTCACAGAAGCTGCCCTTTCAAGGACAACTCCTACGAGAGCTATGGCTGACCCGAGGCCATTCCAGCAGGTGCAAATGGAGAAGTGGGGAATCAAACCCGGTTCTCCCAGATAAGAGTCTGCACACTTAACCACTACACCAAACTGGCTCTCTCACTAAACAAGGCCTTGATACCACATTGATACTAAGTGAGCTTGTACTGACATCAGGGAAAATCATAAATCTAAACTTGGCAACTTTGGCTAGCTTGAGCATAGATCTCTGCATCTGCTGTTCATCACATTGCTTGTAAATTTTAGCCTTGTCTGTCAGGCTATGGTAGTTTTTGGCCTCACTGTGTGAGGAAGGAATTTGAAATTGCTCAGATGCTTTGCTTACACACAAACAGGCATGTTCTGGTGAATGCCAGGATGGAATGGCCCAGAAGGGCCAGAACGCTTCAGTTCTGTGCTAATAGCCTTTATAGTGGTAAGGTCGAACAGATGCAATTGATTTTAAAAGGCCATTTCAGTGACAAAAATAAATGTTGCACCATCACTGACTGCTGATTCAAAATCCTGTGATGTCTGGTTTAGTCCTGCAATAGTGGCACTTCATCTGCATCAACTGTTTTAAGTTATTTGAGGCTTTGCCTAATGCAGAAAAATCTAGTTTTCCTTTTAAGTAAACGGGGGTAATATGGTGGCATAGTATTCTAAGTAGAGCCACACCCTTCTAAATCCATTGATGTCTGTGGTCTTATGTGAAGTAATGGCTGATGCTAGTTTTATGTTTGATTGTTTATATGCTCCTACTCCTTTAAGACTGATCCATGTGTCATTCAGGGTAATGGAGATGATAGTTAGAGATGGCAATGTGCAGACTTCAGTGCTAAAGTAATTTTGATTCTGAAAGTGTTTTAGTCAGAGCTTTTTTTGAGCAGGAACACACAGGCATGCAGTTCTGGCTGGCTTGGCATCGGGGTGTGTGGTTTAATATGCAAATGAGTTCCTGTTGGGCTTTTTCTAAAAAACCACGTGGGAAGCAATGGTGACGTCAGGGGGTATGACCTAATATGCAAATGAATTCCTGCCACACTTTTTCTACAAAAAGTGGTTTTAGTCCATGTTTCCTGTGTTCTTAAGAAATCCAGGTCAGCATTTTGTCTTGCCTTTAGCACTTAGATGGGTGTAATTTTGCTTAGGTTGGTACTGTGATTCTGTTAGATGAGTATTGATCATAGCATACTTCTTGGACATTTGATGGGTATAAGAGAACAGTTCTATGGTGATTTCAGTCTTCCTTGGAAGGCAGGCCTAGAGAATACAGTTGGGGGATTAGGGACTATATTTCTTCCCATGTAATTTTTGCAGTGTTGTGCCACAAGACTCAATAATATGTCCATATGGTTTAATAATTACATTAAGCTGCTGGGAATTAAGAGTCACCAAGACGATGATATTCAGCTCTTATACCCAAACCATGGGAGGTGGTCAGTCAGTCTCTAGAGATGGTAATGGACTGGATGACTGTAAATAACCTGAAGCTTAATCCAGTCACAACTGATGAATGGTGTTGGGGGATCCTACACTGGCTTCCGTATTGGAGTGGAGGATATTCAGCATAAACAATATGGTCCATTGCCCTTATGGAAGGTTTAATCGAGTCAAAATATTTTTTTAGTGTCTAAGCTGTGTGATTACATGTTGAGAAATATTATGGAAATAAGTACTCATTCTTCGTAACAGAGATAAACTTGTGGTGAAGTGAGGTAGTATTTCTTTCCACTGCAGCCATTTTAGGCGCTCCCCATAATCAAATGTTAAGCAGGTTTCCTGGAGTATCCCTCTGTAGAGTGAGGGATTGAGTGTTGGAATGCTTCGATGTGAAGAATAACTCCTAAAATAAAGCACGGCCATTGAATCACAGGCAACTCATGACAACACCAAAGGTTCCACCTCATGGGGCTCTCAAAGCAAGAATGAACAGAGGTGAAGAATAACTCCTAACACAGTTCCGGCTGGCTTGGCATCAGGGGATGTGGCCTAATATGCAAATGAGTTCCTGCTGTGACTGAAAAACATGCATGTGACTGAAAAACTAAACCAGGTTCTGGTTGACACATGTCAATGAATGAGGTAGTATCGTGGACTGACAGTTAAGTGTGGAAAGTGTGACAGGTTGCCACTGACTTATGACAACCTGTAGGGTTTTCAAGGCAAGAGATGCTCAGAAGTGGTTGCCATTGCTTCTCTTTTTTGATGTTCTCCCATCCAAGTAATAATCATGGCAGGCCCTGCTTAACTTCCAAGAGCTGTTGAGATTGGGCTAGCATGGGCCATCCAGATCGAGGCATCACGGGCTTTGGTTTGCAGGATGGACTTTCCAAATTTGGATCCACATGGAGAATTTCCTTCATTTAGATTTAAAAAAACCTTCCATGACAGGGAGAAAGATTGGATCCCTAACCAGACAAGTAACAGTAGCCATCTTTCAGTCAAAATGGCCAATCAGTGCAGCAAACTGAAGGCATATGCTGAACCACTCTGTGGAGTCATGAGCTCGCTGAAGTGTTTTGTTAGCCTTTGTGAAGTATGAGCAAGAGGATATTTTTATTTCTGCAGGCTCAATTATTTCCCTTGAACTGAACACAAAGCCTGTTCTCTTGATAGATATTACTGTGGAAAATAAAACAGGCTTCCAAGAACTCTTAAGCATCGCTTGAAAATTGGACCTAATTTTTTTTTTAAATGTTCATTTGAAAATTGGTTGTGGTGGATGGTTCAAGTAATCATCATCACACAAAAGCCTTGTTAATTCAGACAGCAACCTGGCTAATTACAGCAGATGTGTTCAGGGAAAGCAGTTATTTGAAAAAAAATTAGGAGTTGAATCCCAATCTTGGAAAGAAAAATTACTTTTCTGGCTTCCCTATTTTTCTCTGGATGGTTATATTTACTGCTGAGACACCCCAACTTTGTAGCTTACACCATATGCTGGGCAGATAGACACTTCCAACACTGACCTTGAGATAGATCTCTCTTAAATTTTGGCAGTGGTGTCCATTATGCTGCCAAATGAGTCCAACCGAATTGAAATGATAAAATAAACAAAAATGATTTTCAGACCTGCAGCAGCTTAAAAAACAATGGCAACTCAGATTTTCTTGGCCAAACAGTTAATTGCCGGGGAAACAGCATTCAGAAGTGTGTCATTAAAAAAAAGAGAGTAATTCTTCACGTCTGCTGCTTTTCTTTCATTTGGGGCCTTAAAGGCCCAGGCGAAAGTTGGCCCCTACCTCTTTGTTGTTTAATTCTTCACTCCTCAGGTCAGATTGAGACAAGTTTTTCCTCAGGGAACAGAACCTTGAAGTAGAATCCAATGAGATGGATTAATGTGCGGGATGACTATTTGCTTGCCCATTTCCCACTGCTGTTTCCTTTTCCTAACTTCACTTTGTTGGCTACTCTGACGAACACCGAACAGAACAGTGTGCTTCTTTTTATAGTCTAAATCAGTGGATTTAAAAAGGCTGGCCAAGGCTGTTTTCCACTTGCCTCCCCTCCCCATTTTGGAAAAAGGTCAGGGAGGCCAGTGTCTTGTAACTGCAGGGAGATTTCAGCTGTGGGCTGCTCAGGCTGTTCAGTGACAAGTCCGTGGGAAGTGTGTGTGTGTGTGAGAGAGAGAGAGAGAGAGAGAAAGAGATTTTTTGCAGACTGAATGGCTACCCTTGTCCTTAATATAGTGCTCATGTGTGCAGGGCTTCTCCTCAGTATGAGTACCCAGTTGTTGAGCAGTCAGTGGTCAACAAGGCTCCCTGCAGAGTTGAGGAACAACAACCAGAAAGTTCCACTAAGACTGTGTCTCATTAACTGGTATCAATTGCAACCAATTTCCTGCTATTCGTTTTTTTAAACTGAAGATTACATATAGAGATGTAAATCATATCTACATATAATATATGTAGGTATTATTTACTTATTTAAAACATTTATTAGCCACCTTTCTTCATTATGATACTCAAGACGACTTACATCATAGATAAAGTAAAGGTAAAGGTAGTCCCCTGTGCAAGCACCAGTCGTTTCCGACTCTGAGGTGATGTTGCTTTCACAACGTTTTCAAGGCTGACTTTTTACGGGGTGGTTTGCCTTTGCCTTCCCCAGTCATCTACACTTTCCCCCCATCAAGCTGGGTACTCATAGATAAAATACACTAACCCCCCCCCCCAACCCAAATTTAAAATCATAGCTCAAGAATAGGACTCCTAAATAAAACTGTCTTCAGCTGCTTCAAAAAGATCGAAAGTGTGTGTGGGGTTTGTTCTATGACTGTGGGGCTGCCACCAAATAAGTCTTCTATCATGTACCCACCAAAAGCTTCTTTGACTGATGGGACCATCAGGAGGGCCCCTCTTCTCCTTGTGATCTTAATTCCTAGGCGTGCGTGCGCGTGTGTGTGTGGTGCCCGCATTCCTTGTTTGAGATTTACACGTTACAAAGTTCTATGCGCAGAACTACATTCCCAGGTGAATGTGGGCCTCATTTGAATTAGAACCATGGCATCTGAGGAGAAGGGTAGGGTTAAGTATTGATAGGGTTCCCATTCCCCTGCCCTCAGCTGGTTTCCCCTGATTTTGGGGCCTCCAGCCCGCTGACACAAACATGGTCAGTGGGGGGAGCCCTGCCCATGAAGAACTCCATCGTTGCCCAACGTGCCCAGCACAATGACGTCACCTGAAAGTGACATCATTGCACTGGGCACGTTGTGCGGGGGATGCTCTAGCATTTAGGTAAAAAACTCTGTGGTGCACAGTGGCCAACTGGTTCCTCTGGAGGGCCAACAACAGGATATAGAGACTAAGAGTTTTCCCTTGAAGTTGCCTCCTGGCTCTGGGATTCTGAGGCTTATTGCGGCGCACAGGGTTAGGAGCCTGGGGGTGCTATTGGAGCCTACCTTAACTATGGAGGCCCAGATAGCGGCCACTGCCAATTCCGCATTTTTTCATCTTAGGCGGGCAAGGCAGTTGGCTCCTTTCCTGGAGGACGACGACCTGGCAACAGTGATCCATGCAACGGTCACCTCGAGGTTAGACTACTGCAATGCCCTCTACATGGGGCTGCCCCTGTGCCAAACCCGGAAGTTGCAGCTAGTGCAGAATGCCGCTGCCCGGCTGTTATTAGGGCTCCCTAGATGGGAGCACATTCAGCCGGGGCTTCGGGGACTGCACTGGCTGCCGATAACATATCGAGTTCGGTACAAGGTGCTGGTTATGACCTTTAAAGCCCTTTATGGCCTGGGACCTGCCTACCTTAGGGACCGTCTCTCCCCACATGTTCCCCAGAGAGTGCTGAGATCGGGGTCCCAAAACCTCCTTACAATCCCTGGGCCAAAGGAGGCCCGTCTGAAAGTGACCAGAGACAGGGCCTTCTCGATTGCAGCTCCCTGTTGGTGGAATCAGCTCCCGGAAGAGGTGAGGGCCCTGCGGAGCCTTGAACAGTTCCGCAGGGCCTGCAAAACAGTCCTCTTCCGGCTGGCATATAATTAATTGCTATCAGAATGCCTGAACACTCCAATCTATAACACCAGATTATTTCATACTGGAATATTGAAGAATTGATTTAAGGAAGGTTAGCATAGTACATATTGTAGTAAGTTTTATGTGTTTTTATGTATTTTATATATTGTATTGTATAATTATAATTATTAATCTATCATGAATGTATTTAAATGGATTCTGTTGGTTTTTATGTTGTAAGCCGCCCTGAGCCCACCTCGGTGGGGTAGGGCGGGATATAAATCGAATAAAATAAATAAATAAATAAATAAATAAATAAATAAATTGTGGAGGTTCCCCTCAGTCACCATGGCTAGTAGCCATTGATAGACTAATCCTCCACGAATCTATCTAATCCCCTTTTAAAGCTGTTTATTTCTGTGTCCATCACTACATCCTCTGGCAGCAAATTCCACATTTTAATCACTCTCCACCCCATCTATAATTGTATAAACCTCTATCATGCCCCCCTCCCCTTGTCTCTTTCTAAAATGAAAATTCCCAGACTTTCCTCATAAGGAAGGTGCTCCAACTCCCTGATAATCTTAGTTGCTCTCCAGCTCTTACCCCTCTTCTCTTTCATTTGGATCTTTTGCCCTTCTGAGACTGTTCAAAGTGTTGGCTGTGACATTGAAAGCTGTAAATGTCCCCAAATGGAAAGCAGGCTCCATGAAGTGCAGATGCTGCCCAGAGAAACTTGAAAGCGGACAGACCCGGGAAACTCGAAAGTGGACTGTGTCTGCGCAGTGCGCTCCTCAGAGGATAAATTAACCAATTGTAAAAGCTGAAGTAGAGCCAATTACAGTTTCTAAAAATTGGCTCCTGTTGAAGTTGTCTGCTGCCACTCATCCTTCCTACTGTACTTTAACAGAGCCATGGGGTGGGAACCATAGGTCAGTGGTAGAGCATCTTTCTCGCATGCACAAGGTCTTGTCGCTGGCACCGCCAGCTAAACGGATCAAGTGGTATTCTCACAATTTTTATTGCTTAATCTCACAATTTTTTAAAATTAAAATTTAAAATAAAAAACTGCAAATTAAAAATGTAAATAGTTTCACGTTCATTTCTCCCACAATTCTGTTTTTTAAAATTTCTTGGGGGGTGCTAGTGGGCAGCTCGCCTAGGGCACCAAAAACCCTAGCACCGGCCCTGCCAAGTGGCTGGCGACCACTGTTTCTTAAGGACTGCCTTCTTTCGTATGTGCTGATCTCATCACAAGAGTTCCTTGTCTGTGTGCGTCTCCTGTTGGAAATAAGAGAGGTGGCTAGGAAGGAAGGACGTTCTTGATCACAGCTCCATAGCTCCCAAGAGATTTCTGCCTAATCCCTACTGCCATTTGAGTTCTTTGAGAGGGTTTTAAGCAGAAGAGCCACACTGGATCAGACCCAAGGCCCATTAGTCCAGCTTCTGTTCATACAGTAGTCAACCAGCTGCCACTATTGTTGTTCTTGTTCTTGTTCTTGTTGTTGTTATTATTATTATTATTATTATCTTTAATTTTCTATCCTGCCCTCTCCGCAAGCGGACTCAGGACAGCTAACAGACCATTTAAAACAATTTAAGATTATAATTTAGAACAATCAAATAACAATTAAAATACATTTCATGGTGCTGCTCAAAACTTCAGTATAGGTGGGATCGTAACTTTCTTTCTTCTGACAGTGCTCCTGTAGTAGTCATGATCCTCATGAGTGATATCGCTCAGCAGTGCAGTGTGGCAGTCTTCTCCCATTTAAGTGTAAAAGGCCTGTTGAAATAGTTCAGTTTTACAGGCCCTGTGGAATTGGGAGAGATCCCGCGGGGTCCTTATGGTCTCCGGGAGGACGTTCCACATAGCTGGTGCTGTCCAGGAAACCCACTAACAGAAAGATTGCAGCAACACCATGCCTCTTGTTCTCTCCAGTGACTGATTTAAGGAGATATACAACCTCCGCTACTAGACAGCCATCACAGTTAGCAGTCACTGATATCCATCATGATTAGAGGCTTGTAAGTAATTTAGTACCCTCACCTTAGGGCTGCCAAGCCACCGGGTGGGCAGGGGTTCTCCTGCCCTGGAGGTTCCCAACCTGCCGGCCCACATTGGGCCAGCGGGGGGAACCTCCCCTGATGTCGCTGGCACAATGATGTCACTTCCGGGTGATGTCATCACACCGGCAACATCACTCACCGGCTGCTCTAGGTGTTTCCGGAGAAACTTTTGTAATTGTTGAATTGTTTGGTGGTTGTACGGAGGCTGGTTTTCACGGAAAGCCTTGTGCTTTGGATTTCTCTGCCCATCTGGAGACTGGCAACCGTACTCCAAGACTGCAAAAGCCCAAACCCACAGAAGGATTTTTGACTCCGTTCTTGAAAGCTTCCAGCTTTCTGGGTATTCTGGGGAAGAGAATTCCAGAGTTGAGACTTGTGTGTTTTATCTTCACTTATTTCTCTGTTACGTGATATCCTTGTTTGTTGAGGTAATGACACATCTGCCATTTTACCATCTCCTCCCATACTTTGGTGTGATGTTCTGACTTCGGCTTGCAACCCTAGTGAGACACAATAATTTGTATCTGTGTCTTAAATACTTGCTTCCTGACGTAGCTTTTGGGCTTTTTGACCTCTTGCCTAATTCCTTGTAGCAGTGCTTACCCCCTGTCTTTGTTTCCAGTGCTGCTTGAAACTGGAATCTTTATCTCCTCCCTTCCCAAAGGATACTTTTTTCTGGCCTGGGTAGCCAACATACCATATTTTCATTATTCTGATGTGAAATCCAGGTGATGTCATAATTTCCATTGGAACCCCTTAGTTTCAGAGGGGTTTACAATGTTGGCCGTAAAACTGTAACACTGGGCTGGAAATTGGCAAAGAAAGATAAAACTTTTTGACTAATTTTTATAAACATGCAGGAGCACAATGTAACTTGCTTTTTAGAGGCTCTCCTGCCCTCCTAAAACAGTCATTTCAAAGAAAATAAATGCTGTGTCTTTTCTGGTTTACAAGGGGATACCACTGAACAGGCTTGCAGAATAAAAATAATGATTGTTGTAGCTAAAACAATGCACTTGAAGGATCCATCAGCAACAAAATCCAAGTGGTTAATTATTTTAACCATTTGTGTGGTATGTGTTTAAAGAGTGTTTATGATTATAAGCTGAGTGTGGCCATGGGCATCTTCTTCTTGCACTAAATGTTGATGGTCATAATCAGAAGGAGCACCCAATAATACCTAAAGTGGTAGTAGAATCTTCTCCTCTTCTGCTTCATGCATGCATTTTGCCGCAGTGCCTGCTGTATTTCCAGCCTTTCCCAACAAAAGATCTTGCTGGGAAGATCAGGAGTCCCCAAATGTTTTGAGCCTCCGGGCCCCTTTGGAATTCTGACAGAATGGTAGATACAGCTACAAAATGGCTGCTGCAGGAGGTGGAGCGAGGCTTGCCAGTCCCCAAGTCCTGTACATAAATAAAAAACCATAAATTTTAAACAACAAAACAGTGTAACGTAAAGGTCAGAGGTGTTCTGACAGAGTCTGCACGTAGAGCTTCAAATAGGCAAGAGCATGCAGCAAAAGAAGACAGTTCAAAAGCAGTCTTTCCAAGGAGGAACAATATTCCAGTATTTAGTTTGTGGAACTAAAAGAAGCCCTTCCAAAGATGTCTGTTCTAGATATCAAGACGTTTCATCCGTCTGTTAGTTTTCTGACAAATATGTTCTGAACCTTGTTGGTCTCCTGTGAATGTATTATAATGATTGGGTTCCAGTGATAAATAAGCCTCCAAACTGAAGAAAGATGGATGAAACCAGATATCTAGAACAGATGTCTTTGGAAGGACTTCTTTTAGTTCCACAAACTAAATACTGGAATATTGTTCCTCCTTGGAAAGACTGTTTTTGAACTGTCTTCTATGAATGTCTTTTTGCTATATGCTCTTGTCTATTTGAAGTTCTACATGCAAGCTTTGTCAGAACACCACTGACCTCTACATTACACTGTTTTGTTGTATAAAATTTATGGTGTCCCTTAGCGGTTTTTTAATTTACATAACTGTACGCTAAGATCCTATAGTTTCGCTAGTCCCCAAATCCCCGCAAGGATCCCTTGGTTTTGCAAGCTCCTCCCTGCCAGCAGCCAGCTTGAGCCTTTAAATCTTGGCAGGCTTCGAAGGAACTTGCTGCAAAGAACTGCTTGTGTTTTGGAAGGTGTGTGTGCCTTTCAATCTCAGCAGGACAAAGCTGCAGGGGGGTGGGGTAAGCCCAGCGAGCGTGTGAGAGAGGAAGCCAGCATAGTCCCTCTGTGTTTGGCATTTGTTCAAGAAGTCGTTTGTATGGATATTAAAAAGTTAACCAGAACCTGATTATTTGTATGGATAGTGATAAGAAAACCAGAACCTAGATTGCTCTGTTTAGTAGTTTCATTTTTCTCTGTTAGGCTGAAGAAGTTGGTTGAAATACAGCAGACTGCTACATCCAGTGACTCCTGTAAATTGCCCCAGTGAGATCACAAAAGTGTGGGCTTACAAACTCTTCATTTTGGCTGCTTTGTGTGTGTGTTCACTTTGATTTTGTGGAAGTGCAGCTGCTTGGGGAACCCTTTGCAGGCAGAAAAGAGGAGAAGGAAATGACTATCTTGGAAAAAAACCTGCATTGCTGTAGGCAGATAGGTAGGTAGGTATGTGTGTGTGTATGTATTTATTTATTTATGGGAATAGCAAAGTCTCTAGGCTCCACCTCTGAAGTCTCCCAGCTCCACCCCCGAAGACTGCAGGTATTTCCTGAGTTGGACCTGGCAGCCGTAGGTGGAGCCAGCCACGAAATGACTGCTGAAGCAGACCTTCAGTCACACAATGAAGATCCTTATGCTGTGCTGCCAGTTGCTGCCAAAGCAATGTGGTTGTTTTTAAAATGAACAGTTACAACAATATATCCTGTGGTTACAACAGCACTACTACAGCACTACTGGGTATTATAATCACAATATCACAATGAAAACAGACATTTTCTAAAAACTCTTGGTGGCGGGGGGGGGGGGGGGGCGGGCAGAAAGTGTAGTGGCAAATGCCATGGTGCTCACAGGTATTCACCTGTGTAGTCTGTTTATTATTATACCTTGCTGTGTATTCCATTTATTATTTTGTACTGCAAATGCTTGTTTTGCAGTAACTTCTGAAGCAGGCTGGTGTCAGTAAACTGACCGTAACAGGAAGATGAATGGAATATTTAACTTTACAGTGGATCTGGTTATGTTTATTGAGAATAGTGGCAGCTCAAATATATTCAGTAATGTTTGCTGTCTGGATTGGCAGCTCTCGAGGGGTGGAAGAGATAAAGGTGAGCATTTAGAAGTCTGCCAGTATTGCACTTACATCTTACTTAAGTGTTCCTCATACATTTAACTCTTATTTGAGAGGGCTGAAAACTGGAAAATTCTAAAGGTGTGCATACCAACCACATTTGCAAAAGATGTTTCCAACATTTCCTCCAAAGGCAAAATAGAGATGCTCCTTTATACAGAGGCAGGCCATAGAATCATAGAGTTGGAAGGGACCTCTAGGGTCATCGAGTCCAACCCCCTGCACAATGCAGGAAACTCACAAACACCTCCCCCTAAATCCACAGGATCTTCATTGCTGTCAGATGGGCATCTAGCCTCTGTTGAAAAACCTCCAAGAAAGGAGAATCCACCACCTCCCGAGGAAGCCTGTTCCACTGAGGAATCGCTCTAACGGTCAGGAAGTTCTTCCTAATGTTGAGCTGGAAACTCTTTTGATTTAATTTCAACCCGTTGGTTCTGGTCCTACCTTCTGGGGCCACAGAAAACAATTCCACACCATCCTCTACATGACTGCCCTGTTGAAAAACGGAGTGTTGTGGTTAGGATTGCCAATTGCCTGGTAGAAGCAGGCAATCCCCCATGATGTGTGGCAATCCCCACACATGATGTGCCTGCGTCACCCAGTGGTTTGAAGCTAGTTTTACTGTAGAGTTCTGCCCAAAAACTAGAGCGTTGCCCCTGATGTCACCAACATACCAAGGAAGGAAGGAAAATAGTTGGGGGAGGTGGAGGTGGAAAGAAAGCAACTTTAAATGCATTTTCGCAGCCACTGGCTAGCTTGGTTTGGAAAAGTGATTTAAAGAGAGAAATGCCTTCTCCAAGCTGGCCAACTGGGCGGTGGGGTCTTTGAGAGCCACACAATATGTGTGAAAGGGCCACGTGTGGCTTCTGAGCTGCAGTTTGGCCACCCCCTGCTCTATCTGATCCTTTTTTTTTTTAAACTGGTGGTACAATGGATTGAATCTGGGACCTTCTCCATGGCAAAGCCTTATATAAGATCAACTGAAACGTATGAAGTAGATCACACTGAAAGAGAGTGCTTTACCCAAGGCTGTTCAGCCAATTGCAGATAAGTAGGAGACTGCAAGTGTCCCACAAGCCCACCCACTCCTTCGCCTTCTCTTCCCTTGTTCTCTCTGGCACCCACATTTAAAATTAAATAAATATATAAATACACCCCCCCTCCCCTGGTTTTCCTTTTTGAAACTAACAATGGTGGAACATCATTGCCAGTTCTTATGGAGCAGAGGTCCGTCACTGGCTATTAGCCACACTCTATGTGTGTGTGTGTGTGTATTGGCCACTGTGTGACACAGAGTGTTGGACTGGATGGGCCATTGGACTGATCCAACATGGCTTCTCTTCTGTTCTTATGTGACACAGAGTGTTGGACTGGATGGGCCACTGGCCTGATCCAACATGGCTTCTCTTATGTTCCTATGTGACACAGAGTGTTGGACTGGAGGGGCCACTGGCCTGATCCAACATGGCTTCTCTTATGTTCTTATGTGACACAGAGTGTTGGACTGGATGGGCCATTGGACTGATCCAACATGGCTTCTCTTATGTTCTTATGTGACACAGAGTGTTGGACTGGATGGGCCATTGGACTGATCCAACATGGCTTCTCTTCTGTTCTTATGTGACACAGAGTGTTGGACTGGATGGGCCACTGGCCTGATCCAACATGGCTTCTCTTCTGTTCTTATGTGACACAGAGTGTTGGACTGGATGGGCCACTGGCCTGATCCAACATGGCTTCTATTCTGTTCTTATGTGACACAGAGTGTTGGACTGGATGGGCCATTGGACTGATCCAACATGGCTTCTCTTCTGTTCTTATGTGACACAGAGTGTTGGACTGGATGGGCCATTGGCCTGATCCAACATGGCTTCTCTTCTGTTCTTATGTGACACAGAGTGTTGGACTGGATGGGCCATTGGCCTGATCCAACATGGCTTCTGTTATGTTCTGATAAACCAGTTAGTTTGAAACCAGAGTTTTGTCATTGCAGTTTTGAAGAAGGTTTGCAAACTCTGCTTTGATTGGTAACAGTAGACCAGGCGTGATGTTACACCATATTTAAACTTCAAAAAGGAAAAAAAAGACTTGTTGCCAGGATTATTTCCTTTTTGTAATGTAATTCCAGGAATGTTCATCCTGGTGGAATCCCTATGATTCACAGGAAACAACTGCCAATGATTGAGACTTTCTCAGCTATTAAGGGTGCAGCCTTGAAACTGCCTCCTTATGCATAAACTTACCTTAATGTACTTTAACGGCATGGATATTTTTAGGCAAGGGAGCCGCTAAAATCTGAAGTTGGTTGTTCCTGGAAACATTTTGTCGGTTCAGTCCTACCATTTGTATAAATGAGCCTGATGTCATCAGTCAATCATGGTCAAAAGCAACGTAGTACTGATCCCATTACTAATCTGCCATTAGTGGGAGGTACAGGGTCTTGAGGCCCAAAATTCAAATTAGCCTCATGAGTGTCTGAAAGGCAATGGGATGGAGTGCCCACTGCATTTTAGTTGTGCATCTTCTCCATTCACCTATGACACATCTCCATGGTCTGTTTTTATATACAAAAAGAAGTGTTTGGGTAAAGGGAGTTAAATGGGGGAGGGGCAGGCTAAGGGTCCCAATCCTATACACTCATTGTGTAAAGCTGGAGGGGAAAGAATCTATCCAACTTCTCACCTTTGAGTGTTAGGTAGGAAGGACATACAGGGTGACATACAGACGAGCATTTAGGAGCAGATGGGAGGCATTCCAAATCGGGCTGGCTCAAAAAGAACTGTCCCAGACCCTCCACACGCTCCCCCATAAGTCATCCCCATCCCATCCACGAGGCAACATGGTCAAGATCAGTCAAAAGTAGATGTGACTAGGGGTGGCTTGGCAGTTTCACACTACCAAGGCACCTCACTTGCGCCCTTCTGCTTCCAGACGCCGAAGAGGCATCTGGTGTGTGGCTTAACAATTTGCTACCACTTTGAAAGTGGTAGCTTTTTGAGCTGCTCTCAGGATGCCAGAGGATAGGGTGAGTATGGGATGGGGACAGGTGGCAGAAGTTTGTGTTTGGAAGGATTTTTCTAGTTGATTTCTGAGGCGTCTCTGAGACAGCCCAAAGTGCCGGCCTGTAATCACCCATATAGGGTGTTTTTACACTGACAGTTTGTGACTATCACCGGATTGGAAATTCACCTTTTACATTACTGGCGCCCTTCCGCTTAACGTTCTCACAACTGTTTTGCATCGTTGCTGCCCGAAGCATCTACATTTGTTTAAGTGAGATGAGTTCCGGTGCTGCTGCTGTAATGTTTTTCTCGAAACTAGTTTTGATCCGGTCATTTCTCTACAAGCATTTCAAACTTGTATTTCATGCGTTTTAAAAGACTCTTCCAAAAGCCACAAGGTGCAGTAATTTGCATGAGAACTGACAGCACTTGAAATTTTTACATATCATTGCTTGCCTCATCTTGTAATTTAAATGTGTATTGTTTTTGCAGTGTTGACACAATTTCCAAGCAATCGTATACATTTAACTAAGCACTGGTATTCCATCTGCCCTCTGATCAGAGAACACCCCCCCCCCCCCAATTGAAACACTTTAGCAGGAAATAAAGAAGTTTGGCTATGCAAAATGAGCGCAGCAAATTCACCAATGTAAAAGGAAAATAATTAAAGCGGAATGGTGGCAGGTGATTTGAAGACGCTAAAACTCTGGATCAAACTGAATGTAAAAATGCCCATAGCCAAGCAGGAAGGATTTTAGCCAGTGGCCTGTAGGGGTTAGAAGAGGGGAGGGGGTATTGTCTGCTCAAACTGGCAGCAACTCTCCAGGAACCCAGGGAGAGGTCTTACATCACCTGCTGGGACCTTCTGCATGCCAACCCGATGCTCTACCACTGAGCCAGGGCTCCTCCATGGGCTGTAGCTCCAGCTACTGAGGGAAAGAATTTAATACTTCAATTTTTAGCTTTCAAATGGCCTTTTGCGCATGAGTTGTTACGTTGAGTTTGTCTATCTGCTTTCTGGGTCCCTAATATCCCTGTGAGCAACAGAGATTAAAGACTGTGCTGAGAAGCAGCGGCGTCACTAGGGCGGGGCCAAGGGAGCCATCGGCCCTCCCCCAGAGCATTCTCATTGGCCCCAGGCACTGACCCATGACCCCCCCCCCCCAACAGGAAGGGGCTGGCCCTGGGACTAGAACGCTGCTGCTGTGTGTGGGCTGGCCAGGATTCTGAAACCGGGGCCGCGCTGCCGCCGGCTCAGCTAAAAGCGTGTGGTTGAGTGGGGGAAACTTAAATGCTGCAAAACTGGTATCTTGGATTACGGGGGCTGGTCATGTGACCAGAGGGTGGATGAGGGAGGGGCCATGTGAAGTGGGCGGGGTTGTGTGCGGAGGGGGTGACGCAGCCCTCCAAAAGGGGTGATGCCCAATGGGGGGGGGGTGTGACTTGAATCAGTTACACCCCAGGGTGCAACCCACCCTAGTGACGCCTCTGCTGAGAAGGCAACCTGGTATGTTCTGGGAATCCTGAAATCCTCCATCTGGAAGAGAGTCTGACTTCTCCCACGCAATTAATAGGCTGCCTCACTGCTTTCCTCTGCTTTGAGGAGTTGTCACTAAAGATCAGATCTCTTGATACGGGTTTAGGCACCAAAGCCTGCTGTCCATATGCTAGAGTTGCTACCCTCCAGGTGGGGCTTGAATGACTCCTAGAATTATAACTGTCTCCAGACTAGAAAGATCGGCTCCCCATGGAGAAAACTGGCAGCTTTGAGGGGCAGACTGTGGCATCACATCCTTGCAGAACTCCCTCCCTTTTCCACACTCTGCTCCCAGATCTCTAGAAATTTCCCAGCCTGGTGTTGGTAACCCCACCCCAAGCACATCTTTTACACTCATGTCAATGAATAGCTGCCGTTTGCTGCTGTGCCCAATCTAATAACAGAGGCCTCTGGATTTACACTATAAGCACATCAGAAGAGCCCTGCTGACTAAGACCAATGGTCCCTCTGGTCCAGGAGTTCCTCTGGAGGGCCAACAACAGGGCACAGAGGCAGAGGTCTTTTCCTGATAAGAAGAGCCCTGCAAGATCAAACCAGTGGCCACCCATCTAGCCCACCATTCTGTCTCACACTGTGACTGACCAGTTCCTCTGGAGGGTCAACAACAGGGCATGAAGGCTGAGGCCTACCCCTTATGTTGCCTCCCAGCTCTGGGATTCAGAAGTCTAGTGCCTCTGAATTTGGAGGTTCCCCTCAGTCACCAGGGCTAGTAGTCATTGATAGACTTGTCCTCCATTAATCTATCTAATCCTTTTTTAAAACTGTTTTTTTACTGTGGCCCTCACTACATTCTCTGGCAGCTAATTCCACATTGTAATTACTCTCTCCGTAAAGCAGTATTTCCTTTTGTCCACCCTGAACCTACTGCCCATCAACTTCATGGGGTGCCCTCAAGTTCTAGTCCTTTGGGAGAGGGAGGGAAATTTCGCATTGTCAACTCTTTCCACACCATGCATAATTTTATAAACCTCTATCATGTCCCCCCTCCCCCCATCCCCCAGTCTCTTTTCTAAACTGTGTGAAAACCCACTGCTGCAAGCTCATTGCCTCTTAAATTGCAAGACTGGCTCTGAGCATGATTTCTCTTCCGTCAGAATTATGGGCAAAGTGCTGGACCTTTAATCAATGTAAAGAAGACTTTGCGGGTGTGTTGGTGTGTGTGTGGGCGCGCCATCAATTAGCAGCCAACTTATGGCGACCATGTAGGGTTTTCAAGTCAAGACAGGAACAGAGGTGGCTTGCCATTGCCTGCCTCTGCGTAGCAAACCTGGACTTCCTTGGTGGTCTCCCATCTGAGAACTTACTGGGCTTTTCCTGCTTAGCTTCCAAGATCTAATGAAATTAGGCTACTCAGGGTGCTCTCGATGGTTTTACCGCACAAGTGTTTTGGAAACATTGTTTGGGGGGTGGGGAATGTATTGAACGTTGCCTGCCCCCTTCTTGGTGGTGGAGGAAAAGCTGTCAAGTTGCAGTTATAACAGCCCTGTAGGGCAGGGGTGTCAAACATGCAGCCCACGGGCCTAATCAGACCCATAGAGGGCACCAATCAGGCTTGTTGGCAACTGGCTATTGTCTGCTTCCTTCTCCCTTGGCTGCTTTCTTCTGTTGCCATTTTTTGTTTGTCTCCTGCGATCAGCCAGCCAGCAAAGCAGCCTCTCCCTTTCCCTCTTCCCCCTCCCTTTTCCCAAAGGGAGGAGGGGGAGCCTCAGCCAATGAAGGAGCTTGGCTCTATAGTTCTGCTGGGTGATTAAGTTTGCCAGGCTCAATTAATCACACTGCAGAGCTACTGAGCCAAACCTCTCTTCCTTCTATCTGCTGAGGCTCCTCCCCTGGAGAAAGAGCCAGAACTTCCTTTGCTCAGTCCCTGCTATTGGGAGAGATACAAAGAGCACTTTTAAGACTAGCCACATTTTAATGAAGGTATGAACCTTTTGCCTTGCTACACACAGAGAGAGAATTTTGTTGGGTTTGCTTTGGGTGTAGCTGGGTTCCCCTCCTCTTTTTCACTGTATTCATGCCCTCCAGTCCTTCCCATAGGAAAACATATGAACTATTTAGAAGAGAAATAACAACAAGCCAGCATTAGACTGAAAGCGTGTGTCCAGCCTAGGTTTACCCAACGAATTTCCCTTGATTTTTCTTTCACATTTTCTTTGATTGGGGATCTTGAATTTAGACTTCCCAGATAGTGGGCTGATACTGACCATTGTACATGGCTGTCTCTCTGTTCTTGCACTGCCACAGGAGTTGTAGTTATTTTTCTGGGGAAGACTATAGTTTTGCAGACTAGAGCACTCAGTCTGTGCCATTGTGCCTTCACATATTCTTGACCAGCATATGAAGCAACTTATATACAGAAACTCACAATGCCCAGCCGCTTCATGTTTTCCTCTGGGTCTTAGGCTCAAAGCATTGACCATGAGATCTTTGTAATGAATGTCAGTAAATCAAAAGTAGGTTTGCAATTTACAGATGTGCACACTTGAATAACATATTCAAGACTGGTACAGCACAGACATTGTTGGCAGTTTTTGATGCAATATTTCATAGCAAGAGATGACATTTATCAGAGACTGTGAAACAAAATATTGCAAGCATGCTAATGTTTTAAGCATTTATAATTAATAATAATAGTTTTAAGTAAAAAAATTAATTGTCTGCACCCTTTATACAGTTTATATACAGTCCGTTACCTGGCATTACATTTTATGACACACGCTTGGCCCGTCCAGATCTCATTTATGTCAAATGAATTCAGCACCCTGCTTGCTGTAGGGCTTTCAAGGCAAGATCCCCAGACTTCCTTGGTAGTCTTCCATCATGGCTGAGCCTACTTAGATTCTGAGACCTGAGAAAACTGGGCTAACCTGGACTATCCAGATCTTTTTAGAGAACATAAAATGCTGTTGCAATGGGAAGGGGTATGGTCTAACAAGCATCCCAGACCCCCGGTCTCTTAGCTCCCTATTTCCTCTCCTTAACTGACCCTCACTAAAGAAGAGCATTCATGCTGGCTAGATTTAATGCACTACCTTCGGCCATTCTCTCTGGAAGATACCACAGAATCCCCCACAATCTTAGACGATGCCCTTGTAGCCAAGGAGTCATCGAAACGGTCCCTCATGTTCTTCTGGACTGCCCTTTCTATAGCAGTCCACGAGTAAAATACCTAGATGCTCTGCTCTCTGACCATCAAGGCCTTTCTGACAATGCCAAGGCCTGCTTTTTACTTCACGGGAAACACAACTTTGTTACCACTCACGTTGCTTGCTTTTTACAGGTTGCGATCCAAATCAGAGAGGCTTTTACTCCTGCATAGCCCACAGCTATTTTATGTCATTTAACTTTTGCTGGTTTTTTATTATATCCCATTGTGTCACTGTTGGTTTTAAGGTATGCTGTATCTTTGTATCGATGCCAATAAAGGTCTATGTATGTATGTATGTCTAACAAGCAGGGTGGATAGACAGCAAGGAGTCACGGCCAAGTTTGCCAATAGGTATGGAATGGAAGGGGCAGTATATGTACCCAAACTGGGATTAAAGATGTGCATGCATAGACAAATCCAGGTGGGCAACCATGTTAGTCTGAAGCAAGAGAATGAAGTTTGAGTCCAGTGGCACCTTTAAGATCAACAAAGTTTTATTCAAGGCATGAGATTTCGTGTGCAAGTATACTTCTTCAGATAAAATACAATGGAGAAAACTATTCAAACTTATAGATGGGGCTGAAAAGCAAATTAGCATATAATACGATGTAGACATTTTGAGACAAGACAGAAATAACAAGCCAAGTGTTCAGGGTCAGCAGCTGGATTGGTGTTTGTGTGTGCCTCTATGTCTGCAAGCACACTCTTCGTTTAAATATTTTAAACCTTGGCTACCAAGCAGCCTTAAATGCCTGCCCTGTTCAGAGCCAGTTTCACTCAGACAACACTGAGCCATCCAGAAATCACACAAGTGTTGCCATGTGACTAGTCCCTTGACTGGTCCTGTGATCTGTTGGTGCGAAGGTCTTTCCCCTGTTCCCTTCCCCTCTCTTGCAGTCCCTTCTGGTCCCAGGAAAATTGATTGCTGGTTCACAGGGCTCCCGCAGATTAACAGCTGCACAGGTTGGGAGGTGCAGGGGGGAAGGGGGGCAGTTTGCTGGTGCAAAAGTACAGAGAGTGATTTTTGCCCCCTTACTCTACACAGGGAGTTGGCTTTCCTGCCGTTGGAAGGACTTGACTTTCCTGGCGTTTCCTGGGAGTTGGCTTTCCTGGTGTTGGAAGGGACTGTGGTGGGGAGAGGGCTGCGGGAAAGGCCTGCAACCATCAGTTCCTTCTGCTGACAAATCTACACACACACACCCCCTCACCAATTATCTCAACTGCAAACAAAACTTCCCTGGGTGATCTGGGATGAATATGACTCAAATTCATTTCAGAAACCCATTTGTTCTCAGAGTTTTTAAAGTGTGTTTTGCCTTCTAACCTTTGCAGGGCAGTTTCACAGTGGCAGAGCCGAAAAAGAAAAAGAAATCTGGGCTGCAGCTGTGGAACAGGAGCTCTCAGCAGAGTTCTCTGTGGACCTTTGTTGTGTACCGTTTATGTTTTGCACATTTATAAAAAAATAAAGGCAAACAAAAGTTAAAAATGAAAAAAATAAACCTTTTTTCTGAGTAAAGAAAGATGGAGAGGAGAAGGCTTGGCTTGTGATATTTGATCTCCGAGGGTCTCAAAAACCTGGGAAGACACCAGTGGGTTGCTTGGGTTGCTGTTGGGGGTGGTGCTTGGGCTGGAAGCTCAGCAGATGTCACATCCAGGTCAAAGGTAGCTCATGCAATCTTCTCCCCTTCTTGTGAGGTCAATTTCAGGTCAAAGTTCAGCTCATCCAACTCATCACTGTCTTTTGAGGATCAATTTGAAGTTTAAATTTAAAAGAAACTGGGTTTTATACCCCTCTTTTCTCTAACAGAAGGAGTCTCAGAGCTGCTTACAATCACGTTCCCTTCTTCTCTCCACAACAGTCCTCTTGCGAGGTTGGTGGGGCTGAGAGAGCACTGAGAGAACTGCTGTTGAGAGAGAAATTCTGAGAGAACTGTGATTCACCCAAGGTCACCCAGCAGGCCTCATGTGGAGAAGGAGCGGGTAGGATCTCTAGATTAGAGTACGCTGCTCTTAACCACTACACAATGATGCCTGGTATCATTCATCTGAAAAACTACTTCAGGTTTTTCTCTATATTAAGAAGAAAAATTGAACCTGATCTCAAGAGCAGGCATGTACCCCTCTTAATTACAAATTAATCTATAGCCTTTAGAGCAGGGGTGTCAAACATGCAGCCTGGGGGCTGAATCAGGCCCCTGGAGGGCTCCTATCAGGCCCCTGAGCAGCTGGCTGTCATCTTCCTTCTGCATCACAGCTTGCTTTGCCAGGCTTGCTCAATCACACAGGAGCTACAGAGCAAAGCCTCTATTTTCTCCATTTGCTGAGGCTCCTCCCTTGGAGAGGAGGGAGGGAGGGATAGCTTGCTTTGCCAGGCTCTCTCAATCTCACAACAAAGCTACTGAGCCAAGCCTCTCTTCCTTCTATTGGCTGAGGTTCCTCCCCATCTTGGTCCCCTGGGGAAGGAAGGAAAGAGCCAGAGTTTTCTTTGTCCAGCTCCCTGGATCCCATGGGAGAGATACCAAGAAAGCACCTTTAAGACCAACAAGTGCTAATGTTTTAATCATATTTTATGTTTTAAATTTTTTTTTAATTGTGTTTGTGTCCTTTATAAAGTTTACATCCCTGCTACCTGGCATTACATTTTATGACACTCGTGGCCTGGCCCATTAAGGTCTCATTTATGCGAAATTCAGCCCTCATAAAAATGAGTTTGACACCCCTGCTTTAAAGTCACACAGGTCAATCAGCTTCTCCTCATTTCTGTGGTATACTATAGGAAAAAGGGAAGGTACCTTTTTTCCACGTGTGGGTACACAGGGTGCTGGTTGCAACCGCAAAAAGGTTATGTATAACTCTAAGAGTAACTCTTCACCATACGTTTCAAAACTAAGATATCATTAAGGGTTTTTTGCCGGGTGTGTGTGGGTGTGTGTGCATACAAACCGCTTAATTTCAGTCACACGGCGATGGTCCTTGTCCTGTGGGTGGGAACTACCGTGGAAGCAATTTTTTAATCAGAAGCCCTGCTGGGCAAAAGCTCCGCTGGGGCCTGCCCCCTTTCTAAAAACACACTGTGGCTGCCAGCATGGCATCCATGGACACCAAATTGGGGACCTTTGTCTTGGAGTCTGTAACGACTCTTGCTGTCTGTAACCACTCTAGGACTTCCGTTAATCCTAGACTCGTTGATTTCTGTCATCTGGAGATGTGTTATAATTCTGGGGGGACTCAGGAGGTTGGTTGCCCTTATCTAAGCACAAAGCAGATGCTTTACCACAGAGCCACAACTTTTTCCCTAGTCATGGTAAATGGCAAAATCATGAGTAGAATCTAGCAGAATCTGGATTTAGTTTTTTAAAGTCCCGTGCTGGTTGCTAGACAGAACACAATTTGCTGGCTGACTGACATCCTTAACACTTGCTGCAAACTTAGTCCTTTCTTTAGGGTGTTGGTAGTTTTGTTAGACCAGTGAGGAAACTGAAAGGGACAGTAAATCTTGCCTGTTATTACATGCCTGTATGTGGTGGTTCTCATAGGCTGTTTTCGCACTGACCTTAATCAGCAGCGACGCCCCTCTTCACCGCGCAGGATTGGCGCGGATTTCGCACTAATTGCCGCGGAGCACCCGGAAGAGCCGGAAAGTCCCGCGGCTTTTGCGGCGCAAACGGAAACCGCCAAAAACCAGTTTCCATTTGTGCCGCAAAAGCCGCGGGACTTTCTGGCTCTTCTGGGTGCTCTGCGGCAATTAGTACGAAATCCGCGCCGATCCTGCACGGTGAAGAGGGGCGTCGCTGCTGATTAAAGTCAGTGCGAAAACGCCCATATAGAGAGGATAGTCTGAAGTGTGGGAAGGGGGCATCAGATAAGAGAGAAGATAAACCTGAGAAAGCAAGAGAAGGTGCAGGACGTGCCATTGAGTCACACCCAACTTAGGGAGACCCTCATGGGAAGCTTACAGAGGTGGTTTGCCATTGCCTTCAGCAACCTTGGACTTCCTTTTTGTACTCACTGTGGCCAATCCTGATTACCTTCAGCTAAACTGGGCTCCTTGGCTGCTGAGAAAGGCTAGATAGAAAGCAGAGGCTAGAGGGCCACCTGACAGCAAGAGTGATTCTATGAATTAGGCAGATCATAAGAAGGAGAGCGGGATGGGTTGCATCAGTGCTTAGTTCAGGGGTGGCTAAACTGTGGCTCAGGATCCACATGTGGCTCTTTCTCACATATTGTGTGGTTCTTGAAGCCCCCACCACTCCATTGGCTAGCTTGGAGAAGGCATTTAAGTAGCTTTCTTTTTACCTCTCTCTCCCTCCTCCCATCTCTTTGCCCTCCTTCCTGCCTGCCTGCCTGCTCTCAAACATTTGATGTCCATGTCTTACAGCTCTCAAACATCTGATGTTTACTCTGTGTGGTTCTTATGTTAAAGTTTCGCCACCTCTGGCTTAGTTGTTGTGGCCCTTTCTTACATGCTCGGGGAAATGCTGATTGACACTTTGGCACAGTTTTTCTCCAGGCCAATGTGGCCAAGGATCCCGGAGGTTTTTGCCATCTTCTGAGCATGGAGCAGGGGTCACTGGGGATGTGTGGGGAGGTACTTGTAAATTTCCTGCATTGTGCAGGGGGTTGGACTAGATGACCCTGGTGGTCCCTTCCAGCTGCATGATTCTATTCTATGAAAGCAGAAATGGTGGTGGAAAGTGCCATAGTCAACTTCTGGTTGCTTCCCCAGTTTTCAAGGCAAGAGATGTTCCGAGGTGGTTCACCATTTTCTGCTTCTGCATAGCGACCCTGGACTTCCAGGTCTCATATCTAAATAGTAACTACGGCTGACCCTGTGTTACTTCTGAGTATGATCTGACAAGATTGAGCTAGTCTGGGCCAAAGGAGGAACAGAGAAAGACAGATCTATCTGTGGACACATGCATGCGGGCCAGATTAAGGCCATCTGGTACCTAAGAACAACGCAGCAATGGTGCTTCTCGAACCTTTCATTGCTTGACTGCTAAGACATTAAAACTCAGTAACTGCTGAAAGTGAAATAAGAGATTAAAAATTCAGTTTTCTTCTAGGGCAGACCCCACAACTATCCCTAACACTAAACAGCAGGAAGCAATATAAGCAAAGGGAGCCCCCTTCTCTTGGTGCCCTAAGCACGTGCTTGTTTTGCTTCCTAGCATTCCTTTATGCCATAGTTGACTTTATGGACGGTGCTTGTGGTGTCAAGAACTCTGAACAAATTTTCCAAACTATGCTCTGCTGAAGGCGACTCCACCCTCCCAGTCTAGAGGCAATGACCTTCCCTGTGGCCTCCCGCATCGTCTTATGTTGCTGAGCATTTTTCTTTCCTGCTTTTTGCTAAGGGTGGCCCACCCTTTTACAAAGGCTCAGGTCACTGCTTAAAGGGCATTAGAGAGACTAAAATCCTGCTACCAATATTAGGACGATTAATTCCCGTCCAAGTGATTATGAGTTCTCCTGCAGGCTGGATGCTTGGCAATGGCAAATCCAGGGTTTTGTTGGGTTTGACCTTCTTGCCAAAGCCAAGGGGAGATCCACAGGAGGTGAAAGACAGCAAGGGGCCATTTCGTAAGGGAACAGTTAAATCGCAGCAGGTTTCCCTCAGAAAAATCTAAGACAGATGTAGATCAGAGTTCTCCTTGTTACCACTTGACTATAAAACGTGGAACACTGTGTTTTAAGATCTCTTTAACCAGTCACAAATGAACAATTACTTTGGGAGTTTGCTTGTTATTTCTCTCCCCCGCCCAGCTTTAAAATTGCCCGTTTTGAATAGTCTTGCATGCCAAGAATGTTTTCTTCTGTGGGGGCCCAGTGTGCTGACATTTCCCCTCTGAGTTCTAAACACACCATTTATTTATTTAATTTATATCCCGCCCTCCCCGCCAAGGCAGGCTCAGGTTGTTGGAAGCTACAACGCCATGATTGTTGGAAGCTACAACGTCAGAAAATTAATCCCTTAGAGGCTCCTAGTCACACGAACACACATGAAGCTGCCTTCAGGCCATTGCTCCATCCAAGTCAGTCTTGTCTGCTTAGACTGGAAGAGGCTTTCCAGGGTCTCAGGCAGATTGCCTGCTGCAATATTTTTAACTGGAGATGCCGAGGATTGAACCTGGGACTTCTACATGCTTAGATGCTCTACCACTGAGCCGCAGCCCCTCCCAGTCTGTGTTAAGTCCTCACCTTCATCCCACCCCATTTCTTCAGGCAAGGAGGTGACATGCTAATCAAGACTGTATTTTGTAGCTCATCAGGTAAATAATAATCTTAGAGCGATTTATCAGTTTGGTGTAGTGGTTAACTATGCGGACTCTTATCTGGGAGAACTGGGTTTTATTCGCCACTCCTCCACTTGCACCTGCTGGGATGGCCTTGGGTCAGCCATAGCTCTGGCAGAGGTTGTCCTTGAAAGGGCAGCTGCTGGGGGAGGCCTCTCAGCCCCACCCACCTCACAGGGTGTCTGTTGTGGGGGGAGGAAGATGAAGGAGATTATGAGCCGCTCTGAGACTCTGAGATTCGAAGTGAAGGGTGGGATTTTAATCCAGTATCTTCATCTTCATTTTATATTTGTGCCTTTGTTGTTGTATAACTCTAATTTATGTTGCCCCATTTGTCCTCAGTGCCCAACTGCGCCCTGACCTAAATAGCCCAGGTTAGCCTGATTTCCTCAGGTCTGAGAAGCTAAGCAGAGCTGGTTCTGGTGAGCACTTGGATGGGAGACCACCAAGGCATCTCAGTATCACTAAGAAGAGTTGGGCAATGGCAAAGTCACCTCTACCCTGACCTCGGTGGCCAAGGCTAGCCTGATTTCATCAGCTCTCTGATGCTAAATAGGGTGGGCCCTGATGACTGCTTGGATAGGTGGCCAACAAGGAATTCCAGGGTTGCTCCACATAGGCAGGCAGAGGTAAATCTCCTCTGAATGCGTCTTTCATTGAAAACCTCACAAGAGGTCACCACAAGTTGGGTGCAACTTGAAGGCACTTTCTGCCACCTCCACAACTATTTGTCCTCTCCGTGTGTGACTGTAGCTGGTGGCTTCTTGCACACAGGAAGTGTGGATGGATCTTCGAGAGAAGGAAACGATCAAGCATCTTTCAGTACAGTTGGCACCATGTGTGGCCAGCCAAGGACAGACAGCAGAGAGAAAGCTCTTAGGTGCCCTGCTAAGGGTCTCTCTCCTACATACACATGTGTGCAAAACTGGGCTTGGGGAGATAGGAGATGGACTGAGCTCCTGGTATTTTTCCTTCTATCTTTTTTTAAAAAAATGGGAATCTCATTTAATTAACTGTCACTGAGAGAGATCACCTGAGGAGGAAGTCACCATGTTCTCTTTTCTCTCCGGCAGGCCCTGAGCAGCAGCCTATATAAGAGCGCCTCTCCTTACGGTTCCCTGAATAACATCGTGGATGGCTTGAGCTCTCTCACCGAACATTTCTCTGACATATCCCTCTCATCAGAAGCGAGAAAACCTAGCAAGAGACCACCGCCCAACTACCTGTGCCATCTTTGCTTTAACAAAGGACACTACATCAAGGACTGCCCCCAGGTAAGGGTCACGATCCGTGCCAGTGTGCTGTTCGCCACTCAAGAAGCTGGTGAAAGCAAATGTGATATTTCAGAACAGCCTTTTTGGGGGGGGATGGGTTTCTGGGTTTAGACCTCTTTGGCTTGATGGTGATGTATTAGTATTTTGCTCATAACCCAATGCCCAACTCTTCCAAGGTTCCACCTCAAACAAAAGTACTTGAAGGGCTGTGGAATTGGTGTGGATGGTGTGGAATTGTTTTCTGTGGCCCCAGAATCAGTGGGTTGAAATTAAATCAAAAGAGTTTCCGGCTCAACATTAGGAAGAACTTCCTGACAGAGCAATTCCTCAGTGGAACAGGCTTTCTCGGGAGGTGGTGCGCTCTCCTTCCTTGGAGGTTTTTAAACAGAGGCTAGATGGCCATCTGACAGCGATGAAGATCCCGTGAATTTAGGGGGAGGTGTTTGTGAGTTTTCTGCATTGTGCAGGGGGTTGGACTAATAATAATAATACTTTTTATTTATATCCCACCCTCCCTGCCGAGGCAGGCTCAGGGCGGCTCACAACACATAAATACAATGTACAATAAAACCGTACACGATAATTACAATTACAATTTTATAAAACCATCATTAAATCAGCTTGTATTAAAATTAACATTATGGTGCTATGACTTTGATCTTCTATAAAATTCAGTGGCTAAAACATATCCAGCGAAACTTTCTTGGCTCGGTATTAAGTGAAGGCTATTTTAAAGAGGTAGGTCTTGCAGGCCCTGCGGAATTGGTCCAGACATCGCAGGGCCTGCACCTCCTCTGGGAGTTGATTCCACAGTAGTGGAGCTGCAATGGAGAAGGCCCGGTCCCGAGTAGTCTTCAATCTGGCCTCCCTTGGCCCAGGGATATTCAGCTGGTTCTTTCCAGCTGACCTCAGTGCTCTCTGGGGTTGGTATGGGGAGAGACGGTCCCTCAAGGAGGCAGGTCCTCGGCCATATAGGGCTTTAAATAATAACCAGCACTTTGTAACGAACTCGGTACAACACTGGCAGCCAGTGCAGTCCGGGGAAAACCCCGGCTGTATGTGCTCCCGTCTTGGGAGTCCCAACAACAGCCTAGCCGCCGCGTTCTGCACTAGCTGCAGCCGCCGGGTTCAGCACAAGGGCAGCCCCATGTAGAGGGCGTTACAGTAGTCCAGTCTTGAGGTGACCGTTGCATGGATCACCGTTGCTAGGTCCCGGCGCCCAAGGAAGGGGGCCAACTGCTTCGCCCGTCGAAGGTGAAAAAACGCGGACTTGGCAGTGGCTGCTATCTGTGCCTCCATTGATAATGAAGGCTCCAGAAGAACCCCCAAGCTCTTGACCCTATGGGCCACTTTCAGCAGCACACCGTCAAAAGCCGGAAGGGGGATTTCCCTTCCCAGGGCACCGCAGCCCAAGCAAAGGACCTCTGTCTTCGTTGGATTCAACTTCAACCCACTCAGCCTGAGCCAACCTGCCCCGGCCTGCAATGCTAGGTCCAGGTTTTCCGGGACGCAGTCAGGCCGTCCGTCCATTAGTAGATAGAGCTGGGTGTCATCTGCATATTGGTGGCACCCAAGCCCAAACCTCCGAGCAATCTGGGCAAGAGGGCGCATGTAGATGTTAAATAACATTGGAGAGATAACTGCACCTTGTGGCACCCCACACACTAGTGAGTGCCTCCGGGACAGCTCTCCCCCAATTGCCACCCTTTGTCCCCGTCCGTCAAGGAAGGAGGAAAGCCACTGTAAGGCCGACCCCCTAATCCCTGCGTCAGTGAGCCGGCGGGCCAGTAGCCGATGGTCGACCGTGTCGAACGCAGCCGACAGGTCTAACAACATCAGCACCGCCACGCCACCTCGATCCAGATGCCGCTGGAGGTCATCCACCAAGGCGACCAGCACTGTCTCCATCCCATGACCCGGACGAAAGCCGGACTGGTGGGAATCTAAGGTGGAAGTGTCATCCAGAAAACTCTGCGACTGTAATGCCAAGTCCCAAATAGATGTACAAAAACGTGCTGCGCAGTAGCACACCGGTAAAATAGAGAAGCATAAAAATCACCATAGCATCTCATATTTACCTATACAATACAATCTAGATACAATATAATACTATAAATGCTCACCTCGTGATACTTTCACAATTTATACATTGAGTCAAGCCACAGAACACTGGCATTAGGAACGCTCAGAAAGAACGTCCCACCGTGCACACAATTGAGATGTTATGGTGATGTTTGTGCTTCTCTATTTTGTAGTAACACAGTCTCCATAATACACACGCACTTGAGGAAGCCATCTGGGAAACTGTGTTTTACCGGTATGCCGTTGTGCAGCGTTTTTTTGTACATCTATTTGAAGGACCTCCAGTGTGGTAAATGGTTTGCTATGAAAGTGGAGGTAATCTCACTGTACGTGAGGGGAGGATCATAGAGCAGAAGCTCTTTCAAGGTTAATTCACACTGAGCCAAAGCATAGTGTGGCGTTAGATAAGAACCATGCCAGGAACTCTAAGTGGTCTGAAGACAAAAGTCTGTAAAAAAATAATTACTCAGTTTTGAGCGATCGTACACACCAAGTGGGGTGATGTCTTGCTGTTAACGTATTTATTTATTAAAATATTTATACTCCACCTGTCCTCTTGGACCCAAATCACACAAGGCTGATGGACAGATGGTTTGGACGTATTTGACAGGTGTATTTGAGGCAGGTGTATTTGAGGCTTGTGAAAAACTATACAGTAGTGAAGTAGAAAGCCAATCCCTTTAATTCTCATGGACTTATCTACCCTGTAGTCTTGAATATCCTTGTAGCCATTAATAGAATGCTGCATATATCTTTGCTTTTAGGACCTGTGAGTATAAAACCAGATACAGATTTGAATAGCCACCCAAAAGGAGGTGCTATCCATTTCAGTGGGTTTGACGTTGAAATATGCATTTAGAGATGCATTCCTATTCTTAAACTAGCAGCTGACATACACAAGAAATGCACCAAAGTTGGTATTAGTGTGCTTGAGGGGCAGCACAATCTACATTGGAAATTAGTTATGTCAGATGATCACGATGCTTCTAGTCCAGATAAATGGCCTGTCCATGAGAATTAGCATTTGTGGCATTTAATAAAGCCCAAAACGTAACCACTTTTTAGATTTCCTGTTAGAATTGCTGAGGTATATTTCACCTCATAACAAAATCCTTCTGCTTGAACTGTTGTCTGTCAGTCATAGGTTTAAGAGTTATGGCTGAGGGGTTTTAGCTGCTGTAGTATTATACTGTCTGGGATTTTAGATTTTCTTATTGTGTGGTCTCTGCATTGTTTTTTTTCTGTTGTGCACATTTATATTGTGACTGCCTTGGGTGTCAGATGAAGGGAAATGCTGGTTATAAATGAATCAACCAATAAAACCATGCCAGGAAAAATTCTTCCTCCATTTCCCTACTTTTGAGAAGGACATCCAAATTCACACTAGGTCTTCCGTGAAGTTGGCGTACCTTAGAATTTCCAGTACATTTTGGTATGACTTCAAGACAATAGATTAAGCTGTCTGAAAGAAAAAGAATGCATGCTTTGCTGGGCAGGTGTTACTTTGGCATTTTACATCATAACCACAGCTCTCAACTACATTGCTCCTGAAAATGCAACTTTTATTCTCCTGGCTAATCTTGAAATGCTGTTAAGGAAGTTTAGGGGCATCCCAGAGGTGGGAGAGAGTGCTTATCAGCAAGAAGGTCAGCATGACATTATCTGGGGATTTTTTTCCCTGGTTTGCATTGTTTTAAAATAGAGGTTTATTAACTTTCTCTGTCCCCTTGAATGCCTAGAATCATTCCATTGTAACCCAAACTGCGGTTTGTCTTTATTTCCTGATGGGCAGATTATGGTTTGACCTTTGGTTCAAACTCAGGATTGCAAACTAGCTTTCAAGTACAGTTTGCAATCCCATTGTGGAGGGGAAAACCAAGCCACAGTTGGCCAGCTTGGAGCATGTGGCAAACAATGATTTATACTAACATTTATGTAGCTCTGTGCATACAAGGGGAGGAGGGCACATGTGAGCATGGGGCTCATTCCAAACCACAGTATGACATTTTGTTGTTTTACAAACTGACTGTATAGTATCTGCATGTGGTCATACTGGCACTTGGGAACTGTAGTTCATATGTGGTGGAAAGTGTCGTCGTTATCTAGTCAGACTTGTGACAGCCTAGACTGTCATGTGACAGGATTTGAGGTGGTGCGGCAGGACTGGATTGAATGCAATTCAAGGCAGTTGTGATTCAGAAAAATTGGTAGAGGCAGCATGGTGTCATTCATTCATTCATTCATTCATTCATTCATTCATTCATTCATTCATTCATTCATTCATTCATTCATTCCTTGGATTTATATCCCGCCCTCCCCGCCGAAGCAGGCTCAGGGCAGCTCACAACATGTCAGAACTAAGCCTCTATGTGTTACAATAATGTAATACACTCTGATAAAAGGATTAAAACATGAGTAACCAGCTTGCATCACTCGTTCCACAAATGATACAGGCAGAGAGAATTTTGACACAAGCCAAGACAAGAGCAAGAAGGATTTCAGACTATGGTCCAAATGAGAATTGCATTATGTGTTATGGTTAGAGTGTCAACTAGGATCTGGGTAGGGTTGCCAGGTTCCCTTTTCGTTGTGGCAGAGGGGATTGGGGGGCATTCTGGGGGTGGGTGGAAGTGATGTCATCATGTCAGCAACATTAGAGGTGATGTTCTGTTTCTGGGCAAAATTTTGAGGGGGGGGTTTGCTTCGAGACCACAGAGTTTGCCAAAAACCAGAGCGTCATCATGTGACATGCCCAGCACGATGACATCACCTGGAAGTGACATCATCACATCGGGAATGTTGTGCATTGACATTACTGTTGGGTTTGGGGTTTCCCCTGCTAGCCGGCAGGCTGGCAGTGGGCCATAGCCCCCCAAAACCAGGGGAATCCCCACTCAGACCTGGGGGCTGGCATCCCTAGATCAGGGAGACCCAGGTTTGATTCCCCTGCTCTGCAGTGGAAGCTTGTTTGGTGACCTTGGGCCAGTCACACATTCTCAACCTTACCTACCTCACAAGGTTGCTGTGAAGATAAAATGGAGGAAAAGAGAATAATGAAAGCTGCTTTTGTTCCCCGTCTAGGGGAGAAAGGCACCTGAACTGAATAAGTAAATAATAAAGGAATCACTAACCTTACGGCAGTTTCTCCAGAAAGGAAGGGGTTAAGCAATTAAAATGTACTGGGTTTGAAGCATGAGGACACCAGGAGATAGTGAATTCAGCTCTTTAATAAGTGATTCAGCATATTAAGGTAAAAACAGAACTGGCTAGCAGGGCCGATGACCCTGCTTATATGCATGCAATTAACCCCACCCCAAAACCCATTAAACACAACTATAGGTTAACAGCTGGCCCAACGATCCATGATAGGCCACCTTCTTGCATCCTGGTGGTTCTTGTTCTGGGGTCTCAAGCTCAGCCAAGTCTCTGCTGGCCCTAAGGCCAAACTCCAGTCCCAATACATAACACTCCTTCCCCCAAAGTTTCCCAACACCTAACAAACATAGTCTTTGAAATGTGCTGGTTTCCGTCGCTCCCTGTTGGACTGATGAAGCCCCTCAGTTGTGGCCGGGGAGTCTGGGTCCCTTGTCTGGGCTGCTGGAAGGCTGTGGAGGGGGAGCAGTTGAAGGGTCCCCGATATCTGAGGTGTCCGGTTGGGGTTCCTCCGATTCCTAGCAGTCTGGCTGGGCGCTAACTCCCGCTGGCTCCTGCAGTGGAACCGACGGGGGTTGCTCTACGGTGTCCGGCATAGTGTCTGGCTCAGCAGGGAGCATGCGGTGGTGGAGTTGATCCACGTGTCTGCGCAGGACTTGGCCCCCATTGGTCAATACCTTATATGAAACTGGGCCCGTGACTTGGATGACTCAGGCAGGGATCTATGTGGGGTCGCTGCCGAAGTTCCGGGTGTATATTGAGTCTCGTGGAAAAAATCCTTGGTACTCTGGTGATTGCCAAGGTTCAGGGGCTCTATCTGGGTGGAGATGGTCCAGTCTGGTCATTAGGCGGCAGCCCATGAGAAGCTCTGCAGGGCTGCGGCCTGTGGTAGCACTAGGGGTCACTCGATGGCCGAAAAGGAATGCAGCTCATCGGTGGTCCCAGTCCCCATGAATTAATTGCCAGAGAGACTCTTTTGTGGTGTGCATCATCTGTTCTGCCTGTCCATTGGTGGCTGGTTGGAATGGGGCAGAGTGGACGTGTCTGATGACGTATTTATTTATTTATTACTTTACATTTATATCCCGCCCTCTCCGCAAGTGGACTCAGGGCGGCTTACAACATCATAAAAACAATCAATTCAGTAAAACATATAAAACCATAATTTACTTATCAATTTAAAAGCTATTTGCGCTACACAGAACGTAGCAACACAGAAACTCTTGGAACTCCTCCGAAGTGAAGGCCGTTGCGTTGTCTGTGACCACCGTGTCCGGGATGCTGTGTGTGCAGAAAATCCTACAGAGCACTCATATTGCTTCTTGGGAGGAGGTGGAAGTGACTGGGACTGCCTCCAGCTACTTGGTGTATGAGTCCACCAAAATAAAGAATATTTTCCCCTGGAAGGGGCCTGCAAAGTCCAAGGGCAGCTGGGACCATGGGTTGCAGGTGGACTGCCAGTGTTGCACAGGGGTGCGGAGAGGTTCTGGCCGGGTTTCCTGGCAGACCTGGCATCGCTTGACCCGGCTTCCAAAACTCATTGGCGCAGGGCAAAGGGAACCACCACCTGACTGCCAACAGCAGGCATCCCTTGTGCGAAGAGAGTTCATCCTGGCACAAGGAAAAAGCTATAAATTTGGGGCCCACCCGGCCGGTAGGCCACCCCCTCCCCACCCAGTCGAGGACGCAGGATAAGATGCGATCCCTACTCGAGTGGCAGGTGATGTCAGCAGCTTGCAAGAGTCGGTCGGGGAGATCCTTGATGAGTAGGATCTGGTGGGCCGGCGCTGGGTCCAGGTCTTGGGCAGGTAATGGCAAGCAACTGAGGGCGTTGGCGTGCCCCATTGCTTTTCCAGGCCTGTGCTGCAGGGAGTATTGGTAGCCTGCGATAAAGATGGACCAGCGCAGGACCCGGGGCGAGAGAATCTGAGGGGTTTGCCGGTCGGGAGGGAGTAGACCCAGCAAGGGCTTGTGATCTATGGCAATGGTGTACGGTCGCCCATAGAGGTAGTTGTGGAACCTTTTTACTCCCGCAAATGGCCAGCGCCTCTTTGTCAATTTACGTGTAGTTGCGTTCAGCCGAATTAAGGGTGCGGGAGTAATAAGCCACTGGTACCTCCCTGCCATCTGGGAGATGATGGCCGAGGACCACCCCCATGCCATACAGAGATACGTCACAGGCGAGGATGACCGGCAAGGATTCATCAAAGTGCGCCAGAACCTTTTTGGAGATCAGCAGTTCTTTGACGGCCTGGAATGCGGAGGCTTGCTTTTCCCCCTGAGACCCATGGAGCATTCTTGTCAAGGAGACGGTGAAGGGGTTCCGTGTATGTGGCTTTGGGGGGCAGGAATGAATGATAAAAGCTCAGAAGCCCCCAAAATGCTTCATCGACTGGTAGTTGTTGGTATGCCTGTGCCAGATCTAATTTGCCAAAGATTTTCATGCCAGCGAGGGAAGCTAGAACATGGCTGACCACTGGCACTGGGTAGGCATGGTTTTGTAGTGCCTTGTTCAGCATGCACTTGTAGTCCGCACAGATGCAAACATCTCCATTAGGCTTTATGGGAGTGACAATAGGTGTTTCTCAGGTTGCGTTCGGCACTGGTTCTAGCACCCCTTGGACCACCAGGCAGTCTAGCTCTGCCTCAGTTTTTTGGTTTGAGTGCAAAAGGGACGCTCCTGGCCTTCATTCTGATTGGCCGCACATCCCTTTTGCAGCGGGTTTAGTTTTCGTTGCCCAAGTGTTTGTGTACAGCTTCTGCTGAGGTCTGCTCTCAAGAACAAGCTAAGGAAACCTCCAGTAAATAACACATTAAAGTCTTCACTGATTCTTTACCATGCAGTAGTATATAGTCCAATATCAGACACCTCTCGTGCAATATCCAAATACACAGTAAACAATGAAAATCATTCAAGCCCCAATCAGCTGCCCAGGAGGGGACTTGCCGGCAGTGGGCGGAGGCCTATCTGGGCATGGCAGCAATGTTGCTGCCAATGCCCATTTCAACGCACACCAGAAGTGACGTCACTGCATTGTTGATGATGCATGATGCTCTGGTATTTGGGCAAAAACTGTATGGTAAAACCAGATTCTACCGTAGATTTTTTTGGCCCAAATACCACAGCTCCCCATATTGCTGGCAACGTGCTGACATCACTCCAGTGCATATCGGAAGTGATGTCAGCGGCATCACTGCTGCAGTGCTGGGCAAGGTCTGCCCCAATTTCTGGTAAGTTTCCCCCCATCACTTGCTGGGGAGATGCGGCGGCCCTATTGAACACACTAACAAACTATACTACTCCATTGTGGCATGCCTTAAAAGTAGTTCTGATGAAGGGAGTTTTGATTTTCAGAAGCTTATATTCTGCGAATCTTTTAAGGTGTTACCTGACTATCTTGCTCCTTTACTGCCACCCAACAAGGAAGGGGTTTTGTTGTGCGGATGGTTCATTTTACAAATAGTGAGAATGTAGTTGTTCTGAATGCATCTAAATAACAATTCTGAACTGGTTTACTAGTCATTCCCTCTCCTCGGGAAACAGTTGGGGGCTTTGGAAGTCTCTAATAGAAATCATTTCTTAGTTCACTTCCCTGAGAATTCTTTGGGGGACTCCATGGCTGTTGCAGCTATACAACTTCATTGAGTACCCACGAGTTCTTGTATTGTGAGAAAGGGTGAAAAGTACTTCTTCCTCTACCTTCTCTATCCCATGCAAATGTTGTGCTTTCAGCCTGCATGCTAGTTGTCATTGTGAAGGGTGGGCACAATTCCTGCCTTTGCCCACACCATTTTGAAACTTGAAAAAATAATGTTGAGGTTGAGATCTCCCCTCCTTATTACCGAATGTCTTTAAAGCATGAAGCCGAGCTATTTTCCATCAAGGTATGTGAGTTCATGGGAAGATGGCTGGCTTGGCCTTAACATTTCCTGGGCGGGCTATAGGAGAGGCAAGGCTTTTCTTGATGGTGCTGAAAGAAAGTTGAACAACACACATCTGCTTTGGTTGGAGCTCCCATGCCTAATTCAGCATGCATGAGACTGCTAATGGGAACCAGACGTCAGTATTCTCCCCCACCAAATAAGCTCTAATAAGTGCTCCCACCCATCTGGTGCATCAGATTACTTGAAGAGAGAAAAAAGTGGAGGCGGAGAGATTTTTTAAAACAGCTGAAACTTTAGAACCCCAAAATTAAATAATGTTTAAGAAATTTCGATGGGAGGTAGAGAGATAAAAGCTGATAGAAAATCAAGAAAATCTCCAACCACGCAATTCCCCAAAGGAGAGGAAGTGGACTGACTATGTGTGTGCATGGTAGGTATTCATATTCCAGTCCATGGCAAGTTCTTCTGTTGTTGCCGTTAAATTTCCTACACAGAGAAGACTTGAGAAGAGTTAAGGGCAATAGTTAGACTCTTTAAAAAGTGGCAGTGAACAACCCATGATGGAGTCGGCAGTACTGTAAAAACAGTGGGGCACTGAAATGATTCCATGTTTATAGAGAACAATTCTGTGTTTTACGAACATAAGAGAAGCTATGCGGGATCAGGCCAATGGCCCATCCAGTCCAACACTCTGTGTCACACAGTGGCCAAAAAACCAGATACCATCAGGGGGCCAGGGCACTAGAAGCCCTCCCACTGTTCCCCCTCAAAGCACCAAGAATCCATCTCTGCCCCAGACAGAGAGTTCCGACAATACGCTGTGACTAATAGCCACTGATGGACCTCTGCTCCATATGCTTATCCAATCCCCTTTTGAAGCCATCTATGCTTGTAGCCGCCACCACCTCCTTTGGCAGTGTTCTATGTGTTAATCATCCTTTGGGTGAAGAAGTACTTCCTTTTATTCATTCTAACCCAACTGCTCAGCGATTTCATTGACTGCCCACGAGTTCTTGTATTGTGAGAAAGGGAGAAAAGTACTTCTTTTTCTGCCTTCTCTATTCCATGCATAATCTTGTAAACCTCTATCAGTTGCCGTTTCTCCAAGCTAAAGAGCCCCAAGCGTTTCAACCTTTCTTCATAGGGAAAGTGTTCCAGCCCTTTAATCATTCTAATTGCCCTTTTCTGGACTTTCTCCAATGCTATAATATTCTTTTTGAGGTGCAGTGACCAGAACTGCACACAGTACTCCAAATGAGACCGCACCATCGATTTATACAGGGGCATTATGATACTGGCTGATTTGTTTTCAAGCCCCTTCCTAATAATTCCCAGCATGGCGTTGGCCTTTTTTTATTGCAAACGCACACTGTCTTGACATTTTCAGTGAGTTATCTACCATGACCCCAAGATCTCTCTTTTGGTCAGTCTCTGCCGGTTCACACCCCATCAACTTGTATTTGTAGCTGGGATTCTTGGCCCCAATGTGCATTACTTTGCACTTGGCCACATTGAACCGCATCTGCCACGTTGATGCCCACTCACCCAGCCTCAACAGATCCCTTTGGAGTTCCTCACAATCCTCTCTGGTTCTCACCAATTTAGTGTCATCTGCAAACTTGGCCACTTCACTGCTCACTTCCAACTCTAAATCATTTATGAACAAGTTAAAGAGCATGGGACCCAGTACCGAGCCCTGCGACACCCCACTGCTTACCGTCCTCCACTGCGAAGACTGCCCATATATACTCACTCTCTGCTTCCTATTACTCAGCCAGTTTTTGATCCACAAGAGGACTTGTCCTTTTACTCCATGACTCTCAAGCTTTCTAAGGAGCCTTTGATGAGGAACTTTATCAAAAGCTTTCTGGAAGTCAAGGTAAACAACATTTTTCGGGTCTCCTTTGTCCACATGTTTGTTCACCCCCTCAAAGAAATGTAACAGGTTAGTGAAGCAAGATCTTTCCTTACAGAACCCATGCTGAGTCTTCCTCAATAACCTGTGTTCATCAATGTGCCTACTCATTCTGTCCTTGACAATGCTTTCTACCAACTTTCCCGATATTGAAGTCAGACTGACTGGCCTGTAATTTCCCGGATCCCCTCTGGAACCCTTTTTAAAGATGGGGGTGACATTTGCTACCTTCCAGTCCTCAGGAACGGAGGCAGATTTCAATAAAATATTTCAGATTTTTGTTAGAAGATCTACAAGTTCAACTTTGAGTTCTTTCAGAACTCTCGGATGTATGCCATCCGGACCCAGTGACTTATTAGTTTTTAATTTGTCTATCAGTTGTAGGACCTCCTCTTTTGTCACCTCAATCTGACTCAGGTCTTTCAACACCCCTTCCAAAATTAGTGGTTCTGGGGCGGGCAAAAAGTTCTCATCTTCCACAGTGAAGACGGAGGCAAAAAATGCATTCAGCTTCTCAGCCATTTCCCTATAGTAATCAGTATTCCCTTCAGTAATCCTTTTACCCCATGGCCATCCAAGGGCCCCACTGCCTCCCTGGCTGGTTTCCTGCTTCTACTATATTTGAAGAAATTTTTATTGTTGGTCTTCATGTTTTTTGCAATATGCTCCTCATAGTCCCTTTTTGCCTGCCTGATCACAGTCTTGCATTTGATTTGCCACAGCCTGTGTTCCCTTTTATTAATCTCACTTGGACTGGTTTTCCACCGCTTAAAGGAGTCCTTCTTACCTTTTACAGCTTCCATTACTTTGTTTGTTAACCATGCAGGCCTTTTCTTATACCTGTTTGTGCCTTTCCTAACTTGTGGTATGTATTTTATCTGAGCTTCCAGGATTATAGTTTTAAATAGTCTCCAAGCTTCCCCAAGGGTTTTGACCGTATTTACCTTTCCTTTCAGTTTCCTCCTCACATGCCTCCGCATCTCAGAGAATTTACCCCTTTTAAAGTTAAATTCTTTCTTTAATAACGGTTTCCACCAACTTTCCTGGTATTGAAGTCAGACTGACTGACCTGTAATTTCCTGGATCTCCTCTGGAACCCTTTTTAAAGATGGGGGTGACATTAACTAACTTCCAGACCTCAGGAATGGAGGCAGATTTTTGTCAGTAGATCCACAAGTTCACCTTTGGGTTCTTTCAAAACTCTTGGATGCCATCCGGGCCTGGTGACTTATCAGTTTTTAAATTGTCTGTCAGTCATAGGACTTCCTCTCTTGACACCTATTCAACACCAGTGAATTAAATGATTGAATCTTCAGGCATCACCCTCTCTTTCTTTCAGTCACAGAAATGATTTTTGAGGGTCTTCTCCCTGCATCTTATTTCCACACTCCCCCCCCCCCCAGTGCATTGGGTCCTTAGGATAGGCCAAGATCAGCAACCTTTGCGAATCAGAGTTTGAGGGTGTGGTGGAAGTGTGGTGCAAGAGATGGTGTCGGTGAGGGAATGCAGCTGCCCGTTGACGTCTCCCATCTGGTGTAAGTGATATGAGAGCTGAAGCCAGCCAGCAGAGTGCTGTGTTGCATTCCCCAAATGTTACCTCACCATGGGGCATATCCAACTCTCATTTAAACCAGCGTGGAGGAAAAATGCCATTGACTTTTTCTAGCATAGGGCACCAGCCTTTATTTCTACCTGCCAGCATTAGAAAGATCTCGGGCAAAGGTGGGAGGGGGAAGGGAGGGGGAACTCTATCAATTTCTTGCAGAAATACTGCACCACAACCTCATAGTTTTTTTCTTTTCTATTCAGCTCCCTTCCACTTCAGTTCTGCTTATTTACATTTGTGTGAAATAAAAAGGATGAACCATTTTTTCTAAAAAAACCCAAAAGAACTTTATGCTGGTTAACCAAGTTGAATTCCAAAGCTGTTCTTCCTTCTCAGGCCTCGGATTCAGTGGGAGTTCACAGGAGTGCAGCCCCTGAACCTTTCTGAGAGTTCCGCCTCCTCTTCTGAGAGTTCCACCTCCGTGTCCATTGAATACTATGGGCAGCTGCATAACAATCCCTGGATGAGTTCCACCACCTATTTTTCTACAAAATGACCCCTGTTCTTTCTTATTTTGACTGACTGACAGGAGTTCTTCATTCTCTTTACTCGCACTTTCCTTGAGCCCCTTTCTCACTTCCAGAGTCCTTGAAGCAAAGTCAAAAAAGCAGGCTTTTACTGTCATTCAGTCGCCCCTAAAGAGTGCCAGTGATTCAGTTAGAAACAATTAACTGGATTTGAAAGTAGGTGCTCCAAAGGACTTATTCAATAAAGGTGCTTAAATCTGCAATAGAACAAAGCAGTAGACAAGTGCATCTTTAAGACCAACTAAGTTTTATTCAGAATGCAAGCTTTCTTATGCTCTTAAGCAGACTTCATCAGACAAGTGGGAATGGGAATTAAGGAATTCTTCATATAGGTGGGCAGTATGGAATCATGGGAATGTTTTTAGCAGATTAAAAGAATCACAAATAGGGATCTGTATTTGTTGAAAGAACACTGGAGTGGAGGGTGATAAAAAGCAGACTGCTGTCATAGGGGTGTCATAAATCTAGGTAACATTCTGGCCTTGTTAGTTTAAGCAGAGGGCATGGTTTCTCAAGAGATTATAACATCCATATAGTTTGCCATAGGATGGGCTGGTATATGCAATAAGACTTATTGCATATACCATATGCTTATTGCATCTCTCTCTCTCTCTCGGCTTCGCGAACGAAGATTTAAGAAGGGTGCAATAGTCCACGTCTGCTGCAGGCTCGCTGGTGGCTGACAAGACCAATGCGGGACAGGCAGGTCCGGCCACAGTGGCTGCAGGGAAAAGTCTGATTTAGGGTTGGTGCTGTAGCAGTACGATTCTTCCTCAATCTCCTTTTGTCCTCAAGACCAGCTATGCGTGCGTTCTCAAAGGAAGAGACAGCCTGGTGGATGGTGTGCCTCCATGCTTTGCGATCTGAGGCTAGGTCAGACCACTGGTGATGGTTGATGCGACAGGTGCCAAGGGATTTCTTCAAGGAGTCCTTGTACCTCTTCTTTGGTGCCCCTCTATTTCGATGGCCGGTGGAGAGTTCGCCATACAGGGCAATCTTGGGAAGGCGGTGGTTTTCCATCCTAGAAATATGCCCTGCCCAGCGCAGCTGCGTCTTCAACAGCAGTGCCTCGATGCTGGTAACCTCTGCCCGCTTGAGAACTTCAGTGTTGGTCACAAAGTCACTCCAGTGGATGTTGAGGATGTTTATTGCATATTGCTTAGCTAAAATAGATGGGAAAGGAAAGGTCCCCTGTGCAAGCACCAGTCGTTTCCGACTCTGGGGTGACGTTGCTTTCACAACGTTTTCAAGGCTGACTTTTTATGGGGTGGTTTGCCATTGCCTTCCCCAGTCATCTACACTCCCCCCCCCCGCCCCTGAAAGCTGGGTACTCTTTTCACCAACCTCGGAAGGATGGAAGGCTGAGTGAACCTTGAGCCGGCTACCTGAACCCAGCTTCCACTGGGATCGAACTCAGGTCATGAGCAGAGCTTAGGACTGCAGTACTGCAGCTTTAACACTCTGCACCACGGGGCTCTTAGAAAATAGATTACCACCCTCCAAAACTGAACACTTTTCTGGTCCCAGTTTAGAGAGCCAGTTTGGTGTAGTGGTTAAGTCTGTGGACTCTTATCTGGGAGAACTGGGTTTGATTCCCCACTCTTCCACTTGCACCTGCTGAAATGGCCTTGGGTCAGCCATAGCTTTCACAGGAGTTGGCCTTGAAAGGGCAGCTGTTGTAAAAAGCTCTCTCAGCCCCGCCTACCTCACAGGTGCCTGTTGTGGGGTGGGGGGGGGAAGGTAGAGGAGATTGTGACCACCCTGAGACTCTGAGATTCAGAGTATAGAGTGGGATATAAATCCAATATCATCGTCTTCTTCTTCTTCCCTATTTTATTATACACGGATGCAGTGATTGGGTTGGCCTACTGCAGTTTTTATCAGAGTTCACTAGTTATTGCAGACAGAACTTTCTTTCTGTTAATTTGACAAGACAAAAATATTGGTCTTTTCTAAATCTTTAAAGTGTTCTGGTTGGAGAATAGATGGCAGAGAAACTGAAGCGGTCAGATTGTTTAGATACCTGGGTGTTTTGTTTCAGTGCAACCTAAAGTGGTGCTCCCATCAAGAGTATTCTCTTAATTTGGCCAGGAATAGGATTGCAGCTATAACACATTTTTTTCCATCTAAGACAGGGGTGTCAAACTGATTTATTATGAGGGCCAAATCTGACATAAATGAGGCCTTGTCGGACTGGGTCATGTTGGACTGGGCCATGTGCCTACCTATTTAAGATTAGGTAGCAGAGACATAAACTTTATAAAGGACACAGACAATTACTGTTTGTTTTTTTAAAAAAGAACCTTAAAACATTAGCACTTGGTTTTAAAGACACTTTTTTGTATTTCTCCCATGGGATCCAGGGAACTGGGCAAAGGAAGCTCTGGCTCTTTCCTTCCTTCCCCAGGGGAGCAGGATGGGGAGGAGCTTCAGCCAAAAGAAGGAAGAGAGGCTTGGCTCAGTAGCTCTGCTGTGCGATTGAGAGAGCATGGCAAAGCAATCTCTGCCTCCCCCCCTTCCTCCCCAAGGGAGGAGCCTCAGCCAATGGAGAAAATAGAGGCTTTAGCTCCTGTGTGTTTGAGCAAGCCTTGCAAAGCAAGCTATGATAGAGAAGGAAGCAAGAGAGAGGGAGAAGGAAGCAGATGACAGCCAGTTGCTCAAGGGCCTAATAGGAGCCCTTCAGGGGCCTGATTCGGCCCCTGGGGTGCATGTTTGACCCCCTTGATCTAAGAGGTAACCAATTCGTTCCAACTGCCCTGTGGATTTTCCAGGCCACAGTTATCTCACGTCTGCTGTATGGGATCCCTGTGTGGATCCAGAATTTCTCTAAAAAGGATGAAAATATGAACATATTTTGAAGGTGTATGGACTTGCATTTGAGAAAGCGTGTGTTTTCCTAATTGCAATTGCATGTATGTATTGGTTGTACTACATGTTTTGAGTTTCATAAGGCGGCCTCACATCCTGACATCCTAGATGATGGAGAAACATTTTCCTCTGTTTCTACCTCATATAATTTTGCAGACATCTTCTAAACTGAAAAAAAAAAACCCTGATGCTAAAGATTTGCCTTAGGAGTCTCTCCTTCCACCACCTCAATAGAGGGATAGTCCATGTGTCCACATGGTCAGCTGCCAGCCCTCTGGGGTCTACTGATATGTAGGAATGTCTAAACTGGCCATAGAGTCTAAGAACCAGAGGCCCTTTCAGTGAAAATGTCACCCATGACCTGGTCCAAACTAGAGCGCTCACTTGGGAAATTTGGAGGCGGGAGAGGACGTACCCGCCTCCAAATTTGGAGGTGGGGTGTAATGCCATTGAGTCCACCGTCATCTGGAGATCAATTGTAATTCTGTGAGATTTCCAGCCACCACTTGGAGGATGGTAACCCTAACCCTATGGCAAGGGCTTAGCTAGACTTGAATAATTGACAACCCGTTAAACCATATATAACCCACCAGCCATTTACTGTGCCCCACTGTTTTGCAGCCTGCTTGAAACTACTGAAACAGGAGGGACAATGCTCCCTCTAAGCTGTGAAGTCTCATGAGCAAAAATTCTACTTCATTAAAGTTGTGAGCGATTTGGCTGCTGCATAATTTAGTGTGCTCTGGAGGCATCCTTCCTGAGCCAAGACAAAAATATGTGAACTGGAGGCTAAAATACTTTGAGCTAGCTCATACTAACTCAGCTTAGAGGGAACACTGATTGTCGCGGCATCTGGTTAGCCATAAACATGACTAACATGCTGTGGTCAGCTGGCTGGTCTCATTGTTAATTCTGGCCTTTTAAAACGTTACTTTCCCTTGCCTCCTGTGACTCAGGAAATGGCTGTGAAGACAAAATGAGATAATCTCATGTGTGAGTGCCATGCAGGAACTGTAGCCTAAATAATAATAAACATTTTAGGATAGTTAAATGTAAGATTTTCTCTACATGAGTATCTTAATATGATTTAAGATAAGATATAGTAATTTGCAATATTAAGGTTAAAAGAAAATTATTGTGTGCCTTGATTAGAAGTTCTTCTTACCAGTCAGAAAAACAGAGTGGGCGATAGGCTGTTTAAATGATCAAAAGTGATTTTATTTAAATAAAAAATGTCCATGTATACATGCAGTCATCCTCCACCTTATTAAAAAGTGGAAAATGAAGGAACTCAAAACTGAAGCAGGCTGTGTATGCCCAGCTTTCTGTGGCTTAGTGGTAGAACATCTGTTTTGTGTGCAGAAGGTCCCAGGTTCAATCCTCAGTATCTCCAGTTAAAGGGACCAGACTGTAGGTAATATGCAAGACCTCAGCCTGAGACCCTGGAGAGCCATTGCCAGTCTGAATAAACAATACTGACTTTGATGGACTAGTGGTCTGGTTCACTATAAGTCATAATGGATGTTCATGTGTGTTCTTACAAAATTTGGACATACATGAAACCTCACATTCTACTTGAGAACTTCAGGAGAACCCCCTAACTAATACCACATTTGAAAAAGAATGGTAACTCAGAATCCCTGAAACAGGAAACTTTTAAATTAGGTATTTTATGGCAGAAACAGATGTTGTCCATGATGCACACAACAAATGTTATAAATGCTGGATCACTTGAGTTGCTCCTGAGCCAAGCAGGGTGTCAGATATTCATTCCTTCTGGAAATAGTTAGGCTGTTTAAATGATCAAAAGTGATTTTATTTAAATAAAAATGTTTATGTATACATGCAGTCATCCTCCACCTTATAAAAAAGTGGAAAATTAAACAAAAAACCTTTCCCAATACCTCTTTAGAAATTTGGAGGCGGGTCTGGTTGGTACACAGTCATTAGCCAATAAGTTCCAGTCATTAGCCAATAGATTCCAGCCAACTGCCCCCTGAAATCAGAACCAGGTTTATATTTTACAGAACATCTCTGTATAGGAAAAAGGCACACACGATCAAAACACCTCCATTACTTTCACAGTGTTGCATCTTTCTTCACACAATTTTGGAGGGCTGTCTCCCTGAGAGTCAAGTTAGAGATCATGGATTTCTGTCAGTTTTTTTTTTAAATTGAATGATGGCTACAGGGCAGTGGGGAGGGGTAAGGTTAACCCTTTCATCCCTACACAGTTTCACAAATTGAAACCAGCCTGGTCCCCTATTTGCTCATTAGCTCTTGAAAAGGCACAAGGTGGGTTTCCATCTTTTCCATCTCTATAGAATTACAAAAGACAGGAGAATTCCCAGAACCCAGTTCTGGATCACATGGGCTTTGTTCTGATCCAGTAGGGCTCTTTGTAGGTGTCACCTCTTTTCATTTTTCATTTAACATAAGCGTTGTGTAGTAAAGTTCATCATGGGAATAAAGTAATGGTATTTCTTTGGTACTGGGTATGTATTCAGTACTTTACAGTACTTGTAAGTGTGTGTGTACATGTGGGGAGAGGGAGCGAGTGAGAGAACATATTTACATCTCTTAATCTATGCTAAAAGCAAAGTCAATGAAACTTAGGGAAACTATCTTACATTGTGAAATACTGTGTATAGACACATCTTGATACAGACCAAGTCATTTCAAATGTTTCTGGTTCTGTTTTGCTTGTAACTGTTAACTTAAGTTTTTTCAATCCCAACAGTTTGGAGACCCGTGTGGTATAATGGATAGAATGGTGGATAAAGACCCTAGGTGACCTGAGTTTGAATCTCCACTTCTACCATGGAAGCTCATTGGGTGACCTTGAGCCTGTTGCATATACTCAGCCTGGTCTACCTCACAGGGTTGTTGTGGGAAAACAAAGGAGAGGGGAGCGATGTTCGAATCTGCTTTGACTCCCAACTGTGGGGTTAAAAGTGGGATATAAATAAATGCAGATACACCTGGCAGCCATGATAGGTTAATTGACTGTTTTTTCCTCTGGCTTCTGATGATTTTAAGAAACAGGGAGTCTGATAGGACCTGCTTTGGAAAATGCATAAAAATTACTCTCTTTACACTTTAGCCAATCCTTTCCTGTTGTTGCATGTCAAAGGGAAAAATTGTCTATCCTGCTGTTCTTTGCTTATGCTAGTGAAATATCACTACTTGAAACTAAAGAAGCCGAAAGTTGCTGCAGCCCTATCGCACGAGCTGCTCTAACTGTGCCATTGTGCCATTCAGTTCTGTTTATGTTTCCAGCCAAGGGCTAAGTGGTTATAACCTAAATTAAGAGAGTAGGCGACACCCTCTGAAGCATGTGGGTGTTTGTGGGGTGTACTGAATGGGGATGGGAGCTTGACAGAGGATAGCAGAGGAGAGTCACCCACGCATTGACTCCACTTCTTAAAAAAGAAAAAAAAAGAAATCAAAAGCTCAGAGTCAAAGCAAGGGGTTTCCTGCCAGATGTGGTGAGTTATATAAAGGGGATGTAGTTTTCAATCTAGTTTGCTGATCCAGCAGTCCGACTTCCGTTTGTGCTAGTTAAAGAGCTGAGATTGAGCCTCTTACTTGCCTGTAAGGAAATGAAGATAAAAGTATAAACAGTCGTTAAGCTCTGTTGTGCCCAGAGAAATTGTATGGAAAATGGGTGGAAACAGGCCTCATTTTGAGCAGGAGCTCACAGGAGCAGAGCTCTGGAACTTTTATTGTGCTCTTTCTTACCCCCCCCCCCTCCGAATACTTGCTTCTGGGTTCTATTGTTCAACCCCTCTGTGAGAATTTTGCTGAACTCTAAGATTTGACAAACTTTCTAATATTTGCCCCCACACCTTTTCTCCATTGGAAATAATGAACGATAGGGGCACCTTCTTTTGGGGCTCATGGAATAGATCCCCTGGTCCAATCTTTTTGAAACTTGGAGGGTGTTTTGGGGAGAGGCACTAGATACTATGCTGAAAATTTGGTCGCTCTACCTCAAAAACAGCTCCCCCCTGGCCCCAGATACTTGTGGATCAATTCTCCATTATACCCTATGGGAATCGATCTCCATAGGGAATGATGAAGTGCCCAGGAGACATTTCCCTCCCCCCTCCCACTTCCTGATGACCCTGAAGCAGGGGGAGGGCCTCCAGACTGGGGGATCCCCTGCCCTGAATTGGGGATTGGCAACCCTACTCCACAATGTAGAGGGAGTATTGGTGGCAGCTGCTGCCAAACCAATGCTTTTGAAAAATTGCACAGTCAATCAGAAGCCTTATTGGCAAAAGCTGCACCTGGCTCTGTTGGTGGGCTTCAGGAAAGGTGTTGGCAGGTGCTGTGGCACCCACAGGAACCATGTTGGGAACTCCTTATGGCATTGTATCCTGCTGAGGTCCTTCCCCTCTCCAAACCTTGCCCTCTCCAGGTTTCATCCCTGCATCTCCAGGGATATCCCAATCCATTTGGCAACCTTAGAAAGGAAAGTGGAGAAGAGAAGAGGCATGGCGTGAGACTTATGCTTAGCTAAAAGCTGCAGCTCTGAGGAAGGTCCAAGTTCACATACTGATTTGAGATTAGGGGCCAGAACTTGGGCTGCAGGTCTCTAGCTTAGTCTGGAGCTCTATGCAGCCACAACATCAGGACACAGAAAAGGGTTTTGTGAGTGTTTCTGTAAATGTGACTCTGCCTGTCACAGAGGGAGGGAGGGAAATGGCCCCTTTTTGAAGAGCCTTAGAAATCACAGTTGCTGTTCTAGCAGAACATCAAAATCATAGAGGTTCATGAATTGCTGTGTGCATAGGGATGGTCTGGACTCCAAAACGTTTTCTTCTGAACCTCATTTGACCTTCTTGGGCCTGCCAGGCCAGGATGGAAAACAAATGAAAACAAACTCTCTTCGCAAGCCTGATTCTGGCTATGCTGGCCATTTTATACACACAGAGGGTGGGAATCAGACTTTCTCGTGGCATTTTGGACAGCTCTGTGCCACTGTCGACATTCTGGAGGAACACAACCATCTTGAAAAATAGCAACTTTGACCTGCTCCTACTGCTCTTTGATTGTGGGGCTGCCGAGTTCCTATTGCCTTCTGTTTATGGCCCTTATTTGCCTGCTTTGGTTTGAACAAATCGCCTGTCCTCCTTGAGGTGGAAATCTCACTGGACCCATAAAGAAAGCTCAGGATCCTGAGAGGGAGCAGTGTGGGTGGATATAAAAACTGCTCTGACCAGGTCTTCACAATTCAGTCCAACTGCCAAGTATGAAGAGAAAAAGTTTTCTCTGCAAGGAGTTGCTACCTACTTGGGATTTACTCCCAGAAGTAGAAAGTTCAAGTAGGTGTCCCCTCAGGAAAGAGGCAGTCACTTTTATCTCTTTTTGTTGTTCTTTTTTCCTTACTGGAAATAAGTACTGAAAGCAAGGTAATAAAATTAGTTTTGAAAAAGTGAGGCACTAAAAGAAATTTTTTTCTTATTGTGAACCTGAGGCAGATTTTTTTCCCCCGAGGCTGTTCCATGGCTTGAGCCCTGCTGTGTTTCTTTGAAATAGTTTGATTATAATGAGGATTATTGAAAACATTTCAATAAATTTTTAGAAACTAAGCACTGCAGAAAAATTAAGAGGCTCCAACCCCTTGCCCTGTGAGCCAGTATTTCTGAACAAATTTGTAAATTTGTTTAAAGTAAACCCCAGGCTATGATTTCTTTCTGTTCCCAGCAGAAATAGTACAGGAATATGTCCTCGCAGACAAGCAAAGGATGGCAGCCTCTTTTGCCTGGGCGCTAAGAAAGTCCTCGGCCTCTCTGTGTGGAGATGTTGCCAGCGAACTGAAGCTATGGAAGGACAAAAACATGGGACAAATTATGATATATACTCTGAATAATAATATTATTGTGATTAATATACAGAACTGCACAATATATATATCACAAAAATACAAATACATATAGTCAGGGCTTTTTTTTAGCAGGAACACAGTTCTGGCTGGCTTGGTGTCAGGGGGTGTGGCCTAATATGCAAATGAGTTCCCGCTGGGCTTTTTCTACAAAAAAGCCACGCATATAGTGCAAATACGAAAAGACACTGATAAGCAATTAATTCCACACTACTCAGGTGCAAACACCAAGCCAGGTGTTAGAATTTGCAGGTCCTGCTGTGACATGTGCCATATTTCTGAAGGCTGTACCATTCCCTGAAAATTGCTAGTGAAGAAGTCCAACCCTTGAAAAAGACACCTATTTTGCGTTGAAACGATTGTTGGACAAGAGATCTTGGTGTTGTTTGGGAGTTTACTTTGGTCTTCCAAAGTCCATCATTTTGAAGAAAGTTTTGGAGAGTGTCTTTCCTCCCCTGTCTGTCTGTTTTTTCTGGGACTCTGTTTGAAAGACTTTGTCACTGAGTGGCGTTTGCGCCTAAGTAGTATGGAATTAATTGCTTATCAGTGTCTTTTTGTATTTGTGCTATATCTATTTGTATTTTTGTTATCTATAGCCTCGTACATGGGAGCCCAGTGCGCTTTTTTGTCTAGCAAACTGAAGCTGGCAGAGAGGAGGGATGTCCTTCACCAGAGACCTGGGAAGCCCTCGGAGCCTCGGCGGCACTGCCAACACTTCAGCAGTTTGTCTCTGGCCCAACTGGTAGCCAAACCAGTCCAGGAGGCAGTGAGCAGCATAAGATCCCTGGGGGGCCTGCCAGCACATCGGGGGCTTGGCTCGGCTGCTCAGGTGAAGCACCAGCCTTGCATACTGGTAAAATGGTCAGGCATGCCATTGCTGGCCCCATTTGCAGAGAGTTAGCCAGCCGTATAAGAGATGGCTCATGCCAACATGTCCAGTTTTTCCTTTCCCTTACTTTTCTTTTTACCAGTAGTAGATTTCCGCCCTGATTGGAATGAAAGCTGTGCCAGAGTTAGACAGCTTCCATTCTCCTCCCCACAGCATTTTTCTTTTGTCATAGTTGTTTGGTCTCCTTTTCAGAGTATTCCGGAAAGCTTCCCTCAGAGGAGTGGCCTTGGAAGTTAAAGCAGCCATGGGGGAAGCCAAGCAAAGGGCTCCCTGTGGTACAACCAAGGTCTAACCTGAGTGCACCTTGCAGCGGTGCTAGCACCGCAGGGAACACTTCGCGTGGCTGCCTCTCGGCCACCGGTGGCCCTCCAAGGATGCAACCTACTGGGCAACTTTGCCAATTTAACCACTTGTATTCCTGTAAGGTCCTGGCACATTTTAATGTACGGGTTTGTCTTGAAGGCTTTTATGCTGCCTCTCAGGCCGCACCCTACACGCAGGTGCTGCAGCCAGACATCTCATGCTGCTGAAATTTTCATTTGGTCTGGAATTTATTTATTTTTCTTCCCTTCAGGAACTGTTTCTCAGCTGGTAAAAATATGCTGCTGCTAAATCTGCTCCGGCAGCTCTCTTTGAAAAGTAGAGGGGGACATGGAGGCTGTCTGGTCCTTGCAGATGCAAAATACACTTGCCCAGAAGTTTTGTGACCATGGAACTGGCATGGAGAAGGAGGAACAAGCTTATGCAGAGAGCATAAGGTCACTAAATACTTTGCTGGAAAGCCAAGCGCTATTTTTTTTCCTGATTTACAAATTGGTGGCATTTTGAGACCTACAAACATGAACTTTGGGTTTTGTGACTGTCTCCCATTAAATGGTGGTCAAATTAGTAGATGGGGACATCAGTGCTTCCTCCTAAGGAAAGAAAACGTTCAATTTTTGTTGTTTCTGAACCACTATGCAGAACGTCATTTTCTGGTGTACCTCCAGTTCAATTAATCCAGGTGGGTAGCTATGTTGGTCTGAAGCAATAGAACAAAGTTGGAGCCCACCTGCACCTTTAAAACCAAAAAAATATTATTTTTTGTTTCAAACAATTTTATTAGTAACGTATGGTAGTAAATTTCAATTTCTTATATCATTAATAATAACTTTTTTTTATCTATCCCATATATTACTTTCTACCCACCCCTCCCCCCGTTACTTGACCCCCGCTGGTGTTATATACTTAAAATCTTAATATTAAAGGTACCCTTAATTAATAAGAACCAAAATTAATATCCTCCTCCCTCTTATACTTAGTCATTATCAAAAATTGTCCAGTCCTTTTATTTTCCACTCTTTTTCTACATATCTTCTGAACTTTTTCCACTCCATCTTAAATACTTCTAAATCATAGTCTCTTAAGGTTCTTGTTAACTTGTCCATTTCACTCTATGTCATAACTTTTACAATCCAATCCCATTTCTCTGGTATTTTTTCTTGCTTCCACAACTGCGCATACAATGTCCTAGCAGCTGAGAGCAAGTACCAAATTAAAGTTCTGTCTTCTTTTGGAAATTTTTCCATTTGTAATCCCAACAGAAAAGTCTCTGCAACTTTGTTAAATTTGTATCCCAAGATCTTAGAAATCTCTTGTTGAATCATCTGCCAATACTTTTTCGCTCTTTCACAAGTCCACCACATATGATAGAAAGAACCTTCATGTTTTTTACATTTCCAACATCTATCTGGCATCTTATTGTTCATCTTTACCAACTTTTTAGGAGTCATATACCATCTGTACATCATCTTAAAACAATTTTCTTTAATACTCTGACATGTTGAGAGTTTCATAGAGTTCTTCCACAAATATTCCCATGTGTCCATCTGTATTTCTTTATTTACATTAATTGCCCACTTAATCATTTGAGATTTCACTACTTCATCTTCCATAGACCATTTTAAAAGTAACTTATAGATTTTCGAAATTAATTTTTCATTATCTCCAAGAACTTTTTCCATTTCTGTTTGTTCTTGTCTTATTCCTTCAGTTTTAACATCGCTTTCCACCAAACTTTTTATTCGTTGCATTTGAAACCAATCATATTTATTATTCAACTCTTCAGCAGTTATCCTCTCCTGTCTCAGCTGTTATTCTTATTACTTCTGCTGGCACTATCCATAGTGGTTTTCTTTCAGCGCCATATTTCTTGTACTTCATCCAAATATTTAGTAGATCATTTGTTATATAATGGTGAGAAAAAAAACCATCCAACTTTTTCTTTCCATAGTACATATAAGTGTGCCAGCCGAATTTATTTCCATGACCTTCCAATGTTAAACGTTTTTTATTCAACAGAGTCACCCAATCTTTTATTCACACTAGACAAACTGCTTCATGATATAATCTTAAATCTGGTAGTTGAAATCCTCCTCTTTCTTTAGCATATGTTAAAACTTTCATTTTAATCCTTGGTTTTTTCCCGGCCCATACAAATTCTGAAATCTTTCTTGCCATTTATTAAATTGTTTACTGTCTTTCACAATCAGAATAGTTTGAAACAAATACCTTATTCTCGGCAAAATGTTCATCTTAATTGCAGCTATTCTATCAAGCAATGACAAATTAAGCTTGTTCCATTTTATCATATCTTCGTCCATTTTATGCCATAACTTTTCATAATTGTTTTTAAACAGATCAATATTCTTCATTGTTATTTCCACGACCAAATATTTTACTTTAGGGGTAACTTCACATCCCGTTAATCTCTGCAATTCCTTTTGTTTACTTACTTGCATATTTTTACACAAAATTTTTGACTTTTCTTTATTAACATAAAGTCCTGCCAATTCTCCAAAATCTTGTATTTTGACTAACAACAAAGGTGTTATTTGCGTAGGATTTTCATTTATAAACATTATATCATCTGCAAATGCTCTATATTTATAGGAAAGTCCTTTAATTCTCATTCCTTCAATTTCTTCATTATCTTGTATTTGCAGCAATAAGATTTCAAGAGTCATTATAAACAACAATGGTGAAAGCGGACAACCTTGCCTTGTACCTTTGCTGATTGTCATTTCTTCTGTAAAATCTGCATTTATACATAACCTTGCACGTTGTTCATTCTTTTATCATTCTTTTATCATTCTTATAAAGTTTTTCCCCAATTTTATTTTCTCCATTACTGCAAACATAAAGTCCCAATTCAAATTATCAAAAGCTTTCTCTGCGTCTGCCAAGAATAATGCAACTTCCTTCTCTGGATGTCTTTCATAGTATTCTACAACATTTACAACAGTTCTAATATTGTCTCTTATTTGCCTTTTAGGGAGAAAACCTGCTTGGTCTTCCTTTATAAAGTTTATTAGATATTGTTTAAGCCATTCTGCTAAGATTCTTGTGTATATCTTATAATCATTGTCTAATAATGAGATTGGTCTACAGTTCTTTACATTAGTGACATCTCTATCTTCCTTTGGAATCAACGAAATTACTGCTTCTTTCCATGTATTTGGTATTTTTCCATTTATTCTTAGCACATTCATTAATTTTTGAAGTTTCAGTATTAATTCTTCTTTAAACGTTTTAAAATTTTTTGCCGTAAATCCATCTTGTCCAGGTGCCTTTCCAATTTTCATTGCATTAATCGCTACTTCAATTTCTATTTTTTCAATTGGATCATTCAAAACTTTTCCCATATAATCAGTTAAGGGTGCTATTTTAATCTTCTGCAAATACACTTCCATCTTTTCCTTCTTTGCTTTAACACCTTTAAATAGTTTAGCATAATATTTTAAAAAATCTCTCTTTATTCCTTCTTGATCTACCATCTCTCTTCCATCAGCCACAATTTTATTAATAATTTTACTTTATCTCTTTTTCTTCAGTTGCCAGGCCAAATATTTTCCAGGTTTATTTGCTCCCTCGAAAGATTTCTGTTTTAATTTCTTCAAATTCCATTCCAGTTCTTTATTTAACAGATGTCTCTTTGTGCTTACAATATTGTAATCTCCTTTATAATTTTCTTTTCCCCTGGCCTTTTCCTTAATTCACCTTCTTTTTTCTTAATTTCATTTTGAATGTCCAACATCTGTTTATTTTTTGCTCTCTTGTCTTTATAATTCAATGTTATTAGTAATCCTCTCACTACTCCCTTGTAGGCATCCCATACCGTCTGAAATTCTATATCTTCCCTGTCATTTACTTGGAAGTACGCTTTGGTTTCATTTTCTAGAGAACATAAGAATATAAGAGAAGCCATGTTAGATTAGGCCAATGGCTCATCCAGTCCAACACTCTGTGTCACACAGTAGCAAAAAATTTAGCCACTGATGGACCTCTGCTCCATATTTTTATCTAAACCCCTCTTGAAGGTGGCTATGCTTGTGGCCGCCACCACCTCCTGTGGCAGTGAATTCCACATGTTAATCACCCTTTGGGTGAAGAAGTACTTCCTTTTATCTGTTTTAACCTGTCTGCTCAGCAATTTCATCGAATGCCCACGAGTTCTTGTATTGTGAGAAAGGGAGAAAAGTACTTCTTTCTCTACTTTCTCCATCCCATGCATTATCTTGTAAACCTCTATCATGTCACCCCGCAGTCGACGTTTCTCCAAGCTAAAGAGCCCCAAGCGTTTCAACCTTTCTTCATAGGGAAAGTGCTCCAGCCCTTTAATCATTCTAGTTGCCCTTCTCTGGACTTTCTCCAATGCTATAATATCCTTTTTGAGGTGCTGCGACCAGAACTGCACACAGTACTCCAAATGAGACCGCACCATCGATTTATACAGGGGCATTACTACTCTGAACAGAAGTGCCAGCCTGCCCCCGTTAGGGAAAGCAACTCAGCTCGCCATTTTCCAACCCCGGAAGTCAAAACCAACAAAATTTTATTGAGAATGTAAGATTTTGTGTGCTAAACGCATACTTCTTCCTCCATTCACAGAAAGGAGCTCTTCTCTTTTTTTCTGTGTAAGTGTTCTGGTTGTGTCTCTCTGAATAGTTTGTGACATATTCAGAATCCTGACTCATCTAGAGATGTGACAGGCGAATATTTCTTCTAAAAATAGAGGAAATAAATTTTACAAGATGTGGAATGAGCTTGTGCACCTTAAATAGCAATTCATCTTTCCAATGACACCTCCTGGGGGAAAAATAATTTCTTGAGAAGATGTTTGTGAATCTTCATATTAGACCAGGTAACTGTGTAACCTCTGAGTATTTTGGGAAAATTTGACACAGTCAACACAACGTTCATTTGAAGCAAGCTTGAAAACAACCACGCATACAGTGAGTAAGAACAATTGCTTCCATGTAATCAGACCTGGCCCTGACATGGATGGCTCAGGCTAGTCCAATATGGCCAGATCTTGGGAGCTAAGCAGAGTTAGCCCTGGTCAGTAGTTAGATAGGAAAGTCCAGGGTTGTGGCTTTTTGAGTTGAGGATAAATTAATAGGAGTCATGTGTGAACAAGTGGGCTTGTAATGTTTTTTCTTATTTACAAGGTGGGTTTAAATTGTGTATGAAAATGTAACTGCCCACATAAATGGTTTCTTCTTCCTTCACTCTGCCCTGCTGCCTTTCAAATTATATAGACATTTGGGGGTTTTTTTCCTTTTTGATTTTATGTCCACAAAATGCAATTGGGATTCAAATTACCTTGCTGGACTTCTCATTTCATACAGTACCAATGATTTTTTTTTTTTGAAGAAAGAATATATGAACAGAGCAAACTGTTTTAAGGTGCCCATTGCAGGATGGGACTGGAATATAAAGAGATTTCCTATTCAGAAAGATTCACGTTGACAAAGAGGTGAACTAAGAGGTTGCTCTGGGAGACATCAAAATCCCTGCAAACTACCAAGTAGAACAACTAGATATAATAGCACCTTACAGACCAACAGGACTATCAGGCCATACGTTTTCAAGAGTCAAAGTTCCTGACTTGGGTCAGCCAGGGCTAAGTGACAGAGAGGACTCCTCAGGAGAAGAGGAAGCTCTTGTAGCCAGCCTTGAGTGAACAGAAGTTGACCAGCAGGAAGATGAGTTTCAGGCTTGTCAGGATTCACAGCCAACAGCTGGTGCAGAGTCACAACCCTCTTCAGCCCTGATTCAGCAGGTGAACCTTAGTTGGCCATTCAATGAAGACAACTGATTCTTATGCATCAAAAATCTTGTTGGCTTCTCAGGTGCCGCTGGACTCGAAGCTATCCAAAACATTAGTGTTTCCAAGAACCATCTCACCATGGCTCTCCAGGCAGAGATTCCTTTGGGGCTCTCCTTGTCTCACCCAAACATTGTATGAAAACAAATCACAACTTGATTGTTTATGTGGTCTTATAGGGCAGTGGTTCCCAACCTTTTTGGCACCAGGGGCCGGTTTCCCAGAAAACAATTTTTCCAGGGACTGGGTGGGGGGCAGTGCTGGGTTTTTTGCTAACCCAGGCTGCCTCCTGCCTGTGCCCCTGTGCCTGCCCCCCATGAGGGTCTAGGCAGTTGGGGACAGAAGCAGCTGATATGCCTCCCCCTCTCATTTAAAGACCCACACTGATCAGGCGGGGGACTTTAAATGAGGGGTAGGGAAAGGTCATTGCCACGCTGCGTCTTCTCCCAGCCTGGGACCAGGCGGACAAAGGAAGCAAAGGGAGGCAGCTTTGGAGCGAGGCTGCATCGCCTCTTTCATCCTCCTGGGTCCTGGGCAGTCAAAAGGGGTGATGGTTGGGGACCTCTGTTCTAGGGTGACCAAGGTCCATTTGCTTTTATCCCATTGTTTTCCCCCCACACAACCCCCCCCCCCCCGATTTCAACAGCTCTGCAAATGCAAAGTCTTCTAACAGTTGTATAAAACTTCTCATGGGGAGAAACTGGCCAGTGGTTCTGCTTTGGATATCCACAGAGGACATATGAAGACTTCATGACGGTCTGATACTGAGCTAGGGTTACCAGCCCCATCTAGCAGTGCAGTGGGAAAATTTGTTGGAGATATGGTAGTCAACATCATGTTCACTTCCAGCTCAAAACCAGATATGCCATCATTATGTCAGGGTGATGCTAGTTTTGGGTGGATCCTATAGCGTCCTTATGTAATGTTCTTACATCTGGTTTTATGGTGGAGGTGATGTTGCACATTGTCACAGCACTGAATCACCCCTCATTTTTTTCCCATGCCACCTTGACAATTGGCAGTGGCAATGGCAGCTCAGGTCTTACAACCTGTGTTAAGCCTGAATGTACACAGATCTGGTTTATTTCCTGGCTCATGTGCATGACTTTTTCTCCCCCACCTTCCCTTTCTTAAATTCCCTATAATGAGTATTAATATTATCATATGGCATTGTGTGAAGTATAGCCAAGAGATCCTCAAATTGTCTGACAGCCTGAAATGCTAGCTGTTTTAGCATTAAGCACCACTAAGTGGCAAGCTAGACATTGGGGGGGGCTGAGAGAGATGTGGCTTCATGTGGAAGAGTGCAGAATCGAACCTGGTTTTCCTGATAAGAGCCCACCGCTCGTAAGCACTGCACCATGCTGGCTCTTATTCCCTGTGATGTATGAATGCAAGCACACCAATTCACTGGAATTAGCTGTGAGGTTGTAGTTCTTTAGTGGCTTTTGGTAGAAGTTTCAAGGTTTTCCTGTTCCAGGTTTTGTTGTAAGAGCTGTTCATAGAATCAGGCAAGTCAAAATTTGGCAGACACTGATAATTCTTGTGGGTGCCTTAATGTTTATTGTTTTCTTGGTTGTAGAGTTGAACAAGGGCCCCCTGTGAGACTCACTGGGGGAAATCCCATCTCCCCCCCCCATCCCCCCAAGCCCAGTGTGGAGCCCCAGGTTTTCTGCAGCTTGCTAGAGGGGGGGAGACTGTATTGGCTTCCCCAGAGCTGCTCCAGGTGAGCAGCAGAGAGTGGCAATGGGGAGGGGGGGAGTCTCTGCTGTCTTACCCAGAGCAGCTCCAAGCGAGCCAGCAGAGATTCCCCCCTCCCATGACACTGCTCTCTGCAGCTCAGCTAGAGCAGCTCCTGGCAAGCCATCACAGTCTCCTCCCCACCTCTCTGCAGCTCACTGGTGAGTTGGGTGGGGGTAGGGGGTGGGAAGACTGTACTGGGCTTGCCAGGAGCTGCTCCAGGTGAGCTGTGGAGAGTGGTGGCAGGGGAGCCTCTACTGGTTTGCATAGAGCTTCAAGCGAGCCAGCAGAGATTCCCCTCCCTTCTGCTCTCTGCAGCTCACCCAGCACAGCTCATTCCCTCCCAAGCTGCTGCAGCTTCGGCACAGCTTCTGGGTTGCTGAGCATTGCCTGGCTTTCAGCAGCCACGCCACCACCAGGCCCAGCCAGAGGTAAGCGTGTTCTCTGTGCTTCTATAGAGAATGCTGTTGTATTTGGGGGGAATTTAAACCCACCTGCATTTTTTTTAAACATTTAAGGGTTGTCTGCATCCCTGGGGAGTCTCTCAAGTGTGTAGAAAGATCTGTTTAGCCTCCACATGGCCCTGATCTGCAGATTTAGATATCCACAGATTGCTGCCATGGGTAGCTAACAGTGTATAGTTTTAGTGTTTCAAGTTAGAGTTTCTCTCTTGGTAGCCACTTGGAGTTTCTGGAAAAACAGCCTGTAATTTTTTTAACCAAATAATGAATCAAACCAAATAAATAAGTCAGTGGGAGGGAACTGAAAATACAAGCCGCTTCTATCCGTGGGCATTTTATTCTGCAGGGACCTTGAGTATTCTGTAGAAGCACCCATTACGTATTTGCTGATTGTTTGCCATTCAGTGTTCTATTCAGTGACACTGGCTATGTGACCAAAAAGGGGTCCTGTAAGAAAACTGTTGCATTGGGGTCTTTGGGAAGCCAACAAACTTTTAAAGGTGTTGGTAGAGTAATTAACACAACAGTGCACCACATGATTAAAGCTTAGATAAAGGTTTATTTAGGAACTAATATAATGGATAGGAAAGAGGAGAGACAGAGATTAGGTTCCTAACTGCATCTCAAGATGGGAGAGAATCAGAGAGGAGACTGAAATGTTGAACCTCAAAGAAGAGGAAGTTGTCCTAAGAGTTGCTGTTTGGAGACAGACAAGGAATGATACTTAACAGGAGAGAGAAAGAAGGTGCTGTCCTCACTATCCTATCTAATTGTCTTCTTGCTGCCCCCTTCAGAGTCTTCTTTGTACACCAGACTTTCTTCCAACAAACAGAACTTTTGCTGTCCAGAATACAAGGTGAAGACATCCCTTCTTTGCAATTGCTTCAGAATTTGCCCCCCACCCCCCGCCAAGCAATAGAAAACACCAGTAGATTATTCCAGGCAATATTTGTACCCCTGTCCAGCTGCTACAAGCTGTCAGAATGATAAAGAGCTTTGGTCTGCAGCAATGTACTTTCTGGGGTAATATGTATTCCAGGATTAAAACATTTTATATAATAAATCTACACATAGATTAACCAAATTCTGCGCTAAGGAAAAAACAAACAATCCCTCTGTCTAGATTGGCTGTGTGAGTAAAGCACACCTGTGTCAATTGCGTCTATGTTTGCTAGTCGTGATCAGGTTGAAGTTTCTGATGTCCTGCTCCAACCACTAACATTCTTCCTTAAAATCCAGGCCCAAGCACTGTTACACCTTTCTGAACTCAGTGAGTTTAGAAATGTTTAACTATTTAGGATTGCATTATGCATGGCTTCTCTGGCTTTTGGGACTTGTGCAGGCATTGCCTGTTTTCAAACGTATCTTTTTACTTACAAGGACTAGAGATGGTGAGATACTTAGGACGCCAAGTCCACAAGAAGAATCTGTGCCTTTCCTGCCTTCATTGAGTGTTGCACGGCTAGGGAGTCACATGCAGATCTGTCACACAAATCATTTGGCTCCCTGAGGTTGAGGAGGAACTTAATGCAGGCTTACTCTTCAGTAAGCATGCTTAGTCAGCCTCTGAGTGCTGACCCATAGGTGGGCAACTGTTTTTGCTGTGTGTGAAGCAGGGGAGGGGAAAATAGGCAAGGTTACAAGCTCTTCTCCTCTACCAAAGAGATTGCCTGGCGACTTAGAGCAAGGAAATACAGGGAGTTACTGGAAGGGGGGATGGAATTAAAGAGGTCGGTAGGTGCAGGGTTCTCCCTTAGTTTCATAGCTCTTGTAGGAGTTTGGTGTCAAAGCAAAGGGGGCGCATAAAAACGATTCGAACGGTAGTCAAGTGATTTATATGGTACATGTCTGTTTCCTTCTCCCATTCATGCCAAAAAATAATTCCCTAAACTTACCCTCAGGAGCCCCATGGTGCAGAGTGGTAAGCTGCAGTACTGCAGTCCAAGCTCTGCTCATGCCCTGAGTTCAATCCTGGCGGAAGCTGGGTTCAGCTAGCCGGCTCAAGGTTGGCTCAGCCTTCCATCCTTCCGAGGTTGGTAAAATGAGTATCCAGCTTGCTGGGGGTAAAGTGTAGATGACTGGAGAAGGCAATGGCAAACCACCCTGTTAAAAAGTCTGCCATGAAAACATTGTGCTGCAACGTGTTCCCAGAGTTGGAAATGACTGCTGCTTGCACAGGGGTCTACCTTTAACTTTTCCCTATGCTGGTCTTATGGGGTCTGTTATTCTCACCTTTTGTTGTTTACATAGTCTCCTTCTAGCATGGCCATGTTTGAAGTGCATATATATGTATTTTATCTTTCTGTGCAAAGAAAGTATTAAGAGTTTTAATAAAAACGTGTGTGTGTGATATTTGTTCATGTCTTGCAGCTTTCAAATATCTATGTATTCTATGTGGCTCTTATGTTAAGCAAGTTTGGCCACCCCTATATTAGGATATGGGTTTGAATTCCCACTCTACTGTGGAAGCTTGCTGGACGGCCAATCTGCACACTCAGCCTAACCTATCTCACAGATAAAACAGAAGAGGGGGGAATGATGTAAGTCGCTTTGGAAGAAAGGCAGGATACAAATAGACATCTCTGACTCTTCCTTATTGCAGTAAACCAAAACAAAAGTCCATTGGGACTGTAGAGACAGACTAATAACTTTGATTCCCATAGAAGCTTTCCTAGCATGTGAAGAAATGACTCACAGGAATCCATGCTGAACCTTGTCAACGTAGTCTGTCCTTACGGTGCCGCTGGACATCTGTGTACTCTTGGGCTGCCATCCTAAACAGACCCCACTGAGCTCAGTCCAACTAACTTTTGAAACAACACACTGAGCAACGGTGCAGCCTTAGCAAAACTCGCTGCTTCTCGCTGGCCAGGTTAAGACCGACTGACCAGAATTAAAACCAGATTTTGCCCTATCGCTTTGTTCTAGGAATGTCAGCTAATACTCAACATCCATGGGGGGGGGGGGGCGCTTTTTTGTTTTGTTACCTGGCCTGGAAGACGGCTCACGTGTTTATTCCTGGGAAGTCTGGCATTCCAGGAAGTTCTGCTGCCTTTCCCCTTTTTGCTCCACAGATAACTGTCTTCAGCCTCATCAAACTTCACCCCCCCCCCCCCCGGTCTGCGTGGCTCTCCATGTGTTTTGTCTGGCGTTCGTCCCAGAAAGTACAGCGCAGCGCACCTGTGGGTGGTGTCTGGAAAGGACGAACGCAGCCCGCCTATGATGATCAGCGGTGGGAAGTTTAACTGGCCAGGATAGGACCTGACTAGGAAAAAGGTTGTTCTGGGAAATGTATGTAACAGGGGACCCGGCTCCGCCATGTTGTCTTTGTGCTGTAATAAAACATGTTGCAATCTGAACGTCTCCGACTTCAGGACATTACACTGGTGATGAAGGTGGGATTCCGGTGAGTAGAGAGCAGCCTCCAGTGCTCTGAGCTCTAGTGCTTCCGCGGCCGAGGCCATGGCTACTGCTCCTGGACAAACCCCACCGGCATTCGATGTCACCTGGTGTGACTTATGGGAATCATGGGTGGACCAAATCAACTACTATATACAGCTGGACAAAATGGAGGCAGCGGCCGAGAAGAAGGCGCTTCTCCTGAGCTCGTGCAGGGTGGAGACCATCTAGCTGATGAAGCGACTCATCACGCCGACCACCCTCGCAAGCGCCACCTATGACCAACTGGTCAAGGCAATGACGAACCACATGGCGCCACAGCCGTCCCGTCTCACACACAGGCACGCGTTCTACACGAGACAGCAGAGACAAGCTGAGTCCGCTGCTGAGTACCTTGCAGAGCTCCATGGATTAGCCCTGAGATGTGATTTCATGGGGGACCTGGAAGAGATCCTGCTGGACCGATTTGCAGTTGGCATCCGGGAGGAGAAAATGCACCGAATATTGCTAGCAAACGAGGACAGAGACATCGACCTTGTGAAAGCACTTCGACAGGCAACTGCTTTTGAACAGACACACACCAGCCCTTGTGCGCACCAGGCTGCCACTGCCTCGATGTCAGACAGTTCCGACGAGGAAGGGGCACACCAGCTTCGCCACCAGCCATGCAGCGGTTTGAAAATACCAAACCGACCACAGGCAGCAGAGAAGCCAAGCACAAAGTGCGCCAGTTGTGGGGACTCACATGAGCGGCGAGACTGCCCTTACCATAACGCAGACTGCAGAAGCTGCGGAAAAGTGGGCCACATTGCCTGAGCTTGCAGGGCCAGAACCAACAGGAGGCCTCAGTCCGCACACCATGACACGACAGATGCACACATGATGGCCGCAAACAGCATCCAGATAATGAACTTGCCACAGGACACCCCCAACAAGGTCAAAGTGCAGGTCTTGATCGAGGGGGGTCCCTGCCTGATGGAACTGGACACAGGATCCTCCATCTCCCATTATTTCGGAGGAGACCCTCAGTAAACTCTGCCCCCACAACCGGCCGGCCCTGCGGCCTGTGGAGTTCATATTGTAGGACTTTCAAAAGAATCCAGTGCAGATCATGGGGGAGGCCAGAGTTAGGGTGGAGTTCAAAAATTTTAAAGGGGCCCTAGACATACTTGTGGTAAAGTGCAGGCTCACCACCCTATTGGGATTGACTTGGTTTAAGGCCCTGGGCATCAAAATTGTAGGGGTGGACCACACACAGGCCCACAATTTCAACCAAGTGTGCCGGGAGTTCCTGGAAGTATTTGATGGAGCTCTGGGAACGTACAAGGGGCCACCTATCGCGTTGCAGCTGGTCCCCACGGTTAGGCCCTTAAGGCTGAAGACTCAGCGGGTTCCTTTTGCACTTAAGCCAAAAATCGAAGCCAAACTGGACCGTCTCGTGGCCCAGGGGGTGCTAGAGCCCATCTCCCTTGGGAAACCCCCATAGTCACCCCAGTCAAGCCAAATGGGGATGTGCGCATCTGTGCAGACTACAAATGCACAATTAATAAAGCACTACAGGACCACCCATACCCCATCCCGGTGGTCTGCCATGTCCTCGCCTTCCTGGCCGGTTCAAAGATTTTCGGGAAGTTGGATTTGGCCCAAGCATACCAACAACTTCCGGTGGATGAGCAAACGGCTGAGGTCCAGACCATTGTTACGCACCAGGGTGCTTTCAAGGTGTGGAGGCTACAATTTGGGGTCAGCGTGGCTCCAGGAATTTTCCAAAGCTTAATGGACTCTCTCCTTAAAGGGATTCCTGGAGTACAACCTTTTTTCGATGTTTTGATAGCGGCACCCGACACCAACGAGTTCTGCCACCACCTCACAAACGAGCCCTGGCCAAGCCCCTACACAGACTCCTAGATAAGGGTGCCCCATGGGTCTGGGGAAAAAAGCAGGTCGCGGCCTTCCAGGCGGTCAAGGACATCTTGGTTTCAAATGAGGTACTCCACCATTTTCACAAGTCCCTCTCCGTGATGCTTCCCCTTACGGAGTGGGTGCTGTCCTGGGCCACTAACTCCCAGACGGGAGAAAGGTCCCCGTGGCTTATTACTCTCGCACTTTGACCCAGGCTGAGCGCAACTGCGCCCAAATAGATAAGGAGGCATTGGCAATCGTGGCAGGTATATACAAATTCAGCGACTACCTGTATGGTAGGCGCTTCACGATTGCCACAGACCACAAACCATTGCTTGGCCTACTCGTCCCAGACCGCCAGACACCGCAGATCCTGTTGCAGTGGGTCCTGCGATGGAACGAGTTCCTCAACTCATACACCTACAAAATCATCTACCGCCCTGGCAAGGCGATGGGCCACACAGGAATTCACGCAGATGCCCTCAGCCGCCTTCCGCTACTGGAGATGGACTCAGATCCGGCCCTGGCCCACCACGTGACGCTCCTGGAGTCTCTACCGGAGTGGCCCCTCCATGCAGTGGAAGCAGCCAGGTCCACGGGCAGAGACCTCATCCTTGCACGCATCTCGGACTGGGTGGGGAGGGGTTGGCCCACAGGCAAATTGGACGCTGAATTCAGACCATTTGCTTCCCGCCGGGAAGAACTCTTTTTACACAAGGGGTGTATTCTTTGGGGCAGCAGGGTGGTGGTCCCTCCCCCACTTCGGAAGCAAGTGCTCAAAGCCTTGCATGAGACACACCCGGGGATAGTGCGTATGAAAGCTCTGGCACGGAGCTATGTATGGTGGCCAGGAATGGATGAAGAGATAGAGGGGTGGGTTAGGAGGTGCCCGTCCTGCCAAGAGTCCCGGCCAAATTTGCCCGGCACCCCCGTTCACCGCTGGGAATCCAATCGGGTGCCGTGGTCCCGGCTACACAGACTTTGCAGGACCATACAAGGGGCAAATATTCTTTATCTTGGTGGATGCTTACACGAAGTGGCTGGAGGTCATCCTAGTTGCTTCCACCTCCACCGCAGCCGCAGTCAGAGCCTTACGGAGGGTTTTTTGCACCCACGGAATCCCGGACACCGTAGTGACGGACAACGGCACCATGTTTACCTCCCAGGAATTCCAGGAATTCCTGAATAGGTACCTCATTCGCCACATACGATCTGCTCCCTTTCACCTGGCCACTAATGGCCAAGCGAAGCGCATGGTTCGCACCAAGGAGGCCCTGGGTCGCATAGTTCACGGGGATTAGGACCATCGACTGTCCGCCTTCCTGTTTGGGAACAAGATCAGTCTCAACCCAGCTACAGGCATAAGCCCTGCCAAGTTACTCATGGGCAGGCGGTTAACCACCCGGCTTGATAGGTTACACCCCAACTGGGCCCCGGACCTCCACAGTTCCCCTGAAATCAAGGAGGCCACTAGGGGGTTCTTTCCAGGGATCCCGTCTATGCCAAGAACTTTACGAGAAGGCCGGAATGCATACCAGCTCGGGTGCTGTGGCTCACCAGGTTCCGCTCATACGAGGTCTCATTGGAAGGGGGGCAGCTCCTCCGCAGACACATAGACCAACTTTGCCACTGTACCCTGCTGGAGCAACCGGCAGGGCCAGGGGGAGTGGGGACGGGGAGAGCACAGGGCTGCCGCAAGAAGCAACCTTGCCGGGTTCGCTGGTGGAGGAGCAGTACAGGGTAGGGGGAGATACCTCTGCAGGCTCGAGACAACGCTCTGCCAACCGCGGCGCAAAGCAAGGAACTAGGGGTTAAAGAACCCCAGGCAGCAGCCCCAGCTCTCCAGATCGAACCTCGGCGGTCGCTCAGAGAACAGCAGCTGCCCACTCATTTGAAAGACTATGTATCTTGAACTAGGGGGGAGGAGTGTTGTGTCTGGCATTCATCCCGGAAAGTAAAGCACAGCGCATCTGTGGGCAGTGCCTCAAAGGGATGAATGCAGCCCCCCTATGACGATCAGTGGCGGGAAGTTTAACTGGCCAGAATTGGACCTGACTAGGAAGAAGGTTGTTCCGGGAAATATAACAGGGGACCCGGACCAGCCATGTTGTCTTTGTGATGTACTTGCTAATAAAGCATTTTGCCACCTGAACGTCTCCGACTTCAGTACTTTACACCATATTTAGCTAGAATCAGCACAAACACTTTTAAACTATCTCTTCAAAAGACTTCCTCTAGACTAGGCCTTTGTTTCTTTATACAGTGCCTTTGATTGTGGGGAAAAAATGTCTTGCACAAGCATGTCGGCCCACACTGGAATTCTTCTCTCCTCTCTTGTAGCCTTCCTTTGTTTGCTGTTCCAGGCCAGAGGTGCCCCTTCACTCACTGGCATGGAATCCAGAATCCAAGCCAGGTGCCTCCAGGGCTTCTTGTTGGCAAGATGGAGGGCTCGGTCTCTCCATTAGTGCAGTCTTGGATAATGTCAAAAAGGGGCATGCCAGGGAGGGTATAAGGCTGGCTGGTGCTGTGTTCTGCCCATTCACACGTGCAGGTATCAATCGATGTTCAAGGCAGCCCCTACATAAGGGGTCCCAACACACAACTTTCCTGGGACCCATCAAGTTTTTTTTTTAAGAAAGTAGCTGGGTCAAGTGTATGGTTGCCAATCCCCAGTTGGAGGCAGGGAATCCCCCAGTTTGGAGGCTCTCCCCCCAATTCAGAGTCATCAGAAAGCCAGGGTGGGAGGAAAGGAAATGTCTGCTGGGGACTCCATTATACCCTATGAAGACTGATTCCTATAGAGTTGGGAATAAAGAATTGATCTGTGGGTATCTGGGGCTCTGGCGGTGCTGTTTTTTGAGGTAAAGGCACCAAAATTTCAGCATAGCATCTGGTGCCTCTCCTAAAAACACTCCCCAAGTTAAAACAGATGGACTGGGAGTCATATTCTATGAGCCCCCAAAGAAGGCACCCCTATCCTTTATTATTCCAAACAGAAGGAAGGCATTTAAAAGCTGTGCGGTCCCATTAAATGTGATTGCCAGAGCTCACTTCTGATTTCAATCATGCTTCTCACACCTTTGCTCCGTCTCCACTGCTGAAGTCCCCAGTAATTTCTTGAGGTGGGATGTTTGCCCAGTAGGACTTCTGATTGGCGATTGGGCATCTGATTGGCTGGGTGGGTTTTTAAACAGTTGCTTCAGCGATGGCTGCCACTATGGCACAAGGTTCTTTGGTGGGTGACTGAAGGTAACCTGTGTGTGTACAATACGATATTTTTAAACAGTAGGTTCATTTAAAAAGTATCTTTCTGCCTGAAATGATGAAGAGTTATTGTGGATCATGGTTTCTGTTAATTCTGTAATTATGAAATTATTTAGCTTGGATGTAGTTTGTTTAATGTTTTGTAAGGTTTGTTAATGTTGTATGCCGCTCAGAGCTGGCTTGCGGGATAGAGCGGGGTATAAATTAAAAAAATTAAATTAAATTCTGCATGATCTCTCTCTGCGACATTTTGTTGTTGTTTCTGCCTCTTGTAGCTGTCAAGCATGTGATTTTCAAAAGAACGAGTCAAGTGGATACAAAACTACGTTTATTGCTAAATCGAGATGCTCTCCTGGTACAGCACCCTGAGAGTGATACCAACAATACATTGATACACTTCTTTTAAGACACACTTCAAAGGGTTCTCACGGGAAGGGGTAAGGAATGTCAGCCAGCGCATAAATTATCATAAAAGTCTATATTCCCACTACGTTATCAGTATCTCGTCCTTGCTTTCCCAGATGGCCTACACTCCCATGTAGGAATGTATGGGAAGGTATTACTTCTCCTCCTCTCACCACTAGTTTCGTTTCTCACTATTCCACTACACAAAGCAATAAAGCAAGGAGGGGAGGGGGAAAGAGTAACAGAGCCATGCCATACTGACCCTCCATGATATTTTACAGACCAGCTTTATGGAGGGCCCTAAAACCATAGATTACCATTGAGTTTTACCATGCTTGACAGTAGCAGCCATTTTGTTGCTGGTGTCACCTCCTGCAACCATCACGATGTAGTTGCACTTACCTCCTTGTGTCAGAATTCCAGAGGCACCTGCAGCTTCAAAAAGGTTGGGGACCCTTGCCCTAGATGTTTGGTTGTGCCCCAGAAGTGCGGTTGCATGTCTTTTGTCGTGGGAAATGTGGAACAAGCAGGCTTCATGCAGTGTCATTTTGAAAGCCCTGCTATTTTAAAATACTTACTTTCCTTCAGTGCCTTTGCACTCATTTCCCCCACTGTTCAAGCATGAGCTTTGTACAATTAAAAAAGGAGGCAGTCCTCTTAGCCCCTCACAAAATGACTGTAGATGTTTTGGTGCCCAAAGTGGGACATCCAAATTGCAACTTTTATAGTGGTAACATACAGTATATATGATGGTGGTGGAAAACACCATCAAGTCATAGCCAACTTATGGTGACTCCTTGGCTGATTACAAACCAGCAGTTTGAGGTGACCTGGAGACACCTCAGAAACTGACTTGAAAAATCCATCCAAATGAGCACATCTGCAACCCGCCCCCCACCTGTCCTGTACTCACTCCATCTTCTGGTGTCCTCCGGGTGGCTCAAAAAGCTACCCCGTTCAAAGTGGTAGCAAATTTCTGAGCCACATGCCAGTTGCCTCTTCGACATCTGGACGCGGAAGTGTGCAAGCAAGGTGCCTTGGCAGTGTGAACCTGCCAAGCCGCCCAAAGCCACTTCCAGCTTTTTAAAAAAAAGATATTGTTTTCAAATGCATAGGGACTTGGGCGCCCATGTGCATAACCAAAAATGAAGCCCAAGCCAAGCTACAGGGGATGGTGCGCAAAGGCCGCCTGATTGCACAAAGTTGCCCCGCAGAAGGGATGGGAACGGCTTGCGGGGGAACATTTGGATGCTTGGGGGTGCTTGAGCTGGCCCAATTTGGGACGCCTCGCATCCGCCCCAGACTGGCCATCTGTTATCATCCCTCATGGAGTTTTCCAGGCAAGAGACATTCAAAGGTGTTCCCAAAATTCTGTTATACTCTTATGCAACCAAGAAATATGGGCTGACAGCAAATGGACTGATTTAGGATAGATTGGGGGGGGGGGGCTGTACTGAGTATGCAGTGTGGACATTGAAGTTGTCGGAGTGGTGCAAGACCTTTCTCTGCACGGAAAACACATGTGTTCCCAGTCTCATTCACAGGATGAGTCAACCCTCTATCCTCACATTATCTTGCATGTCACAGTAGAAAGACAGTAAATAATTGACTAAATGCTCTCTGATGGTACCCAAACCCCACCCACCCACCCTGCTGTCTTCTGCCTTCTTCCCCAGTAGCAAGAAAGACTTTCTTTTCTTGGACTACACGGGAATGGTGATGTCATGTAATATGGCAAACACTAATAACATGGTAAGAGAAAAGAGGGTGACTGCTATAGGAAAGAGCAAGAGTCCAGTAGCATCTTAAAGATGAACGAAATTTGTGGCAGGGCAGGAGAGCCCTGGTGTGTTGGTTAAGAGCAGCAGACTCTAGTCTCTGAGAACCGGATTTGATTCTGCACTCCAATACATGCAGCTACTGGGTGATTTTGGGTCAGTTACAAGTTCTCTCAGAGCTCAATAGCAATTCTCTTGAGAACCCTCAAGGCCCCACCTACCCCACAGGGTGTCTGTTGTGCGAAAAGGAAGGGAAAGGAGATTGTAAGCTGCTCTGAGACTCCAAGTGAAGGGAAGGGTATAAATCCAACTCCTTTCATGAGTCACTGCTCACTTCTTCAGGTATCATGAAAGCTGCCACAGATTTTGTTAGTCTTTCAGGTGCTGCTGGATCTGGCTCTTTTCTACTACAGACAAATCAACGTGGCTGCCTTTCTCTCTTGAGGGAAGCTAGGGTCCCCCCCCCCCCATTTTTAAAAACTTTATTGAAACATTTAAAAGTTTTACAATAAGAAGGCAAAAGCAACATACACCAAAAATTAAAAGTCAAAATGTTAAGATATAGACCAATGATGTAGAAATTACACCAAATATAATAAATTTGACATTCTAGTTTAAATAAACACTAGCTAAATAACTAAAGTAAAAAGAAATTGCAACAAAACTGCTAAACTTATTTACAATTGTATTTAGAGCTATAATCTGCATTATATATCTGCATTACTAAACTAGGAATTATTTGGGGTAGGTGAAATGGAAGCCAGTCTGGTGTAGCGGTTAAGTGTGTGGTCTCTTATCTGGGAGAACTGGGTTTGATTCCCCACTTCTCCCCTTACAGCTGCTGGAATGCCCTTGGGTTAGCCATAGCTATCGCAGGAATCGTTGTTCTTGAAAGGGCAGCTGCTGTGAGAGTCCTCTCAGCCCCACCCACCTCACAGGGTATCTATAGTGGGGGGAGAAGATAGGAGATTGTAAGCCGCTCTGAGTCTCTGATTCAGAAAGAAGGGTGGGGTATAAATCTGCAGTCTTCTTCCTCTGTTATGCTGTCAAAGGCTTTCACGACCAGAGTCCGTTGGTTGTTGTAGATTTCCTGGGCTGTGTGGCTGTGGTCTTGGCATTGTGAGACCTGAACTGTGGTCTTGGCATTGTGAGACCTGAACTGTGGCTGGCATCCTCAGAGGTGTAACTCAGAAAACTCGAGTTCTCTCTGAGTCAAATGAATCATTATTTGTTATAAATTCAATTGTAGGAAACCCAGGTTCAAGTCCAGTAGCACCTTCAAAGGGAGCTTTGGCTCTCAAAAGATTATACCCTGAAAAAAGGGTTGCCAACCTCCAGATAGTAGCTGGAGATCCCACTACTGCAACTGATCTCTAGGTGGCAGAGACCTGTTCCCTTGGAGAAACTGGCTGCTTTGGAAGGTGGGCTCTATAGCATTAGAGCCCATTGAAGTCCCTTCCTTTCCAAACCCCTGCCCTCCTCAGACTCCACTCCCTAAATCTCCAGGTATTGCCCGACCTGGAGCTGGCTGTCCTACCTAAATACCTTGTTTGTCTTCAGAGTGCCACTGGACTCAAATCTAGCTCTTCTACAGCAGACCAACACGGTGACTACCTAACCTTCTGAAACTGTTTTAGGAAAGGATCCTGGCTTGCAAATGCACTTGGCATGACTTGCATCTTTTTGTCATCATAACCCCTGTATTCATTCCAGCATCTGACTCAGTGCTTACCTCAGACAGTGGTACCACCCTAGTGGGAGGTTGTGTTGCTAATATATCAAGAACTATAAAATATGCCACAAGCGTCTCCTTTTGTAAGACAAGCACCCTGGTTTCATTGCCAGCTGCAAGGACTGTTTTCTTAGAAATTCAATCAAAGCGCACGGTATAAAGCACAAATATTTTGATAATAAACAGAGAAACTCCTCTCGGTAACACTTGGAATGTAGCAAGGTTTTTTTTCCCTTAATAGTCAAAAGTTGCTTCCTTTATATTTGTTTTGGATGTATTTAAGCAGCAGCCATATTTTCTGAAGACTCCGTGTGGCCTGACTGCTCCCTGTATTGGGTGACTCAGAACGAGTGGTCCTTCCGGCCGAAATAATTACACTCAACGTTTTCACAAAATGTCTTAAGTCTCCCTACCACCACCACCACTGTCTACCTCGGCATCATTTTAATTGGCCTTGGGAAAAGTTTTCAAAGCTGAGTGATATTTGGTACAGAACCTTTGGCTGCAACCAGTCATGAGGTCAAAATGTTGTAGTGTACTAGTTTCTCCCTTCCTGGAGCGCCGGGACCTCGCAACAGTGATCCATGCGATGGTCACCTCAAGATTAGATTACTGCAATGCCCTCTACATGGGGCTGCCTTTGTGTCGAACCCGGAAGCTGCAGCTGGTGCAGAACACGGCGGCCAGGCTGTTATTAGGACTCCCGAAATGGGAGCATATACAGGCAGGGCTGCGTGAACTGCACTGGCTGCCAGTTACATACCGGGTCCAATACAAAGTGCTGGTTATCACCTTTAAAGCCCTATATGGCCGAGGACCTGCCTACCTGAGGGACCGTCTCTCCCCATATGAGCCCCAAAGAGCACTGAGGTCAGCAGGGAAGAACATGCTGACTATCCCTGGGCCAAAGGAAGCAAAATTACAGAGTACCCGGGCACGGGCCTTCTCTGTTACAGCCCCGTGCCTTTGGAATCAACTCCCGGAGGAGGTACGGGCCCTGCGGAATTTGGATCAATTCCGCAGGGCCTGTAAGACCATTCTTTTTAAGCAGGCTTTTGTAGACCGTTGATAGGATGGCTGTTTAATCCATCAACGATTTATCTAGTGACCCCTGCCATAACATAAGTGAACAGAACGACATCAGGAAGATCACTGCCGTCCAAATCATGGAATGATCCAGGCAACTGGAACTGGTTTTAGATCGCTGTTTTAAATTATTGTATAATCTTATATTGTTTTAGATTGTTATTTTATATTACTGTATAACCTAATTGTTTTAAACCCTATATTGTATAACTTATTGAAATGCTGTTAGCCGCCCTGAGCCTGCCTAGGCGGGGAGGGCGGGATATAAATAAAATTTATTATTATATTTATTATATTTCTAAGACAGTCTTCACTAACTTTGTAAATAGGTGCAGTCAAATGGTTTTCAAGGTAAGCGAGAAGTAGACGTAATTTGCCATTACCTTCCTCTACAGAGCCTTCCTTGGTGGTCTCCCGCCCAAGTACTTACACTAATTAGCTTCTGAGATCTGATGGAAACAGGCTATACCATTGGTGGCCAAACTTGCTTAACGTAAGAGCCGCATAGAATAAACATCTGATGTTTGAGAGCTGCAGGGGTTGTTTGAGAGCTATTTCAGTATTGTCCCATGTCAGCTAATGCTTTCCCTCAGTGATCACCTGGAAGTGACATCACAGCATCCATTAATTCTGCTTCCAATCTCTCCAGGCTCTGCCTCCAAAAGTTCATCAGATGTTTGTGAGAAGGAAGGAAGGAAAAATTGAAAGGAAGATGGAAAGAAAGCAAATAGATGGAAGAGGGAGGAGGGAGGTGGAGATGGAAAGAAAGCAACTTTAACTTTAAATGCATTCTCCAAGCTGGTCAATGGTGTGGTAGTAGTGATTTGAGAGCCATACCTTATGTGTGAAAAGGCCACATGTGGCTCCTGAGTCACAGTTTGGCCACCCTTGGGCTAAACTGATTTTTTAGTGTCCTATCACATTCAGGAAATAAGAATTGTCTTTTTGGTGTAGGCCAGAAATCGCCAACCTTGATGAGCCTGTGGGTACTTTTGGAATTTTGATAAAAAGTAGTGGATGCCACCACAAAGTGGCCGCCTTGAGGGCTGGGCCAATCACCAAATGTTAGCCAATTCCCACTCCTGACCTCCATTGCCCATACTCAGTGCATTCTCCAAGCTGGCCAATGGTGGGAGAAAAAATGGGGAGCATCATAGCTCCCATAATGCTATAGGAATTTCCTCTAATCTCTGTGGGATGAAGTCTGTGACGTCGCTTCTCAGTGATCAACTGGAAGTGACCTCACAGCATCCATTAATTCTGCTTCCCATCTCGCCAGGCTCTGCCTCTGAAAGCTCCCAGGATAGCCAGTTCAGGAGGTTCCACAAAGTGATTGAAGACAGTTGCTTCAAAATGAGTGATCCTTACAGATGCAATGATGATACCTCCAGGGTATCTTTCCCTGCCCTGACAAAGTGGAAGAAACCCAGGATCAACGTTTTCCTTTAGAAATAATCAGACAGAAGGAAAACATCCGTGGAAGCTATGGGTCCCATGGACACCATGTTGGAGATCACTGATGTAGGCCAAGGATCCCTGTTTTGTCCATGTCAGCTATTGTTCAATTGCTCAGATCCTTGGAAACCTAACAAAGATCCTTAATAGTTCTCTGACTCTTCCTTATATTCTCTGATGAGTTCTACTTTCTCTTCCAGTTTTTCCAACCTTTTATAGTCCTTGAAAGGACCTGTCTCCTTTATACTCGTGATCCCTAAATATCTTTAGGAGCCTTTGTCAATCTTTTTGAAATGCAATGTCTACCAGCTTTACTCCTTTTTACAGATTTGTCACAAGTCTCAAAGAACTACTAAAAGAATGGTGAAGCAAAGATTTATTTCTCAAAAGCCATGCTGATTCTTCTTCAGCAAGGTTTGTTCTTCAGCACACATGGCAGCTGAAGCCTTCATAATACTTTCTACAAAATTCAGCTGAAAATAGAAATTAGACTGGTGGATACTCATGCTTTTAAAAATTGGCGTTACATTGCTGCCCTCCAAACTGGCGTTACATTGCCACCTGCCCCTCCCCTGTGGGAGCAGGGGAACCCCTGCTTTTGCAGGCTCTTTCCTGCTACCATCCAACTGGCTGGCAGAAGAAAAGTCCACCTCCAACTGACCTTTTGGGGCCTGTTTCTGTTTTCAGACCTACTTCTGGTTGGGGAGGGTGACACTGGTTTTTGGGCAAAACTGATTTAAAGCCAAATTCACCATAAAGTTTTGCCCAAAAACTAGAATGTCACCCCTGACCAGAAGTAGGCCCAAAACAGGAAGAAGCCCCCAAAATGCCCAACATCACTTCCAATTTCCCAGAAGACATCAGGAAACCCCTGCTGGCCAGGCAAGTCGACCTGGCAACCCTGCTCCAAGGGGAGAAGTCTCATTTTAATGAATGAGGAGGAGATTGGATTTATTCCCTGCCCTTCACCCAGAGCAATTTACATTCTCCTTTTCCTTCCCATCCCCACAACAAACACCCTATGTGGTAGGTAGGGCTGTGAGAGTTCTAAGAGAACTGCTCTTGAGAGAACAGCTCTGACTGACCCAGGGTCACTCGGCAGGTGCATGTGGAGGAGGAATGGGGAATCAAACCCAGTTCTTTCGGATTAGAGGTCGTGCACTTAACCACTACACCAAACTGGCATTGTGTGGTTCACAGTGCAATCCTCGGCAGGGCTACTCAGAATCTGTTCAATGAGTAAAGTGTTCTTAGGATTGAGTGGCTGGTTCAGCTTTGCTTTCCCCCTTCTTTTTAGTTTTTGAAGGGATGTTGGGCAATTGCTGTCTGGCCTCTGCAACTTGGTTATTTTTCAATTTGTCTTGGATTGCATCACAAAGAGACAGGGCAAAGCAACGACCCCTTGACCACACCAGCAGCTCCCTCAAGTTGTCCCTTTTCCAACAAATCAGTGACGGAGCCAGCAGCTGCTGTTGGGGGCTGGGGAAGACTGACTATGAAATTTGGGATGGGGCCAGTTGTCTCGGCTAGATTGAAGTACTGGGCCAGGCTGCTTCTTGCTCCTCCCTTCTTTTGTAAATCTGTTTGTCAAACTTCCTTGCCCTATGAAAGTGAGATCTCAAAATGACAGAGGCTTATAAAATTATGCATGAGGTGGTGAGAGTTGACAAAGGCGATTTTTCCTTCTTCTCCCAAAGAACTAGAACTGAAAGGGCATCCAGTGAAGCTGATGGATGGTAGGTTCAAAATAGACAAAAGGAATTACTACTTTACACAGAGTGATTAAAAAGGGGGATTCACTGCCAGAGGATGTAGGGGAATAAAGGGGATCAGATAGATTCATGGTGGAGAGAGGTCTCTCAATGGCTGAGGGGAACCTCCACATTCAAAGGCACTAATTCTGTGAATCCAAGTGCCTCAGCTTCTAGTATTCTGATGGTGATATCTCGCAAATAGGAGAAATCAGCAACTGTCGTTCTCATGCATTCCTTGTGCTGGCTCTCATGCTATGGAACAGCCTGCCTGAGGCTATCAGGAAGCCCCCTTCCTTCTGTCATTTTGCAGAATGTGCTAAACATATGTTCAGGGAGCAGAGATAAATGTAAAGGGAGCAGAATTCTCGAAAAACGGATCAGTTCAGGAGATCACTTCTGTAAGGGATAGTGTTATAGGATATTGCAATGTCTAGTGGTATGAATCACCCCTCTTTTACTGATAGATCAAGATGGGTAACTGTGGTTGTCTGTCTGCAGCAGTAGAAAAGAGCAAGAGTCCAGCAGCACCTTCAAGACTAATAAAATTTGTGGCAGGGGAGGAGTCCCTACTCACTTCTTCAGCACGTTTTACTGCAGTGCTACCTTTGCAACCCCCTACTGTTTTGGTACTTGAAAAGGCAAGGAGGAGACAAGATGGTGTCAGGCTGCTGCAGCATTTTCGATTGGCAAAATTATTCTGTCTGCTGACTTATGGCTACCATAACATCTACGTTGCCCTAGATTCTAGTTCTTGGTCAACCTGCAGCATGACAGAATGCTGGGAACAGGATTCTACATGTGGACAATGTTCTGGAATTGGCTTCTTTGCAGTGCCCAGTAGACAACGCAGATAATGCTTGAAAACTGCAGCAGTTAACCATATAACTGCAATCCAAATAACCCTTCGATGCATCTCATAACCGCTAATGTAAAAGGCTGGCTATTCTAAGACTGTGCGCATGTGATTGCTATGACATACATGAGAAGCTGCCTTATAATACCTCTTAGTCCATCAAAACCAGCTCTCCAGAGTCGCAGGTATTGTCTACTGAGACAGGCAACTGTTCTCCAGAGGTCTTTCACATCACCTTCTGTCTGGTCCTTTCTCATTGGAGATACCAGGGATTGAACCTGACTTTCTGCATACCACTGAGCCACATCTCCCTCCCCAGCAGGTATGGCTGGGACAGTGGTTCCAGCTTACGCTCTCAATTTCCATTGCATTGCTCAGTTTTGTTTCTTTGCTGGTGACTCCAGAGGGTGCTGAAGCCCAAGAGTTGCTCTGCACAAGAGCCAGGCTCTCTTTAGGATGATGTGACCCAGGTCACATCTTCATTTTAAAGCACAGAAAGGTTGAAACGTGATGGTAAATAAGCATTCCTGCATGGCCATCGGTGGATTCAGAGTCTAAACACATTTAAAACCACCTTTCTCATGAGCCAGAAACCAAATACTTGTGCCTTTGGAAGTGCCTTCCTGATTTGTCATGCACAGTGCTAGATTAAGCCCTGTGGAGGCCCCTAGGCAGTCAAAATCTTGGGGGCCCCCTTTCACATTATCTCAGAGTTGGAGGGCCTGCTCTGCTGCCTGCAGCTCCCACTGCTGCCTGCAGGCACTTTCCCAAAAGCCCCCTTGACAAAACTGCAAAGGAGACGGAGAGAGAGGCAAACTTGGCAACGACACCAGCAGCAGCCACACCAGGCAAGAGCGGCTCAGTTGCAGGCTGCACGTGGCGGCTGGGAGGGCTGCAAGCAGGGGGGAGCCAGCCCGGGGCCCCTAAAGGTGTGGGAACCCATAGGCCAGGGCCTACTTGGCCTAATTGTTAACCTGGCCCTGGACACAGCCTCGATTCATTTATTCATGCTGCACTTCTGCCTCTGCATCAAAGCATCTTGGCAGCAGATCAGCAGGGGTGTAGCTGCATTTCTTCTGGGGTGGTTGTGCTTTTCCAGCTGAACACTGAAATTCAGGGGATTCAGAAGAGCAATTAATGAGTGAATGGATTTTCTTCTGGCGCAGGGGTCCCTGAGTGACTGTTAGCCACAAGATATCGATGGCACACTGTGTCTGGGGCAGTGATGCTCTGTATTCTTGGTGCTTGGGGAGCAAGAGTGGGAGGGCTGCTAGAGTTCTGGCCCTGCTGGGAGACCCCCTGATGGCCCCTGGGTTTTGGTTACTGTGTGACGTAGACATTGGCCTGATCCAACATGTCTTCTCTTATGTTTCATGGTCGTAACTTCTTTCCCTGTACACTGGACACCTTTCCAGGACCTGCTGTTGTTTCAGGGCTTTGCTTCTATAATGATCTTGCAGCCATGAGGACTAACAGTGAACGTCTTTATTTAATGAGTGAAGAGTAATAGATACCAACCCATGTGATTTCCAGTATAGTGACATCCACAAAGCGATTTAGTATTAAAATTTTGTTAATAGGGAATCTGACTTTGCTTTGTTTCACCCTCCTTTGCCTAATAGAATCCCCTGCATCTTTTCAATACCAAGAACTCCTTAGATTTTATACAGCTGTAGGCCTTTATACACATTTTGATTGTGGTCACAAACATGTGGCTGCATATTGACTTGGTAACACCTGCACAAAGTGTTAATTGCATTTTCTTACTCATGGGGGAAGGGATTTGCCAAACTTTTCCTCCCTTGTTATGGGTTACTGTGCCTTTAACAGTGGACTGAACCCCTGCCATTTAGCGGATGGCTTTCCTTGCCAGGAAGAGCTTTCCCTGCTAAAGCTCTGGCTGTTATTGCAGCTGTTGAAGGCATAGTAAGAGGGATGCTGGAAACATTTGGCAAGTCCCTCCCCCCTTCCGCTTCTCACTCCCAGTTCAATCACACTGAAATGCGGGTTGTTGCTTTTCCAATTCGGCATCAAAAAGGTTGAGTTGTTGAGTCTCTTCAGAAAAATTGCATGTTCCTTACAGAGAAGTTTCATTACCCTGAAACACAAACCTCTCTCAGTTGGGCCTGATTCATATGTCACCCTGAGCAACAGGTATGAGTTGCAGACTCTCAGATCCTGACATGGGGAGACAGATTCACACTGGGATTGAAACAGTCATGCGTAGCCAAGAGAGAAGGGGATGGGGTGGGTTTCTGAAGACAGCTCCCTCCAGGGGCAGATTCTCAGGCAAGAAACAATTCAGGAACTTTCCCCCCATCAGGACACTGAACTGATAAGAAGGGGCAGGATTCCACACAAGACTATTCAGTTCCATACCACATTGCACTATAAAATGTGACTGATAGCTACTTAGTTGCCCTGCTTTGGTGTCTTTTCGCCAGGTTTGAGGCCGGTGATGCTGCCATTTTTATGGAAGGGTCATGTTACTCTGCAACACCCAGTAACCCTCCCCAGCCCCCAGCAGCAGGTGGCTTTCTAAGCATTCCTGGTGCTTCTGAAAGATAGGCAGGCAGACACAGTAAGCTGACAAAGTGGTGTCTTGACAGGCCCTTTCCCAGTTTAGAATAAAGGAGACAGATTTCTTTAACCCCTTTTTGTTCTGAGGCTGAATTCCTCACCCAGCGGTCTTTCACCTGTTCCTGCAGCTCATATCTCCTGAAATTGGATCCCGCTGTGCAGCTGCATAAATCATTTTTTTAAAAGTCTGTGCCCTGTGCTGGGGTGTTGCTGGACTGGCTATGAAGAGGTCACTGACTGTCCTTCCGCCCTCCCTCTGTCCTTCCCCCAAAGTAAACAACTCCCATTCACCACCTTCTTAGCTTTATAAGAACCAGCTGTGCCAAGTTATAGATCTCTTTTGGGAGCATGGTGGGGGCTGTATGCATAAGCAAAGCTTTTATTCTCTCTTTCCTTCCAAAATCGTGCCACTAACCTACACAGTGATCCTGTGGACAGAGCCAAATAACCCAGAGTTAAGTAGCTCTGGAGTAAGTGTTCCTCCGCATTTTGTCAACAGCTGTAATATTAGTTGAGGAGAGCATGAGTCATCTAAAACAAAAACTCTGTATGGGAGGGGGCCATGGCTCAATGGTAGAGCATCTGCTCGGCATGCAGAAGGTCTCAAGTTCAATCCCTGGCATCTCCAGTTAAAAGGACCAGGTAGGCGGTGATGGGAAAGGCCTCCTCAACATGAGACCTTGGAGAGCCGCTGCCAGTCTGAGCAGACAAAACTGACCTTGGACTGTTGACCCAATTCAATAAAAGGCAGCTCCATGTGTCCAACAATGTTTCAGCTGGAGACAAGCATATTTCTTAAGCTAGTGCAGAACACTGCAGTATGGCTGTTGATGGGGCTCCCTCGATGGGAGCACATTCGACCAGTGCTGAAAGAGCTGCACTGGCAACCTATTGTGTTCCAAGTCCATTTCAAGGTGTTGGTATTGACCTTTAAAGCCATCTATGGTCAGGGGCCTGCATATCTATGGGACTGCCTTTCTCCGTATGTTCCCCAGAAAGCTTTAGGGTCACAAAATCTACTGTCTATCCCTGGACCAAGGGAGGCCAGGCTGTGTTCTACACAGGCTAGGGCCTTCTCGGTGGCAGCACCTGAACTGTGGAATGCCCTGCCGGAGGCCATAAGGGCTCTGTGGAATCTTTCTCAATTCCGCAGGGCCTGCAAAACTGAACTATTTTGACAGGCCTTGAACATCTAAACCGGGAGAGGACTGCCACCCTACACTGCTGAGGAATTACAATCATAGGATCGCAGTCAGAAGAGAGAAAGAAAGAAAGAAAGAAAGAAAGAAAGAAAGAAAGAAAGAAAGAAAGAAAGAAAGAAAGAAAGAAAGAAAGAAAGAAAGAAAGAAAGAAAGATCCTGCCTATATTGAAGTTAAATCAGCACTTTAAAATGTTTTAAATTGGGTTTTATTGGTTTTAAGTTGTAATTACAGATAACTCTTGTTAGCCACCCTGAATCCGCTTGTGGAGAGGGCGGGATAACAAAAAAAAATTAATCTGAATAAATAAATAAATAAATAAAGTGATAAGAATGTGTTTTGCTGGATCAGGTCCATTTAGTTCAGGACAACCCCAAAATCTTATTAGTCTCTAAGTTTCTGCTGGACTTGAGTCTGCAGACCCACACAGCTGCCCTCCTGAAACTATCATCAAGTGACGCAGCATGTCCTTTTTTCCAGCTCTGAATCTATTTCCCAACAACTTTATTGGATGATTTCTAGTATTAAGGGATCTGCCCCCTGCATGATTTTATGCAGCTCTTATCAGGAAGGTTTCTGAAGCACTGAGGTAAACTGTACACAACAATGAGAGTGGAATAAATGTGCCAGCTACAAGCATACCATTTCCCACTCTTAGCAAAATAATACTAATACTACTAATGATGATGATAAAATTGCCTTTCTAGCTTCAGAACGGTGCACATGTATGCCTTTTGGTTGTGTGCGTGTGTTTCAAGGCTGACATTTCCCAGATAAAGGAAAGTGCACACATTCACACTGCGCAGGAAAAAAATTCCTCCATATAAGGAGATTTTATTTCTTTGATCGCATGCTCAGATTCCTGGGAGGGGGATGTGTGAGGGCAAGCATCCTTCTTATTCAGTGCCCCTGTTTAGTTTCATCCAAAGTTACTGGAGAACTGAAGCCAGGGCGAAGGGCCCATTCCTTTACAGCCTCCCTCCCCTGTTTAATTCAAGCAAGCGAGAGCCACAGTAAAATGAGTGAATCCAAGCTCTGACCTGCAGTGGTGCACTTATGAACTGTAGCATAGCTCAAGGCATGCTTGCAGGGATTCTTCCCAAGTTTAGCCACCCACGTACGAAACCCTAGGCCCATGCCAGGCTCCAAGCAGCAGGATTCTGATTTGGTCCTCCCCTTCCCCCCATACACTCACATAATAGAAGGTTTTTCAACAGATTTAGTTCCAGTTCTGTTATTATAATGTATTTAACAGCCGCAGCCTCCCATCCAAAAGAGTATCCAAGTAGAGGCTGTTTTAAATATCTCCATGGCAGCTCTTGCCACATGGCAAGCCATAAGAATTGCCAACCTCCAGGCAGGGCCTGGAGATCTCCCGGAATTTCAGCTGATCTCCAGATGGAAAAGATCAGTTCACCTGGAGGAAATGGCTGCTTTGGAAGGCAAACTCCGTGGGACTATACCCTGCTGAAGCCCCTCCCCAGCCTCTCCAGGCTCCCCCAAATCACCAAGAATCTCCCAACCTATGGTTGGCAACTTTTTTGCAGGATTAGGGCATTTTCTCCATCTTCATGCACAGTTTAAAGAAACCCACCAACCTGTTCATCCCATGGGAACAGCCACTTCAGGGAGGCAGTTAAGGGGTCTCCATGGGGCAGTGTGAGCAGGGCAAGTAGAACCATTCTGGAAACTCAAGGTGCTCTGAACCCCTGTAGATCCACTACAGCACCTAGGCTGGAACTGAATTCCCATCTCCTGCCATACTCAAGGGCCAGGAAAGTGTTAAGGACAGAACTCCAAGACCATAATTTATGGGTGGGCAAGTGTGCTTACCAAAGAGGAAGCTGTAGAAATGCTTCCAGTTTGTGCTGTCTTCCCGTCCAACCCTAGAAATGCATTATATTCTTTGTATTAGATTTCTTTCTTTCTTTCTTTCTTTCTTTCTTTCTTTCTTTCTTTCTTTCTTTCTTTCTTTCTTTCTTTCTTTCTTTCTTTCTTTCTTTCTTTCTTTCTTTCTTTCTTTCTTTCTTTCTTTCTCTCTCTCTTTCTCTCTTTCTCTCTTTCTCTCTTTCTTTCTCTCTTTCTTTCTCTCTTTCTCTCTTTCTTTCTCTCTTCCTTCCTTCCTTCCTTCCTTCCTTCCTTCCTTCCTTCCTTCCTTCCTTCCTTCCTTCCTTCCTTCCTTCCTTCCTTCCTTCCTTCTTATGATGACCCCATAGGGTTTTCGGAGCAAGAAACAAGCAGCAGTGTTTTGCCAGTGCTTCCTTCTGTGTAGCAACTGTGGACCTCCTTGCTGGTCTCCCATCCAAGTACTAACTGTAGCTGACCCTGTTTAGCTTCCAAGATCGGACAATCAGAACAGTGGGGGAAAATCATTTAAAATGCACAGTTCAAAACAAAATCAGTGATGTAGAACTGAATGGTGATCCCATCTATATGTGGTTAAAACTACAGGTAAGCATAAAAGTATGGCCTGTCTCTCTTTGCCAGCTTTTAACCCATTTATGGTTTTTCTTCTGCTGCTCCCCCCCCTCCCCAGTGATAAATAATCTTCAGTGAATGACATAATCATGACAACAGATACCTGAAATAATTGAAAATAATTTTATAGTTCGATATCCCTGTCCAAAAATGTCTAATCTCCTGAGAAATTCCATTGAGAGATATCCTGCATGGTACAGTGGTTAGACCAGGGCTTGAGAGACCCAGGTCTGAATCTGATCCAGGTTCTGCCCTGGAAAAACACAGAATGGCTTTGGGCTAATTGCTCTCTCTCAGCTTGACTGACATTACTGGAGAGGAGAACCATAAGCTGCTTTGAGTATCCACTGGGGAGAAAAGCAGTGCATAAATATCTCAATAAAGAAATATTGCCTTTAGAGTTTTTCACCACAATTTATTCCAGTTGTGAGAACAGATTCTTTTATCTTTGCTGGTAATAAATGATGTTGCTCCAGCATTTTATAAAAATTCTTTGTACAGCTGATACTTAATTGTGTGACTCGAGGCTAAATTCATTTCTTTTAGCCACTCTGTCTCTGGTCTTTATGGCTGCAGATTAAACATGTCTCTCAAGCAGGAAGGCTTGCATCAGTGCTTAGTTCTTGTGGCCCTTTCTTACATGCCCAGGAAATGCTGTTTGTCACTTTGGAGTTAGGCAGCAATTTTTCTCCAAGTCAGTTTAGCCAAGGATCCTGGAGGGGTTTTTGCCATCTTCTGGGCATAGAGCAGGTGTCACTGGGGGTGTTGGGAGGGGCAGGTATTTGTGAGTTTCCTGCTTTATGCAGGGGGTTGGACTAGATGACCTTGGAGGTGCCTTCCCACTTTGATTCTGTATATCTAGATTCTTTCCAATCTGGTTTCCATTCTGTAGAGGGCGCTGCAACTTCCTCAGTTGCCCAGATTGATGGCTTGCATCAGCCAACTGACCCCGTTGGCTCTTGGAGGACATCTTAAGCATGTGGTCCAGAAGTCCATGAAAACATGATGTCAGCATGGAAGCCAGAGAACAAAGAAAACAAACCAAATATGTTTTTGGCCCGGGTTTCAGTGAAACTGTTCTATGTATTTATAAAAGGAAAGTGAGGGAAGCTGTCTTCCTGCGTGAGCCTTCAAAAGGAATTTGCATAGTTAAGATTGGATATTTCACATGTTTTCTTCTAAGCTGCATCCCCTAGAAATTGTCCATTCACTGTTTGTCTCATCCTAAATGGCTTCAGTGGAAATGATGCAACGGCTTTGAATTCTCTTTGAACTATGCCCAGGGAACTGCTTTTTACTTGTTCTTATTTCTTTTAAAAAAAAATTAATGGCATTCTTCTTTACAAACACAGTACCTTCTTCCATACTCTCCAGCACAACCCTTTCATGTAAATCTAATCAATTAGTTTTGCTGTTATCTGGGTCGCCAAGTATCAGTTTGGTAAGTTTCCCCACTGTGAGCTCAAATTCCCTTTGTTTGTGTGCAGATGTGCCATCGAGTCACAACCAATTTATGGTGACCCCAGTGAAGGGTTTTCAAGCCAAGTGAGGAGCAGAGGTGGTTTGCCAGTGCCTTCCTCTGCAGTGGCTTCCTTGGTGGTCTCCCTTCTGAGGTTTGAGAATGGGATAGATACACACTCGTGTGCACAGAGCAGAAAGAGAAACATTGAACACAGCACAGGCCTAGTTATAATGTGCTCACATACAAATGTGCCCTCGCGCGACTCCGGGTCGCAGTGGGCCTTGTCCAACTCAAATAAGCCCTTCAAGGGAAACAGAAATGATTCCTTGGCCTTTATGAGGGTGGAGGCTGTCTCCCAGGTGGGTCCTAAAAGAATGGCTTTTACTCATTCAAGATGTACAGTCGTTTTTCATGCAGCAGCTGTGCCAGCTGTGGCTAGTGACCAGGGGAAAATATCTGCAGAGGGCTCAGGCAAACAGGGTTATGTCCCGGAACAAACAAAACATTTCTGGCTGCTGCCACAACAGTCATATAAAAGAAATAAAAATAAACCAGACAAGTGACCCTTCAGTCACATTCCTTTTTTGCAAAGTACTTAGCTCCTACTAAGTTTTAAGCATTTCCCGCCTCCCTTTTTGCGGTCACACGAATTCTGCTGAGTTGTAAACTTGCCTAGGCTGAGTTGTGTTGCTGGCTAAATTTTTCAGAAATGTTCAGCACTCAACTTAGCCAATAGGCAATTGAATGGACGTGTATGTATATGTAAAGCCCTGTCAAGCCACAGACAACTTATTGTGCCCTCTCACGCGGTTTTCAAGGTAAGAGATGTTCAGAGGTCTTTTGCTGTGGCCTGCCTCCGCATAGCAACCCTGGTCTTCCTTGGTGGTCTCCCATCCAAATAATAACCAAGGCCAACCCTCCTTAGCTTCCAAGATCTGATGTGACTGGGCTAGCCTGGGCCATCCAGGGCAGGGACAATTAGCAACCACAGTCATCTTTCATTCCAGCAAGGCCGTCCCTAATCTAGGCTAGCCCGGGTCCTCAGATTTTTGCATGTGATGGAAAGAGCGCACTATATATGAAGCCCATTAAGTATGAATGCAAGCCCTGTTGAGGAATGGGTGTTACATCTTTGCTCTTGTGTGGCACTTTGTTCAAGTATCTCCCTTCAATTTCTTGTCTGCGTAAGAGTCTGAAGGTTAGTGAAGAGCAGACTGGTGTTGAGCTCTGCCACCATCCTTGTAAGCATGGAGCTCTAGAGTAACAATCCTGCTGTGGCAATCAAATTAAGAACAGAAGAACATCAGAAGAGGCCTCCTGGATCAGACCATGGAGGGTCCATCTAGTCCAGCCTCCTGTCTCACACAGTGGCCAAGCAGGTCTTCTGGAGGGCCAACAACAGGGCAGAGAGGCTGAGGCCTTCCCCTGAGAAGAACATCAGAATTGCCCTCCTGGATCAGACCAGTGATGGTCCATCAAGTCCAGCCTCCTGTCTCACACAGTGGCCAACCAGTTCCTCTGAAGAGCCAAAAACAGGGCAGAGAGTATGAGGCCTTCCCCTGAGAAGAACATCAGAAGAGCCCTCCTGAATCAGACCAGTGACGGTCCATCTAGTCCAGCCTCCTTCTCACACAATGGCCAGCCAATTCCTCTGGAGGGACAACCACACAGCATAGATGTTGCTGTAATGTTGCCTCCTGGCTCTGGGATTCAGAAGATTAGTGCCTCTGAATGTGGAGGTTCCCCTCAGTCACTATGGCTAATAGCCTTAAAACTGTCACTAGTACCAGTAAAAAACAGCAAGAGTCCAATAGCACCTTAGAGACTAATAAAATTTGTGACAGAGTGGGAGCTTGTGTGAGTCACTGCTCAGTTCTTCAAATGTGACTCATGCCTCTCCTACCCATTCACCGATTTTGTCAGTCTTGCTCCTGGACTCTTGCTCTTTTCTACTGCTACAGATAAGCACAGCGGTGACCCATCTTGATATTAGTACCATTTTGCCTTATCTCATGATTTCTCACACTTTTCATTTCTTTGTCTGAAGAGAAAACTCCAGATTTATCTCAGGTCTGCTTTCATATAAACTGGAGGACAACAGAGGGAAGTCACAACTCTGCGTTGGGAAATTCCTGGAGGTTTGGGGGTGGAGCAGGGGTAGGGGAGAGTAGAGGCTTCCACTGGGGTACAGTGGCTTAGAATCCATCCTTCAGAGCAGCCATTTTATCTAGGGGAACTGATCTCTAGGGTTGCCAAGTCAGAAAATAGCTGTGAACATTGTGGGGGGGGCCAGGAGACTTTCCCATTCCCTAAAATAAAAATACAGCAGTGCAATTCCCCTGAATAGTCTTCATTTCCTTGACCCAGCAGCTGCAATCTCAATAAATAAAAGTGAACACACAGTAATAATGCAGCCAAAATAAACAGTTAGTAAGCACACACTTTGGTGATCTCACTGGGGCTTTACTCACAGGAGCAGCTGTATTTCCAATCAACTTCTTCAGACTAACACAAGGAAATGAAAAGAAAGAGAGGTGGAGTTTTCCTCCATCCCATAAACAAGTTACTATACAAAGACATCTGAAACGAATCCAAAATAAGCACAGAGACCTCTCTCTCTCTCACACACACACACACACACACACACTTACTGGCTCTGCTTCTTATACAAAAATGTCTGAAACAAAAGCAAAGCAAGCAGAGGGACTGCGCTCTCACTCACAGACACGAGACTCTGCTGCTGGTCCCTCCGATGCAGCTTTCACGTCCTGCTCAAATTTAAAGGCGCACACTGACATTATAAAACACAAGGTGCTTGCAGGTATCTAAACTTGCAGAGATCTGGTGGCTGTTTTTTGGGGGGGGCTTGCCTCACTGGCCGGCTGACTGGGGGCAGGGTGGGGGAGGTTCCCCCGCTGGGACTGGGGTATTGGGAAGCCTACCTCCAGGCCTCACCTGGAGGCTGGCAACCCTAGCAATTTGTGGGAAAAACTTCTTAGAAATGGCAAGCTTGGGTTTCCCTTGAAGCTCTTCAAACAATATGGCTGAGGACAACCTTCCCCCCCCCCCCCTCCACCGCCAATGTATTTGAAATTGCAGCGGAGGTGAAAATTTGGTGGCAACTCTGACTGGATCCCCCCCGCTTCTTTCTCTGTCGGTTCTTGCTAGACGCTTGAGGAGTTAAGCTATTTTGGGAGTGCAGCTGAGTGTCAGAGATTATATCATATTGTAGCAGGTGGACAGAGACATTCCCTCCGTAATTTTGTTTTCCCTGCACTCATGGTTTCCACGTAAACACATGGATGCGCAAGGCCTTTCGGGAAGCCTGGAAGTTCCCTTCAAAGTTCTGCTAACACAAAAACCTAGCATCTCTGGGGCCTGTGAGAGCAGATCCTTCAGAGACACTGTGTGTGCTTGTGTGTGTGTTACTGTCCTCTTGAATGTCCAAAAAGAACACTGTAAGTGTGTCGATTTATGTGTTAGGGGAGGAGGAAGGGTGGTGGTGACTCATTCTGATATTATTTCTGGATCTCAGTCTCCCCTCGTAGCACGGAAACACTGTTTACAATCCCTCTGCAATAGTAAATGAGGCTAAAGATGAAGCATGTGTTGCGTCATTTCCTCAGGTTTCATGGCTGACATCTTGTTTTACACACTGGAATCTATGTTAATAAACTCTGGGGGAAGAAGAGAGAGAGAGAGAGATTATGAAGCCTGATGCTTTCTGAGAGCTCTGAGCACACTTGTGCATGGATGGATGTTCTGTAATTGGTGAATTTCTGTGTCCTTTAATCCATGTGCCTGGGAAATAATAACACAAATGAGCCTTCCGATAAGATGGGGAATTATGAAAAATGTCCTTTCTTCATGCATAACTAACTTCTGCATAACTCACTTCTGCGACCCATTTTAGAGAAATTAGGAGACTGCTCCGATGCCTTGAAAGTCTGTCGGCTCCTGAGCGGTTTCTCCCCAAAAGACACTGAAATAGTAGCCAAATTCATTTTTCTGGCCCCCATGATACATCAAAGGACTTTGTAACCATAGTTTTAATTGGTAACGATGTCTCTAAATTTTAACGGTATCTTTTGCATTTTATGGGTAATTTTTATTCTGTATAATTTGTTAATCCTGTTACTCTGCATAACTGATTTCTTTTATGCCAAATAAAAGCTGATGCTGGATGATGATGAGATACTTAAAACCATTTGCTTATACATTATTGTAAGCATGCTTAATCATGTCCTGTTTTGCTCCTGTGATTTATAATCAGGTAGTCACAAAAGTGAAGGAAAGCAAAAATTAAATTATGTAAGGTGATACAAACCACACAAAGGTACATATAAGTAGTCTTTCAAGGCCCACAGGGCCCTTGCCTACCCAACATTACTCAAGACGCAGATCTTGTGGTACATTGGTTATTCATTTCTCAAATTGCAGCCCTAAGTAGCTGTTGCACACTCATGATGAGACTATGGCTAATTGTTCCCCCCAAAATGGCCTATTATAGGAAAACCCACATGGAGGAAGAGCAGAATAAAAATACAAGAGATAATCTTGGGCTGTTCGTCCTTGTTGGCTCCCCATTTAGTGGACTGATTTGGTCAGCTATTCTTCATTCATTGGTTGTGTATTCTGAGTGCCATGTTATGCATTCAAAGCACAGGCTGGACAATTGGCTGGGCTGCGCAAGACTTTGTATTTGCATAAGACACACACACACACTCACAGAGAAACACAGCTTTTGTTTTTAAAAAAGCCTCCTTCTAGCACGGTTGTGTTGTATAGCGTATTTTATCTTTCTGTGCAAAGAAAGTATTAAGAGCCTGCTTCCGCAGGGAGAGAGGGATATAAATTGAATAAATAAAAAAAACAAGGTAAATAAATAAAGACATGTCTTGCAGCTCTCGAACATCTGATGTTTATTCTGTGTGGCTCTTTCATTAACCAAGTTTGGCCACCCCTGTTCTAGGTTATCTCATGCTTTAGGTGCATTGTCTTCTACCCTTGGTTGCCACACAGTTCATAGCAGTTTGCCTTATGACGTTTGTTGTTCATATGGTGTCTTAATTTTGCACTATTGCATTGTTCATGCATAGCCACCCTTATGAGGAAAGCGGACTATAAATAAATAATTGTATATTGCAGTACCGATGAGCAGTCATTTGCAAGGACTCTGGCTTGTCCACGAAAGAGAATGCAGTTACAAATTATTGCTATCACATAACGACAACACAATGTCCAGCAATATGCGGATTCAGCCTTAGTCACATTAGTCAAAGAACCTTGATACCAAGTTGTACCACCTTGATTTAGAACGAAGTTTGAGTCCAGAGCAACAAAAGTTTAATTCTGGGTATAAGATTTCTTATGTACTATTCACATTTCTTCAGATACACTGAAACAGATTTTCTCAAGACTTACATATAGGTTTCTTGGATATGTACATGTGGCTTTAATGACATGTATACACAAACTTGTTACTCCACACCACATGGAAGCACCCTGAGCCTGTAAGAGGAGGGCAGGATACAAATCTAATCAAATAAATGCATAAAACAAACATCTGTTCAATGTAGAATAGAATCATACAGTTGGAAAGGACTTCCAGGGTCCACCCCCCCCCTGCACAATGCAGGAACTTCATAAGTATCCCCCCCCCATACCCTCAATGACCCCTGCTCCAAACCCAGAAGCTGGGGGGGGGGCAGGAAGGAGGGGAAAAAACTCTCCAGGATTCCTGGCAAAACTGGCCTGGAGAAAAATTGACCCCAAAGTGGTGGACAGTATTTCCCTGAGTGTATAAGGGGGACCTCGGTGGAGTATAAAGCCATAGAGTCCACCTTCAGAAACAGCTATTTTCTCCAGGTGAAATAATCTCTGTAATCTGGAGTTCAGCTGTAGTTCTGGGAGATCTCTAGGCCCCACCTGATGCTGACAACCCTAGTTGTAATGAGAAAGGGAAGAGCCATGTACCTATCTAGGAGCAAGGGTAGGATAAAAAAATAGAGTCTGGTAGCACCTTTAAGACCAACAAAGTTTTATTCAAGGTATAAACTTTTGTGTGTTACACACACACTTCAGATTCTTCAGCAACATCAGCCAGACCATCTCAAGTTCCTACTTCTACTCATCCTCTACCGTGATTTATGCCATCACATGTCAGCAATGCCCTTCCCCCCTCTACATTGGACAAAGAAGCTAGTTCCTTCAACAAAGAATTAATGGACATAACTCATATCAGAAACCACCACACTGAAAAACCAGTGGGGGGAAATTTTAACATTCCAGGACTCTGTCGCTAAAGAAAGACTGTAGTTTTTCTGTACTGTGGTGCAAGACTGTACTTTTCCTAGGTAGAGGCTGCAGGGACAGGGGAGGAGATTGAAAGCTGAAGTCAGATCAATTCCCCTACAGAAAATGGTTGCCTTGAAGTGTATACCATAACACAACCATGCCAGGCCCCCTGCAAAAAAAAAAAAATCACACCACAAGCACACAATGCTGCAAGGCTGAATACAACAGGAAAAGGCGACAACAATGCACTGCAGATGAAAGGAATGCTGAGCTTTAGTGTCTCCATAATTGTTGTTGTGCTGTGAAGCCACAGCATATTGATGCTGAGTGCCCAAGGCTGGGGCACTTGCTCAGAGCCTTTTTCTAAAGCCCGTTGTATTTATTCTCACAACGGGCCTTATTCCTTGTACTTGAATAATTAGCCATTGCCCCTGACCTGAATATCCTAGGCTGGCTGATCTCACCATATCTCAGAAACCAAGCAGGATTGTTCCTGGTTGGTGCTCGGATGGGAGACCTTCAAAGACGTCCAGGATCACTATGCAGAGGTAGTCAATGGCCACTAAACAGGTGTGACTGTTTACATCTCTCTCTCTCAAATTGCCCTTCCTTTTAGGAACATTTTCTTCTTCCTAATATGTCTGTCTGTGTGCCCTGACCTGACCTGGATGGCCCAGGTCAGCCTGATCTCATCAGATCTCAGAAGCCAAGCAGGGTTAGCCCTGGTTACTACTTGGATGGGAGCCCACTTAGGAAGGCTGGGGGTGCTGCAGAGAGGCGGGCAATGGCAAGCTGCCTCTGTTTGCATCTACCCTGATCAGGAAGCCCTGGCCATCTTGTCAGACCTCAATAGTTAAGCAGGGTTGGCCCTGGTCAGTATCTGGATGGGAGGCCACTAAGAGGCAGACAATGGCAAACCACCTATTCGTCTCTTGCCTTGAAAACCCCAAGAGTCATGAGTCGGTTGCAACTGGACAGTTAGCAAATACTGCCTGGTGCAACGGTGATCCATGCGACGGTCACCTCAAGACTGGACTACTGTAACGCCCTCTACATGGGGCTGCCTCTGTGCCGGACCCGGAAGTTGCAGCTAGTGCAGAATGCAGTGGCCAGGCTGCTGCTTGGTCTCCCAAGATGGGAGCACATACGGCCGGGACTACGTGAACTGCACTGGCTGCCAATTGTATACCGGGTCCAGTACAAAGTGCTGGTTATTACCTTTAAAGCCCTATATGGCCGAGGACCGACCTACCTGAGGGACCGTCTCTCCCCATACGAGCCCCAGAGAGCACTGAGGTCAGTAGGGAAAAACAGATTGACCATCCCTGGGCCAAAAGAAGTTAGGCTTCAGAATACCCGCACATGGGCCTTTTCGACCGCGGCCCCATACCTTTGGAATCAGCTCCCAGAGGAGGTGCGGGCCCTGCGGAACCTTGATCAGTTCCACAGGGCCTGCAAGACCACCCTCTTCAAACTGGCGTTCATGAATGGCTGAACTATAAGTGTATAATAAAGGAAACATCAAAATGGTTTGGTTTAGAGATCTGCCATCACTATACCAACTGACAGGCATAGCGTCAAATAATAATGTTACTGTCAGACCTAATACTGTTAGATTTAGTAATGTTTTTAATTAAGTACTGATTGGTTTTAAGATTAATTCATTGTTTTATTATTGTATTGTTTATTGGATGTTGTTAGCCGCCCTGAGCCTGCTTGGCGGGGGAGGGCGGGTTACAAATAAAATTTTACTTACTTACTTACTAAAAGGTTAAGTTTACCTAAACCCATTGATTTGAATGAGCTAACGCAGCATAAGAGTGGGTTTTTAAACTCTTTTTAGTTAAGACACGTCTGGTCCATAGGCAGCCAACTTCTAGGCCATCTGTTCTCTAATAACGCGCAGACACATGCACGTACATCAGCAATTGGTTCCATGCTTCTCTATCCAGTAAGGATATCAACAGTAGTTTGCTGAAGTTTGAAAGGGAGAGTTATTCAGAAAAACAAAAGAATTCTTGGAGCCAGTTTTGGCATCTGTATACTGCACCAAAAAGTCTGTTTAACTATAATGGGTCTTCTGCAAGGAGAGCAGAAGGTGGTTGCTGGTCACGAGTTCCATCGGTTGTGCCAGACTTTATGACTCATTCACCTTTTCTCTCATAGAATCCAGGTGGTAAGCCCCCAGATTAACAGTTTTGGGAGCTCCTTTCACATTTCACACAAGACAGGGAACAACTGAAAAGAGATCCTGCATCCCTTGCGATGCCTGCTGGATATTTGTCTGCTTGCAGTCAGGAACCACCTGGGTAAATAGCAAAATGTCTGCATGTTCTCAAAACAGTTCTGCGCTCTGGCTCTTGAGTTTGTGTCACAGTAATTGGGTGCTCAGAGCCCTCCAGCGTCACTTGGTCATTACCACAAAAAGTTGGCTGGAATGCCTCATTGCCTGACTGCACCATGGACTTTTCCAGCTTCCTTCTATTTTCACTGCGACCTCCAGACTCACATCGCAGCCGCTCGTTCAAAGATACTGTTCCCACAGCAGCGTGCAGATCCTTAGTGGAGCCCTAGTTTCTTTGCACAACTAATCTTCCTGATTTTTAAAAATGACTCCAATATAAATATTTATCCCATGAGGCTCTGTTTGGTAATGCTCACCCTTGAGATGTTCATGTTAATTCAAGTTCTTGCACAAGCAACACATTTCCAATCTGAGTTTCCAGTAAATAAGTCCGCAAGTTCCTGGAGAAGGCCCAAAATAGAAGCATGCACGTAAAATGTTGGCATGGCTGTTGCAGACTGACCAGTAACTGAAAGTCCCCCCCCCCATCTCTATTGATGTGTTATGCTGGAGAAACTACTCAAATTTGCCCGAAGCAAATCAAAAGGTGAATTGGAGAAGCCTGAGATGGGAAAAAACTTTCCAGGGAAGCAAAAAGACTTTTAATAAGACTGGTTGAATTCAGAGTTTGGGACAGGAAGGATGATGCACACCCCTGATCTTTACTTCTTCTTCTTCCACCGTATCCCACCCTTCCCTCTATCACAAAACCATGGTCATGTGAACATAAGAAACTACAAATCATGGTTGTCCATCTAAGTCCACTTATCTGGTTCTGGTATCCTTCTGAGCAATGCCTCTGGGAGGCTCACAAGCTGGACACAAATGTTATAGCCAAATTAAGCACTAAATTGTACTAAATAAATTTTATTTTTTTAAAAATGTTACAGCCTTCCCCCATTGCTTTCCATCACCCTCTAGTACTTAGGGCACACTGCCTTTGCAAACTAAGGGTTCGTTTTTAACTACCTAGGTTAATAGCAATAAATCTCACCTCTCTGAATTTCCTTCTCTTTTTATTGTGTTTAATTAATTCATTTTATTTTGGTTATATATAGTGCACCTTTCTTGCTGAGATTCAAGGTGTATTACATAGTGAGTAAGCCAAGTACAGACAACAGGATGGGACATCCAGTGAGTGGCACCGGACTACAAAAATCTGAAAACGAGCAGAAATATCAAACAGATCTGAAACAAAGGATGAGCCTTTAGACATGATATGTCAAACTACCTCATCCGGTGCTTACTTACAGTAATAGTGAACAATACAGTGCTGTAGGTTACATTCCCTGTCCCTTTACCAAGGCAATTTTTTGAAAATTTCACCACACTGCAGTCCTGTTTACTTGTGCAAAAAAGGCCTCTTGAATAATTCTGTTTTGCACAGTGTATGGAAAGCCGGGAGGGTGGGATCTTTCCTAACCTTGCCAGGGAGGCCATTCAGTATGGCATGGGCCACCCCAGAGAAGGCACATGCATGGGTAGTTATTAGTTGTGCCCATTTGCAGGATGGTACCTGCAGAAGGCCCTGCTGGGATGAGCAAAGCTGTTGTGGTGGAGCACAGATGGCTTTTAAATCCATCCAAGCTAGTGGCCCACTTCATCTTGTGGCTGTGAATTCCATACGCTTCCCAGTTCTTCAAGCATTTGCCTCAAAGACATTCTGTCTAGATTTTGTATTGCAAGGAATAGAGATTACACAGTAGATTGGTCATAGAATCCTAGAGTTGGAAGGAGCCATACAGACCATCTAGTCCAACCCCCTGCTCAATGCAGGATCAGCCTAAAGCATCCTTGACAAGTGTTTGTCCAGCTGCTGCTTGCAGACTGCCAGTGAGGGGAGCTCACTCTTTCCCTAGGCAGCCCCATTCCACTGCTGAACTAATCTTACTGTTAAAAAAAGAGAAGTTCTTAACATCCAGCCTGCACCTTTCCTCTTCCAAACAACTCAAGAAACAGACCCTTCTCTCCCCCTGCCCCCGACTTGATCTGGGAGTTCCTGATCTCAACTTCACCCTAGCCGGAGCGCATGTAACATTCATTGGTCCAACAACCCTGTGCTGAATTTGCAGAACTCCTGCTGATACCAGTTGGGGATGTGCATCCTCAGCCTTATCACCATGCAAGAGTCGAGTTCAGTAGCACCTTAAAGAACAAGATTTCCAGACTGTCAGCGTTCGAGAGTCAAAGCTTCCTTCGTCCAACTCTGGAATCTTGGCTATTCCGCTCCAGCCCAATGCAGTGCTGTAGGCTACATTCCCTGAACCATGAACTATGAAACCACATAAAAACACCTCCATCCAGCCCAGAGAGCCCCTGATAAGCATTGGATGAAGAACAGGAGGCAGTGTGGTGCAGTGCTTAGTGTTGGACTTGAAACTGGAGACCTGGGTTTGAATCCCCACTTGTGGCATGGGAGCTCACCAGGTGGCCTTGGGCCAGTCACACACTTGTGGCTTAGTCTACCTTGCAGGATAAAATGGAGAGGAGGGGGAAGGTGTATTCCACTTGGGCTATCCATTGGAGAGGGACGGTGGCTCAGTGGTAGAGCATCTGCTTGGGAAGCAGAAGGTCCCAGGTTCAATCCCTGGCATCTCCAAAAAAGGGTCCAGGCAAATAGGTGTGGAAAAACCTCAGCTTGAGACCCTGGAGAGCCGCTGCCCGTCTGAGAAGACAATACTGACTTTGATGGACCAAGGGTCTGATTCAGTAGAAGGCAGCTTCATATGTTCATATGTTCATATATGAGAAGAGTGATTATAAATGAAACAAATGTTGAAGTAAATAAAGAGAAGATGGATCTCTTCCTTGGCTGTGCAGAGTCAGGGATGGACACGGACTGAATTACAACCCAGGTTTTGTCACGAACCAGGCTGGTGGTTTGCAAACCCACTTGCTTTGTGATCTTACCGCAGACTGCCATAATTTTTGTGGTGGTTCATTTGGTTCGTGGCCTCCCTTTCCCTCTCCAGAGTCACTCCACCTTGGCAGCACACCTCCACAATTCATTCTTGGAACATGTCACCACTGTGGCATGACTCTGAAAGGGAGGGGGGGGATTTAAAAATCCGCCCTCCCCTCTCAGGAGTCATGCTGCCTCAGTGGCACGCCTCCACTCGTGAAGGCAAATTGCCTTCCCTTCACTTCTGGAAGCATGCTGCTGCTGCTGCAGTCTGACTCAGGGAGGGAGGGGGAGGCATTTTAAAATGACCCCTGCACGAACCCCATGACCTGGCGGTTTGGAAAAAGGGAGAAGTCTGTGGGACCTCTGTTTTCCTGGTTCGTGCCCATCCCTAGTTTTGCTGGATCTTTTTTTCGCCTGTGCACCTCATGTACTTTACAGTAACATTTCAGATATTTGTTCAAATACTTTGTAAGTTGTATTTGTAGCTTACCCTTCTTCTGTAAAACTTGGGAAAAAAAGATTTTAAAATAAATTCTCCAGGCTCCCCCCCCCCCCTGAAGTTTGCATCTGTAAACCACCAGGTGCAAGGTTCTATGTCTATAACCGGACCTCAGAAGAGCCCTGCTGGATCGGTCCAATAGTCCATCTAATCCAGGATCCTGACTCACACAATAGCCAACCTCTGGATGGCCAACAACGAGTAGAGAGACCAAGGCCTTCCCCTGAGGTTGCCTCCTGGCTCTGGGGTTCAGAGGATTAGTGCCGCTGAATGTGGAGGTTCCCCTCAGCCGCCATGGCTAGTCGCCATTGATAGACTTTGTCCTCCATCACCTGTCTGATCCCCTTTAAAAGCTGTTCATTCCCATCCTCTGGCTGTGAATTCCACATTTTAATCAGTCTCTATGTAAAGTAGCATTTCTTTCCATCTGTCCCAAACCTCCTGCCCATCAACTTCATTGGGTGCCCTCAAGTTCTAGTCTTTTGGGAGAGGAAGAAAAATTTCCCTTTGTCAACTTTTCCCTGTGGGTAAGAACTCCGTTCACTTTCTCAAAACATTTGTTGGGTACCAAAAAAGGCATCTACAAGGCCACAGTGCCCATGGGCACCATGTTGGGGACCATGGCCTAGACAGATGGACAGATGAGGACAGAATGGGGGGAAATTATAAACAGTGGGGTCAAAGGCCAATGAGATGTTACTATCGCTAACATTTGTACCTGAATCTCAAATGTGTGGAAGGTCTATAGCATGCAAAGTTAGCATCTGGGGACAGCGGAGTTCCCTTTTTCTCATTCTGGGTTCACAAAGTAACATCTGACCTAGCCTACTGTTGTCGTTTTTTAAATTGTGAGGCTGAATGGAACAATAAAGATTTTTTCATCCCTACAGTTCAGGCCAAGTCCGTTTAGGCTGCCATTTGTACGTGTTTCGAAATCTCTTAGAAACAAGAACACTGAACCTGGGAAATATTCCCTCATCTCAGAACATCTCTAACCATGGGATAGGAAAACAGGATCATCCGCTTGTGCCGTTCCCAGCCCTGTTGATCCTGGCCTCTCTGTGGCCTTCTTGCAAACTTGGCAGCTGTGTCGCCGTCTTAACTAAATGGGAGCATAGATGTTTGTCTGGGGAGCTCCCACCCCCCTAAATGACTGCGTGAGGAAGAAAGAGACAGGAAGCGCAGAAGGCGAGGGGTTTTTTCTGATGCAGATGTCTCCTCTTTAATGCTTCCACACACATGCTTGTACGACAAGAGGAGAAACCATCTTGAGGCTCCGAAACAGAGCTCCATTCAGCTCCCGCTCCTTTCTCCCTTGTTTCATCAAAAACAGAGCAAGTGTGTGGGGGGGGGGCAGTTTAAAAGGATGGGGGGGGTCACAGCATCACTTCCAGCCCACACAGATAGAATGCAGTAAAAAAAAAAAATCAGATAACTAAGTTTTCTTCTTTCTTTTGTAAAAAATAAGGCTGTTTTTAATTTATGCTAGCCAACAGTTCTGAGAATCTGCAGAACTGTGATTTTGTTACAGGATCCTGAATATAAGAGTTTTATACGGCCGCCAGTCTTCAGGTGGGACCTGGAGATTTCCAAGAATTACAACAGATTTCCTGGTTAAATAGATTAGTTCTCTGGGAGAAAATGATTGCTTTTTTGGGGGGGGGGGGGGGGACTCTATACTATTATACCCTGCTGATCTCCCTTCCCCAAACTGTGCCTTTTCTAGACTCCACCCCCCCCCCCCAGATCTCTAGGAATCCCCCCCTGGAATTGGCAAGCATACATATATGAAGCTGCTTTATACTGAATCAGACCCTCGGTCCATCAAAGTCAGTCTTGTCTACTCAGACTGGCAGCGGCTCTCCAGGGTCTCAAGCGGAGGTTTTTCACGCCTACTTGCCTGGATTCTTTTTAGTTGGAGATGCCGGGGATTGAACCTGGGACCTTCTGCTTACCAAGCAGATGCTCTACCACTGGCCCGTCCCTCCCCTTAGATCATATGTAATGTAATGTAAAATTTTATTTATACCCCGCCCTCCCCCGCCAGAGCAGGCTCAGGGCGGCTTACAACATTTAAAATGAACAATACAATAATAAAACATTAAGAACACAGTAAAACCAATCAGTGATTAAAACATTCCTAGACTAACAGTGGCGGTAAGCATTATTAATTTAGCAGTAAACATTGGTACCATCATTAATGAACGCCTGTTTGAAGAGGGCGGTCTTGCAGGCCCTGCGGAACTGATCTAAGTTCCGCAGGGCCCGCACCTCCTCTGGGAGCTGGTTCCAGAGTTGTGGGGCTGCGGCGGAAAAGGCCCGAGTGTTATAGTTATATACCATACAGTCACAGCCTCATGTTGGGCTGTACCACTTCAGCTTGCCTGGAGGGAGGGTGGGATTGATGTTTCAATATTTCATGATACACAACCAGCATCTCAGATCAAAGACTAGGCTCAAAACTTCCCTGAGATTTGTCTTTCACCATGCAGGAAGTTTTAAAAATATATGTGGGAACATTTTGCTCACAGGTTGCAAGTGGAATAGCCTGGTGAGCAGCCATGTCATGTGAGGTTAAATGGCTCAATGTTAAGGTCCCAACTCCAAGTTGAGAAATTCTTGGAGATTTGGGGATGGAGCCCGGGGAGGGCAGGGGTCTCAGTGGGGTATAATGCCATAGAGTTCACCTGCCAAAGCAGCCATTTGCTCAGAGAAAACTGATCTCTGTAGTCTGTAATTCTGGGAAATCAACGAGATCTGAACATGCTAGAAAAGTGGGCGGAAGTAAACAAGATGCAATGTAACAAGGATAAGTGCCAAGTTCTATATCTGGGTAACAAAAATGAGCAACATGCATACTGGATGGGGGATACATTTATGGGTAGTAGTGTGTGTGAACAGGATCTCGGGGTACAGGTAGGGACCATAAGTTAAATATGAGCAGCCAATGTGATGCAGTGACAAAAAAGGCTAATGTAGTCTTGCGGTGTATCAACAGAGGCATAACATCCAAATTGCAAGATGTCATAGTTGCGCTGTACACTGCATCGGTCAGGCCATAGCTGGAGTCTTGTGTGCAGTTCTGGAGGCCTCATTTCAGAAAGGATGTGGACAGGATGGGGTGGGTGCAGAGGAGAGTGATGTGGAGGTCATGGCCAGGAGCCTGGAGACCTACAAGGAGGAAAGGCTGAAGGACTTGAGAATGTCCATTATGGGGAAGAGGAAGTTGAGGGAGGACATGATTGCTCTCTTTGAAAGGCTTAGAGGAGGGCAGGGAGCTGTTCCTTTTGGCAATGATAATAAAAAGTGGGAAGATACTGGCTGGATATTAGGAAAAAACTTTCTTATTGAAAGATTCCTTCAGCAGTGGACTCAGCTACTGAGGGAAGTGGTGAGGCCCCCCTCACTGGCAGTCTTTAAACAGTGGCTGGACAAATACTTGCAAGGGATGTTCTAGGCTGATCCTGCATTGAGTAAGGGTTGGACTAGATGCCCTGTATGGCCCCTTCCAACTCCGTGATTTTATGAAATCCCTGGGCCCCATTTGGAGGTTGGTAACTCTGTGTCGTTGCATAGCTTTGACCTGGGATGGATTTGCAATCTTGGGGGAAATCTCAGATGCTGTCTTAAATGGGGGTCTGTAGCCTTTCCATCTCTTTGGGGATGTGAGGGGAGTGGGGAATCTCTAATGGTACCACCAGCTAGGTTTCCCTTGCTTCTTTGGATGAAACAGGCTCATAAAGCCAGCAGAATTGTGCTGTTAGCTATGCGTACAGTTTCTTTACCTTTCCGTCATTTCTGCTTGAACCTGGAAAGGTTAGTGATAGCCTGCTGTGGGCTGCCTTCCGTAATGCTGTAGTTTCTCTGCAACACAATGTTCTGATCACTTTGAAAAAGGCAGTCAAGGCTCATTTTAGGAGAGACCACAGCTCAGTGGGAGAGCATCTGCTTGGCAGGCAGAAGCCCCAGGTTCAGTCCCCAGCATCTCCAGTTAAAGGGATGCGCAGTAGGTGATATGAAAGACCTCTGCCTGAGAGACCCCAGAGAGCTGCTGCCAGTCTGAGTAGTGGGCTTTAGGAAATGGGAGATAGGGAATGTGGCAGGATCTCTCTCCTGCACTGCAAACACTGTAAATAAAAAAGATGTTGTGTTAGATATTTGCCAAGGAGAAGAAGATTCTTCCTCCAACGGCATCCAGTTTGGACTTGGCAACCTTACCTGGACGGCCCAGGCTGGCCCTATACCATCAGCTCTTGGAAGGTAACCAGGGTCAGCACTGGTTAGTACTTGAAGAGGCAAAGCACCCAAAAGTGACATCATCACACCAGGCATGTTGCGTACGGAACACTGTAGCAATCGGGAGGGGGGGGGACTCTATGGTACCATAGAGCTTTTTTGCACCATTGGTAGAGTGTCCAGTGTGCAACATGCCTGGAGTGATGACATCACTTCTTTGTGATGTCATAGTGCCAGGGACGTTGGGCCCTGACAGAGCTTTTCGGGAGCAGGGATCCCCCCACTGGCCAGCCCCAAGTTAATGGGTTAGAAGCCCCTAAACTGGGGGAACCCACTCCCAGCAGGAGGCTTGAAACCCTACATCCAGGTGAGGACATGAAAGCGATGCATCTCAATGAAAAGCTTCAAGTTCCTTGGTACAGAACCCCCAGCACTGAGTTTTCCTTTGATTTTGTCTTAATTTATAGCTGGATGGGGTTGATGAAGTGAGGTATACAAGCTGGTTCTCTAGATATATCCTGAGATTGTTTCCCCGTCTGTTTGTCCTCCTGTGAAGCCTTGAATGCACACTTTATTCTTAACTATATATAATTAAATGTTTGGACTGTTGTTGACCCTGGGTTCCAAACAAAGAAATCTTTTTGTTACGTCTTGCTCCCAGGCGGCCAGGAGCACAACCCAACACCAGCATTACTTTAAACCTGCTTGCCTGATCAGTGGCATTTCTGGTGAACTCCATAGCTTGGTTGGTCCTAATAAAGAATACTGCATGGATTTTGCTCGTCTTCTAAACAGACCATATATCATCCTCCCTTCCTCCCTCTCTTCCTGACTCTCAAGGAAAAGCAGGGGCAACCAATGGTGGTGAAAAATACTGTCGAGTGGCAGTTGACTTGTGGTGACCCCACAAGCGATGTACAGAGATGGTTTGGTTTGTCATTGCCTGCCTCTGCATAGCATAGCAATCTTGTACTTCCTCTGTGGCCAGCCTTGCTTAGCATTTGAAATCTGATGAGATCCTGGTAGCCTGGCTCATCCGGGTCAGGGGAAGTCATTAAGTCACAGTCAGCTTTTGGCAGCCCCGCAGGGTATCAAGGCAAGAGATGAACAGAGATGGTTTGCCATTGTCTGCTTGGAGGTCTCGCGCTCAAGTACTAGCCAGGGCCGGCTCTGCTCAGATTCTGAGAGCTCATGAGATTGAACTAGCCTGGGCCATCCAGGATAGGACAGAGACAATTAGCAACTACAATAATCTTCCCCATCTGCAAGGCTAACTTGAATCCATCATGCATGGGCTAGATACCCGACTGTGGGTTTGCACCACTTGAGACCCAACCATGCAAACACAGCAGCCCGCAGCTTGTTGTTTTTTGGTGTCTGGATGGGACTGCAGAAAAAAACAAACAAAAATAAAAACCAGATTCTCATGTATCCTTGTGAGATATCCAGTACATGGTGGATGGGATGCATTCCACTGAACCACAAGTTTGTGCAGGCTTGTGTTAGAGACTGGCTTTGAAGTAACCTCAAGCAGCCCCAAATCCAACTACAGACATTCCTAGGAAGCAGCCAAGATCAGTTCCCTTTTGCTCTCACTCTGCAGTTCAGCTTGATACATCCCTTCAGAGGTCACTCTCTCCTGTCATAAATACCAGACAGAAAATGGTTCCCAGACCGAAGGGGGGGGGGCAAGGAGAGAACATCTCATTTTCTAAAAAGAGCTGAGATGACCAAAGTCAAGCAACTCTTAAGATTGCAGCTAACAAAACTCAGGATATAATTCCGCTTGTTTTTTTTCTGAGGTTAGGATGGGTGCCCCCCCCCCCCCCCGTGAGCTGACGGACCAGATGTGGGAAAGAGGCTCGTTCTCTGTACTTCCTTTTCCTTCTGTAGCTGTCGCTTTGGGAGTCTCTTTTTGACTCCAGCCTGGAGCCAAAGCCTGTGGTCAGATACTTCCTCCTGCTTCATGGTGTTGCAGCCAGAAAGAGGCAGCTGCTTGTTATCACGAGCATAATCCACCTGACTTGGGTCCACATTGGAAATGACAAAAATCTTGTTTCATAATAGCCCTCACACAAAAAGCATCCTGTATGGCAAGCTGCCACCACTCACCACCCACCGTGCTTAGTGCAGCCCACCGGCTCAGTACGGAGGCTTGCCAAAGGCTCAGTAGTCTTCGCCAGTTATGCTGCCTGCCAGATACAGCCACGACAGTTCGTGGGTCACTCAGCTAGAATGCTGGCCTGCTTAAAACACGCATAACAAAACAAGGCCTCCTGGATGGAGGTTAGGCACCAAGTTCTGTTCAGCTGTGTGGACACAAATGATATGGGCCTAGAACTGATGTGTAGAAAATGTATTGAATTATTCAGTCAGGTCAGAGATA